>NC_133658.1:410003243-410614822 GCF_037893015.1 Macrotis lagotis | reverse complement strand
GATATTAAGACAAAGAAAAACTCTAAGAGGGAAGAAATATTGGAAGGTCAGAGTAATAACATGACTGAGGGACATCTATAATTGACAAGAGTTTATTTCTTTAAATGCAAGGACAAATTTCTGAGAGGTCACATGTCAGGTAACATTCCTGAGAGGGAGCCATTATCAGATGACACTGGACTAAGGGCCTACAAAATTTTATTGGATGGAAAGTTAACAAGTTAAAAAAGCTAAATTTGACCAGGAAATGAGGGAGAGGGGGAATGAGAGACTTAGAAAATGAACCCAGGAAAGTACCTGGAGAAAGGGGGCTGGGCCAAGGAAGGAGGAACTTCAATGTTAACAGAGGGAAAAAAAAAAGGAAGTTGGGGAGTGAGTGATAGGAGAAGGCAGGAATTAAAAGGTGAGAGAGCAAAAGGGAACAGTTCAGTAAGGGTTACGGGGGAAAAGATCCGAAAGGAAACATCGGAAAAACAGCAAGAGCGGCCGAAGGAGCCGCACGGGAGCCGGGAAGGTGGCCGCCTGAGGGCTCCCAAGGTGGGGAAGAGAAGGAGCTGGCGAGGAGGATGGAAAGGCTCCGGCACTGGCGAGCACGTAGTGACTCCCGGGAGCCGGGGCTCCAGCCTTTCAGATTCGCCAGGTAGGGGTGGGCGGAGAGAGGGGCTGCGGGGATCCGGTCTGGTGAGGGCGGGCCGGGGGAAAGAGCCTGGGCGGCCAGGTGGCCGGGCTGGGGAGAGCAGAGCGGGTGAGGGGGCAGCGGGGGCCGGAGGAGGGATGGGGGAGCCAGGAGCGCTCGGGAGGGGTTTTGGGGGGCGAGGAGGGTGGCCAGGAGCGCTCGGATCTGGAGAGCAGGAGGGGTAAGAGGGCCAGTGGGGGCTGGCCAGGAGAGCGGGGCAGGCGGCGGGGGCGGCTCCCGGCCGTTGGCCCGGGGCCGGGGCCGGGCCGGGGCGGTGGGTGAGTGGGTGGGTGGGACACTCACGAATTTCTTGGATTTGCCGCCGTCGCCGCCGCCGCCGCCGCCGCCGCCGCCGGCCGCGGGCGGCTCCTCCGGGCTCCGGCCCTTCTTCTTGTCCCGGGTCCCGCGGCCCTGGCCCTGGCCCCCTCCGGGTGGCTCCATGTCTAGCCCCTCGGCTCGGCTCGGCTCGGCGCGCCGCCCGTCCGCCCGCTGCCTCCTCGCCGCCCGC
Source organism: Macrotis lagotis (assembly GCF_037893015.1). Taxonomy (NCBI): domain Eukaryota; kingdom Metazoa; phylum Chordata; class Mammalia; order Peramelemorphia; family Peramelidae; genus Macrotis; species Macrotis lagotis. The sequence goes on along the minus strand of NC_133658.1, from coordinate 410,613,638 downwards.
CCGCGCGCCGCCGCCGCCCAGCGCCTCTCAGGCCCCCGCCTTCCCCAGCCTCATTAGCATGCGGAGCTGCGCGCGCCTCATGAATATCAAGCAGAGCGCGCCCCGAGCGCGGAGCCTCCCCCACTTCCGCACACTTCCGCGCGGTGCCTACCAACTTAGCGCCCGACCTGGGGGGGCGACCGTTTCAGCGCTCTACCTGCCCGATGGGCCCAACCACTACGCCCGATTTAGTGGGGAAGAAGTTGGGAGTCTAGAATCCGGAAAGGCGCCATCTGCCGGGCCTCCTGAGGAAACGCAAGCTCTCTTTAGCCCTCCACGTTCTGGGCACTGGCGTGAGGAACCTGAGGGACGTCACGGGGCTCAGCGGGGGCTGTCGGTGGGGCTTCCCGGCCCCGCTTCTAGCCAGTCAGCATGGCATGCGACAGGCAAACCCATCCATAGACTTGTGGCTGGGCTCCCCGCCCTGTGTCACAAACCCAACCTCACCACTGGGGTTGGCCTTAGAGTCCAAGTTCATGGACAGCCCAGGCCCACTGTCCTGAGCTAAAGTCCTGGGAAAGGCCCAAAAGAAGTAGAGAGCAAACCCTCATCTAAACCCCAGGCACAGTGACTCCACTCTCAACTCCTCTCCTACCCCCATATTTCCAATAAGGCACAAGGAGCACTTGAAGGAAATATCAAATTCATAGGAAGAAAGCAGTATATAAGAAAAATACTGACTCAATTTATTGGATAAAAACAATGGTAAAATGAACATAAAATATGAAAAGGTGGAACACAAACCCCTCTCTACTTCTTCTTTTCCCAAACAAAAGGGACTCAAGGTAGGAAACAATTGGCAACCCTCCCCTGGTCCCTTTCTAATCTCAAATTAAAATGTAAGATGGGGCACAGTATAGCTGGAAATAAAAAGGTACCTTCAGTATCATCCACTCCTCATCTAAAAATACCTTTGTCAAGAGGAGACAGGGGTCTGGAAATTAGGAGACTGACCCCCAGGGATAACGTGACCTCTCTGATTTGCCTAGGGGAGCTGACTTTATAACCCCAAGTCAGAACTAGAACAGTTTTCCATCACCCTGTCCATCAATTACCACCTCTGACTTGAGAGGGAGGAGACCGGAGCAAGGGTGGTTAGGTTCTGGGACCAGTAGCAGTCTTTGGACCCTTTCCCCACAAAGTGGATGCAAAGTCCCAGAGATGGAGAAAGTCACACAAGCAAAGGTCACTCTTCTAGCCACCTTCCCAGTCCTGAAGTGAGAGGTCACCCTCTGTGGAACAGTCTCTCCAAGCTTCAAATCTCTACATCACTTTCCTTATCGTTGTCATGGTCTCCATCATAGAACTCGTTGGAAGCCTCTGGCCTGGAAGATTGGAAGAGAGATCAGTACTATCAATTAATCAACTAGCATTTATTAAACACCTAGACAGAGGACAGAAGGCAGAAGAAAAAAGGAAAGGGCTAGGGAAGCAAACAAAAGGTGGTAACAGCAGGCTTCAGTGTCTAGATTCCTAAATCTTCTCAAGGTTTAGCCACTTTCTGGCTTTGCCAAAGCAACATTCTCCTTGGAACCCTTCCACCAAGGCTGTTGTAGCCTTTTACACCACCCACAAAGTACTCCAGAGTTCTCCAGGTATTCCTCTTTCCCCTTCGTTTGCCCCAAGCACATCAGAGAGGGGAAAAAAAAACACCCTTCTAAAGCTGTATTCCAGTCCTGTTGGTATATTTTTTTAAGCCTTCCTCAATGGCTATTCTCTTCTCACCCCATACCTGGTATAATTTTCTTCAGGGCCCCTTTCTTCAGCATCAGCTTCATCAGTTCTGTCATAGGTCAGCAGATCAGATGGCACATCATGAATCTGGACACTGGGTGCATGATTCAACATTTTCAGATTCTCAAAGATGGTCTGCCGGATCTGGTCAAGGTACTAGGCACGAAGAAGGCAGGCAGAAGGGAACAGGTTATTTCTCGTCCATTCCCAAAGCATAACCGTTCCCACCCTCACTCTGGAGTATTAATTCCACAAGAATCTTTTCTAGTCAAGGACATACCAGTTGAGAGATATCAACAACTAACATTACAGCCTTTGATTATCATAATCCCTATCAGAGCAACTCGGGTTCTATTAGCAGGACTACCCTGGAACTTCCTTTGCTAGTTTGTTTCTGTTAATCTCTTGTCCTGAAAGTCCTGGTCAAACCCTTACGACTGTGCCCCCCACAACAACTGCTCCCCAATCAAGCAAACAGGAAGTAAGTCCCCCATATCACAACTTGATACCCTTTACTTCCCTGTCCCTTCTCCACACCCACTTCCTATCAGCCATTCCCATTTCTCTGGGCCACTGACCTGGCGTGAATTTTGGTTTTCAATGCGTGTGCTGACATCTGGATGCAATGTGAAGTCTGGGGCAAAGTACTCAAAATATTCTTTTTCGGGGGGAGAAGAAAAAAAACAAATCAGAGCAAAGAGTAAGAAAGTTCAGTACTGGCTGGGAATCAGGGTTCCTGAGTCTCATCTCTTAGACTCCATAGGAAGAAGGGCCAGGACTTTGACCCTCCCTGCAATTCAGTGATTCAGTATCAGAAAAAAATTAACAACACTAGAGAAGAACTCAGCTCTGGCTATTTAAATCAAATTATTCTTTCATCCTTATCCCGAGTCTTCCCCAAAGGAAGGGTCCCAAGGAAAGATTTGTAGAAAATGGAGTGGGGGAGAGGTGGGAGAGGGTTGTCTCACCACTATATGGTAGCTCCTCACTGATAGCTTCTTCTACCAATAGTGATGTCTCATATGTCCTGAAACAAGGGGAAGGAAAGAACTGAACAAGAAAGTTCTAGGCCCATTAGGCAACCTTCAATGAACCCACAGACTCATGAGGATAGAAGAGGGGCTGAACTCACCAGCATCGGGCAACATTTCGCACAGTGTAGCCACCACCACCCAGTACCAGCAATGGGATGTTAAAGCTCTTGACATATTCGACACACTCCCTATTGGGGACCAAGAAATGTCAGCAGTTGAACTAGCTATCCCTTTTCCATCTTCCTAGTCACTTACTTTAGCTCTCCCAACATCCAAGAGCTCCCCATCAATTCCAATCAGACCAAGAATCCAGGTTGTTTATGACATTTTCTTCTCATATCTCAAAGTCATATAAGAATGAAGGACATTAATGGACAGGTCATGTACTCCACTGGCTACTAGACAGTGGAAGAATTTGGGCAAGGGCCCCTACACTGTTGGGTGAACTCCTGTGAGGAATATATGGGAGCACATGAAGAAGAATCTCACACAATAGGCAAGCACAGATGAAGGGAATACCTTCTTTAATGAGATCACAGATTCATTGGTTCTGTGTATATCCTTCTCTTAGTTCTTTTATCTCCACAAGAAAAGGCCAGGACCCCGCCCCTATACTTACGTGTGTGTGTGAGTGTGTGTGTGTGTGTGTGTGTGTGTGTGTGTGTGTGTGTGTGTGTATGGTACTTCTGCCCAACCCCCAAGGGGTTTCTGAAGGATGTCCAGGACAGTATGTAAAGAAGAGAGTCTCACCCATGACCTCGGATGCTAAGGTTGAAGCAGCCCAGTCGATCACAACCCAGTGAATCAGCTCCACACTGCAAAGAGCAAAATACCAGGTAGCTGTGGGACAATAAACCAACTGGGACAACATGGGTGATCATCTACTCTATATTGCTTCCCAAAATTAAGAACTGTCACCCTCCATTGCATGTTCCACAGAGATCAGGAACTAACTCTCCCCCCCCAATTCTTCATTCTCCCTCCCCCACACAGTGAGACATTCAAACTGCTGGCTACCTGTAACACAATGCATGTAGGTTGGTAAAAATCCACCACTTGGTTGATGACAGGCTGGAAGAGGTGCTTGTAACCTGGTGTGGTAAGAGGTAAACAACTAGCACCCCAAGGAGGAGTACTGAATTCAGACACAGGGAAAAGGGGCTTCAGGGAACCAGCTACCCAATTACATACAGGGCAACAGAGCACAAGAAAACAATCAGCAGACAGTGAAGAAAAAAACAAGCAACCAGACAAATAGGTAATCCTTTACTCTGGTCATCGATGCCATCTCGCAGGGGCACATTGAGACAGTAGTATCGTCCACTTTCTGCTCCAACTTCATACATATCACCTGTAAGGGAAAGGTAGCTTCAGGGTAACTTGCTGGGAAAATATTACAAATCTGGATTTTTGACCTCACACATAGCCCCTGTGCTCCCAACAACTATTCAACCCTTTCAATTTCTTTCCTAAAGCTCCCTAGTCATCCCTGGTCCACCATTCTCTCAATCTATCTTCCCCTTCTTCCCCCAGTCTTCCCAGCCAAATTTTTCTACCTGTGCCAGGGAAGAAGTAATTGCCATATTTATGGAAAGAGACAGTCATGACTCGATCAGTAAGATAAAAGGCTTCCTGTACACCATCTCCATGGTGGATGTCAATATCAATGTACAACACACGGGGATGATACCTAGGGAAAAGGAAAACAGTTTGAGACAGATATAGATAGTCAAGAAGGAACTTCTGCCCCAATCCCACATTTACATATTTCTCCCAAATATGGAACCCTTTATGTCCATAGAACCTAATTAGTTTCCAGATTAGAGGAAACTATTCTACCTAGAGAATGTTCTCACACCCTAAGGAGGGTTGCAGGTGGGGAAAGAAAGTGGAGACTGGGACTTATATGGAGAAATAAATGTGATCAAGGTAAAAGGGAACAATTAGGGTTATTAATGTGGCAAGAAATGGATACTGTGGGACACCAATAAGAGGTAGTATGTAATGGCATTGTAAAGAAAGTGCCAAGTTGGGCCTGAGAAACCTAGTCTAAGAATTCACACTCCCTCAGAGTCCATAGAGAAAACCCATTCCCCATTATCTCACCCCATCCTCCCCTGTGAGTTCCTTACTTCAGTAGTTCCAGGATGCCGATCACAATGTCATTGACATAGCAGAAACCTGAGGCCTGTATTAGGAGAGTGACTTTGGGGAGAAGAAGCACCTCATCCCTACATCCCTCACCATATTTTGGCCCCCACCCTCAGCAACCCATGCCCATGACAACCTTAATTTCCTCACCTCAAACTTCTTAGCATGGTGCAGCCCTCCAGCCCAGTTAATGGCAATATCACAGATCTAAAGGAAAAACATCCAATCATAACCCTCCCCATACCTTAAGTATAGACAATATAAAGATGGGACAAGAGATCAGTGGTTGAGGATACCATAGTAGTGGATGAATAAGAGTGACAGGGATGTGTTTACCTTATTATTCAATTGTGTAGCTCCCTGTAGGGAAGCACCTGTGTAACGGGAACAGAACTCAAAGAGGCCTGGGAACACAGGACTGTAAGACAGAGGACATAGCTAGATCACCCAGAGTTTTGCTCCTTTCCCAAAAAATTGAACACCCCCTAGGCAATACACCTAATCCAATTCAGGTCTTCCTTTTACTTCCCAGTCTATTGATTCATGTCTTTTTTTTTTTTAGGTTTTTGCAAGGCAAATGGGGTTATAAGTGGCTTGCCCAAGGCCACACAGCTAGGTAATTATTAAGTGTCTGAGGCAAGATTTGAACTCAGGTACTCCTAACTCCAGGGCCAGTGCTCTATCCACTGCACCACCTAGCAGGCCCTGTCTTTTTGTTTTAAAAGCAAAACTATGTGTATGTATACCATATAAGTGTATATACACAGAGAGAACGTTCCTTATTTATTGCATGCCTACTATTTGAAAAAAAGACACACATAGAACAAAATGAACAATTTAAGATATATAATAATTTGGTATATAATTAGTGTCAAGTGAATGATATAGACAGAAGTGCTATAGAAATTAAGAGGAAGGAGAAATAATTAGCTTGGACTCAACAAGGAAGGCTTCATGGAGAACCTGGAACTTGAGTAAAACAATAGAATTTGAATAGGTGAAAGGACGTGAGTAAAGTTGGGGACACAGAATTTTCATGGTATATTGGGGAAAAAAAGAAAACCACTTGGGAGGTTCATGTAGGGGAGTAGCAGAAGACAAATTTGGAGAGTCAGGTTAAAAGAAAGGCTACGGACAAACCTTTAAAGTGTGGAAGTTTGTACTATTTACCCTGTATATTAGGTGTCCCCGACTTGAATATATATTCCTCAAGGTCAAAAGTGCACTTCTGTGTATCCTTTTACATTCAACACAGTGCCGTATAAAAATTCCTCACAATTCCCCTCCCTTTTTTCCTACAATTAATTCCTTACTCCAATGATCCAACACTAATCTACATCAAAGGTCCCTTAGCCATCCCTCACCAGTCATCCCCTACATTGAAGGCATTGAGACTCTTAGTAAAGCCCTGCATGTTGGTGGGGCTGACCCGCTGCAAGAAATCAATGTAATCTTCTGAATGGAAGCGGCACATATCATGCTGAGAGGCTTGGTATGGCTTGAAGACCTTAGAAGAAAGAAAACATGATGAATTTAAGCAGGATAAATTCCAAATTTGACTGTTTCAATCCCATCTCAGAGGTTCATAAGTACTCCCACCCAAGTACCCATATACAGAAATACAACCTCTTACATGAAGATATCTATGAAAGAGGCTAAAACAAAGATGCTAAGATCAATCGTTGACTATTTTAATACATTTATCCCCACCCACTTTCCTATGTTCCCCAGGTGACCCTTTCGTCCCTCCCCGACTCCTTCCTGTCTCTCTTTTCATAGTGCTGAAGACAGTTCATCTCTCTTCTCTCCCTGACCTGAATGTTTCCTTCAAGATTCCAATGTAACACCATACATGAAACTATTTTGAAAAGCACAAATCAATAAATACATATAATACATTATTATTGTTGTTGAGTTATGACTCCCCAAATTAATTAGAAACTTTCTAAATTGGAGATTATGTCTTTCCCAATAGTTAAAACACCCTAAAGCTAAATACATTCTCCTTTATGTCAAAGTACAGGACTCTGCAAATGGAAGAAAAATAAACTCAGTCTGGATAGCAAAAGACTCCAGAGAGGAGTCCCCTCTAGTAATCTTGCTCTACACAGACCTCTCCAGGGATTTACACTTAACAGTAATCCTCAAAGGGACTATCAGTGATACGTATATGCATACCATTTTAAGTTTAAATAGTTCTTCCAAAGACACGGCTGAGAGCACAGCCAGAGACAAAGTTCTCTCTGTGTGTTATTAGTTAGATTTTTGGTTGTATTTGAGGGGCATGGGGATAGTAGAGGGTACAGAGTAGCCAAGAAGCCCCTTAACTCTCAAACTTGGGAGTCCTTCTAAAACCATACAAGCCAAAACAGAAAGATGAAAGGGCTGAACTAACTCTTTGTACAGGAGCATACCCAGTGTCCTCTCATTCTGTTGGGATACTAAGATTCTGGTATCTTGTGGCAAGAAGTGGATACTGTGGAGCAGCAATGAGAGGTGGCATGGCATTGTAAGAAAAACGCTAGATTTGGAGTCAAAGGACCTTGGTTCAAGACCCGGGCTTTCTCTACAGGTTACAAACCTGTTTAACATTTGACAAGTCACTTCCCTTCTCCTGGTCTCAGTTTCCCTCTACAGGATGGAAGGCATTCACTAGGGAGATCGCCAACATCCCTCCCGCTTCCAATTCCTAGTAATCCATGTCTCAGAGGATGGGGGTCTCCCCCACTCCAGGGCCTCCACGCCTGCCCCCCGGCTGCCCCCTTGCCCTCCCGCACTGCGCCCACCCCGGGGCTCCCGGGCAGGGAGGAGGGCAGACAAACACTCACTATCATCTTCTTGTAGAGTCCATAGTGCAGCACCAGGCTGTGGGTGAGCGCCAGGCGATGGGGCTTCATGGGGTGACCGGCCCCTGGGGTGAGCGCTGGTCAGGCAGGGTGGCCGACCCGCCACCCCGCGGGGCCCAGGGTCCCCGGGAGCTGGCTCCACCCCACCCCCACCTCCCTGCCCTCCACTTGGTCGGGGCTGTTGGGGGTGGGGCGGAGGAGAGGGAACCTGCTCGCGCCCGTGGCCCCCCCTCCCCGGCCCGCACCCCCTCCCCGCCCCGGGATCTCCCCGCGCTCACCGTAGTGGAAGTTCCCCACATCCGGGTCATAGAAGTAGGCCACCGTCTTGGCCATAGTACCGGGGGACCAGGCCCCGCGCCTCCGCCCTCCAGCCCCGCCTCCAGGCCAGTGCGTCCTGCGTCATCGCGCGACGCCACGCCCCTTGCGGAATCCGAGCCGCAAAGGGAAGGGTGGAGGAGCCCGAGGCCCCGCCCCGCTCCTGGATGCCCCGCCCCCGGCCCGTAGCCCCGCCCCCTCGCGAGTAGCGGCGGCTCTGGGCGCGGGGTACCCAGAGCTCCGAGGCCCCGCGGGGAGGGAGCTCCCGGGGTGTCTCCCGGGCCCCCCGCAGCCCCCCGCACCCTCCAGTTCCTCCAGCGCCTGTTCCTCCTCCGGTCCAGGGCCACGGGCATCCCCTCCTCCCTCCTGGACCCCCCGGAGCGGTGGGGCTCCCCGGTCCCGCCGCCGCCCGCCGCGCGGGAGATGGGAGGCTGTCCTAAGGCGCGGGGAGCCGGCGGCACCTCCCGACCTGCGGGGCCCTGCATTCCCGGGGCGCACCCAGGCCCGGAATGGAGGGGGTGCGCCCCGGGCCCGAGGGGCCGCGTGGACACGGAGCCCCGGGCGTGTCGGCCTCTGGTGTCACGCACGCACTCGTCCCCACACCTGCCGCTCCGCCCCCTTTATCCCCGCGCCCGCGCAGGGAGCGCAGCCCGAGCCCGAGCAGCCGGGACTAGGAGCAGGCAGCGGGAGAGGCCCCCTCCCCACCCCTGAGACCCCGGAGCCGGCCTGCCCTCTGCGGCCTCGTCTCCCCGGTCCTCCTCCCCTGCCCCCCGCCTTCCTGGGCCCGCACCTCGGCCCCCACCCCCGGCCCCAGCAGCCGCAGCCCGCCCGCAGCCGGAGCCGGAGCCGGAGCCGGTGCCGGAGCCGCAGCCGGAGCCGGAGCCGGTGCCGGAGCCGGAGCCGGTGCCGGAGCCGGAGCCCGAGCCCGAGCCCGAGCCGGAGCCGGAGCCGGTGCCGGAGCCGGTGCCGGAGCCGGAGCCGGAGCCGCAGCCGGAGCCGCAGCCGCAGCCGCAGCCGGAGCCGGTGAGGTGGTCCGGGGGGCGGGGAGCGGGGGGAGGAGGATGCTCTCGGGGAGGGCTCCCCAGGCAGGGTGACAGGCGTCAGGACGGGGCCGGAGCCGCCGCGGAGCCGACACGCCGCATCCCCGGGGGCCCTGCGGAGGCCACAAGGTCAGCCGAGCCGGGCGCTGGGGGGCGGCAGCGGAGGGGAGCCGGCCCGGGCTGGCGGGGGAGGGGAGCCGGCCCGGGGCTGCGGAGGGAGCTGACTCAGGCCCACAGGACAGCACCATAGAGAGCTCCGTCCAGGTCTTCAGCCCCAGTGTCCTTGGGAGGAAGGAGACGCAGGGAGAGCGGGGCTTGTGCGTGCGGCTGGAAGGAAGGGAGGGAGATGCCGGGGAAGGGGGACGGAGGTTACAACTTGCACCCACTGACCGGGCGGCCGGGCCCGGCCGGACCAGCACCCATTCCCTAGACGGCACCCGGGCTGACAGGAGAAAGGGTCTAGATTTACCGAGGAATGGTCTCCGGAGGGTTCTGGGCGGACTCCCCGTAGGGCTCCAAACACGGAATTCACTGCTCTCCCCCTGACCCGCATCCCTCTTTGGGGTCCTGACCCCGGCTCGGCCCGCCCCCCAGGGCCGTATGTCGGAATTGCACCCAGGACCAGAGCCCCAACATGGGCTGTACATGCTGTTCCTTCTCGTGCTGGTCTTCTTTCTCATGGGCCTGGTGGGGTTCATGATCTGCCATGTACTCAAGAAGAAGGGTTACCGCTGTCGGACATCAAGAGCCTCAGAGCCCGAGGATGCCCAGCTCCAGCCACGTGAGTGTGGGAAAAGAGGGGGAGTCCCAACACCAGTTTTCTGGTGTGTCACTCCGTTATACACTTGTATTTGCTGCACACACCTGCACACTTCACTAATACCCAATGTACCTTATTCAGGTTTTCTCTTCCGCTCTCCTGCACATGGGTGGGAATATGACTCCCCCAGTGCTACCTAGCACCAGAGGGGCTCATATCCCTCTTTGATCCCCTGCTGCATATAACTCATAGCTCATATTTCAGGAACCTAAGACAAAGACAGTTTTTGCATTTTAGTTTGAAGATAGATAGAGTGCAGTGAATTCAGGGCAAAAATCCTGTGACTTCAAGGCCCTGGTGAATTATTTTGTCAACCTGCTTCATTACTCCTGAAATTGTAGATTAGGCTGAAACACAACCCCTGGAAAAGTGGACAGGAGGCAGGAGGAAGAGAAGGATATACTTGTCAAACTTTGACAAATCCCCCACCACCTCTTTATTGATTCAAATTCCCCATCTAGAAAATGAAGGGATTGTTCTCTGTGGCCTATAAGGTCCCTTCCAGGAGCCATAGTACTAAGGATCACTGATCTTGAACCACCACAGCTGCTAGGAAACTAAATGGTCATGAAAATTTAAAAAAATCAGCAGGAAAGAGACTTTGGGTTGGCCCAGCTGCCCTTTCATTAAAGTTGAGACCGTTGTTCACCTCCACAGCAGATGATGAGGATATGAATGAGGACACAGTGGAAAGGATTGTTCAATGTATCATCCAAAATGAAGGTAAGTGCTCATTGACATATGCTCTTCAATCCCAGACCCCATTTCTACATTTGTGACTTCCTCTTGTTACTTCTCTTTTCAAAGCCAATGCTGAGGCCTTGAAAGAGATGCTTGGGGACAGTGAAGGTGAGGCAACAGTACAGCTGTCCAGGTGAGCTGGAAATATGGAGAATTCTCCCAAATACTGGTCAGGAAAACACTTTTTCCTCAATAGCTAGGCCCTACTAAAGTCACAACTTAATCAAATGTGTATTATGATTTAAGAAGTATGAATTGGGGACAGCTAGGTGGCACAGTGGATAGAGCACTGGCCCTGTAGTCAGGAGTACCTGAGTTCAAATCCAGCCTCAGACACTTAATAATGGCCTAGCTGTGTGGCCTTGGGCAAGCCACTTCACCCCATTGCCTTGCCAAAAAAAAAAAAAAGAAGTATTATTTGACTGCTGCCAAATAATTTTGCTATCCAAACATCACTTCCTGAATCCTACCATTCATTCTTTAGGTTAATTATTGACTCTTCAATGTAGCCTCCCTGGATGTGTGAGACAAAATGTTGTCACTAGTTCCTTAGTGTGAACCCCATTTTGGAATGAGGACAAGACAGATAGAAAGAAGTGGGGGGGGGGGGCAGCGGCATAGAAGCACAATGAAAAGAGAATGAAGAAAGGCAGGAACCAAAACTTCACAATTTTGATGAAAGGTACCCAAATATAAATATCTCCAGTACAAATGTATAGGTGAAATGAATTCTCCTCTATTCCTCCAGCCTTGATGGTGCTCCTAGCCTGCAGGATGGAACTCCATCTCACCACCATACAGTCCATCTGGGCTCAGCTGCCCCTTGTATCCACTGCAGCCGAAGCAAGAGACCACCTCTCGTCAGACAGGGCCGATCCAAAGAGGGCAAGGGCCGTACTAGGCCAGGGGAAACCACAGTGTTCTCTGTGGGCAGGTGTGAATGGTGTCCCAAAAGAGGAGGGGAGTGGAGTTCAAGACCTCCCATTCAAGTAGTAGATCTAAGACAACAGGCCTGGCTGGGAGAGTTATCCAGGCTCCTTTAATACTACTCCCCTCCAGTCTTGGAGGGTAAGGGAGAGAAGGGTTTCAAGCCAGGGAGTACTCTTTGGGAGCCACAATGGAATTCCAAGATTCACCTATCTGCTGAGGCTTCCTTTGGTGTCAGAAGCTATCAAATGACACCAAATGGGAGTGCAGAGGGAACTTCTAGCAATCCTAAGCCACTGTATATCCCCTTCCCTCCTAGGTTCCGGGTGACACATATTGAGAAGAGATTTGGGCTGCATGAGCATCGGGATGGTTCACCCACAGATAGAAGCTGGGGCTCCAGTGGTGAACAGGATGCAGGAGGTGGCCAGAGTTCTGGGAAAGGGCAAATTGGGACTGGAACTCCTGCCACAGAGAGACTTCCAGCATCAGGGCCAGAGGCTGGCATCCTATCTAGTTCCCCTATACAGAATGGGGGCCTCAGAGAAAGGAGCCTCGCCCCCTCTCTGATTGAGAGGCCTTGTAGAGCCATGGAAGACTTGGAAGCAGCAGCTAGAGAGAAGGACACAAGGCCAATGCTGACCAGAAGGGAGACCAATGGACAGTCAGCCAAACTGGATGCCTCAGTTCTCCAGGTAGGCCATGGTCAGATGTAAGTTTAGGGAAGGCAGGATAGGTAGAGTCACTGGGTAAAGTCACTGTCCCTGCTTAGGAGGTCCAGTTTTCTGGCTAAATGAAGTTAGAGTTTATGGTATCCCTTTCCTTTTTATCTCAGGTGTCATCGCCAGGTGACTCAGGAGGAGTGTGAGGTACGTCTGGCCCTCCCAAACATGTGTTTCCTTCCAGGGAAGGGGGGGGTACCCCAACACTTCCCTAAGTTGCAAGGTAAATTGAACATATCAGCCTATGATGCTGATTTTTAAGGTGGGAGGGACTAAGGGCACCATTGCCCCAAGGGTCATTGAGAAGGGAGGGCAATCAGAGGTACAGAGTGAGTTGGGAAGGGGTAGAGAAAGAGGCTAGAGGTGGCAGGAAGATTCTCCCCTTCCCTCTCCTTTTCCCCAAGCTTCATCTTCACTCCCTACTACAAGGATCAGTAGCTCGCTGGGCAGGGAAGAGGGGCAAGCATGAAGCCCCCTCTCACACTGAGACAGCATTGCCCTCCAGGAAAACAGAACCACCCCTCTTCCCAGGGACTGTATTATCTCAGGCTGGAAATGCATAGAGTGGTACCCAGCCTCTCAATCCCTTCCCTCCACTGCATCTCCAGCCTAAGGCAGGTCAAAGGGAGGAGTTGTCCCTACATTCTGCCCAGGCTCCTCCTCCATCAACTTGCTCCATCTGCTTGAGCATTGGCATTTAGGAGCAGCCCCATGCTCGAGATGGGCACCTGAAGCAATACTCCTCATTAGGCTCCTTCTCAGCACACAAACGCTCAGGCACTGGCTTGGGCGCCTTGCCCCTTTATTGCACTGTCAATAAATCAGCTCAGACTATTACAGCGGATCTGCACACTGGTTCCCATGCCTTCTGACCCCTCCCCCCAACCCACCAGGGTTAAAAGAGGAGAGAGGGAGGTGGGAGGTGGGACAAGTCACAGGTGGCCACAGAAAGGCAACCTGAAACACAGGAAACCTGACCCATCTATACTGCCTAGGTGTCCTAGGGCCCTGCCCCAGCCTTGGCTTCCAGGAGGGGAGATGAGGTTGGGGAGAAGTCATCACACACTTTCTTTGGTGGCAGCCACTCAGCATTTGGGAGGCATCGATAAGGAGGAGGCTGGGACTCCCCATTGGGCTCAGGTGAGGGGATCCAATTTCTCAGGCTCCAGGACTTTGGTGGGTGGGGGTGGGGGTGGGCGAAGCTACAAGGAAAATGCCAGCAATTAGTGCCAAGACCTCCTGAACCAACCTCTTTTAGCCAACCTTCCCCAGCTGTTGGCCAAGATAGGTGAACCATCTTCCTATATAGACTACCTCAAGAAAGAGGTCTTACCGGCCGGAGACGAGGGGTTGATGACTCTATTGGGCCAAGGCAATCCAATGGGTGGTCTTGGAGAAGGAACAAGAGATCAGCAGACTGGATTCCATCAAATCAATCAAAGCAATAATTTACCAAGTACCTATTTTGCCTATTTGGCACTAACATCAGGGCACAGGAATCACCTAAAATATAGACTCTCTAACAAGTTAGAGAAACAGTAGCATGGAATAATAGTATACAAGAAAACATCTTAATTATATAATTAAATACTAAATAGCATGGTATAGACTATGGATGATATAAAAATTCAAGAGAGAGAGGAGTTCATTTCAAATCATAGAAGCTTTCAGGTAAGATTGAATTAGCTGGGGAGCATGGAGAGGCTATTCCAGGTAGTGTTGGGGAACAGGGGTCAGGGAGAGATGTGCTATGGGACACAAAATTGGCAACAATTTTTTTGAAAGGTTTAATTAGAATAGCCTGTGTCATTTAGGAGATTCATGGAATAGAAATGAATAGGTGGGGTAGGGCTAGATTAAAGAGGGCTTTGAAAGCCTAATAGAAGAATTTAAATCTGAAATGGTGTAAAACATTCTTTCCCTAGGAGTCTTCAGTCTCTGTTCATTCCCAGGTTCCCCAACTCACCCTCAGAGAGAGTTCCTGCAGTCCTTTCAGCAGCAGGGATGGGAGCTGGAGGAGAGAAGCTTGGGGGGGATGGAGATGGCAGCATCTGGGAGATAAGGTGGGAGGTTTATGAATGGTTTTACTGAGGAAGCCAGATCTTGGGTTTGGGAGATAGGGAGACCTTGCCTCTCAAGCCCCACCTCCCAATTTGTCCACTTTATACTACCCCTTTCTGCACAAGTTGCAATGAAATGCCTGTACCCTCAGGGAAGTGCTAATGCCTGCAGCCTAGACCTGAAGTAGCCTTGGGGAGGGCAGGGGACACTGGTCATCCCCTTAAGGTATAAAGTCAGCTCACCTCTTCTTGGTCTGGGGAGTCTAGAGGTCCTGGAGGGCCCAACAACTCCTCTACCAACAGGGATGGGAAAACTCCAACTTGACCTCCAAACTCTCCCCTCCAAAAGCCATCGTCCACACCACCCTGGGCACGGGGCAGCAGCCGGATCAATGCCCCCTCTGGGAAGCTCAGCTCCTCAGCACTCTGTCCTGTATAGCTGTACAGGGCTCGGGCCAAGCACACTATGGAACAGGATCAGGGAGACCATGAAAGGGATAAGAGGGACATGGCACACCCCAGCTAAACACTATGGTTCCCCACTATGCTGAGGCCTCCTCACCTGTGCAGTTTCCCCCGGAGGGGTTATCACTGTGGTGGCCCTCCTGAGGAGGAGCAAGGTCTGGAAAGTCAAGGTACCGTTCCGGAACATAACCCACCACACCATGCTGATTCCGAGCCTGATCACAAGGGAAAAGGTGATGGGGAAAGGGGACATTGGAGATAATGAGAAGGGAGAAATCCAACTGGATCAAAACTCTTCACCTCCTTTTCCCCCCACCCCCAGGAACTTGCTGTCTTAAAAAGGGCCTCCAATTCCATCTCTCCCAACCTCTCCATCCCTTCTCAGAGTTAGCCCAGGGCCCTCAGCCCCTTCACCCTCAATTCCTAGGGCCCCAACACACACCTTGACCCACTCATCTGCGTCCCCATCCTCCACGACCTCCAGCCACTCCCCTTCTGTGATGGTCAGTTCATCCTCCCGCCCGGCCTGAGCCCCACAGGGATGGACTCAGATCCGGACCATTCTTGGTCCTTCCCTCCCCATTCATTCAAGAGGTGCTCCCTCCCCCAACCTGGGCTCTCCCTAGCCCCAACCATTGTGCTCCCACCTGATAGCCAAAGACTACATGTGCTGGACAAGGGAGGGACCTAGTGGGGATGGCTGGAGGAGCTGGCTCTTGAAACAGCTCCCCCCCCTCCTCACAGTCCTCAAAATCTGACAGTTCATCCTCTGCCTGGTAGAAGACACAGAAGAAGATATCAGTTCCTTCACCACAGTCTCCCATCCCCAAAATTGCATTCATTCTTCAGCAAAGATGTGTCCCCAAATCTCTACATTAGTTTCCTTGGCTATGGGGATATATCATCTGATCAGGGTCTGTCCTCCAATTTAATAGAATTTTACCGAGGAGGGGAGGGAATCTTTTGGAATATCCTCACTCTGGAGTAAAGGATCCTCATTGATGAAAGGAGAGGAACCAGTGGGGATGGGCTTTTCTTTGGGTACAGGGAAGAGAAAGTCTTAATCTTACCATGGGAGAGAGGTCTCCTTTCTGAGATAACCGAGCCTCACTGAGTCGCCTCTCCTGCTCCAGCTCTTCCTGGACCTGGGCCATAGCTGGTCGAAGCCACTGCTCTACATCCAATCCGGTGCCTTGCAGCACAGCCAGCCGAGCAGCCCCCTTCACCTGGCTCACCTGGCACATGGACAAGGGAGAAGGAAAAGGGTGTGTGATGGAGCAAAGGGTCACACAATAACTATGTTTTTCACCCTCCCCTGTGTCCCCTTCCACCCATGAAGTGTGTCCCATATAATCCAACTCTTCTAGCCAGGACTATAGAGGTAAGGGGATTTGGAAGATTCTGCCCCAACACACATATTTCGCCTTAAGCTGACACCAATCATACCCACACCTGAGCCCGACGAACACTCTCTTTTACTTCCTGAAGTCGAAGTTCCACACCTGAGGCCTCCCGTTCCAGGGCCTGTTGCCTTTTCAATTCTAACCGTTGCAGTACCTGATTTGAGGAGGGAAGAAAAGTGGGGAGTCTGCTTGATCAGAACCCCATTTTTAGCCTAAGACACCCTATGAATCACATGATAAATTATTTCCTTTCTCCTCAGAACTCCCTACTTCAGGCCCTACTTTCCTTCCCACACCATTCCAAACTTTCCACAACTCACCCGCTGCCCATGACTCTGGACTTTGTAATCTCGGGCAGCTCTGTTGGCCCAATGCTGAGCCTCCTTCTTCAGGCCACTCTCTCCTGGAACACCTCCTGAGCCTCCTTCCAGCTCCAGCACACACACCTGGACATGGGCAGGCACTGTTGGGAAGAGGCACAGTGCCCTACCCCCACCCCCCACCCTAGCCTGATCATCCTCCAGCCTTCTCTGTCTTTCTCACACATCTCTCTCATTCTCTCCCTCTCTCTGTCCCTTTTTCTCGCATACTGTCATTCTGTCTGTATGTATGTATGTCTCTATTTCTTTCTGTCACTCTCACATACTCTTTATCTCTTATTCTCTATCTCCCTTTCTCTGTCTCTATCTCCCTTTCTCTCTCTCTCTCTCTCTCTCTCTCTCTAGGGGCAGAGGTACAGAGATGAGGACACTTCAGGGATAAGGACAAATCCACCAGATGGACACACATGTAGTACTTACCATACAAGGTTCTTATGAAGATAAAATATGATAAAATGGGTAAAGAACTTTATAAATTTTAAAGGCTTGTGTAAATGTCTGTTATCATTCAAGTAGACTGGAAGCTCCTTGAGGGCAGAGGATGTTTCATTTTTGTCACTATATCTCCAGGACCTACCACAGTGGTTTGTACTTAGGAGGCACTCTATAAATGCTTCTGAATTGAATTGAAAGGACACTGACACCCATATATACATATAGGGACAGACATCTACATATAGGGAAGCCCAGATTGGGAGAGATAGGATGATACCCTTAGTAAGAAAAACTAAAGCATGAAGGGGATTGTAACCTCAAAGAGCCCAGTCTAGCACACAGGATCTGGGCTAGTTCCAGAATAATAGAGGAAACCCCAAACACAAGGATGCTTGTCCTGAGAATGATCTGAGGGAAGGAGATAGAAGAGGATCCCACCTGGTCAGCTCCCATTGGCTGAAACTGCTGTAGTGGTGTTGGGGAGAATACTCCAGGCTCTTGGAGAAAGTGCAGCCATTCTTCTTCCCAGCTTACCTGGGGGCAAGGGAGAAAGAGGGCAGGTCCTCCTCAGGAAGAGCTAGTGGGCCATTGGTAGGGAGAATGAGGGAAAAAATATATGTGGGGCAAATGGAGAGAAGGTCTTCTCTGCTGAGAGAGAGAGCAAAACAATCCATTGTTGAGAGGGATTCTACTCCAAGGAATTTGTTCGGAGCAAAAAGGGAAGATCCAGTTGGAGGTAAGCTGAGATCTACAATGGGGAGGGACTTTGGGGAAAGAGGATGATCTTCTATGTTAATGAGAAGATCTATGTTGGGTGGTAGTTTTTGGTACTGACCAAGGATAGGGAGGACACTGACCTGAGCAATCACCTGTCCCCCATGCTGGGCCAGTTCTAGCTCCTGCTGTGCAGCTTCCAGTTCTGTGCGACTCAGCAGGGCCAGGGGATCACCCAGCTGCTCAGACAGGTCCCCAACCAAGCCCTGAAAGATTCCAAGACACTAAAGCCTTGCCCTTTAGCTCCCCATGCCCAGGCTTGAGAGAACGGTGGGGTGGGGGGAACTCCTGACTGGTCTCTAGCAGGCAGCAGCTAGAATAACAGTAGTGATGTTACAGAGATAAAGTGGGGTGCTACAGGACCTGACTTACCTTGAGCAGCGCAGGCAGCTCTTCTTGGTAATAATGACCAAGGTGGGCATTGGTGCTTGCCAAGTTAAGCAGATATTCATTCCGGGCAGCACTCAAATGCTGGGAGTATTGGGCTGATTGGGCTGACAGCTAAGGGGACAAAAGAAGAAATAAGCATATGGGACTGGGGATTCTGAAGCCCCCTTCTGCCCTTCCTACAGGGAAGTTTGTCACTTCCCAGTCATATTCCTAGTCATCTGTCATCTTCCCTGGACCCCAATCCCCACATCTGACCTTGAGGCTGAGTTTCTGAAGGCTGGTCCGGGTATGAAATAAACCATGGTCATTCCGATTCAGCCTGAAGGAGTGAAGTTTAGGGAAGATAAAGAAAGGAAGTAAATGAGGGTGGTGAGAATGCAGAAGACTATCTGGAGAAACTAGTTGCATTAATCATGTTAAATTGTATTATATATTGGTAATTATATTTTTATTTATAGTTTTAATTTATGGAATAAAATAAGCATTTGCTTAACAGTATAACAAAACAGATTACAGATGAAACTGCAAATCTGTTATGTACAACTGGCTATTCCTTTTAAATATATAATAAAGTTATATAATTTTTTTCCTTCTCCCTTTTCTGAGATATTAATAATAATGATAAATAACTCCCATTTTTATAAACCTCTATGATTTACAGTGTTTCCCTCACTCTCCTGTGAGGTAGGAAAAGTATTATTATCCCCACTTTACAGATGTGGTAAGTGAGGTTTAGAAAGGTTAAATAAATCCCCTATGGGCCCCAGAGCTAATAAATACCAAAGCTCACATTTTTAACCCAAATCTCCTGACTCCAGGTCCATAGTCCTTTGCATAGTCCTACTGCCCCACACTAGCCCTATTCTGGAACTTCCCTGCCCCCCCCCCCAGCCTTCCAGTGACCTCTTCCCAAGACTTCTATTTCCCCAAAGCCCTTACCTGGCCTGGACATCAGCTGCCTTTTCCTGAACGAGGCTCCACACTCTCTCCCGCTGCCCATATAGCTTCTGGCTCCGGCTCAGCTCCCTCACAGACTCCAGCACTTCAGCCTGGGCCCGCTGCAACTGCTCAGCACCCTGGGGGTACCTCCAGGACATGGGCATCCTCCCAAATACATGGGCATCATCACATCCACCTTACTCCTCCCTCAGGTCAGATGACCCCTTTCTAGGACTTCCTCCCCTTTAAATCTCTCTTCAGGGTACCCTCCCAAAGCCACTCCCCACACCTTCCTGAGCAGCTGCTCCTTGGCACTTCTTCCTGTGCCCCCAGCCAATTCTCGGTATCGGTCAGCAGCGACAACTCGGGCCTGGCCCCCAGCCATGGTGCCCTCCAGCAGGCATCGCCAGGCATTAAACACAGTCCTGTTCCATCCCCCCCCCAAAATAAATCCCAAGAGCCAAGGTCAGAACTGGAGTGGGGGAGGCATACTAGGACTTTGTATCTTTAAAACAGTAAAAGAACAGATTTCTTTTCCCTTCCCTCCTTCTCGATTCCCTGCACACCCATCAGTCCATCAATCGATCTGCCCATTAGCTTAGCCACAGGGATCACTTGACAGTCTCCCTACCCCCATTGCCATGTCCTTGCTGGGTCAGCCTCCTTCCTACCTAAGCTACAACATCAGCTCTAGCTTCAGCTTCCCAAGTTCACCCTGAAACCCAAGCCTAACTGTCCTGCTACATCCAGAGGTTGCTCATTCATTTTTCTTTTAGTTTCTCTGTCCCAATTTTTCACTTCTTCCCCTGTTCCCCACCTGCCATCAGTCTCCAAGTTCCGATGTCCCTCTTTCTTCAGGAATGGCCCAGCCAATTTTTGTAGTGCCTGGGGGGAGAGCCCATCATTTACTCAGATCCATATATCAAAGGCAACTGCCATCATCACCACTACACATGGGGCAAAGGGAGGGACACTCAGGGCTCATGATTCCTTGGGGAGCCTGAGAAAGGAAAGGGAATGGGGTTTGGGATGCATAGAATTGAAAAGAAGTATGAATGTCATGTATGGTGAGGGTGGGAAATAGGTGGGCATAGGATAGTAGGCAACTACCATTCAGGATAGAGTTGTGAGAAACTACCCTCTGAATCAACATTCCTTACCTGTCCATATTCCCTTTCAATGGCTGCCCGTTGTTTACTGTAAGATCTGTGGAAATAAATGATCATTAGCCCTTCTAGCTTCCCCATAGCTCCGGCACAACCCAGCCACAAGGGGACAAGATTGAGAGATTAGGAGTGAACTAGAATAGATAGAATCAGAGAGTGCTTTAGAGTGACCTATACTGACACTTCTCCAAACCATTAGATTCTGGTACCCTCAATGGAACAGAGTTCGAGATAGGTAGCACCCTGGGGAAACACACTTTAGTTTTTGTCAAGAAGTGGGGACATAAAAGACAGAGATTTGTGTGAAATAGACTTTTCCCTATATGAAAAAGAAGGGAATTATATATATATATATATATATATATATATATATATATATATATATATGTTATCAGGGGAATTTGGGAATATGGATGTATACACATTTGAGCTGTTGGTTGGGCCAGGGGAGGTTTTCTTTAGGGATCTGTCTGACTAGGAGTTATGTATATGTATGAGGGACTTTATTAAGGTAGAGAAACTTATTGAGGATGGCACACCTTCCATAATATAGTGAACACATGGTTTTCTTGGTATGTTTCAGTACTATAGAATAGTTCATGATGACTTCCCATCCCAATCCACTATTCGTTCCCAGTCCTCTTCCACCACGACATAGTCTGGTGTTAGGGATAGCTATGTGTAGTGTGTAGTATATAGAGGGGGGAGGTCTGTCTGTGGGAAAGCATGTCTGTCAGAAACATATGCATGTAAGATTGGAGATGTCTCTATGCAGAGGTGTCGGGAGGAAGGAGACTGGGACGAGGGGTGAGGCCTGCGAAGCTCTCCCGGAGGGAGGCTACCTGATGTCCTCCAGTAGGTCGGCCTCTCTCTGCTGCCGACTCTGCAAGATGCTCAGCTGCTCCAGGAAGCACAGCTTCACCTCCTGGACTGGCTTCACCTGGGGGAAGGGACAGGGAGGGGGTCTGCTCCACTAAGGAATGAGGGGCTAAAGCCCCATTCTGGAAGGACTCCAAGCGGCCCCCACGTGGGGGGTGGGGAGGCGGGAGGGGCGGGGCCCTGGAGGCGGGGCTGTCTCCCTTTCCTGGCTCCATTCCTAGCCCCCCGCCCCGGCTCCCCTGCTCGCCGCCCCCCAGACGGGCCGCTGTGGCCCACCTTGCCCAGCACACTCACTTTTCGCGGCGGCGGCTGCATGTCCTCTCCGGTTCCAGACCCGGTCGGAGCTGGGGCTCGGACTCCGGAACTCCTGGAGGCCCCACCCCTCCAGACAAGTCCCTCCCCGGCCCCCCCTTTTCCCCACCCCCCTCGGCTTGCTCGGATCTGGGCCGTGCCGACTTGGGGAGGCCGGGGACGGGAAGCGGCGGGCGGGGAGGGGCCCCGCGGCTCCGGAGGGGAGGACGCGGCGTCCGCGGGGCGGCCCAGGGAGCCCGTGCTGGGGAGTTTGGACGCCCGGGGGCCGCTGACTCAACCCGTAATTAGTCTCCTTAGCCGACACCTTCTTTTATACAAATCTGTTTATTTCCATATGCAGATCCGCAACTGGGGTGCCCCCCCTCCCCACCACCTCGGGGCCGAGGAGGAGGAAGCGGCTGTGATGACGTCGATGGCCTCAGACAGGGGGACAGACCGCTTCTGGGGGACCAGAGTGGAGGCGGGGCCAGCTGGGGCGGAGACCGACTCCGGTTCGGGGGCTCCGGCGTTTGGCTTGGCCAGATTCTCACCCAACAGGAAAAGCCGGAGCAGTCCGGGCGAGGGAGCTGCCTGGGGCTCCGCGAGTGGGAGACACGGGAGGGACCCGAGGCCTCGGCACCCGCCAGTAAGGAGCGCCGAGGGGGTAGAGGAGGGGTGTCTCGCCGGCACCCCCAGAACTCTCCTCCAGGCGCTGTCCCCAGCTCCTCCCAGTTTTCTCCCTTTCTTTCAAGACGGATCCTCCCTCAAAGCCGACCCTCTCCCCACTCGCATTATAACCTAAGCTTAAGGTCCTGGACGGGGTCTTTCTCACCTCCTCAACCCCATTTTCCAAGAGGGAAGCAAAAGTAAACCAGTAGCCGCTTGTTTTCAAAGTTTATTCAATGGATTCCCACCCTGCCTGGTTAACCGCATCCAAAACCTCCCCACAACCCGGGGTCTTGGAAAGTTAGAATGTCAGTCCTGGAAAGGACCTTAGAAATCCCTTCAACTCCCTTATTTTACAGATGAGGAAACTGAGGTCCAAAGAGGAAAAGGAACTTGCCCAAAGTCAGCGAACAAGTTAGTGCCAGAATCCTGACTGGAGCCCAGGTCTCCTGACTCATCCGTCCCATTATACCACAGCACACGGGATTGTCAGGGACTGGGAGGGGTTCTCCTGGCTGTGGCTGAGGGAGTTCCCATAGGTTCTTCTTGTAGGCTTTATGACCCCTTTTTAATCTTTGAATCTCCAATCTTAAACTCAGGCCCTCAGACAGTAGACACAATGTTTACTGTCTTTTGTCCCATGATCATCTCCCTCCCCATCCTAGAACTGGTTGCTTGGCTTCAGGGTCATGTAAGGGTCTGGCCAGATGGGGAATGAGAATTACAAGATTTGGGAGAACGTCCAGGAGTTTGCACAGGGTGGCTTATAGGGTTAGGGGTCCGTGATGGGGGGCTAGGAGGTTGAGAGGTGGGGAGACTGGGAGCAGAGGCCTCGCCCTTTCGCAGAATCAGCGAGTTTAGCTCCTGTACTAATTTATCCTCCAGAGACAAATGATGTTGAAAACTGGTTTTCCGAGGGGGACCCGGAGGTGGTTCCGGGGGTCCCCTCTCTTGTCCAAGGGAGCTTAACTTAGAAAGAGGGGGACGGTCACTCTGTAGACTCTGGCTTTGCTCTGGAATTGCAGTCTGGCTAATGGGGGGATCCCTAGGGACCTCTGATTCAGATGTCCGATCCAGTGGAAGTAGAGAGTCCTTAGTCAGTTCAGGGAAGGCCCCTACCTCTTCATACAAAGGTTCTTCAGTCTCTTCTTGTTCTTCCACAGAATCCTGAGACAGCTTCAGAGGCTGAATTGGGGAGTGAGTGGAATATTAGGGTTCCAGGGATATCTCATATCCTCCTAAGGGTCCCTCCCCTCTGTTCCCATTGTCTAATGCCCCTGAAACTCCTGCTCCTCCTCCTCACACAGAATCATGCTCCCAGCTTCACAGATCAATGTACAGCACATCAGGAGCATACAGCAATCCCCTGATCAGAGATGGGCACAGAGGAACACAAAAAGGCACATGACATTGGGGCAAAGGGACACAATACTCACAAAAAACATGGATAGTGTTCTCCGGTTGTGCAGGCGGCGCTGGTCATGGCAGCAGGAGTGGGAAAGACATAATGAGCAACAACAGACAGACAGCAGAGCAAGGGCAATAGGAGCATTGAGACACTGAGCAGGGAGTGGGCATGGGGATGATGGACTTTGTTGGGGGGGGGGGAAATGCTGCCCTTGCCCTGTTCCCCTGTGAATAGGATCACCCCAACCCTGACCTTGTGAAGCTTCCTTGAAGGAACAAAGGCAGGGGGAATGAAGTTGTGTCTTGGGTAGAGGGGCTGGACAAGGAATAGTGCCTAGGTTAGGGAGGATTTGGGAGGGTTCATACCAGTGTCTGGTTGGCAGAGAGTAGGGTGGCACCACTGTCATCACCTCGAATAGGCAACAGGGGCATTGTGCCAAATTTCTGTCGGGCTAGGTCAGAAGAGGAATGTCGACGCAGGACCACAGGCTGCTGGTCATCATGCTGGGCAAAGACAAGGGAGATATTAATGGGTATAAGCCAGCTCCTAAAGAGTGTGTGGAGTAGTATTGGGCACACAAGCTCTCCTCCCCTCCTCAATCTTCTTATTTACCTGGGCTTTCAGGATGCTGGTTGTCCAATCCCACATCTCCTCCTCATCTGTGCAGGACAGGTAGCTAAGGAGTAGTCAGAGAGAGAAAGAGAGTGAAAGTGACTGAACACAAACATAGAACTGGGGAAGGCAGCAGGAACCAGATATTTTTAACGTTCTATGAGTCTACAGTGAAGGAAGAAATGAAGTAAGAGAAAGTCAAAAAGGAAAAGAGATAATGGAAGGAAAAGGAGGGAGATGGGTAGAGCAAGAGATAAAAAAATCGGAAGGAAGCTTTAGAATAGATGATAATACTCACAGCTGCAACTTCTCCAGAATCAGTGTAAACCCCCATCTAGGAACCAAGTGAGAGCAATGTTGAAGAGAAAGAAGAGGGATGAATAGAGGTAGGAAAACATTTGAATGGGAGTAAAGACAAGAATTTCAGGTGACTCACGGTGTTGGTGGCTTTAGTTTTCTGCGTATTCCTAGGTAAACTTTTGCACTGTCCAAAGACCATTCTCGTTCTGGCTTAGAACTCTAGAGACAAGGTCAGGAATGTCAGTCACTCAACCAATAAGAAATTAGGGTCAACAAGGTCATGAGAACAACAAGATTATCAATAAACAGCTTCACCTTCTCTCTGTCCAAGGTGGCCTTACCAATTCCAAGCTTATAGTTCTAGGGCCTCTGGGATGGTAGAGGGTAGGGGAAGACATATGGAAGATGATCTCAGAGGCATCTGGGAAGATCATCTCTTAGGGTAGGGCTTTGAGAAGCTGAAGATGACATATCCCAGGTGCACTCACTCTTTTCTCCTTGAGCAGCAATAGGCAGCGTCCCCGAAGTAGGAAAAACCTTTCCTGAAAACGACTTCCTAGTAACTTGGGGGGTTCTTCACGGCACCGAAGGAGACCTACTCGGGGGCTCTCTCGTCGTACACCTGAGCATAGATGGGCAAGTGATGGACCAAGGAAACTGGGGAAAGTGGGATAATCCAAGGATAAATGGTTCAGTGCTCTGTGGATAGGCCCAATTTGATGCCTGCTTAGGGAGAGGCCATAAGTAGTATCGTGGGGACCAGGGATTGATGGGGTGGATCTTACCTGTGAAAAGGCAGCTGGCCTGGGTTAGGGAAACCTTGCGCAGCAACAAGGATGCAGAGCCTGGTTCAGGGAGCTGGCACCACTGCAGAGCTTGTTCAAGAACCCTTTCCTTTGGATGCAGGGGCCGCTCTAGAAGGTGACACAGAGAGGAGCTCACTTCCAACCCAGAACCTGCAACCCCCTCTCATCTATGGCCAGTCCTCATCAGAGCCAGACTCACCAAGCTCGCCATGCTCTCGAATCTCAAATGTCAACCACAGGTCTGTGCCAGCTGCTGCTCCCCTCATCTCTAGTACCTGATTTGTCAGCTCTTCAGCAGTCAGTGTTGGGGAAACCTGAGGCCAGAGAAAAATAGCAGGGGCCAGAGTTTCAGCTCTCTGTCTCCTTTCACCTTTCCTCTATCCTCTGATTACCTTTCCAGTTCTCACAAGACCGACCTTCAGAGTGACACAGTTGTCTGGTAGCTGCTGTTCCAAGTAAACTTCCATGATGATATCTCCAGCTTGTGACAGCTTTGGGTTGGGGTGGAGGGTGTCAGGAAGGAAGCAGTCAATGGAAGAGTAGAGAAGCAGATGTGGGTAAATGGTCAGACTCAGAGACCCCCTCTTGCTCTTTCAGATCACATTAAGTCACATTGCTTTATTTTCCTCCTGGCCCTTATCTTAGGATCAAGATGGGGAATCAATTGAGTATATCATTTGGAATCTCTTGAAGCCTTTATAAATTGGAGGGTGGGGGAGTGGGATAGTGATTGGGGTGAAGGATGAATCAAAGAAGTTCTAGGAAATTAGGGAAGGAATCAAAGGAGAATTTTGGAGGAGTTGCCTAATTTAACCAGAGAGTCAGCATCTTCTCTTGATGTTCCCCAATGCTCTAAGTGAGAAGGCTTTACTTACCTGCACATCCTTCCAGGTAGTAATGAGACTGACTTCCAGGTCAATCTGAGCCACTTGGTCTGAGTCAATCTATGGGAGAATAAGAGGCACTGGAAGAACTGGGAAACTATGGGAGCATAAAGAAAACTAATAAAGTTGCTGGTGGTAGAATAATAATAACAGCTGGCATTTATATAGCCCTTCAAGTTTACAAAGTGCTTTATAATATTATCTCATTTGTTCCTCGAAACAACTCTGGGGTCTAGATGCTCTTATTATTCAAATTGTACAGCTGAGGAAACTGAGTCAGAGGTTAAGTGGCTTGCCCAGAGTCTCAGAGATTGTATCTGTGGCTAGAGTTGAACTTAGTCTTCCTGATTCCAGGTCAGGGTTCTACGCATTCTACCACCTAGCTGCCTACTTTTCCACTTAGAAGCCTTGGAGAAAATCAGAATGTGCTTATTAAATAGGATAAGGAGGATCAGAGATCAGTAGTTGAGGGTCAGTGGGGGTGAGAGTGGCAGAAATGGGGAAACTATCAGAAAAGATGAAATGCACAACTTTCCTTTTCTTTAAGGAATGGTGAATTACCAGTTGAAAATGTAAACACTGTCAGAAGTAGTCACTGTGCAATTTGTTTTTTTATAACTGCTTTCTTTTTTGTTCATAATAAAAGGTCATTGGGGTGGGATGGGGGAAAAGAAGTATCTGGAAATATCTATGACGTAAAAACATATAAACAGAAAAAGTAACAAGAACAGAGTGACTCAGAGTTATGATGGCATGGTCACAGAGATGAGGTCTTGGAAGGAAAGGTTACTGGTCTCAGGAAAGGGGGAAAAGAGATGGCCACTGATGTAGGGGAACTTAGGCTGTTGATGTTGGGGGCTGATGAAGGGGAGAAGGACTGAAAGGAATTGAGGCTGAGGATGTGCAATGTTAGTGGATTAGAGAATCACTGGAGTTGAGAAAGGCCTTACATCAAAGACAAATACGTAGTTGTCGATGAGTTCCTGAAGCACTCGAACTTCATGCTCTCCTCTACCATCTGTCTGGAATACGCTTGGAGCAAACAACAGGGCCAGGTTCCGAGTACACATCTGGTTCAGAGTTGCACATTTCTGCACCCTGAGAGAGAGGCAGGAAAGTCAATGTGGCTACTAACATGATCCAATGGTTGACTGAAGTCAATGACAAGAGTCCTTAAAGATATCATTCTGGGCAATGAGTTAAAAACATTGCAAAGTCATTTTGGGAGATGAAGGAACACTAAGCTAGACTGACCGGAAGAGGTGACCAATGAGTGTGGACAGTGTCCTGTGGTTGACCTTGGGCAGGCATCCAATCACTTCTTTGTAACGCTCAAGCCGCTGAGACTTCTGGGGTAACTCTGAAATCAGAAATAAGGGATGGCAAAGGTTCGGAGACTAAGATATGGGTAGAAATAAGGTTAGGGACACTCCAGAGAATAAACTCTTCTAGACCAGGGTTTAGAAATAGCTAAGGATGATTGGGCTTCATCACTTAGTCATATACATGGATGACCTCTCCATCCTTACCTCCAGGTGGAGAATTTAAGGGATTAGTGAGAAAAGGAAGGATCTCAGAAGGGTTGAAATAGCTTGTGGCAAGTTCCTAGAAAGTTACCTGCAGCCTCCCTCCATCGAGGTAATAAGCGTGCAGAAGTCACAGGGTCATCCAGTTCCCGGAAAAAGCGTTTGAGTGTGTCTGTTACATCTTCCACAAAGTGCTCCCCTGGTCGGAGCTTCACTGACCGGGCATCCTGCCGGAACTCAGCCAAGAGCCGGAGACTTCGTGCTCGAGCACCCCCCTTTCTATATACACCCTCCAAACGAAGACCTAGAGACACCACCCATTATAGTTGCCATTGCACCTTGCCATCTTTCATTATTTTTCCTCATGTTTAAAAGTTGCTAGTCTTCATTCCTCAGTAGTTTTCTATCCTCCCCATATTTACCATTACCCACCCTTAATCCTCCATGCCCCTTAGATAGTGCTATCTTATTCATGGCAATGGATGAAGTTAACAGAGCCTAGATGCCAGAAAAGCTTCCCCATCAGTTCTAGAGACCTGCTCCCTGAGTTTTCTCCTGTTTCCCTCTCTCCTCACCATGCTGAGTGACAAAGCTAATGCAGGCATCCACAATGATGGGAATGTCTCCTCGACTCATCTGTTGCCCTTGCAGTGCTGTGCCCCCTCCACCAGCTGCTCCTCCAATGGCAGTGCTCCAGCCAGCAAAGTCTATACGTCCCTCCCCCTGTAAATAAAGGGTCCTGAGACCCAAGGAGACTTAGGTCAGGGACAGATGAAAAATGGATACAGAATGACTACAATGGTGTGAAGCTACTGAGTCAAGTTGCCAAAAAAAATTGAAGGTAGTAAGGACCATCAAGGCCCATCTATAGTGAGCAATGATATCCCTGACAAATGATAACTTCATGTATCTACTTAAAGAACTCCAGTAATGAGGAAGTCATTCATTCCTATGACAGACCTATCCATTTTTGGACAGCTCAATTTTAACCTAGAGTTACCAGCAGGGGGCAGGAATAACTCAATCTGACCCATCTCCAAAGCTGAAGAGGAGGCTGAGCACACAGAAAGAGCCATCAGAAACAAGGCCACAAGATATGGCCAGAATGCTGGCCATTGTTAGGATGGTGTGGGAAGGATTAGCTCCTTCAAGGGCCCTTACCTTCCTGTTTCCACCAGGACTAGATGGTCTTTCTTCTCAGGGCTGTCACTTGAAGATACCACACCTAGAAGGGAAAGAGAGAAGAGTGAGGAGAGCCCCTTTTGACCTCTATGGGACCCTCCTCCCTTCCTATCCACACCATCCATCCACCCCTAGCTCACTGATCTCCTGAAGTCTTCGAAGGTGCACAGTATCCTCAGGGGCCTGGGTGCCTGGACCTGGTGCTGGGCACAGGAACAGGTGGTCACCTCGAAGAAGGCCAAAGGCAGACAGCCAGAGGCCTGGGGTCAGTGCAGTCTGAGAGGGGGACCGCAACCGTAAACGGCCTAGCTTCAGCAGGCCAGGGCCCAGAAGCTGGTGACAGCTTAGTGGGGAGAACCACTGCAGGTGAAGGGAAAGCAGACAGAGGAAAGACATAGAGTAAGACATCAGGTGAAACCAAGAGAAAAGTGGAAAAAATTAGCACAGAAAAAAATGGGAGAGAGAGAGAGAGAGAGAGAGAGAAGTACAGGGAGAGATGAAGAAAAATCAAAGGAGAGAGAGAGAGACCAAAATGAAAAGAAACATCAATTAGCTCATCTGGGATGATACAAGGGATGCTATTGGGGCTGTGTGTGTTGGTAGGATTGAGGACCCAAGGCACGTGGATCTGTGAGATGAGGAAAAGATAGGGTTTTTTTTGAAAGACAATTGGAGTTAAGTGACTTTCCCACCAAGCTGCCCCAAGGAAAGGGTATTTGTGAAAGGTAATGGTATATTATGAAGGGAACTCTGAACTCTGATTTATTTACCTTGCCCACTGCTCTGGTCCAGGTCTCCAAACTATCAGCTCCATCAGCCCCAAAGTATTGAACCCTTTCTCCAGTCAGAATGAGTTCAAAAGAGAACGGGAACCTGGGGGCATAGAATTGGGAGAATGAAATAGGGACAACTATAGGGAAGAGTAAGGAACTATATAAGATGAGGGGATGGAAGAAAAGACTATGAAAGTACTTGGAGGGCTACCTGTCAAGGTCCCCTGAGTCAACTGGTGGGGGGCTTACCCCCAGACACACCACATCCTGAGGTTGTATCAGACTGACTGGTTCTGGACTGGTCTCTGATGAAAACATCTCCAAGGCTGCACCCAACACACACCACAGCCTGGGGGGTGCTGCAAAAATTGGAGAGGGGCAGGCACCACATATCAGGTAGTATCCTCTATTCTAAAAGTCTCTTTGTAAGCCTTCCCAGTACAGACCCCTTCCTAACAGCATTAAGTTTTTTCAAGCCCAATCCCATCTCCAGAACCACTTCTGCTTTCCCCTAATTCTTCTGCCAGGGTCCCCCTTCCTCACCATCTCGGCCCCGGCGGTAGGGTGGAGGTCCAGGCTTGTTGCTGACTGGGCTGCAGTGCAAATAGCCACTTAGTGTAGCAGGCACTAGGACTTCATTGTACACACCAGGGGATGAGTCTGAAGGATGACATGATGAGGGGCAGGAGATTAGCTCAAGAGATCAGTGCAGATAGTATGAGCTCAAATTTACCTACCTCCAATCATAATGGCAGAATGTCCCAGATTCTTCAGTTTCCCACCTACCCAAATGAAGTCTGGGATAGAGGATAGAATGTGAGGTGGGGGCTGGTGGGATGGCAAGTTTCATTTACTTCTACCTCAAGCCCCCCCCCTCCCACTCAACTCTAGATGGATGAATCCCATTTAAGGCTGACCTTTATTTAAACCATACTTTCTTCTGGTAGGGAAGAACAAAAAGTGATTATAAGGGAGGGATTCAGCATTAAGGAAATTTCGAGAAGGTCCTAGAAGAACCTAGGAGGCTATGTCAAGGCTAGAGAAAAGCAAGAGGTATTGAACTAGAGGATTAACAATAGGGTCCTAAGGAAGTCACCAGAAAAACTTTACCCAGAAAAAAAAAAGTTTACCCAGGGGGAGGAAATTAGAGAAACTGCCTTCAGAGCTGGGTTCCTCATATGAGAAGAGCTGAATCATGGTTTTCAATAGGTTGGGTCCTGTCACAGCTGTACATAGTGCCTGGGTAAGAGAGGAGTCAAACATCAATCCCCTCCCAGAGAATCTAAAGGATGACCCCAAACTGCCCTCCTCCATGCATCCCTCTCACCTGAAGCAGTTGACTGTGGTCATGGTACTGAGGATGGGGTGCCCGAAAAAGACCAAGACGGTATTTGCTGGAGATGAAGTCCCCACGAGGGCCGGGTGGAGTATCTGGATGCAGCCCTCCTCCTGGGGGCAGTCCCTTTATCCAGAAACGGTTGGCTCCATCATTGCCCAGGATGAGGAAAAGCTGACAGATGAGAAGGAGAGCCAAGGGGCTATGATGACTAGTTTCAACAGAAGCTAGTTTTCTCTGATCTCCAGCTCCCTGGGATATCCTATGGCCTTTTTCTTTCTTCAGATACCCTCCCTTGAGTCACTCAATCTCTACCATTAACCACCTTTGATTTCAACTTTTTTTTTTTAGGTTTTTGCAAGGCAACGGGGTTAAGTGGCTTGCCCAATGCCACACAGCTAGGTGTCTGAGACCAAATTTGAACCCAGGTACTCCTGACTCCAGGGCTGGTGCTTTATCCACTACGCCACCTAGGCACCCCGATTTCAACTTTTTCACCAGTTACTTTTACCTGCACAATCTCATTGCTCCAGATGCTTGTATCCAGTTTCAAGCTCTGCACTTTAGACACCCCAGAGCCCAGAGCCCGATGTTGTCCTATAGGAAAGCAACTGGTTTGAATACTACTAGCCTTGGGGATAGAGCTCCCACTCCCCTCCCCTCCTCAGAGTCATCTCCTTACTACTTCTGCCTTGCCCTCTCAGTCTTTCTGTCTCTGAGCCCAACATTCCCCACCTGCACAATGTTTGCAGATAACCACCCCCAGGTTGATTGAGGCCCAGTCAGGACGAGGTGCTCCGCAGTCTGCACAGTGTCGGTTTGCTCTGTTGGACCAGATCTTCTCAGCCACCTCATAGTCAGACAGAGTCTCAGTGATGGCCTCCTGCAGAACAGCTGCCCAGTCCTGGCGAGTGCAGGCTGACTCTGCTGTGAAGCTGGTAAGGGGGCGGGATATATTTGAGCCAGCCCATCAGGATTCAACTTGTACCTTCCTCCAAATCCATCCTCAGACCCTCCTGCTTGCAGTGGATCCCTGGAGGCAGCCATTAGTAATTTTAACATGAACTATTCAAAAGGAATGAATGACTTTGGAGGTGATAAGGCTCACTCACTAAAACGTTTTCAAGTAAAGACTGGATGGTTACCTATTGGTTATATATGAGTATGCTTATTCAAACAGGGAATTGGACTACCTAGCTTTGGAGGCGTCCTCTAATTCTGAGAATCTGACCCTTCTCACTAATTTCTCTAGTCTCATTTTAGTTGTTCATAAGGTCAAAGACTTTCTGAATTCTAGCCTCTGCACCCTCATCCAACAGTCCCATCTTAGATGTAACCCTTCTCTCCCCACCTGAAGCATCGATGGGGTGTAAGAAGGTCAAAGCTTCGATTCTTGGTCTCCCGGACACTGCAGCCCCGAAGCTCAATGAAACAAATTCCAATGCCCAGAGAGAAGGACTGAAGAGATGAAGAGTTGGGGAAGAAGTATCAGGGATTCATCTGGAGGATGGTGCCCTCAAGGGCTCCATTCAGGCTGTATTCCCTGGGTCCTACTCTATCCCTCATGCCACCTCTCTCCCTTTTACCTGCTCACTCTTGTACAGTCCTAGCTCCCCAGGGCTCAGAGCTGCGAACACTTTAGCTTTGTGTCCTCGAAGTTCTAAGGTCCCTGTGCGGAGGGGCCGTGGTGGATGAGGAGGCCGGGGGTTACCTAGAAGCCGTTGCTCCTTTAGTCGAGACTGTAGTGTGGAACACCAGTTGTCCCTCTGAGCTGAAGGCAAATGAGGATGAGGAATGGAGAAGTTGAATCATAGAGCGAAGAGTATGTAGATAATGCCCAAGAGAGCAGTGGACCTGGATTTGTGGTTGATGTGACTACCCTCTAAGAAGACACTTTGAAGCAATATATGAACATCTCCATCTGAGAGCTCTATGGCACCTCAAATTCAGTCATTATAGAATTTATTGTTTATTTTCTCTATTTGTTCCTCCCCCAAGTTTTTCTGCTTCTTTTGAGTATATTACTACCTTTTCAGTCACCCAGGTTTATAACCTCAGTCTTGCCCTCTTCCTTATCACTCCCCTGCCCACAGTCAGTAGCCTTGTCAATTCTACTATCACTATATCTTTGTATCTTCCTTCAAACTGCCAGCACCCTACTTCAAATCTTTATCATCTCTGGTCGAGACTATTGCAAGAGTCTCCTCCCTGCTCTCTGTTTTTAACCTTTGCAATCCATTCTCCATGGGGTTGCCAAAATAATATTCCTCAGGTGTAATTCTTATTATGTCATTTCTCAGCTCAAGAATTTCCAATGACTCCCTATTGCCTCTAGAATAAAATACAAACTCCTGTTTTGTCATTGAAAGGCTTTCATAATCTGGTTTCAGATTATCTTTTTTTTTTTTTTAAGTTTTTGGAAGGCAATAGGGTTAAGTGGCTTGCCCAAGGCCATACAGCTAGGTAATTATTAAGTGTCTAAGGCCGCATTTGAATTTAGGTACTCCTGACTCCAGGGCCGATGCTCTATCCACTGCACCACCTAGCTACCCCAGAACTAGGTAATTATTAAGTGTCTGAGGCTGGATTTAAACTCAGGTCCTCCTGACTACAGATTATCTTTCCAGATTTACTCTGTATTGCTCTGATTGCCATAGTTTATGTTCTGTGTAGTGTCCTATGTTCTTATTCCCCCTTTTGGCATACCATCTCCTATCTCCATCTATGGCTTTGTCCAGACTGTCCTCATCCCTGGAATGCTGCCTCTTCTCACCTTCCCCTCTCAAAATCCTATCTTCAGGCTATCTAGTGCACTTCCTGGTACCCTTACTTGTTATTGCTGTTTCCTTTCTCATATTATCTTGTATTTATTTATGTTTATATGCCATAATAATCATATAACATAAGTTATTTGAAGTTGAAGGCTGTTTTTCATGTTTCTCTTTGTATCATAAACACCTAGCACAATGATTTGCACAGTCTTTTTTTTTCTTTTTTGGTCCTGTGATTTCAAAATTTGGATAGAAATTTTGGTGTGGAAATATTCTTCACAAATGAAAGTCAACAAATCACCTGCAAATAATAGAGAATTTCCTAAAGCACAGAGAGGTTTATCATTGCTCATGAACACACAGTTTGTCAGAGGCAGAAGTTGTACCCAGGTCTTCTTCATGCCAAAGCCCTCCACTCTGCTATGTTGTTTCTCACTTTGCACACAATATATACTTAATAAATGCTTTTTTTTTTGGATTGAAGGGAATTGGATGGCAATGAGTCTACCTCATGGTTTCCTACCCCAGGCTGCCCCTCCTCTCACCTTCACTCTCAGCTCGAAACACAAACACTCTTTGGCTAGTGATGACTTGGAACTTGCAATCCTTACAGCTTCGGATCATCTCTATGACAGTCAGCGGGATAACCCCTTTAGGGAAGGTATCCTGGGGAAGAGATCAGCATTGACCCACAGTCAACAAGTTGGTCTAACCACCCCAGGAATAGTCCCTCTCCTCATTCTGTTTCTCCTTGAGACCCTCATTTTCTCCCTTCTCTCACAAATTTCAGATCCATTAATAACCTAACATTCCTTCTTCACCTTCCTACTCTCCTTGTACTCCATTCCCAACCTCCACATACATGCAAACCCACCTTGTCACTCCCATAATACATCAGCTTCTTTCCATTGAACCTGACAAAACGCCTCTGAAAGACATAATTCCTGGGGGAAAGGAAGGAGGGAAGAATTAGTCTTCCAGAGCCCCAGGTAGGCAACAGGAAGATACTCTCTAATGAAGGGGAAGGGGAGGGTCTCTTAGGGTTAAGGGATAGACTGGCACCTTTCCAAGTCATTTATTAACACCAACACCTTCCAGCCACTCTTCCTAGATCCTACCTCACCCCTCTTATGGCTTCCCCTACTCATACTCTTCCTTTTTTTTTCCCTTTCCAAAGTTCCCCACATGACCCCCTTCCAATCACACCCTTGAGGTGAGAGCTTGTCCAACCAGCCACTAAGCAGGGGTGTAGGGGGATCAGCTAGTGAGGTGAAGCTGGCATAGGGGGAGATAAGATCATCGCCCGGCTCTTCAGGGTCCACAATGGGCATCAAGTGGGTGGAGTCTCCAGGCAGCTCCAGGCTGGCATAGCCACAATCCTCTCCCCCCTCAGGTTCATGGCTGCTTGGCCTAGGAAAAGTAGAGGAGGGATGTGAATCAGTTGACTCTACTCACTCTATTCCTTTGCCTCATGATTGTTATATTCCTCCCCATCATTCCTTGTTCTAAATATTCTCCTTTATGATCTTTCTAAATTTCTCCCCAATATACTCTCTATGTCTCCTTTACATCTTACCTTTTATTATCTTCCTCAAAGCACCTACCTGGGTTCACCAGCTGACTGACTGACACCTTGTGTCTTCCTTCCTTTGGGAGTCCCAGTGACTGAAACAGGCTGAACACCATAATACAGGCTGCTGGGGTCCATGATATGCACTGGAGTTTGGTGAAATATAGATGGGGAGGTAAGTCAAAGGGTAAGAAGCTTTTACATCTTACCCTCACCTCTAATAAATCTGCGATCCCTTTTCCCCATCCTCCTTATGGTCCTCTGCTGACCTGTGCCTCCCGTGGGTCTGGAAGTGGGAATGGGAGTAGGAAGATCTACCATGGAGCAGTCTGTAGGCCTAAGGACAGAAGGGAACTTGTAACACAGGGAAGAAAGAGGGAGAACAGAAAGAAAAAGAACTTTGCCTTCTCCCTCTCCCCCTTATTTCTCCTTCCCTTACTGAATTCCAGATCTTTTAGTCCCTTCCCCAGGTGATTGCTAACCCACTCACGTCTCTTGAAGTCCTGGTTGGGCTCCCCTTCCAAGATCCAGCCCAAAGTAGATATCATTGGGCATCATTGTCATCTTGTGCAAGTTGGGAGGCTGATCTGAAAGACGGGAAGGGGGAAAGGGGGATTGAGGAGTGCTTAGGGAAGGCTTTTGGCTCGCTGGCTGCATGGGGAGCATGTTTTCCTCATCTTGGACTATTAGGCTGGTATCCTCTCTTTGAGATGCTGGAGGGGTTTCCACAGGAGAGTCTGATGGAGGAACTGGAACTGATTCAGCAGGGGTGGTGCCAAAAAAAGTAAATACAGTCCTTGGTTTGGGTACTGGTTTGGTGGGGAGCACTTGAGAATCTGGGCTTGGGGATTGATCCATGGTAGCGTCCAGTGGGATGTCTGTAGGAACTTCCACAGTGGCCCCCTGCAACAGGCGAAGAATCCGTTTGCGATGACCTGTGGCCCAGATGCCCATTCGATCAAGTTCCTTGTGGCCCAGGTTTTGGGCAGCAGCTGCAGTAGACACACCGTGCCTCCGGAATGTATCTGCGTACCGCTCCAGATGTACTCCTGCCAGCCAGACCTCAATGTCCAGGTCCCTGGGTGACTCCATGAGGGTTCAGGCCATTTCCTACACAAGAGAGAGTGGAGGTGGGGGTGATGGAGAGGGCTCAAGGTAAACTTCACAGACCCTTCTCCTCAGTTTGGGATAGAAGGGGTCTAATCCAAATCCTGCAAACCACCCCCAATGACAATCAGGCAAAATTACAGGGATATAGACATATGGCATGTGGAGACACAGAATTTCTAGATTGTCAAAGCTGGAAGGGAATTAAGAGATCTGACCTAAACCCCTTGTTTTACAAATAAAGAAAGGAAGGCCCAAAGAGATTAAGTGACTTGCCCAAGATCACATATCCAATAGGTGGCAGAATCAGAGCCAAAACCCAGGTTTCTTTGACTCACGGTTGAGTGTTCTTTCCATTACACCACACAGAGTCACTGAGAATGCAGATACCTAGAGTCCTAGAAAGCCACTGTGAAGTGAGGAAAGGGACCAAGGTCACAGGAGGGGGCTGGGAGCACTGAGAGCTTCAAGATAAGGTAGTTGGTCCAAGAGCAGCAGCCTGGAACCAAGGCAGAGGAAGGAGAAGGGTCAACATAATCAGGGTGGAGTAAAAGGACCAGTGATCAACCTAGTAAAAATTAGTAAGAGGCAAGAATGGAAGAGACCATTCCCACAGGCCTCTGCAACTCTAACCCAAAACACTGCTGTCCAGTTTCCAGTTCCTCCTCCCCTTCCACCTATTGTCTCCACTCAGACTTCCTTCCTGTCCCTTCACCAAAGAGCCACCCCCACATCCTGCCCCGGCCAGGCTGGCCAGAAAACTCTGATATGTCAGGGCTGGGCCAGAAAGAAAGAAAGTGGTGGATGATGATGGAGTTGACTTTGTCAGTCGAACTAACATTCCTGTGTAGGGATCTGTGGGATATCTCCCCTCATTCCATTTGGCACATCCTAGGCCCACACTCAATCTGAAATGAAACTTTCCTTCATCCCTATTCCCTCTACCCTTTTCTCGGACTTTTTCTGTATTTGCCCCATCCCTATTCCTCCCTTTGTCTAGATTCTTCCCTACCCCACCTTTAATTTCCATGTCATGAATGACCACCCCCAGTCGAGATTTCACTGACTCAAGCTACCCCTCTCCCTTGTGACTCACTCCCTTGCCTGGCACAAGACTGGAAACCAAGTGGTCAGAATGGGGGTAAGATTGCCAATGGGAGGGGGGGAGGGCGGGGCAGGGGGAAAAAAGGCATGGGAAGGAGCGAGGAGAGGGCAGAGTCGATCTTGAGAAAGGAGGGGCGGGTCAACCGTCGGGGGCGGGAGAGAAGAATTTGCAGGAGGCGGAGAGGGGCTTCTCACTCTGGAGATCACGCTTTGAGATCTTAGAAAGGAGGAGCCCTTGAAAGAGGGCTAAAGTGGTCGGGAACGAGAGAGAGAGAGAGAGAGAGAGAGAGAGAGAGAGAGAGAGAGAGAGAGAGAGAGAGAGACAGGACTGGGGGCATGGGAGTAGAGGCAACGGGTCCTCACCTCAATGGGCAGCGAACCACTCAGCTCCATTCACACGGCGCGGGAGCAGCCAGCGTCTAGAAGCTCCAACCTCTATCCCTAGTGCTTCGACCCGCCCGGGCCCTCCCACCACCTGGGTTGTCCCCGCCCCGGCTAGGCTGTCCACTCCGCCTTCTGCAGGCGCCCCTTATGCAAGGACTCAGAGGGAGAAGAGGTTGCAGAGCCGTTACCCAACCCCCTGAATTAAACTGTCGCCAACTTCACGCCGCCCCTACCGCCTGGGTCCTACTAGGAGAGATAGTCGGAGACTCACAAAACTATCCCTCCATCCCCAAATTTTCCTTGGGATACCTCAATCTAAGGGGATCTGGAGATAGGAAAAGGTGACCACAAGATGCAGTCCCAGAGGAATTGCTCTGTCGTTACCTGATCCTTCCTTCAGACCTAGGGGTCCTTAAATCCTGAGATCGGGCATGCTAGCTTATTGCTTCTGATTCCTACTTCCTTCCATACCTCTTCTATGGAAACTACTCTGGTGACTTTCCCACCTTCTCTTACCTCCCTCCAACTTCATCCACTGATACTTCACGAAGGGAGGACTATGGATTGCCCAATAAACTCTGATGATAGAGTTGTGTAGCTGAAAACGGTCCTTATGCCCACTTTTTCAGAAAGATGCTTAATCTCTACAAGCTGGAAAAGATTTCTTTCTCTTTTTTTTTAGGTTTTTTTGCAAGGCAAATGGGGTTAAGTGGCTTGCCCAAGGCCACACAGCTAGGTAATTATTAAGTGTCTGAGGCCGCATTTGAACTCAGGTACTCCTGACTCCAGAGCTGGTGCTCTATCCACTGCACCACCTAGCCGCCCCTGGAAGAGATTTCTGAAGCCTTCTAGTCTAATAAAATAATGGTATTTTATTGATGACCAAATTGAGGACCAGGGAAATTAAGTGATAGTAAGAATCTGAGGCAAGATTTGAATTCAGATCCTTTGACTCCAGCTCTAGTTCTGTTCCCACTGCACTAGGTGAAGAAAGGGCTCTTCTCCAAGGGCTCCTAGATGGAATTCCCATGTTCTCTGTCCCATTTCTCTTTTGCTACATTGTGATTTGGTGGGAAGAGGCAGGTAATGCTGGGTTTTCTGGTTTATATTGGGAAATGAAACATGGACTATATAATGAGGAGATCCTGTTTCTGGGGGGAAAATTGAGGAATGTGGGGGCCTCCTTTTAACTGACCAAAGAAATCATGCTAACTCCTCTCCTTTGGGGACCTAGAATTGAAATAGAATTTATGCTATTGGGGAGAGCTCTCCATATTCAGCCTGGTAAAGTTTACCCTAGCATGTATGAAACAGAACACAGGGTCTCAAGAGAATCAAAGAATTTCAATAGATGGGAATCTATGATTATTGCCAGAAACTCTCCTCTTCCTTCCTCCATTCCCAGATGAAGGCAGAAAAGGAGTGATCTGCCTTTTTTAGATCTGAGAAAACAGGCACAGAGTGGAGGGTGCAGCAGGGTCAGAACAAGGTTTATTTCTGCAGAATATTGGGGCCAAGGCAGGGGCTTGAAGAGGAGGCCTAGGAGATCAGGGTGGAGCCATGAAGAGGGAACCTCTGCAATGATGGCAAACATAACTTCCTTCCACAGAAGACTTATCAGAGATTTCAACTCCAGCTCTATTTCTGTCTATTACTGTCTTTTCTTTCTCTCTCTGCCTCTGCCTCTGTCTCAAACTTCTATGTGTTTCTCCCTTTTATTTCCTTCTCCCCTTGGAAAGCTATGGTCTTGGATATGGGAAGGATGTTTGAATATGAACTTGAAACTTCATACTCCAAATTAAGCCTTAAAGATCAAGACTAATGACCTCTCCTTCACCCACAGCTTCACATATTCCCTCCATCAATTCTCCCCTCTCCTATACACAGGGTGATGCAGGTGGATAGTGCACCAGCTCTGGAATCAGGAGGATCTGAGTTCAAATATAGATCAGACACTAGACACTTAATATCTGAGTGACCTTGGGCAAGTTACTTAACCCTGACTGACTCTCTTCTAAGGCTAACTACAGTCATCCTGATCCTTGTCCAACCACTGGACTCAAATAGCTCTAGAGGAGAAAGTGAGAATGGTAACTTTGCATAGCATCACTTCACTCAAATCCAATTCACATGCTTATCTTGACATCACCTCCCCTGATGTCAAGGTCTTCTTTGAGAATGAAGGACAAACATTATCATCACCATCATCAACATAGTAACCATACTATTCACACAAACTCAAGCTGCTAACACCAAAAAGTTTCACTGAGATATGGGAATCACATACCTGTCAACATGCAACATAGAAAGGATTGAAGCTATTAAATGCCCTGCCATCCTCCAACCTAATACAAATGTTCCAACTTCTCTCAAGATCAGTACCAGAGAAAGTGATAGTTAAGAAAAAGAAAGAAAAAAAAATCAAAGTCAGGGCCAGTAAACAAGGCATTGTTTGAGACAAAAGCAGAAAGGGCAGCGCAACCTGAGGATGGCAAAGTGATGGGGTAGATATATTTATGAGTTTCAGACTAAGTACTGTCTACTCTGACTCCAAACCAAACCCCATATTCTAGGATTTTGCCCTAAGAGATTATTGTTTATCCTTCATTCTCTTTTTTGGGTTTTTTTTTTGTTCAGGTTTTTGTAAGCAAATGGGGTTAAGTGGCTTGCCCAAGGCCACACAGCTAGGTAATTGTTAAGTGTCTGAGATCGGATTTGAACCCAGGTACTCCTGACTCCAGGGCCGGTGCTTTATCCACTGTGCCACCTAGCTGCCCCAAAGACTCATCTTCTTGAGGTCAAATCTGATACTATCTTGCTGTGTGACCCTGATCAAGTCATTTAACCCTGTTTGCCTCAATTCTTCTATAAAATGAGCTGTTCTAAGACATAAAGGGAAAAAAAGACAAAAGACAAAGGGTCTATCTTCCATGAGTGACTTGATCTGAGTTAGGAGATTGGGAATCAAGGTAAACAATCCACATTCCCTTTTTCTCATTCCCTTATCAGCTGAGCAGAGACCTCTGTTTCTTCCAGGATATTTGGCTAGGGATGGGTTTGTGGGCAGAGTACTTAGTTACAATTTTCTTTTTTCTTTTTGGTTATTTGGAGGGGTTAAGTGATTTGCCCAAGGTCACACAACTGGATAATTATTAAGTGTCTGAGGTCACATTTGAACTCAAGTCCTCCTGACTCTAAGAGAGGTGTTCTATCCACTGTGCCACCTAGCTGCCCCCTTTAATTATAATTTTCTATGCTGTGGGTTTTGGTGAGGTAAGACAGGGAGAGGGGGAAAGTTGACTGTCACTAATTGGAAATTCTGAATTAGTTACAGGACTGGGGCTCAGGTCTGTGGGACTGAGCTGCTCCAAATTAAGAAAGGCATTTGAGTTGAGGGCAGATCTCTAAGATTAGCCAGGGATGAGAATTCAGATCTGACAATGGTGGGAGGAGTGACAGGAAATTTGTGAGGAGGAGGGGATTCTCTTCAGGATCACTGCCATGGCAAAGATATACCTCCACCAGGCTACTTTCATCAGTGTTGCCCAGGGAACTACTAAGTAGCCCCCAGAAAGTGGGGACTGGAAGCCAATAACAGGCTAACACCAAGCCCTGTCTTTTCTGGCTCCTTCATACCCTGCCTCTCCTGAGGGAAGATAAAGTATCTAGGGACCAATTGAACCAATAGCTTTTATAACCAGTTATGGCTGTTTTTCTAAATAAAAGGAGAGTTTAATCAACAAGGAAAGAGATCAAGTAATTCCCAGTGATGGGAGAGGAGGGTTCTACTGCTTTCCTAGGTCTCCTGCCCAAAGACACTGAATTCCATGTGACTCTGGCTGTTGCTATAACCCTATTCACCTTAGAGGTTTGAAACTAGGATACTCTACTCACCAACCTACTTAAATATCAATCTCCTAACACAGAAGGTCAACATACTGTGTTCTCATTACACCCTGTCATTCAAATATACTTATTATACCCTATGACCTTATCACACCCTTTTATCTCATGATATCTCATTTAATCCCTTCACTTTGCTAAATCCAATCAACCTATAACTCCCTTTCATTTAGTTACATTCCTGTCTTGTCCTTATGCCTCATCATTCTTGCTAGATTCATCCTGGCAGCACTCTTGTTCCCTGTTTGATATTCCCCTCTTTCATTGTCATCCCTCATCAACCTTGTATTATAGTCATTCCATTGCTACATAATCCTGGTTGCTGCATCTCCTTTGGCCTGTGTACCAATGTTCTCTCAATTCTGACCCTCCATAACTTCATTCTGTCCTCCCAATCCTCATCACCTCCCATCTTTCTGGTGCAGATAGGAACCTATTTGACCATTGCTCCCATTGGTCTTGGTGAGATAAGCAATCTGCAGGGAGAAAGTCCTTCCTTGAAGAAG
This sequence comes from Macrotis lagotis, assembly GCF_037893015.1. NCBI lineage: Eukaryota > Metazoa > Chordata > Mammalia > Peramelemorphia > Peramelidae > Macrotis > Macrotis lagotis. The sequence continues at coordinate 410,571,249 of NC_133658.1, read as the reverse complement.
TTTCTGGGATGGGAGGCAATCAGAAGCAGAATACATGAACAGCCTCTTCCATCCTTTTTCTGGGATTGAGAGCGAACTTCCTCAGTTCCACTGCTTTCTCTTCCTACAGCCCCAGTCCTTTCTCACTTGATGCTTAATGCTGCGGTTGAAGATGCTGTTATCACTATCCAGGGGCAGCCAATCACAAGTCTCTGTCCTTTAGAGGTCTGTGGCAGCTCCCTGAAAAGAGAAGCCAATAGCAAAATAAAATGTCATTCCTCTCCCTGGGATATTCTGGGGTAAGAGGACTCTGGGTCCTCGAAGTTTATTCTCTAAGTAAGGAGCAGGCAAGGATCCTCTGTAGGAGAATAGCTGGACGTAGCCCTGGATACAAGGACAGCATAGCTCCTAGGTAACTAGGGATAAGTAATGGTCCTCCTAGACAAAGGATCCTTCAGGAACTTTGCTTCTTTGGAAAGGGGATATAATTTTCTGGGTCCTGTTTCAGCCATGAAAAGTGACACCTCAGGACCCTAGTGAAATCCCTGAGCACCCTGATGATGGAAATGAAGGTCCTGAACTTTAAGAAACTCATCCTGGCAGCTGAGTGGAGAATGAATGGAATTGAGAGTGACTTGAGGTAGGGAGACCATGACTTCAATAGTGAAGAGGTGAGATGTTGAGTGTGGAGTCATTGTTAGAGGAGAAAAGTGAAGGGGAATATTTGAGAGATAATACAAATCAACAAGATGTAGAAACTTTGGATCTGGGTTGAAAGAGAATGAGGGATCTAGGGTAATGGCTAGGTTGCCAGTTTGATATACTGGGAGGATGGTGGTATCATCTGTAGAGCCTACACTTCCTTGTGGGAGGTGGGAGTGGGAGAAGGGAGAAGACAAAGATAATGAGATCAATTTTGTGCCTGTGGATTGAGGAATGATACTGACAATTAAATTCTCTTTCTTCCCACTTTGCTGATTCTACCTTAAGCCATTCAAGAGCTTAGGCACAGAATCTACTGAATAGCCTGGAAGGAAATGTGAGACTAAAGGCAGGGACTTTGGGAACTGAGAATCCTTTGGGTTAGAGATGGAGGAGATCTGATCAGGTGACAGAAATAATGGGTTGAAAGATTAGGGAAGGAATGGGGAACCTCAGTGGTTGTAATTTATGTCAATGCCTCTATGCGGGAGTCAGTGATTAGGGGCTGAAGTCTCTCATTCCTAGTCAAATCCCTCATGATTTTCTAGAGGGACAGCTCAAGTAGGGATAGGCAGTGAAGGGGGCATAATGAATCAAGTTTTGACCTGAATCACTTGCCTGGTGCTTGAATACTTTTGCCCTTGGCTTCAGACAATAACACCAATCTTGCAGCACTATTTATGTCAATCTTCATGCACTATACTTGAAAGGTCCCATAGTCAAAGTCATCTAGGACATAAATACTATTCCCTCCCAGAGACAAGGGAGGTCCTTTCAAGAACAAAGTACTTAGAACCCCTATCTGGAACACAGATCTTGACTCAAGTCACTTCTCCTGCTAAGATCTTTCAGTACATAGTGAGGTCATTTTCTTCCAGATGGGCTTGGTTACTTGTGACATTTTGTGAACAGGAACTCATGCTTTTTTTCTTCCCCAATTGAACAGTCATCTTAGTCCAGATCCTCTTGCTTTTCTTCATATTTGAAGGTTGTTTTCTTGTTCATTTTCAAACTTTTGTTGTTTGCTATAGAAATAGATAAATTTAAACACCACATATTATGGAGCTTAAAGAACATTTTTTTTCCTTTTCTGGCAGTAGTCTGTGGATATTCTTGATCAATGCTTTAAAAAGGTTTTCTATATTCAGATGTTCCAAACAATTTTCTTTTATTATTTCTTGTATTATGTTATTTAAGGGGTTTTTTGGTCTAATTTATTTTTCTGAGAGACCTATGAGCCCTAAATTGTCTATGCCCATCCTATCTTCAGTCAATAGTATTCATGTATTCTTTTAACATTTTGTCTTTTGATTGTCTTGTGTTGAATTTTTTTCCACTTGAGTGTTTTTGTGTTCCAAATCTGTTCATCTCTTTTTTCATTTCTTTAGAGAGCTTCTACATTGTGGATTCAATTTAAAAAAAAATACTCTGAGTTAACAGCTCTAATTTCTGACATGATTTTCCTGCTTCCTTATTTTATCAATTTCATTTCTCTTTTGAAGAGATCCCTTTACACAGGTACCTGCACGGAGACTCCAGAATTATTCATGAGGGAATGACCGGTAGAACTTACTCCTAAACTCTTCCTAGAAGTTTTCTCCTGCTCCAGTGCCTCCTTCTTCTTAAATCCACATTTCTCTCTTTGAGAAATTGCTCTTTCAAGATCTTGGAAATGGAAGGGATGTCTTTTCTGATTCATCAACTACTGGATCCTGCTAGAGTCATATACAGAGTCTTGTCAGAGACAAGAGCATCAAATTATCTGAAGAGTTCTCTCTGTTCCCATATTTAAAGGAATCAACTATCTGACTGGTGCTTTATCTACTGCACAACATAATTTCAAATACAGTTCCACTTCTCTGCTGCAAACATCAAATGGGAACGATCTGGATCAGATTGAAATGCCCTCAGTCATATATCCCCAAAGTTCTGAGAAAGGTCCGTCCTGATGGTCTGACTGAACTGAACCAATTAGAGAAGACATTTTCAGTTTGTAATGTCTGGAAACAGAGAGAGGAAGAGGAATCCTCTAGAAGAGGGTTAAGAAGACAAAAGGAACCATTTTAGGGGTAGGTTCATTTTTTTCTGATATGGAGAGAACAATGAGAAGAGTCTCCAAGTGACTCTTGACAAAATAGAACTCATTATCTTTTCTAAATCTGACCATCCTCCAAACTTCTCTATTTCTACAGAAGTCACCACTATCCTTCAAATGACCCAAGTTCACAACTTCAACCTTAAAAATCATTCTCCATCCTTCCCTCTACCTCCCCATATATTGTTAGTGCTACATCTTGTGAATTTTACTACCACAATTTATTCTACACAAATATATCTAGTGTCTCTCAAGCTGACTCCACCTATTGCAGATTCTCAGGTCCTCTCCCTTGCACAATTGTCATATTTTCCTGATTTGTCTCCCTGCTTCCAATCTCTTCCCCCTTCAATTCTTCTTCCACAAGGCTGCCAAAATCTATAGCTTAAATAACTGACCTGACCATGTCACTTCCCTGATCAAAAACAATCAGTGATTCCCAATTGCCCCTAGAATGAAATACAAACTCTAACTTGACATTTAAAAGCCCTTCCTAACATGGTTTTAGCCTATCTTTCTAGATATTTAATATTACTTCATTTTATATACTCTGTTCCAGTCAAACCATCCTCTTTGCACTTCCCCAGCCAGATAGCCATTCCTAGATGGAGAGTTAGAAGGGATTTAGAAGTCCAACTCTTTCATTTGACAATTGAGGAAACTGAACTCAGAGAGATAAAGTCAGTCCCATAACTAGAAAACATCTGAGGCAAGATTTGATCCTAGGTCTTGCTGCTGTCAAGCTCTCTAGGCATCATTGCATACTCTTCTCTAGCTCACAATTTAATGCATTTGCTATGCATTCAGCATAGGCTGTCCCTATGTTTGAAATGCTCTCTGTTTCTTCTCATCTCCTCATCTATCTGTTAGAACTCAGAGCTTCTTTCCAAGATAAGTTCAGATTCTATCTCCTCTGAAAAGATTTTCCTGATACTTCTGACTGCTAGTGCTCAGCCCCTCTTCAATATATCTTGGTATTCACATCTCTGTCTAGATAATCCTTAGGTCCCCTTTAAAATACTTGTGAGGAGGGGTGGCTAGGTGGTACAGTGGATGGAGCACCAGCCTTGGAGTCAGGAGTACCTGGGTTCAAATCCAACCTCAGACACTTAATAATAATTACCTAGCTGTGTGTGGCCTTGGGCAAACCACTTAACCCCATTTGCCTTGCAAAAAAGAAAAAACCTAAAAAAAATTTAAAATAAAATACTTGTGAGGGTGGATGGGTAAGGAAGGTTAGCTTCAAGCCATCTTTTAATTCATGATAACTATAATTTAATAAAAACTATACTGTTTTGGAGTAGGGTGCAGTGGATAGAGCACAGACCAGGAGTCAGATTCACCTGAGTTCAAATCTGACCTCAGATATTTAATAATTACCTAGCCATGTGACCTTGGGCAAGTCATTTAACCCCATTGCCTTGCACCCCCCCCAAAAAAAAACCCTACCATTTCATATTATAGTGATAAGTGATAGGACTTCAATATGTAGTTACTTAGGCTAAGTGGTCTTGATGACCATAAACATGTAAGCAATGACAGATGACCTGTACTTTTCCATTGCCTTGACTCATTCTGATCCTGTGAATAACCTCAGATTCTAATTGTATCCAATTAGAATCTGAGGTTATTCACAGGTTACTACATCAATTGTGCACTGACACCCACTCCTGGAAAGCCAATTACCAATTTGAACCTCATTCAAGTATCTGAACTGGATTAGAAAACTCCTCCACCTGAGTCTGATATGGACAAGTGGAGTATGAGAAATTCTATTCCTACCTTCATCTGGGTTTGATTCAGAAAAGTCCCCTCTTATAACTGGTGCTGATCCCCCTCTCAACCAAGTCACTGTCAAAGGATAATTTCCCTCTCTCCCAGGCTCTCCTCCTGTGGGCCAGAATTCTGAGCATATACTCCTACCAAGATCTCCCTCATATGAGCCCCTATGGGACTCACTATCCATCCATGTTGCCATATAGTATGCATGTTTGCTTTCATTTTTGCCTGGTAGTCACACTGCCCCTTAGATGATAAGTTTCTTAGAAGCAGGAAACACAATGTCTTATGCCTAAGAGATATTTAATAAATTTTTGTAGAATTGAATTTGATTTTAGTCATCATGGACATAGTGGTTCCTGGCCCCCCACCCCCCTGGGGCCAATCTCAGAGTATAACTAGGTAAGGTAAACTGATGCTTTGGTCCAATATGTGAAATGAAAGACTACTGAAAGCTTTATACTCTTTTATGGAAGAAGACAGCAGCAGAACCTGCTTTGCCAATCTGGGGCTGATGGAAGTGAAATGAGCAGAAAACCATTTGAAGTATCAGCAAGCCTGGGAAGAGGGATTACTTGGGCGAGGGGGAAAGAGCCTGATGCTGATACAACGAGTTCTGACCCAGACCAAGAAGAGGGGAATGAGACCCAGTTTTTGTTCAACAAGCTAGTGATGAAAGGTAGTCTTTCAGGGACTGCCACTTAACACACTTGCCAGTCAGACTGGGGAATAGTGGTGGCCAGGGAAGTCGCTATACCTCCCATCCATGATGGACAAGCCATGAAGAGAAGACCCTTCAAACAAGGCAAGTTTTAAGACAGAAGACAGTGCTTTTAGACTAGAGTGCTATGTTTTCTTGGGTTTGCTTCTTCATCCTTTATCAATTCAGTTCAACAAGCATTTATTAATAGTATGCTAGGCACCAGGCGTATAACAGTGATAAAAACTCCAGACAAAAACTGTTTCTGAACTCAAGAAGCTTATAATCTACTGGGGGGTGGGGAACTATGCATGTAGATAAGAAAATACAAATTTCAAGAGGGAGAGAACACAAACCAAATAAGGGGAAGGGGGATCAGGAAAGGTCTTAGGGAGGAGGTGGCACCTGAGTGATGCTCTGAGGGAAGCTAGGAATTGCTCAGGGTGGAGATAAGAGGAGTCTATTTTAGTCATGAAGAACAGCCTGGGTAAAGCTGTAGAGACAGGAAATGGAACATCTCGTGCAGGTAGCCTTGAGTAGCCTAGTAGGAAATGGGTAAAATCAATCTGGAAAGATTGATGCCAATCCAATTTTGAAAGAATTTATGTGCCAAATAAAGGTGGTTATATTTTCTCTTAAGGACAATGGGCTGCCATGAAATTCTTAGGCAAGGGTTTTATTTCTTTCCTCTAGGTTTTGTCATTCCTGATATTTCAAACTTCCCCTCAAGGGATGGGCAGGAGGGTCAAGTTGAAATTGTACCTGACTAGCCTGTAAGCAAAAAGGGAGATATTTCAGGACTCTCAGGACCTTCAAGAGACTGGAGATTAGTAGTCCTAGCCAGAGGGAAATACTTTCCAGACCAAATTTTTGGACTTGGTTGTTTCTCAGTGTGATCCACCCCCCCCCCCCCCCAGACAGGTACTATCTGAAGAGCAAGCAAGATAAGTAAGAGAAGAAGCAGCTGCTGAGTCCTGACTGAAGGTCCATATCTTTCTTGGGAATGAATTTCTTTCCCACCCTAAACTTTTACCTCCCAAGATGTTCAAACTTTTTTACTAAACTAAACTCTAAGAGGGAGGAAGGAAACGGGTTCAGAATTATTCTGAAAAGACCAAGAGATATTCTTCTTTCTCAGCTTCTTGTCTTGAATCATGAAAAAGAGGGGCTACTGCTTTAAAAGGACCAGAATTCTAGTTTCCCTGAGGAAGGCCATATTTCAGGGACCTGACAAAAATGGACTATGAGTCAGGAGAGCAGGGTTTGAGTCCTGCTTTATCTTATCTCCAGGTTTATGTTTCTAGTACTCCACGATGGTCTCTAAAGGCTCCTACAGCTCTAATAGTCTGTAAATCTATGAGCATTTAGGATTCCTTTAGAGTTCACCTCATCTTTGCCTCAGTTTCAATAAGTTGAGTGGTCTTCCTCCATCTCTGAGTAAGTCACTTCTCCACTTTGGGGCCTCAATTTCTTCCTCTATAAAATAGAGTAGTTGAACCAGATAAGGCCTAGATCTAACATGATACTTTGAGTTTTGTGGGGGAGGTAAGGGGTGTTTAGGGGAGAGGCAAAAGTGACTACTGCAAAGTATTTTTCAGTTTGATATGAGCGTTACCATGACAACCTCAGGTTTCTTGGATGCCAAAGTGTAACTAAAAGAAAGACCTTATCATCTAGTTAATAAGAATAATTAGTGAAAACAGGAAATTACCATAATGACCCACTTCCTTGGGGTGGATGATAGTGGGTGTCAGCCTCCCCAGTTGTAGCCTTATAGTATCTGGGGTCTTGCCCTTTCTACCAGTGTGTTGCTTAACCCAACAAACTCAGGATGTCTTCCATGCCGCTTGCCCCAAGCTCTAATTTGTGGCCCTTATTAAGCCAATGAACATTTCAGTGTGGTCATTTATATCTTAAAACAGACAAAAACAAAGAATCAGGGACTTGACTTATTTTGTTGATGTATAAACTTAAGGAAGTGATGGAGAAAATACTAATAATGAAGAGTGAACTTGAGTATGTCAAGCATATGTCCCTACTTCCCAGCTCCCCAGAGAACTGGTCGTTAAAACATTTGCCAGCACACCCCTGCCTCTCCTATCTCTCCCTCACTTCCCCATCCCATGCAAATATTGTTAGTTTTGGCTCTGGCTGAATCCAAATTCCTCCAGTCACATAGGACAGGGCTTTATAGAGACACTAAAGGAATATTGGGAGGGGGAGAATAAATATTAAGGTTAGAATGGACTCTGCTTTCCTCCATTATTCCACTAGATGGTGGTGTAACATCAAAAGAGACAAAGTCCAACTGCTAACTGAACCTGAGGGTGATTCTTAGCAAGACAGCACCCAGTTAGTTGGTTTAAAATATATTGAATCTACCCTTGGCTCCTACCCACCTCATTTTTCCCAGTCTCTCTATCTAATTCTGCCCTAGGCCATATGATTCAAATATCCCTGATTTCTGTCCCAACCTAGTTCTTCCCTGTGCACCACCTCCCTCATCCCATTCTGGCTTGTATCCTTCTCCCCCTTATGTCCTTTCCCTTCCTGTCCTTTCCATGTGTTACCTTCTCACTCAACTATTTCCCCCCACCCCAATTCTCCCCCACCCACCCATTCATCCAACAAAATTTCTCTCCCACACTTATGCCTTTGGAATTAGGGACCACTCAGCAGCTATTTTGATTCCAAGGGGCTGACACAAAACCCTTCACCTCCCATCTCCAGGTCTTTGTACTGGCTGTTCCCTCTACCTAGAATACACTTCCTCCTCATTCCCAACTCATAGGATCCTTCTCTTTTTCTCAAGATCCAATTCAAATCTTCTTCATGAAGCCTTTGTATCTATTCTCCACATTTATTCTGTATTTACTTATAAACTCTCTGTCCCTATTGTCTCTCTTATTTGTTCATTGCTAGTTGATATTATTTCATTCATTCTATTTGCAACCCTGGGGCAGAGCGCTGTTTCTTCCACAAAATTGGTGCTTAATAAATACTTGATGACTGATTGATTGATTGCTTAAGGTTGTTGGGAGGGGGTTGTATTTCCTCTTCCCTCCTCACCTTGAGCCCCAGAATTTGCACCAGGCAACAAATAGATCCCCTAGGGGGTACTTCATCCTTCTCCCTCTGTTCCTTTCCCTAACTTCCCTCCCCAATACATCCTTCATGTTCACCGCCTTTTCTCCCAGAGGAGGCTTTCCTCCTAGCCTCTGCCAACAGCTCTAATGCAGGAACCATTAAGTCCGTCTCCATTGATTTGGGGATGCAAATATATGTAAATCAATGCAAATGAGCACGCAAAGGAGGCTGTGCTGGGAGGTTCTAAGTGGCTGTCAGTTCATTGACACCTGTTCTGAGAAGGGAGCTGCCCGCCCCCCCCTTCTTTTTTTTCTCTTAGATCACCTGCCCCTCATTCCTTAGGGACTAGGATGTCCTGCCTGCTCTCCCCAAATGACATGGAGTTCTAGCTGGAAGGGGGTGAATATGTTTCCCCAACTAGATCTTGTTAAAGCAGAAAGAGCTCTAGATTTACCCAGAGGACCTAGTTTAAATCCTGACTCTGCCATTTGTTTTCTATTTGACCTTGGGTGAAGTTACTTAATCTCATGGAGACTCAGTTTTCCCAATTGTAAAATTAGGGAGTTGGATGAGATGGCCTGGTTCCCTTCCATCCCTAGATTTATGCTCTGGTATAAAGAAACTCTTGGTTCCCTTCCCCCTTTTTGCTCCTTCTGTCTTCCTTTCCAACAAGGCCAGGGAGTCAGTCAGTCCTCTATAAAAGTTCTGGTCATATCATGTTTTTAACCTAGAGATTTGGCAGACATACATGGATGTGCACACCTAGAGACACTCATTCATTTGGAAAGACACAAGCACGCGCACGTGCACACACACACACAAACACAAAACATTCAGAAGATGTACACTCACACTTGCTTTCAGAAACACAGTGAAGGAGCCTGTGGGAGGCAGAATCTGACTCATCAGGACCAGAGCTGTGGGTGGTGCTTTTGTCCTGATTTCCGGGGCTGTGAGCTCTACATTTCACAAAGAAATGTATGGGGGATGTCACAGCCATTTCTCTGACTGACTGACAGGGACAATGATAGAATGGTCACCCCTTAGCCTGGAAGGGCTGCTTGCAGCTGGACAGATGGGTGACTGATGGGGGTGGCACAGTCATCTTTTCAATTGCCTCTCTTCTGGAATCTACCCACCCCTCTGCCTGTTGAATTTTTTTCTTTCTTCAAAGCTCAGGTGCCACCTCCTGCAGGAGACTTCCTTGATCCCTCCCCTCAATCCTCAGCTAAAGAAGATCCTTCATGTCTCTATGATAGGCTGCTCCAGGGTCCTTATTTCATTTTAACCTGTATTACAGTTATCTGTGTACTTCTCATTCCTTTACAGGATTGTACCTGCCTTAAGAGCAGAAATTGTTATCACTTTTCATCTTAGTAACCCCAGGGCTCAGCAGAGTATCCTCTTCATAGAAGGTACTTTTAAAATGTTCATTTGTCTTTTGTTCTATGTCTTTATGTATGACTTGTGTCTGTGAGCTGGCCAATCCAGTTAACAGTTATTTAGCACTTACAATATCCATAACACTGAACAAGGGGCTGAGGATGCCAAGACCAAAAAAAAAAAATGAAAGAAAAGAATTTCTGACCTTCAGGTGTTTATATTTTGTTAGGGATTAAACTATAAACAGATAAGAAGAGCAAACACTAACAATAAGGGGAATCAGAAAAGATATATAGCAAGAGATGGTCCATGAGCTGAGCCTTGAAAGAAGGTAGGAATTCTAAATGTGTGTCTAAGTCACTATGACACAAAATCATGTTAAGAGCTACCATATTTCTATCCCAAGGGTTCATGTGAGATGTGGTCATGAATTTGCCAAACTTAATTAACTTTCTCTGGATTTCTGAGAGGCCTATCAGCAACCATATTAATAAGTTGGTTGTTTTATCTGATACAATGATTCATTTCATTGTCCCTTTAACTAAGTGTAACTTTAACTATGTACTTGGAACACTGGACTGGGAACTGGGAGAGGTAGAAAGCTTGTATAACATAGTCTCTGCCTTTATGGAGCTTATACACAAATAATGATAATAACAAGCAATACAGGCATAACTGATTCAGTGTGGTTTCTGAAGCTGCCTGTAACTCTGCCCAGCCTTCAAGATCAGGAGTTCTGACTTTAATGACATAAATGTCACATTATTGGGCAAGTAAGTTCCTAGGATAAACTCATACAGTAATAGGTTGAGTTAATCTTCATTAAATATAGGAGATAAAACATATTCACCTCACAACAGTAACAGGGGGAACACAGGTGGAGGACGACTTACAAACCTGCAGTTTTTTCCTTTTGTTATCAGTGAGAAGTTGGTTGGGTGTGGAGGAAGAAAGACAGATGGACAGAGGTGAGTGAGGTTGTAGGAATGCAGAGTTGGCTATAAAGTCCAAGGCGGCTCCAGAAAGCTCCTTGGAAGAGGTGAATCTGAAGAAAAGGTTTAGGAAGACAATGGGAGGGAGAGAGGAATACTGGGGAGGTAGAGCAATTTGTTCGGATAAGTAGGTAGGGAGGGGCTAGGGGAAAGGTAAGAGAAAGACATTGGGATCAGAAAAGGGATCTCTGATGAAATATTGACAGAGAAGAGCAGAAAAAGTTTAAAGTGTTTAAGAGTGGGGTGAACCTAATAATGGAGCATCAGAAATCAGACTGGTAACTAGGGTGAGTGATTAAGGCTTTGCCTCAGGGCACCAAAATTTAGAAAGCATTGACAGCAGGTAGAAATAATTGAGCTCAGCACCTTGTTAGCAAGAATAAATAGTTAAAATAGGAAGCTACCAGATGGTGGCTTCCTCTCCCCACTCCTACCAGACCCTCTGCAGCTATACTCCAGGTAAACCTCTCTCTTGGGTCTAGTGAACCCTGCCTTGTTCTCTTTCCTGGTGCTTCCCTTCATTGGGGGAGGCCAGGTACCACACAAATTCCATCTCAAAACCAAATTTATCTTTAAAAATTGACTTGAGAATTGCTGCCTGAGGAACTTTTTTTTTTTTTTTTTTTTTTTTTGGTGATGATGTTTGCCCCAGGCATGAGAATTGCTAGTTAGAGCCTTGTCTGAAACCCATGATTATCTCCAAGCTGGGAACATGAAAAAGAAAATGCTGGAGAAGAAAACTTGCATGTGGTCAATCCAGAGTTAGAGCTGGACCATCAGGGACTTCTGGGCCCTGGCCATCGAAGCCCAGAAGTGATTAAAGGTCCTTGTGGCAGGCTGTGCGGGAGCCAGGCCGGAAGAGAAACCCAGTAATTAACAAGCTGGCACTCACATATCCACACATCAGATCGGCTGAGGTGCAGGGATAGCTGTCTGTCAGCAGAAGCTGCCAGTGGAATTTTTTAGACAGCTGGGCTCAAGTTGGGAAATGAATATAAGTTACATTTCTATGCATCGTTGTGCCTAGTGGTAAAAAAAATTAATCAGTGACATGGCTGTGACACATACTCATTTAAGAGTCTACAGAGAAATGTTCATTTGTCAGAGCCAGCAAAGAACAGATTATGTGTCAGCTGGGGAGGGGTGAAATATGTGTACAATGGCTAATAAACACCGGTGTGTAAGGGGGTCAATTGATTGTGTCAATGACCATATGACAGATATATCATTGAGGAGCCATGGGCATTCCCATGGTGCCTGGGGTAGGGGTGGGGGGGTCTTCTTCTGATGACAAATACACAGCCTGCCACTGTTAATATTCCTGACCAAGGTGTAATGCTTGATCCAAACAGGCTAGGGGAGTCTCAAGTTGTTGCAAGAAAATAAAAATATAAAAAAAAAACCATGGAGAAATATCCCCCAAAATTCATCAAATCATACTTAAAGTTAGTAAATTGTTCTGTGATTGGCAAAGCAACTGCAAAAAAAAAAAATTAACTCCTGCTTTAAAAACATGCTAAAATTCTGTGTCCAAAGGCCTTTATTACTACTTAACCTGGGAGACTTAATTCCTCAGCACTTATAATGGTGATATTTGTCCTTCACTCTCTCTCTTTTTTTTTTTAAAGATTTTTCAAGGCAATGGGGTTAAGTGACTTGCCCCAGGCCACACAACTAGGTAATTATTAGGTATCTGAGGTCAAATTTGAACTCAGTACTCCTGACTCCAAGGTTAGTGCTCTCTCCACTGTGCCACCTAGCCACCCCTTGTCCTTTACTCTCAAAGATGACCATGACATCATGGGAGGTGATGCCATGACAAGCAGGTGAAATGGATTTGAGTGGGGGGAGCCACTGTGCTAAGTCACCAGCCTCACTTTCTCATTCAGTCATCTGGATCCAGTGGTCAGATATGAATCAGGATGACTAGAGATGGCCCTGGATGTGAAGCAATCAGGGTTAAGTGACTTGCCCAAGGTCACACAGCTAGTCAGTGTCAAGTATCTGAGTTGGAATTTGAACTCTGGTCCTCCTGACTCCAAGGACAGTGCTTTATCCTCTGTACCACCTAACTGCCCCTTCAGCAACTATAATTGGCATTCCAGAAAGATAAAACTTAAAATCTAACTAGACTGTCAATTTCTTGAATCCAGGGCTCAAGACTGAGACCTGACTTAGGTTTCTGGAACATAGTAGATATTTGACAAATCCTTGCCAAGTAATTCAGGCTCCAGTCTTGAATTGTAGAGAAAAAGCCACTCCCCATATAGAACCACTATCATCTAAAACTATTCTCTGTTGTATTTTTCTGTGACATGATTCTACCAGGAAAGGCCAGGGCCAAGCTGTCAGAGAATTACCCTGCTCACCCCCCATTTCTCTTTTTAGTTGCCAGTCCAGTGATTGCTGCACTGATGCCCACTGTAATTCTCATGACATCTGTCCTTTGATTTGGGATGCAGTGACACCCTGAGAAAATATTTGCAGATCAAATTTCACATGTTTCTGTGAATGCCACAATTACAGAAAAGCACAGGCTGAGACTTGTTTTGAATTTCCAAACAAAATGCCTATTCTTATAACTAGTCTCAGCTTCACAGTTCTCAGGGTGGGCTTGTGAGCTTATATCATTGTGAATATTATGTAACTGAAAATTCACAGACCACCTCCTCCCTATAGGTTAGGTGAAAACAACTCTCTAACCAGAGGTGACAGAAGGATGGTGGGAGCAGAGGTGGGGTTATTGGTTCTCATACAGTCACTTGATCTACACCCAGACCTCTGGGAGGAGAAGGCCTTCCTGCCAGGCCAGCCAGTATGTCATCATCAAGGGCCATTTAGGCTCAGCCCTTGGAATGCTATCTCTCCTGAAATTTTGAGAAGGAAGCAAATGAGAAATCAACAGACCCAGAGGGTTTGTATATCTCTAGGGATAAGATGGCAAGTCCAGAGTCCCAAATTGTAAGGTCTTTGATGACCTCAGTTGTACACATTAGGAAAAGTCACAAGATTACATTCATAAGTTTATACATAGACACAAACATACATACACACACACATATTAGTATGGGCATATGTATTTTAAGTTGAGGAATTACAGACTTTCTGTTACACCTAATAAAGTATAAGGTAAGACAAGATCCCTAGAGCAGACTGGAAACATCCTTAGAAGTTCAAATGAACAGAATCAAGACTAGGAGTACTTAACCTAAAATTTGTAAACTTGTTCTTAAAAATATTTGAAAACTGTATTTCAGTATAATTGATCTTTTTTGTAATCCTGTGTTTTTTTTATTTTATGAGTTTAGAATTGTTCTGCGAAGAGCTTCGTAGGTTTCACTAGACTGTCAAAAGGATCCATGATTTTAAAAACATTAAATTAAATTAAAAAGTGAAGATCTCTTGGTTTAGGGACTAAGGCACTTTTCTCTCAGGGACATTTAAGCCAAGCAGATTTCTGATCAGCACATTTTCCCTGTCTTGGGGGAAAGGGAGGCTATGTATGTTATGGTAAAAGTATTAGGAATCAGAAGCTCAAGGTCCAGTCCTGACTCTACTAGAACTGCCAGGGTGACCTCGAGCAGTCATCTGACCTCTTTGAGCCTCAATATCCTCACCTGCAAATTGGAGATAATCACATTTCATAGGCTTATTGTGAGGCCTAAGTGAGCTAATGCCTGTGAAAGTTCTGTCTAAAGTGCTAAGCCCCACATAAGTGTAAAGGATTATTATTATCTAGAGGCTCCTTGTGAGAGCTTAATTATTAGTCAGCATTTACAGGCTGGATTTTTTTTTTTTTTTGGTAAAGATCCTAAGGCCATTCCCCAGGGCTGCTTAGCCTAGAGAACTCATAATTTTGTTCCCATTATACAAATGGGAAAACTGAGGTTCCAAGGGTTTAAAGATTCATTATAAGAGTGAGAATGACTGAGGTCTATTTTCAAAGGTTACCTATTATTGCCCTAATACAGAGCTTTCCAAAGCCCCCCCCCAAATACAATTTGCCTCTGGAGAGGCAAGTGTTTCCAAAGAAGAATCAAGAAAGGGAGGGAACAAGAGTCAGCTGCTTCCAGGTGTGAGGAGCTCTAAATAACACTGAAGCACTCCTGGGTCTGCTCTTAGATATTGGAGTTGGGGAAAGTCTCAGAACCAGCAGCAGTGATTGGGGATTTTACAAATGTTCCCTGGCTTGAGCCAGTGGCTCTATTTGGGCCTTCTCCTGCCCCCCACACCTACCTCTTTGATGAGAAGCACAGATGATTAATGTGAATGTGTTTACAGTCCCCAAACCACCCTCTCTTGGGAATGTGGAAGGCTCAATGGACAGTCGCCAATTATCATTGGAGCCTCAATGCCCCTGAAGGAAGAGACTGGCTGTCTGCTCAGGTCCTTAGGGTTCCCTTGGCTGGAAACAGCAACATGGCCTCCTCGCTTCATAATATCAGGGAAAATCACTAGCTGAACTGACCAGACCATACCAAAAATCAGGAAGTAAGGCTTTGGTAAAAGAATGAAGAGAATTGGGGGAGTATGTTGTATGCAAGAATTAATGGAGTAGAGGGGGTATAGGAGGCCACAGGGAAGGAGATAGTCACTAAATCATGTGTATGTTGGTGTCCCCTTGACAGATACCATTAGGATGGCTAGGGGCCCTGGAGCAGGAAAAGAAAACCCCTAATGCAATAAGCCATCAATTTTCTATGAGTGGATTATCTGCTACTAAACTTTAATTGATTCGTGGATTTAAAACAAGATTTGCTGTAAAGATTCTCAGAAATAGAAAAGATCTTAAAGATCATCTAGTCCAACTTCCTCATTTTACAAATGAGGAAATGAGGCCCAGAGAGGTTTAGTAACTTGCCCAGGATTACATGTTTTGTTGGCTGCTAAGCAGACCCAGAACTGTAGAAACCTCCTCCATTCTCTGCCTGAGGGGCCCTGGGGGAGGGGGGAATGGGGATGGGAAGGGAGTCCTAGGTCATTGTTAAGATGATGGATCTGAAAAGCCAGTCTGTATTGATAAATGTTTAATAACCAGCTCTTTAGGGGTAGGAGGAGGTGGGAAATGTACTAATAACATATTTTAAATATTATCTTCATTATTAATATTTACTTCACTTCCTTAAGCCTAGACAGATTTATAAAACAATAAATCAAGCCCTGATATGTGACATTTGCTGATTTCCAAGGTATGAAATGTGAGATTAAATTTAATTTATTAAGTTTAAGAAGTTGAAATTAAATTTTCACATTGAAAATTTAACAATTGACTCTATTGGAACTGGTTCTAGCATATCTTGAAAGACAATAAGTGTGTATATATATATATATATATATATATTCATATATATATATATATAACATACCCCAAAGACAGTGATTATATACATATATACATATATATATGTATATATACACACACATACACACACACCTGTGCAGGTATCTGAGAGCTTGTGTGTTCTTGTAAGCACAGGTGTGAGACACTGAGTGTATGACTGTATTCATCTCATAAACTCTCAAAGGTGAAAGGAAATTATTCAGAGATTAGCCAGAGCAAATTAAATCAACAAGCATTTATTAAGCTCCTACTATGTGCCAGTTGGCATAGCTATGCCAACTCCAAGATCTAAGACTGGGACTAAAGAGACAAAAATAAAATAGTCCCTGTCCTCGAGGAACTCCTGATCTAATGGGAGGGACAATATGGAAATAGCTAAGCACAAACAAGCAATTAGATGGGAGATAATCAGGATTCTTTTGACTGGAACCAACAATATGGCCACCTCTCTCCACAATATTCTGAAAAAATTGTATTTAGAGAGAAGGCTCTAGTATTAAGCAAGAATTGGGAAAGACTTCTTATATAAGGTGGGATTTTAGCTGGAACTGGAAGGAAGCCAGGAGGTGAAGATGAGGAGAGAGAATTCCAAGCATGGGGACAACCAAGGAAAATGCCTGAAATCCATAAATGGAATGTATTGTCCTAGGAGCTCCAAGAAGGCTGGTGCAGCTGGGTCATAGAATACATAGAGGGGAGTGAGGTATAAGAAGACTGGAAGGGGAAGAAGGCAGCCATGTTATGAAAGGCTTTAAATTCCCAATAAAGCATTTTATATTTGATTCTGGAGGTAAGAGGAAACAACTGGGGTTGATTGAATAGGGGATATTGAGGAGAAACTTCACTTTTAAGAAGATCAGCTGTAGAATGTACTGGGGGGGAAGACTTGAGGCAGGAAAAGTATTTAGCAGATTATTGAAAAATTACGCTATATTAAGGAATTTTGATACCAAGTGCAAAGTTGATGGGAGAAGGGTGATAATAGGTGAAGAGGAGGATGCAGAAGTCAGTCAGAAGAATAACTCTTTGAAAGGATGCAAAAGGTGGAGATGGGGGGGTCAGATGAACATTTTTCCTGGTTCAATAGATAATTAGAAGTTAGGGACTGAGGGAAATCACAGATGATTATTTTTCCATTTGATTCAGTCCTTCCAGGCAAGCCCTGGTACAGGGAGGTTGCAGTTTAGAGGTGGGCTTGTAAAAGACCCTTGTAAAAGAAGGTGGGCCCTAGGAGAAAAGCATGACTCTTATGGTATCATTGTACTAGAAATCCCTCAAGCCCTAATAGGAGGTATTTGAATGGGGGGGGGGGGTGTTATGGAGGGACAGAAATGTATCTAAGAAGACAATATTTGGATTGTTGGATGAAACAGAAGGAAGGTGACAGCAGATGAGGAAGGGGCTCAGTGGAGGGAAGGGAGGAAGAAAAGAGAGGCACTTGAACTCTTTAAATGAAACATTATTGAAATCAAAGGTTGAAGAGTGTTAGCAGGCAGGCAGATGGGTAGTATCTTTGTAGTAGAAGGTGGGCTGCTGATGATAGAATTAGCACCTTCATAACGTTGTTAAACAGATTGTCCAGAACCCTCTGGGAAATGATGGGAGAGAGACAATGAAGAGAGACTCTGGGAACCTCAGGAGCCTAGGGATAAAAAAGGTTCCATAAGTCCTGGATGGGGTGGAGTGAAGTAAGGATAAATATAGCCCCTCCCCTCCCTGTTGTCCCTCTAAGGTAAAGCTGTGGTCACAGTGCCGGAATTACAGCACTGATCCTCCAGTATTCATGCTTTCTCTGCCTGGCATGAAACGAATAGCAGAGAGCAGGCTAGAGATTAAACACACACACACACACACACACACACACACACACACACACACACACACATAAACATAGCTTCTCCTTGAAAAGGTCCTTTTTTCTCACTCCTCTGGTACCAGGCACCCATTTTCTCTTGAGGAATAGCATGTTCAAAAATCACATTTTAAACTCCTCCTGCTATCCTTCCTCTTTCTCCCAACTTGGGCCCTTTTCCCTACAGTCATCCCCTTTTACTGGTTTGATGTTTCCCTTAATCCTCTTTGAGCCTGGATTCAGAGCTTTTTTTTTTTTTTTTTTTGCTAGAGGAAAGAGAAGAGGTTCCATTGATTATGAAGGGAGCCTGGGTTTGATTATTAATTCCTGTGCAGAGGGGCCAGGCTATACATGATAAAAACAAAAGAAAATTCATCAGGGTATGAGGAAGAACTAATTCAACCTAATGGCTACAATCATAAAGTCTTGGAGCCTCCAGCAAAGGGGTATGTGTGTTCTTCATTTCCCCAGGAACTTTTGTACAGAAATGACAGGTTCTGTGACTATAGGCAAATCAGTCCTTTGCTTGATGCAAGTCAGGAACATGAGGAGATGCTGATGCCATTGTGAGAAATATCCTAGGGGGCAGCAGGGTGTAAAGAATAGCAACATTGGTCTTAGATACAGAAAAACCTAGGCTCAAAGTCCTCCCTTGACTTTTTATTGGCTATGTAATATTGTGTAAGTAGATTAACTTTTCTGAGACTCAGTTTCCACATTTGCAAGTTTAGAATAATACTTTCATGATATAATTCTAATTTATTGTAATTCTAAATTCTGATACATTGTTGTGAAGATCAGAGATAGTAAATATAAAGTAAAAATGCTGGGTAAAGTTCTCTTCTCCTCTTGATCCCCATTCTTTGAGAAAACTCTGCTTTGGACTTCTGCCTCTCCTTCCCCTTGAACCTATCTTCCATACTATCCCAAAGTCATCTTTCTTCCCTCTTACTTTGAAAAAGAAAATCTGAAACCCCAAATCTACTTCCTCCTTCCCAAAGTAACCATAGAAGATGTCTATGATGTCTTATCTTACCACAGAATGGAAGCTCCTAGAGGTCAGAGTCAGCATTGCTTTTTCAGGAACCCAGCACATTATGACATAATAATAATATCTAGGCATTGGGCTAAGCATTTTATAATTATTATCTTATATGATCCTTAACCCTGGCAGTGCCATTATTATCAAGATGAGGAAACTGAGACAAAACTAAGTTAAGTGACTTACTCAAGTTAATACAGCTAATAAATATCTGATGTCAGGGTGGCTAGGTGGTGTAGTGGATAAAGCACTGGCCTTGGAGTCAGGAGTACCTGGGTTCAAATCCAGTATCAGACATTTAATAATTACCTAGCTGTGTGGCCTTGGGGAAGCCACTTAACCCCATTTGCCTTGCAAAAACCTAATAAATAAATGTCTGATATCATTTTGAACTTGGGTCCTCCTGACTCCAGGATTAGTGCTCTATCCAGTGTACCACCAAACTGCCCCTAAATACAATTCTTGTTTTTTCCCACTTTAGAATCTTCAGTTCATCTTTGTTCCTCCTGGAGTTTCAAAACTAAGTCACCCTTCTCTCCTTGGTTGATGTTACACCACTCAGTGTCACTAGTCAAAGGAATATGAAAATCCTCAACCATCTACTTTCTTTGAGCTTGTGTGTATCACACACACACACACACAAACACTCTCACACTACAATCTCCCATGTTATTCCATATGTTGGGAAGAGCCTCCCACACCCCAAATGTCAAACCACTTCCCTCCTTTCATTCAAAGCAACTTTGAAGAAAGGAGAAAATGATCATCTGTGGATGCCAATGCTTTATTCCCTTCATTGCTTCTCCTTTAGCTACAAAATTACAAAAGGAAATACGCAGAAGAAATTCTTCCCATAATTAATAGCTCAATCTAGCTCTTTCCCCCCTGGATTGTGTGCTCCTAAAAGAGAAAAGAAAGAGCTCACCCTGATGTCAAAGTAGATTGGCAAATACTGCTGAGCTAAGCAGAAGGTTTTTTTTTTAACCCCTGGAGTGTTGGGGACTGAAGAGCCCCAATAAGGGCTAGAAGCAGGGGGATGGACTAGATGATTTGTGAGAGTTCCTTCTGGCTCAGTGATGTTAATAGATGATTTGGGGGGTGCTTCTTAAAGTTCAAGTCCCCAATGCAGAGTAAAATCAATCAACCAACCAACCAACCATACCTTCCTACAGGGAGTTCCTAAACCACCAATCTCTTGGAGGTTAGATGATTCACAGGTGCATTCTGATTTAAATTACTTGGGAGTGGGAAGGGGGAAGGGGGAGCAAAGAATGCCTTTTCCCTAGTATAGTCACTAATGCCAATGTAGATTGATAATTGCTGTTGATTTTTAAACTGTGCCTTAGTATCCTAATTAATATTTGATTACATCAGCACCCCAAGGCTGTTAGTGAAGGGTAAAAGTCTTAGGGATGGAAATAATAAATAATTCCCTTTCTCCTCTTCATCCTCCCTCCCCCTCCATTTCTCCATCCTTTATGCTCCCTATTAAAGAGATGTTGCACCCCTAAGGTAAATCATGTCCTCCAATCAGTCAATTACAAAGTCTTCATTAAGCATCAACCAAAGGAGAAGGTGGAGTACAAGGAAATGGATAGATGGAGGCTTGTGAGCCAGGAGCTGCTTGGCAAAGAACGCTACCCTCCTGGTCCAGGAGGCTTGATTGCAGTAATCCCCAACTGTAATAAATTTAATTCAAAACATATTTAGTAAATCCCTACTGTGTGTCTAGAGCAATGCTTGGTGTTGTGGATGTTAAAAGGGAAAAAAAAATTAGACCCTGGATTTCAGAAATCCAAGAAAGGCTTCTTAAACTGGGTTGAGCCTTGTAGATTAGAGGAATTCAAAAGTAGAGTTGTGGAGAAAGGGGGAGCATCTAGGTAGTGTAGTAGATGGTGTCAGGAGGATCTGAGTTCAGATTCAGACTCAGACACTTAAGAGCTATGTGATCCTGGAAAAGTCATGTAACTTCACTGCCTTCCCCCCACCAAAAAAAAAAAAGTAATAATGGGGAAAAATAAAAGAGAGTTGGGAGCAGAGTATAAGCCAAAGTTTTAGTATGCTATCAAACCATAGTACAGTCTGGAGAACTGGAGATTGGCAGAGTCATTCACATTCAATTAACTCAATTTGGAGAAGCCCAAAGTGGTAAAGAACCAATAACAATAGAAATGGAGGGACTATGGACATAGAATAATGCATATTCTGCCAGACTCTGGATGTCTTGGTTGTTTTTGCTAAATGAATTTGTTTCTTTTTAAATTTTGTTTCAATGATAGCTGCTGGGGGTGGCTAGGTAGCACCAGGGCGGCTAGGTGGTGCAGTGGATAGAGCACCGGCCTTGGAGTCAGGAGTCCCTGAATTCAAATCTGACCTCAGACACTTAATAATTACCTAGCTATGTGGCCTTGGGCAAGCCACTTTAACCCCATTGCTTTGCAAAAAGCCTAAAAAAAAAAAGGTAGCTGCTGGGTAAGGGACAGAAAAGGATATAGTCAGAAATGGATGCAAAATAACAACAAATGCATTAATTAAATTTTTTTTTCAGTGAGGTTGGGAGAGGTGAGAAGAAGAGAATGTGAACCCTTAAATAAAATAAATTTGAATTAAAAAATATTCTAACTTCTCTCTCTCTCTGGACTGGGGAGAGCTCATCTTGAGACTTGTGGCTATGATGATTATTCTCCCAGAAGGTAACTGGAGAAGGAAACATGTGTTCATGGCTATTAATTCTTTTTATAAAGAAATTATATTTTAATTTTTTTTCATCTGTATGCCCAAGATCACATAGATAGTAAGTGGCAGAGCTGTCCCTTCCATCACTCCATAGTGCTATAATAAATGGTCCCCTTTTGCCCTTGGGGATGAAAAGTTGGGGAAAGATGCAGTGTGGAAGCCAGGGAGCCCTATTGCAGACATGACCAGAACATTATAAAGGCACCTTCTAGTGACTGTACTTTCCAAAGCACTCAGGCTGCCAGATAAAGGAGTCCAGTCAAGTTAATAATCCCACCTTGGTCTTCACAATTTCCTGAGGAATGTGAACTTCTTATCAGAGAGGTGTCAGAAAAATGGGTCAGAATTTGTTCCATCAGGTGTGGCCCATTGTTGGAGATGAATACCTGAGATTGTAGAATCAGCTAAAATAACATGTCACACATGGGTCTGTGTAAAAGAATGTTGGATTTTGTAACTGGCAAATTGAAAGGCTGCTCATACTATAATGGTTAAAGAAAAGGGGAATTATCTCATGCCTTTCTTTTTGTCTATCAAGGTGTCAGCATATGCTAATTAACTGGCAAAGACTTCTCAGAGAAGAGGATGAACAGCCATTATGTTTCTGAGGAAGGATTTATCTCCTGTTGTTGGTGGTGCCAGTTGGAAGAGGGGGTGGGGTATGGCACTGGGTCAGACATGTGAGGATAAAACCACTTCTTAGTTTGAATGAAAGCAAGAATGTACTGAAAATGCCTTCTGTCTAAACTTGGTTTATCTCCTAAGATTCAAAATAACCAAACATTGCTATAGGGGTGGGCTCAGCTTCTAGGCAGAGAGGGTTTGGGGGGGGTGGTGCAACAGCAAACATCCAGACATCTATTATGGTGAAGTAGAAAAGGACCTATGAAATCCATGGAAATGGCTCCCAAGTCTAAGTTTGCTACCAATCACCTTTATGACCTAACCAAATCACTTCACCTTTTTGAATCTTGGATTCCTCGTTCATAAAATGGATTGAATTAAATGATCTACAAGGTACTTTTCCCAGTTCTAAACTTTATGAAAAGATGGTTCAAAGAAAAGTGGGGGGGGGCTGGCTAGGTGGTACAGTGGATAAAGCACCGGCCCTGGAGTCAGGAGTACCTGGGTTCAAATCCTATCTCAGACACAATAATTACCTAGCTGTGTGGCCTCCGGCAAGCCACTTAACCCCACTGCCTAGCAAAAACCTTAAAAAAAAAAAAAAGAAAAGAAAGGAGCTTGGAGACCTAGAGACCAGCAAAAGCTTTTTCCAACATGCATAATTGATTCTGTCAGGGTTAGTTGAGGTGAGAGGGATGCTGTTGCATCTCAGCAAGGTTCTCCATCCAGGAGTTGGTCCTAGAGGACTTTGTGTCCTGCCTCAGTGAAAAGAGGTGGGATTTAGGGAGTGGTTGGATAACTGGTCTACTATGGAATGAATGGTCTGTGGCCTAGGCAATGAAAAGAGGTGGGATTTAGGGAATGGTTGGGTAACTGCCTAGGTCTGTGGCTTAGGCAGTGTGGGTTAGAGTTAGAGGGATGTTCCCCTCGCTTCATCTTCGCAGCCAGGGTCTGAATATAGGATTAAATTATCTCAAATGCACTTAGGCCTCAGGAGTAGCATCTCTTGAGAGTCTTGACCTTTCTTACTTGGTGATATGTCTGCTCAGGAGACATCCTCCAGCAACACCACTACTGAGATAGTTTTCTATCTTAGATTTTAGAGGAATGTCAGCCTAACACTCTATGGAGAAGGATGATATTCCTCATTGATTAGTATAATGGCAGTGCTAGGGACACAAAGTAGGAACTTACCAAGTATTTGTTGAAGTACATTGCTAAAGTATAATGGAAGGAGCAGAGAAAGAGAGGGAGGGAGGAGGAGGAAAATATAGTGGAGGAAAAAAAGGGAAGTGGAGGGGATTTGGGAGAATGGAAGGAGAAAGATGAAAGAGGTAGATGGGGGAAAGGAGGAAGGTTGAGAATAAGGAGAAGTTGTATTGGGAAGGAGGAGGAAAAGGATGGGGAAGTAAAAAGAAGAAGCAGAAAAGGAATGGGAGTATTGGAAGAGACCTAGTGGAAGAAGAAGGGATGAATAAGGAGGGATAGGAAATGCAAGAGGAGGAAGAAAAATTGGGAAGGGGAGCAATGAAGGGAGGCAGAGGATAGAAGGAGAATGGAAGCAGGATGGAGAGGGGAAAAGAAAAGTACATTTTTATCAGAGGAGGTTTGATTTTGAATATATCTCTGTAGGGTGTTAGGGAAGAGGCAGGAGCAGGGGCAGGCAGATATGTCACAGTCCTTGAATAGAAAATGTCCATCAAAGATCAGCAAATCAGAGGGTGTTTAGGAAAACACAAGTTACAGTTGGAAACAAAAGAACAAAACACCAGGCAAATATATCATTTTACTCAGCCCACAGTTTTGATCCTTTTAGGATGTGACATATTGCTTGAATGAGCATAAATCCCCTCTTATATTCTGTCCATCTAGCTGACATCTGACCGAGATATAACAAAATGATGATAATAATAATGATGATGATAAAGTTGGACTATGCCCAAGGGGACAACCTGTACATATCCTTGGATCTTCACCTTCATTATTATCTTCATCATCATATACTCTCTACCAACTAGATCAGACTTTGTATAGGGGAGGGAAAAGAAGAACAGAGTTCCCAAATCTGCCAGAAGATCTCTTAGCTTTGGCTTGGTCCTTAGCACACCCTCCCCTCCTCCAGCAAATCTATATATTAAAAAAAGTTTACCTCAATTCTATTATGGCTGATCCTGTGCTGGATTCTGTGTAGTGTTATCAAGAGGCAAAAGATTCAT
The DNA here is from genome assembly GCF_037893015.1 of Macrotis lagotis. Taxonomy (NCBI): domain Eukaryota; kingdom Metazoa; phylum Chordata; class Mammalia; order Peramelemorphia; family Peramelidae; genus Macrotis; species Macrotis lagotis. The sequence continues at coordinate 410,546,721 of NC_133658.1, read as the reverse complement.
TTCCTGTCCTAGGGGAACTTAGAACTTTTGGGGGAACAGAATTTCATATATATAAATAATACATAAATAATAAATAATATATAATAACTCCTAGTCCAATGCTCTTTCCCCTCTACATAGCTTCCAGTATGAATAGAAGGTGGAAAAAGCATTCAATTTGAAATAGAGAACTTGGGTTCAAATCTACTTACTATTGTGTGATCTTGAATAAAGACATTTAATCTTTCTGAGCCTCAGTTGCCTTTCTGTAAATCAAGAGGGCTAGATTAGGTGACCCTTAATTTCCCTTCCACCACTAAATCTATGAGCCTATAATAAGGCATTTTGTCATCTAAAATGACCACAGGGAAGAAGTTGGCATGATTTCAGTTATCTCTATGCTTTTTTCTCCAATAATGGCACAGCTCAGGCACAAGCCCTTATCACCACATGCTTACACTATTGCAAGAACCTGTCAGGTGGTCTTCTTGCCACCCCAGCCCATTCTCCACTCAGCTGTCAAACTGATCTTCCAAAAGTGAAAATATGATCATGTCACCCTCCTATTACAAGCTCCTGTCACTATATCACCTCTAGGATCAAATATAAAATCCTCTATTTGACTTACAAAGCCTTTCATAACCTAGTTCCCTACCTTTCCAGCCTTTTTGTTCCTGGGACTCTGGGATCTGGTGACACTGGCCACTGAAGAAGACAATCCATCTTCAGACTCCAAGAATTTTCACTGGCTGTCCCCCTCTCTGTTCACTTCCACCTCCTGGCTTCCCTGACCTCCTTCCAGTTCTAGCTCAAATCCAATCTTCCATAGGAAGTCTTTGTTAATTCCCCCTTAATGCTAGTATCCTCCCTTTGTTGTTTTTCTCCAATTTATCCTGTCTATAACTTGTTTGTACATAATTGTTTGAATGTTGCCTCTCCTATTAGGCTGTGAGCTCCTTGAGATAAGGAGCCTTCGTATCTTTTGCCTTTCTTTGTATCCCCAATATTTAACATTGGGACTACAACAGAGAAGATATTTAATAAATGTTTATTGACTGCCTTGTTGACTGACATGGGAAGGGAACCTGAGGGGAAGTTACATTTGATTTTCTTAGCTAAAATAGATAGGATGGACAAATGCCATGTGACACTATTCTCCTCAGCCTCCACACCCCACATTCTTCACAAGAGAGGAGAATGGTTTCTGGTTTATTAACATCCACTGCAGTGAGACTCCTGCATGTCACAGGTTCTTAAAATCTCCATTACCAAGTTCCCTTTCTTCTCCACATTTTTAGGTTATGTCTGGTTATTGTCTCCTGCAGTTAAATGTGTCAAGTTCAGTATTTCAGACAATTCCTCCAGGCCCTTTTGGTGGTGAAAGAATTACAGGAGCTCAGAGTTGGAAGAAACTTGAGAGGTCATCTAGTCCAGCCTAGACCTAAGATGGAATCCCCTCTGCAACACCCCTAAAGAGGAGATAACCAGTTTTTACTCTTTCCATTTCAGTGACGTGGTCCCCCAAATGACCAATTAACTAAAGCAAGTACAAGAATAGCACCGGGAAGAATAAAATAATATTACTCATAGTCCACATTTAGCACTTTATGAATTACAAAGCACTTTACATGTTACCTTATTTGATCCTCACAACAAAGCTGTGAGTTTAATGCTATTCTCATTCCCATATAGATGAGGAAATGGAAGCTGAGAACATGACTTGTCCTAAGTCTTACTGACTCATGTGAAAATGGGTGTGTAGAGGTGAGGCTAGATTCTTTGCTCTTCTCTCTGAGATTGAATTTCTAATGAACTGAGATTCTGAAAGGGGTGGGGGGTAGGGAATGGGAGTAGGAAGTTGAATTTATTTTGTAATTCCCTTTGGAGAAAACTTTGCCTCTGCTCAACTCCATATCTTACTACTCTGACTATTACAGTTCTTTGTACATAATAGACTTATTGAATGAATATATGATTATATGCCTGCCTCTTCCAATGTCTTTCCAAATCTTCAAATTCTAATGTATGTTATGGAGGGATTTCCTCCCCAGGTTGACTTTTAACAAATTAGATATTGGGGCTTAAGGAGATCCATGTTCCTAAGGAGACAATAATGCAAATCAAATGAAATTGTAACAGATATTGATGCTACTTACCAGCATAGCAGTCCAAGGGCAAATAATAGCATTTCTGAAGACAAGTCACCCTTGATCAGCAGGTAAGTAAGAGTAGGCAGCAGCTGTTGTCTTGACATGTTGTTACCTGGCACAGTCAGATCAAGTTTCTACTCTGAAGAAAGGGAACAAATAATAAAGAGATTTTACCTATTGAAGCCCATGCTCCTCCCAAAGCTGGTGTAGCATCTATATTCCTTAGTTCTCAGAAGTACCTTCGAAAAGAACTTCCCCACAATATAACTCAAAGAGGACATGTCCCAGGGTGAGGGACTCTAGGAAAGAGATTCATACCTTAACTTGCCTAGGAGAAGTTGCAATTGGAGGCTGCTGGAGAAAAAACAGAGGGAGAGAATAATAATTGCATTATTTTATATATATATATATTTTTCATTTTTTCCCAATCACATGCAAAAACAACTTTTAACATTCATTTTTTATATTTTGAGTTCCAAATCGTTTTCTTCTTCCCTTCCCTCTAATTGAGAATGCAAGCAATTTGATATAATTTATACATGTGCAGTCATGTAAAACATTTCCATATTAGTCATGTTGTGAAAGAAAACACAGATAAAACAAGGAAAACAAAGTTTTAAAAAACATGCTTCAATCTGCATTCCAACTCCATCAGTCCTAAAACTGACTCCATCAGTTGTTTCTCTGGGGTAGATAACATTTTCCATCATAAGTCCTTTGGATTAGTCTTGGATCATTGTATTGCTAAGAATAACAAAATCATTCATAGTTGATCATTGTATAACATTGCTGTTACTATGTACAGTGTTCTTCCAGTCCTATTCATTTCATCTTATATCAGTTCATGTAAGTGTTTCCAAGTTTTTTTGAAAGCATCCTGTTCATCATTTCTTGTCACACAATAGTATTGAATCACAATGATATACCACAACTTGTTCAGTTGTTCCCTAATAGATGAGCATTCCTTTGATTTCCAATTCTTTGTCACCACTAGAAGAGATACCACAAGCATTTTTGTACATACAAGTTATTTTCTTTTTTGTATTTTAACTCTTTGGGATACAGACCTGGTAGTAGTATTGCTGGATCAAAGGGTATGAACAACTTTATAGCCCTTTGGGCATACTTCCAAATTGCTCTTCAATAAATCAGTGTAGAACTCCACCAATAGTTCATTAATGTCTCAATTTTCCAACATCCCTCCAACATTTGTCATTTTCCTTATCTTCTTAGCCAATCTGATAGGTGTAGGGATACCTCACAGTTATTTTAATTTGCATTTCTATAATCAATAGAGATTTAGAGCATTTTTATATGACTATAGATAGCTTTGATTTATTCATCTGAAAACTTCCTGTTCCTATCCCGATATGTTCATATTCCATATACATTTATCAATGGGGGAGTAATTCATATTCTTATAAATTTGACTCACTCCTCTATATATTTGAGAGATATTATCAGAGGAACACAATAAAGTTTTTTCACAATTATGATTACTGATTATATATTTCCCTCCATCCTATTTCCCCCTTTTATTCTACCCTCTCTCTCCTTTAACCCTGTCCATCCTCAAAAGCATTTCTACTGCCTCCCCAAATCCATCCTCTCTTCTATCATCTGTGCCCCAACCCCTACTCTTATTCCCTTCCTCTCCTACTTTCCTGTAGGATAAGGCAAATTTCATACCCAACTTAGTGTGTATACTATTCCAGTTCCAATGAAAGTAAGATTGAAGGACCCCTTCCCACCTTTGAAGTACCTCCTCATCTCTCTAGTCTTTTCCTCCACTGTAGAAGCTCTTCCTCATCTTCTATGTCAGCTAATTTACCTCATTTCACCTCTCTTCCCTTCCTTCTCCCAATATAGTCCTTTTTCACCCCTCCCCCCCTTTTTGCAAGGCAATGGGGTTAAGTGGCTTGCCTAAGGCCACACAGCTAAGTAATTATTAAGTGTCTGAGGTCAGATTTGAACTCAGGTACTCCTGACTCCAGGGCCAGTGCTCTATCCACTGTGCCACCTAGCCACCCCCAATCACCCCTTCTTTTTTTAAGATGTTATCTTTTAACATTTTTTGTGCCTCCTTTACCAAGCCACTCTTTTTTTCATTGTTTTCCTGCATCACTCTCATTTCTTTCCCAATTTTTTCCTCTACCACTTTTAATTCATTTTAAAATCCTTTCTGAGCTCTTCTCAGAATTCTTTTGAGACCTGAAACCTGTTCACATTTTTTCTTTGAGGTTTTGGATGTAGCCATTTTGACTTTGTCTTCTGAGTTTATATTTTGATCTTCCCTATCACCATAGTAATTTTTTATGGTCATATTCTTTTTTTGCTTTTGGGTTTTTTTTGTTGTTTCTTTTTTGTCATTTACTTATTTTCTAATCTGTTTCTTGACTTTTAACTTTATATTAAACTAGGGTTCTAGTTCGGAGTGCAAGAGACACTGTTCCAAGCTTTAGGTTTTTTTGTGCATCTGTTTTCAGAGCTAGTTCTGGGGATCTGTAAGCTTTCAGTTCTTCCAACATGCTGTGACCTAAGGAGATGTATTTTCTGGATTGTGCTCTGGTCTGTGGGCAAGTACAAGTACTTTTATCTGCCCTGGAACTGAGATCAGGGTCCCTGCTTCCCTATGCCACAAGCTCTGGTGCACTAAATGTTCTCCTCACCTTGGGACTACAACTTGGATCCATGTATCGGCAATGCAACAGAGTCTTGCACCCAATTCCAACAAAGGAGCCCCTATAATCTCCTTTTGGCTAATTGTCCAAACCCTTTACTGTCTATGGGCTAAAAATTTCAGAAACTGCTGCTGATGATTCAGTTATACCCTTAAGGCCTGATGCTAACTTTTGCTGGGATGGCCTGTACTGAACTGCATTCCACTCTCACCCTGATATGACAGACCTCTCCTGACCACTTTACAATTATCTTTGACTACAAAAATTGTTTCACCCCATCTATTGATTGGTTCTGTCATTTCAGAATTCATTTTGAGGCATTATTTTAAAGTTGTTAAGAAGGGAATTTGGAGAGGACAGGTGAGTCCCTCTTTTCTCTCTCATTTTCAGCATTCATTTTTAAAAAATAAATTTTATTTATATGTTTCTTTCTTATATCATCTACACTTCCCAATATGTCACTACCCTGGTTCCTTCCAGAGAGCCTTATTTGGTAACAGAACTTTAAAAGAAAAATGTTTGCCAAAATTAGCTAACATACTAAAAATGTGTAGTACCCTATTCAGAATTCCATTTCCTTAGTCCTTTATTTCTAAAAGTATTAGAGGAAAGTGTTTTCTCATATCTCTTCTTTGAGGTTGTTGGAGTTGGTTCTAAAGCCAGCACTCTCTTAATTCTAGGTTCAATACTGAGAAGAAATGAAGGACTCAAAAATCTAGGAGTAACAAAAGGAGATTTACCATTCCCTAACCCAGAAAGGATATTCAACAAGGAAAGTTCTTAACTTTTCTCAACATAGCCACTGATCATCAAGGCAGGGTATGGTGAAAAAGACTTGGTCACTTCTGTGGTCTTCTGAAGTTTATCGAGTCAGAGGGGTTCAGATTTCTTGAGGGTAGGACTTTATACTCTTAGGAGACAAGGAAGCTGGTTCTGGGAAGCTTGGATCAATGAGATCTCTGTCTTCTTTTAGGGAAAGTAACACTTCTTGCTGGAAAGAAAGAGGAGAAATAGGTCTGACCTATGTTGTTGGAGAAACATTGGTACTATAACAAAGACCAAGATTATTCCCTATAATTTTGAAGCATTTGATTTTAATTTTTGATCTCAGGTGGTTCCCTGTAGTTGGAATATCCTCCCTCCTCCTTTGTACTTGTTGAATGACAACCTGTCTTTTATCTTGTTCATTTCCTATCTACTTCATGAAACCTAGTCTAATCTCTCCCACCAGTATAGGCAATGCCTTCTCCCCTCAGATCTCACAAGGTACTTCATTTTGCTCATCTTTAAGGTGTGCATAATGGATTAAAATATATTGTAACAATCTCTGTGTGTCTTTCTCCCTACTAGAGGGTAAGTTTAATTGAAGACAGGAAATTTGTCTTAGTTAATTTTTTTTCCCTTTTCACATAGTAGGCACTTAATAATGTGTTGAATGGATACATACATAAATGAATGAATGAACTGGTAGTACCCAGTTCTCTTAATTACAAGTTCTGTAGGGTTTTTTCGGAATACATTTCTTTCCCATCTTTGTCTGAGAAATCCTTAACTATCCTTTAAAATAGTGGTTCTTAATTTGGGATCCATGATAGATTACAAGTGATCTGTGATTAGAATTTTTTTAATGTCTTGATATAATTGACTTCTGGGGCACCTAGGTGATCCAGTGAATGGAGTATTGGCCTGGAGTCAGAAGGACCTGCATTCAAATCTGAACTCACATACTTGACCTTGAGCAAGTCATGTAACCCCATTGTTCCACAAAAATAAAGAAAATATATAATTGTTTCCTTTATAATGTAAGTTTTGTTTTATGCATTTAAAAATTATTCTGAGAAGGGATCCATAAGCTTTGCCAGATAACCAGTGGGATCCATGTCACATAAACAAACAAACAAATAAATAAATAGAGAGAAAGATAAACAGATAAATAAATATGCCCCTGATCTAGATAGTACGTAAAGTCCTTTTCTACTCTGCTTTCTAAAATATCATCATAAAATTATAGTTCATATATTTAGAATTGAAAGAAATATCAAAGGTCATTTGGTTCAATTCTTCTTCCCATTTTACAGTTGAAGAAACTGAGATCTAGATAGGTTAAATGATTTATCCATAATCACACAGATAGTAAATAGCATAGTCAAGATTTGAGCCAGAGTCTCTGACTCTATCCTCTGACCCCAGTGAGTGAATGGAAAGACAGGTAAAAGTGACTACTGGTGGATCTAGCTAAAACTGGGGGCTAAAGGTGAAAGGTAGAGGTTAGGGAGACAGTAATCTAGATATTTCTCCTTCATATTTCTCCATTCCTAAGAACAGTGGCATTCTTTTGCTCGTACTCATGGAGAGCCCAAGTTATTCCATTCTGATCCATGAATTATTGATATTCAGTTTAATACTCTAGTCTCTAAGTGCTTCCCAAACATAGAGAAACCCACGAGATTCTTTAGGCAGGCAATAAAGAGTTAGTACCAGGAACCTATTACTCCAGAAATAAAATGATAATTGTCACAAAAAGAATATTCTCCCCTAGGACTTGGGGTAGAATGTCCTAAGTGTGGTCCTTTTCATATACTGTAGGCCTATACTTCTCTATACTTCATTTCCCCCCAATCTGATCCAACCCAGCAGGCATCTCTTGAGTCCCTACTAAGTGCCAGGCATTGTCTGTCCCAGCAAATGCTAGGAAAATAATCAAGGGAGTTTATACTCTATTGTGGGGGGGATGGTGTTAAGACATGTAAAGTATATACAACATAAATTGGGAAGGAAGAAGAGTATATTAACAGTTAAAGGGATCAAGAAAGGCTTCCTGGAAGAGAAATCATATGAGCTAAACCTGGAAGGAAGCAAACCCTCACAGGGTTATTGGAAGGGAGGATCAAATGAGATAATGCAAAACACTTTGTAACAATAAAGTACTATATTAATGTAGGCTATTATGATTTCCGTACCAACATTGCTGGTTTGGCTTAGCCCTAAAAGGTTTAGAGCTGAAAAAGACCTTAGAGACCAGATCATCCAACTCTGTCATTTTTCAGAGGAAATAACTGAGGTCCTTATATAGGAAACAATTTGTTCAAGGTCACAAAAGTGAGCTAGGACTCCAACCTGTGTTTCTTGACTCCCAAACTAGTGCCTGCTCATAACACCAGCTATGTACCACAGGCACTGTACTAAGTGGCTACTGGGGAAAGTCTCATTTGGAATCAACCCTCCCCCTTCTTTTTGATGATTGTTGAAGAAGTTTTTAGTCTTGCTCTTCAACCCAGAGAAAACTGTAACATCCTTCCTTGTTGATGGGCAATCCAGTCAAAAATTGGAAACAGTTGCCCTTCTTTTAAGAGTATTGGGAGTGAACTGGGCTCAGTGTGAGGGAAGAAACAATGATATCCTGGCACTTGGAAGAAAAAAAGAATTCAGCTTCTGAAGAACGCCTCTCTGATCATGGGAATGGAAGTCTGAAGTCTGCCTTTCAAGTTCATTGATGCGTATTAACATTTCCGAAAAGTCCCTTCCTTTGAAGTATATTAACAATTCATTCTTGCGGTTCTTTAACCCAAGGCTGGATGATAGTGAAGTTCCTCAGATTTCATAGTAATCCTTGGAGACATTTTGACATTCAGATTGTCACTGCCAGCGTGGGCTGCGATGGAATTAATTGACATGGATGAAACCCTCAATTTCTGAGGGCTGTGTAATAAAATAAAGGTTATTGTATTATTGCTAATTCTACCACTAATGATAAAAGTGTTAAGGATTGTAACCACAATATGGTATTAATAACAGGGGCTTAATTTTATTTTTTTCAAAAAACCTCCTTGACTAGAGGGAATGAAGTTCTGTTGGCTGTGAAGTAAATTTTTGTAAATCGAATCCTATTTTCCCAATTGAATTCACAGTAAAATGGGAAGGAACTATATTTCCCTAAGGGAAAAATCCTCAATAGCCAAAATTGAAAACCCTTGGCAAGGAGGTGATTATGGCTTTGCCACATAAGCCTAATCATATGATGGATTCTGAAGAAATGGTAAGACTTTTGTCAATTCCCCCCCCCCCCCAGCTCTGGGATCACCCTTGTGATGTCACCTTCTTACCACCTCCATCATGGCTCAATGGATAGAGCACTGGTTTTGGAATCAGGAGGACAGGAGTTTGAATCCAGCCTCTGACCTTGATTATCCAGCATCCAGGTCCATCTCCATTCCTCCCAATTCATATCTGGACCCAGATAGCTCTGTAGGAGAAAGTGAGGCTGGCTTAGCTAGCACTTCCTCACTCAATTACAATTCATATGCTTGTCAAGGCATAACCTCCCTGATATTGTAGTCTTCTTCAGAAATGAAGGACAAACATTATTATTACCACCCCCATCTGACTCCAGTTCTTAGACCACTAGAATTTCTTTTACTAGAGAATAGGACAAAAGAAGGAGGAAAGTATAGTTTAGTAGGAAGAGTATAGGAAATTAGAATCAGGGAAGATCTTGGTTCAGAGACCTGCTTTACTAATTACTACGTCTATGATCCTAGTCAAGAAACTTAGTTTCTGTATCATCTTCCTCATCTATAAAATGGGGATGATAATCCTACACTAACTGCATCCCAAGGATAATATGAGGAAAGTAGCCAACAAATTTGAACTATCCATGAAATAGAATCTTAGAACTGGCAGAAGGAAATTAAGAAATCATTTAGTCTAGTGGGGTACAACTAAAAATGAGAGCCACTAAACCATACATAAAGAATCTCTTCAGGCCATATAATGACTTAGAAAACTATATATTAATATTGTATTTTTTATTTAGTTAAATATTTGCCAAATATATTTTAATCTGGTTCAGATCACACTCAGGAATGTTGTAGACCATATAAGGCCCTTGGACTACATATGTATCATGCATCTGATTTAGTCTTCCTTCTTCTCCCCATTTTACTGATAAGGCCTAGAGAGTCCAAGACTGTGGTAGCTCATGGCAGAACCAGGATTTAAACCCAGGTTCTGGCTTCATACTCATAAAACTAATTCTGCTCTTCTCTTCCTTTGATCTGGATGTTTGAAGTGTCATTATCTGACACTTTTGACAGTATGTCAATCTAAACTAGGTGACTAGGTGTCAACAAACCTAAACTCTGTTACTTGCTCTGCAGCTATCTTCTGGTGTGACCTTAAGCAAGTCATGAGACAATATTTGACTTGAAAACAAAATATAATGAGATAATAATGTACCAGGATGCTATATAGATCAGCCAAAAATGACTTGAATTCTCAGTAGTCACACTGAAAAATGAAGCAGTTGCCCACCTTATCAATACTACATACTGAAAATGAGAAGTCCCACCCATGATAAAAATTCTATCCACCTCCAGAGAATGAAGTGATTAAGTGAAAATTGAAGCAGAATTTTTCCATTTATTTTATTTTCTCATTTGGTTGGTTGTTTGGGGTTTTTGTTTTGTTTTTGCAATAGGGCTAATATAGAAATATGTTTTGCATAATTTTACATGTATAATTGATAATATATTGCTTGCCTTTTCAATGGATATGGGAGGAATTAGAGGGAAGGAGATACTTTGAAACTCAAAGTTTTAAAAAATTAATGTTAAAATAAATAGAAAAAGAATGAGAAATTTCATGTTCAAATCCTAATTCTGACTCTAGAGCAGTGCCCTATACACATAGTAGGTATTTGATAAGTAGTTATTGATTGTTGATGCAAATAAGCTAGGTGAGTGGACTGAATGAGCAAATTACTTAACCTCTCAGTACCCTCAGACAAAAATCTCTAAGGAAAGTTAAATTAGTGGAAGGAAATTCCAGAGGTAAAGTAATTCACACTGGTGAAATAATAAACCTGAATTAAACAACATACATGTACATATATATATTCTATATATTTGTTAAAGATATTTGTAAATATATGTGAAATAAATTATGAGAATGTCTGGCATTCTGTAAAATGAGTTTATTTAAAATTAAAGACTTGAGTATTCACTTTTCAAATAACCATACCTCTTTCATTGACTCCAGAAATGGCAGGTCTGTTATTGTCTTTTGGGAACTTCTCTTCCCTTTCTGCATTTCCTGGTGTACATCTCCTGAGGATGGCACTAACCCCCTCACTACCCCTCCTGTAGACTATCCTAGTTATAGAGATTCAGATATGTTTTGGAGAGGCCAATCAAACCAGTCAGGACTTTCTCCCAGAGTCACTTGTTTTAAAGAAGCCCTGAAAATGCTGTGGACTCCCAAGTCCTTGGAATTCATTATTACTCTGTTTTACTGGGTCTAATTTTGGGGCAAAAGCTGGACGATGGCCGACAGGAAAGTAACACTCTGCTCTTGTCCAGGTGCCCTCTGCTACAGTTCTTTTCCTAAGTTTCTCTCCCTCTTCAGTTTACTGAAATAATACAACTCTTAGAATACTCTTCATTATGCCAGAGGCAATCTAAGATCTTTAAACTTGCTAGAAGCATTTCATTGGGTATGCAGCAAAGTGTTAAATTCAAAGGTCAATAAATGTTGATAAATAACGCCGTTAAAATGTATGATTAGTTACTTATTAGAGAAATGCAAATTAAAGCATCTCTGAGGTACCACTTCACACCTCTCAGACTGGCCAATATGACCAGAAAGGACAATGATCATTGTTAGAAGGGTTGTGGGAAATTTGGGACACTAATACATTGTTGGTGGAGCTGTGATCTCATCCAACTTTTCTGGAGAGCAGACTGGAACTATGCCCAAAGGGCAACAAAAAATGTGCATACCCTTTGATCCAGCAATACCACTACTGGTTCTGTACCCTGAGGAGTTGATGAAAAAGGGTAAAAACATCACTTGTACAAAAATATTCATAGCAGCCCTGTTTGTGGTAGCAAAGAATTGGGAAATGGCTTAACAAACTGTGGTATATGTATATCATGGAACACTATTATTCTATTAGAAACCAGGAAGGATGGGAATTCAGGGAAGCCTGGAGGGATTTGCATGAACTGATGTTAAGCAAAATGAGCAGAACCAGAAAAACATCCTAACAGTAACATGGGGGTGATGATCAACCTTGATGGACTCATTCATTCCATCAGTACAACAATCAGGGACAATTTGGGGCTGTCTGCAATGGAGAATACCATCTGTATGCAGAGAAAGAACTGAGGAGTTTGAACAAAGACCGAGAACTATTACCTTTAATTTTGGGGGAAAAAAACCCCTGATATCTTATTGTCTGATCTTGCTACCTCTTATACTTTTTTTTTCCCTTAAGGATATGATTTCTCTCTCATCACATTCTATTTGGATCAATGTATACCAAGGAAACAATGTAAAGACTGGCAAATTGCCTTCTGTAGGGGGGGGGAGAAGGAAGATTGGGGGAAAATTGTAAAATTCAAAATAAATAAAATCTTTAAAACAAAGTATGATTAGGCTGACAAATTGGTAATAGTAATCTTTCTACTTTACCTGCCCCACCCTTAATTCTCAGTGTTGCATTTTTATTTTTTTATTTTTATCTCATTTTTATTGATTTCATAGGTTTTTTTGGGGGGGTTAGGTTTTTTTTTTTGCAGGGCAAATGGGGTTAAGTGGCTTGCCCAAGGCCACACAGCTAGGTAATTATTAAGTGTCTGAGACCGGATTTGAACCCAGGTACTCCTGACTCCAAGGCTGGTGCTTTATCCACTGTGCCACCTAGCCACCTCCACTGTGCCACCTAGCCTCCGATTTCATAGTTTTTACATAACTTTTATTTCTCAATTTCTCTCACCCCCAACTCCTACCCAGAAAGTCATTCATCCTTTGTAACAAAGGATAAAAAAGAAAGAAGCAAAACAGCTCAACAAAACCAACAAATCAACTCAACCTGAGAGTATGTACAACATTCTATATCCATAGCCCTCCCTACCATACTCACACTTATACATTACAAAAAAGGGAGGGAATTATGTTTTCTCAACTATTTTCCACAGCCACATTTGGTTATAACAATTACACAATATTAAGTTCCAGTTTTTGTCCTTTCCATTTATACTATTGTCATTGTATACATTGTTATCCTCCTTCTGCTTGGGTTTACTTCATTTTTCAACAATTCCCATAAACCTTCCCAGGCTTCTCTTAATTCTTTGTATTTGTTGATTTCCTTTGACTCAGTGATGAATTATTGCATTCAAATTCTATAATTTGTTTAGCCATTTCCCAATTAACGGTTTTCTATTTTGCTTCCAGTTCCTTACCATGATGAAAAACATACAACTACTTTAAAGGACCTTTAAAGGTCAACACCTCAGAGTTAGAAGATACCTCAGTGATCACTTAGTTTAACCAGCACTGACCTTTCTCCTGAGTCTATTGGGAATGTCAAATTGAATGTTTCATGGAGATTTCAAACTAAATCTGTCCAAAACAGAACTCATTATCTTTTCCCCAATACCCTTCCTCTCTTATCAGCATTTCTCCTGCCTCCAGTCTCTCCCTACTTCAGTTCATCTTTCACTCAGCTGCCAAAGTGATTTTCCCTAAAGTTCTGGTCAGTCCACATCACCCCTCCTACTCTATAAACTTCAGAGGCTACCTAGTAGCACTAGGATCACATATAAACTCTTCCATTTGGCATTTAAATCTGTATACAATACATCTGTTTCCTATCTGGTCACTTCATACTTTAATCCTTTCTACAAGTGCTGTGGTCAGCTACACTTATTTGCTTTGTCTTTGCTCTCATTGGACACATTTCTGGACTTCATTACTTTGCACTGAAGTTTTCTCATTCTTCACTCCCTTTTTTAGCATTTCTCACTTCCTTCAAACTTGTTTATCAAATCTCATCTTGTGCAGTAGCCTTTCCCATCTCCCTTGCCCTGTACCCTGCTAGTCCCCTCCAATCTAAGAAAACCTTGTATTTATTCTGTATATTGCATGTGACATAGTTAGTTGTATGTTTTCTCCCCCAAATTTCTTGAGGTAGGATGGGTTTTTGCCTTTCCTTATGCACCCAATGTGCCTAAGTGTGCAGGGACTGGCATCATAATGCTTCATAAATGTTGATTGATTGATAGATTAATGTATTCATTATTTTTATGTAATAAAATATATTTTTAATATGGTATAATATTTATTTTAATAACAATTTAATATATTTTAATATGATACAATATTTTAATAATGGTGATTTAATATATTTTAAAACTTATTCATTATTTTATTTAATAAAATGTATGATGTTTATTTTAATAATAATAATTTAACATAATATTTTAATATAATATTGTTAAGATAGAATAAAATAAAAACCTTAAAACACTTTATTTTTAGGTTTCTCTTAGATTTTCTACCCCCTTAAAATAGGAGCTTGTTGAGGGCAAGGACTGTGTTTTTACCTTACCTTGTGTCCCTAGTACTTAGTACAGTGCCTGATAACTAGTTGTTTCTTCTCCTTCCCACAATCCCTGCCAACTCTCCCCCCCCAAGAAAAGAAAAAGAAAATCCTTGAAACAAATATGCATAATTAGTCAAACAAATTCAATCATTGACCTTGTCCCAAACAGTATATTTGTATTCTGTCAGGAGATGTGTAACATGCTTCATCCTTGATCCTTTGAAATCAGACGATCATTGCATTGATGAGAATTCTCCAGTCTTTCAAAGTGGTTTTTCTTGATAATGTTGGTACTATCACTTAAATTGTTCTCCAGGTTCTCTTCATTTTATTCTGTATCAGTTTATATGTCTTTCCAAATCTCTCTGAAATTGTCCCAGTCATCATTTCTTTGAACACAGTAGTATTCCATTACACTCATATACCCTCATAAGTGTTTTAGTAAATGCTTCTCAACTAACCGACTGAGAAGAGCGAAAGGGTGAAGGGACTTGCCCAGAGTCATATAGCTAATAAGTGACTGATAGAGCCAAGCCTCAGTCTCAGGTCCTCTGACTTTGAATCTGGTGTCCATTCTATTGTGTCATTTACTTTTTATGATTCAAGCAGGCTTAAGACTCTGGGAACAGTCAATGAAAAATATTACTATTTTGTAAACTCACCCAAACCTGTAGCTCTTCTAGTTGGAGGTCTAACTGCATGTTGAATTTGAAATTTTAAAGCTTCAATCACTGAAAAATGTTGTAACCAATATTTCAAACAGGGAAATTGTATTCAGGATGGACCTATACATTTAACCTCAAAATAGCAAGAGATGGGCTCAAAATTTCCACAGCAAATGAAAATCATTTTAGAATTGAGATTGACTATGGATAGTTACTGTTAGGAGGAAAAATGAACATTTTCAGGAACAGATACTGGTTTTGGCTCTATGCTGAGCTTATAACATATAGATAAAGATGTTTGTCATGACATGTAGCCCTTATTTTTATGGTTTTATTATTTTTCCTAGTTTTTTCCCCCTCAAAGAAAACTTGCAAGGTAAGTGGTATGAGTACAATTGACAGGAGAAAAAAACTGAGGACCAGAAGAGTGGGGGGTACCTTGCCCAAGATAACTGGGCTAATAAAGAATAGATTCTTACTGATCTATTTAATTCAATTAAATAAACATTTATTAAGCATCTGTTATGTGAAAAATATTATACTAAATATACAAAAAGAATAGTCCTTGTCCTCAAGGAGCTTATCATCTAATTGGAAAGAAAACATGTAAACAAATATATAAAAAACAAGCTATATACAGAGTAAATAGGATTTTTTTTTGTTTTTAGCAAGGTAATGGGGTTGAGTGACTAGCCTAAGGTCACACAACTAGGTAATTATTAAGTTTCTGAGGCCAGATTTGAACCCAAGTCCTTCTATCTCCAGGGCCAGTGCTCTATCTACTGTGCCACCTAGGTACCCCCATAAATAGGAAATTATTAACTGGGGTTAGTTTCCTATAATAGGTAAGATTTTAATTGGGACTTAAAAGAAACAAGGGAGGTCAGTAGTCTAGTTGAGATTGTTTTTTTCTCACAAAGAATTTTATTAGCTAGACAAATGAGAATTATTTTTTAATCGAAACTTTATTTTATTTTTCCAATTACATGTAATGGTAATTTTTCAGCATTCATCCATTTGCAAATTTGTGAGTTCCACATTTTTCTACCACCCTCCCTTCCCTTCCCCCTCTCCATGGTGGCAAACAGTCTGAAAAAATTGTAGATGTACATTCCTGTTTAGCATATTCACATATTTTGTTGTAAAAGAAGACTTAGAACTAAGGGGAAAGAAAAACTATTAGAGAGAAAAGAGAAATATAAAAGAAGTTTTAAAAAAGTGAACATAGTATGCTTTGCTCTGCATTCAGACTATAGTTTTGTTTTGCTTTGTTTTCTGGATGTGGTTGGCATTGTTCATAGAAGGTCTCTCAGGGTTGTCCTTGATCACTGAACAGCTGAGAAGAGTTGCATCCATCATTGTTGATCATCTCACAATGTTGTTGTTAATGTGTACAATGTTCTCTTGGATTTGTTCACTTCACTTTTCATCAGTTCATATAAGTCTTTCCATGCTTCTCTAAAGTCTAAGCACTCATGATTCCTTATAAATCAATAGAATTCCATGACATTCATACACCATAACTTGTTCAACCATCCCCAAATTGATGGGCAACCCTTCAATTTCCAAAAGAATAAGTATTTTTACCCCTATTTTACAAGTTAAGAAATTGAGACCCCAAAAGATGCAATGATTTGCTCACAGTTACATTGCTGATGTTAGAGCTAGAACTTAAACCCAAGTCATCTGACACTAAATCCAGTACTTATCCACTCTACTAAACCATAACAGGAAGGATTTAGGTTAGATTTAAAGAAGTTTCTGATTAGGATGGTCAATGGATTCCAGGAGGCATTACCGAGGGAGATTTTCAAGATTCTAGCTCTGAAGGAGTTTAATTAGTTGGTTTTCATTAGTTCCAGTCCTCTACAACTGTGAAGTATTTCTCTGGCATCGTCTCCTTTCCTCTCATTCCTTCTGTTCCCCATCCTTTCAAGCTGCCCCTACCTCCCAGAGTTCCAGGAAAATTGATCTGATAAATTAATTCACACTGAGGAGTTAGGGATGTAATATCCTAACATTCCCAGGAGCATTTGCATTTTAAAGAGGAACCTGCTTAGCCCAAAGGAACAAATGGGATTTTAGGCACAAGCACAGGAAATATTTTCATAGAGGGACATTTCCTTGACCCTTTAATCACACAACAGATGTCTATCAGATACTCTACCTACTCATAAGAATAGAAGTGTGATAACCATTTGTGTATTTAGCAAAAATTTGCCTAATACTGAAGTATGCAATGCTCGATGCTAAAAAAAAAAAGTCATTCTTATACGAAGAAAAATTCCTTAAAAAAAGAAATGTGAGCCAAGACAAAATTGTCAGAATACTCTCTGGGACAAATTATACTATATCTCATTGTTTTTTCTCCATTGCCTATATTTTTACCTGAGTAGAATAAGATTTCTCCATTTGCATCTCCCTGCCCATGCTTCTCCATAGCTTAGAGGTAGTTAAGGGTTTTCTAAAGTTAACACAACATAGTATAAATTCTGACAGATTCTACAAACCTAGAAAAGCTTTAAAAATGATCCAATGATAGACTGAGGTTTTGTCGTCCAAGGACCAGGCTAGTTAAAGTAGAAAGATTTATTCGAAGTTAGGCCACCAGATAATTTTTTTTTCACTCTCAACATTTCATCAGATAATAGAGAGAATTCATATATAAAAATATGGAACCTTGAAGTATCAAACATATGATTTCTCTATTTCATTGAAAATCTAGACCTTCATGGTATAGAGGATATAGTGCTGGACTTAGGATTGGAAAGACTTTGGATCACATCTCACCTTGACACTTATGAGCAACATGGCCACCAGCAAGTTGTTTAAGCTTTCTGAAATTCGGTTTTCTCATCTGTAAAATGAAGGAAGTTAGGATTTGGACTATGTGGCTGTTAGGCTTCCAGCTCTAAATTTATGATCCTAGGATCTTAACAAGGACAGTCTGGGAAGAATGGTAGAGAGGAGGGAGGGGAAAAACCATGTTAGCCAATCTTAGTAACTAATTAAAAGCCTTGGTTGTGATTGTTGCTGTTTTTAACACTAGATGGTCACTCATAGCCTTTTTTTTATCCCTTTTCTCCCAGGCTGTCTCCTTGAGTTCTTACTACTTCTACAGTGGCAATAAAGGATCCTTCAAAGGGTCAGCCTTTCTTCTATTTTCCAGGTGCTAGGATGTCCCTCTCCTCTGCTCCCCTCCCTTTCCCTATTTTCCATATGTTAGGCTGCTCCCCTCCCTCTTCTGCTCCCCTCCCCTTCCCTCTTATCTCCTTCTTCACCTTCCCTGGACTGGGGCCAAGATCCATCAGGATGGTAGGAGATATGGAGGGAGGAATGAGGAGGGAAAGGAAGATTCCTAATGACCTGGTCTTTGTTGATAGCAATTACCTTCACAGTCTGCTGCGGGCAACAAAAACCAAGGGGCTTCTGCAAACCCATCAGAATATGGATCTAGTATAGAAAAGCATGAGACTTCTCTGCTCAAAATGCAGCATTGCAGACAGAGAGGAGTGTGTATCTGTCACTGAATAAATCTGAAACAGATTTCATCAAGGTAGAATGGAGCCTTGAAGCTGTGCTTGATGACTTGAAACAGAGAAAAGGGAGAAATGGAAGAGAGACCAACTATGAATGCCTGGTGATTCCTGTCTGTGGTGAAAAAGGGGCAAACCTTGATTCAGGCTTGATGTAGAAGTAAGCATTTCAACAGGTCTTCGACACTTCTGTCCACTAAGCCACCTATCTGTTTTAGTAGTGAATAAAGTGATGGACCCGACCAGAGATCCAACCCTATCTCAGAAACTCACTGTGTGACCTTGGGTAAATCACTCATTCAGTATCAGTTTATTCCTCTATAAAATGGGGATAATGTGGATCTGCATCCCAGGGTACTTTGCAAATATTAACACAATACATAAAATTATTGGATTATTGGTGAATTGGAAACTATAGTCCTGACCAGGAAATATAAAGGAAAGCCTCTGACAGTCCTAAATGAGGAAAGGCTCTATAGACATACCATCAGGGGATGGTGAACTCATACCTCATCCTAAGCTGCAGGATTCAGTGTCCCAGAATCCCCAGGGTTTGTTCTTCCCCTATGATCCCCTAATAACCTTTTTATCTCCCCTGGGTCAGAAAAGAAGCACAAGGAGCAGAAGGTGGGAAATGTCATCATCACCATATCTACAGTTTCCCCCTGGATTCAGACTAATCATGGTTTCTATCTCAGCTCTCAGTGGCTAAGGAGCCTCTCCTCCCTTTCCCTCCCTCCTCTTCTCCCAGTTTGTTTCTGTGTCTCCTCCTCTTGCCTCTCCATTCCCATCCCAAAGCAGTCTCTGTTCCCCTGACAGTTCCCCAACCCTGATCACTTTGCCAGGGTGGTATGCTGCCTATGATAGAGATGGGCTTTAACTCGGCAAAAGGTTCCCCTGAGCTTATCCCTAATTACCCAGGAAGGCAAGCTAAAGAAGAGCCACATATAGTGGCACCTGAGAATTTGGTCTGACAGCAATTGATGTCCATGTCTGTCCTTTGCTTTATCGCAGCGCTCTCTCTCTCTCTCTCTCTCTCTCTCTCTCTCTCTCTCTCTCTCTCTCTCTGCCTCTCTCTCTCTCTCTGTCTCTCTCTGTCTCTCTGTCTCTCTCTCTCTCCCCTCATGCCCAAATTTCTCTGACAAGAGGCTAGAGAAGGAGATGAGATACAACCACTACAGCTCCCATATGTTAATCAGTCCTGGAAGAAGCTGCCACCGCCAATCACCACCAAGGCTCCTGAACCAGGGGGAAAAAATTGCTGTGGGCATGAACCTGACATCGTGTTTGCTTTCACTATATCCACTTAATGGTGTCCCCGGGGCCAGCAGGAAGGACTGTGGAGAGGGGGGTGGCTAGCAGCTGGCTCTCTCAATCGCAGCACCAGGAGTAGAGGGAGCAGGGGCCAGGGAACAGGCTCCCCATTTGAAGAATGGTCTCTCATGGTCTTCATGTGTGGGGGTATTCTTACACATTATCTGCTGCTCTTTCTGCAGAGAACAGTTCCCTGATGCCCAGTGGTGCATTAGCAGCTAATGCAGATGGATTCATTAGCAGTTCTGACTCAAGCAGCCCAGCACTTCCATAGACTGATCCCTTACTGCTAGGACTAATAATAATAATAATAATAACCATTCACACTTATATAGTTTTAAGCATTATAAAGTATTTCCCTCACAACAACCTTATGGGATTGTGCAATTTATACTATCCTCATTTTACCAAAAAGGAAGTTGAGGCTCCCAGAGGTTAAGTGACTTGCCTGGGGTCATACAGCTAGCCAGAAACCATTTTTTCAAAATCCAATCCTCTTGCGATTAGCTCACAGTTGAGGATCTGGGGGAGGGAGGCTCAGGAGCCAGGAAGAGTTGAAATCAAGACAACAAGGAGTGGAAGACCAGGATACAAGGGATTTGAGGATGAAGGATCATGATTCAGGAGATCTGCAGAAGGAGAATTAAGACCCGGGGGGGGGGGGGGGTTGGGAGTGGAGGATCATGACACAGAGGATTTTGACTCCTCTTTTGCATCAGAGGACCCAGCTGTCTTTCAACCCAGCTCTGTTCTTCCCCTAGGGGTCAAAGTGCTGTGACTCCCTCCCTTTTCATAGCCGTCTGCCAGAGACTCATTGTAGGGTGGGGACATGAAATGAAGAGAGAGAGAGAGAGAGAGAGAGAGAGAGAGAGAGAGAGAGAGAGAAACTCAGCTCTTTATTCTCCTCATTAGAGCAAGAGTTCCTTCTCTGCCAGCAGCCTTGACAGGAGAGGTGTCAGTGACAAGGTGCTGACTTGTCATCTACTTAGCCAAGGGAAAGAGTGGGAGGAGAAAAGTCACCCAAGTCAATAGGCATTCTCCATAACGCTTTCCCAGACCACTCTAGTCCTCAGGGATCTCTCTCTCCTCTGAACTCCTACTGCATTTGCTGTCTGTGACACACAATTTAGCCTTTAAATCAATATAGCCTTTCTTCTTAAATTTTCTTTAAATCTATATAGTACTTCTTTAGTACATCTACCCAACTAGAGTGGAAACTCCTTAAGGACAGGGATCATTTATAACACATCTCCTGTTTCCACCATAGAATTGGGCCTTCATGGTACATATTTAACAGTTTACATGGTAAATGAATGAATGAGTGAACAAGAAATAATATTTTGTTGCCTAAGATCTAAATTCCTGAACCGGGGATTCACTTTTCTGTGTTCCAGATCTAGTGTATATATGTTGCTTATGTGAGTGTGTAAAAGAATATGACACAAATTAGATGATGCCTAAAAAGTGTTTTTCAAACTTTAAAATACTATATAAATGTCAGATAGCATTATTTGACCCAAAGCTGTATTGTATGATATATCAGCAAGAGCACTGACTTCAAAGCCAGAGAACCTGGTCTTGAATTCCATTTCTGCTACTTATTCTGTGACCCCATGCAAGTCACTTAATTAAGCTCCCAGGACCTGAATTCCCTAAGTATTTTTTGTTTGTTTTGTTGGGTTTTTTAGGTTTTTGTAAGGCAATGGGGTTAAGTGGCTTGCCCAAAGCCACACAGGTAGGTAATTATTAAGTGTCTGAGGCCGGATTTGAACTCAGGTACTCCTGACTCCAGGTGCTCTATCCACTTCACCACCTAGCTGCCCCTCCTAAATCTTTAATAAAATGGGGGATTGGATTGGATATATCTAAGGTTTTTTTTTTTCCTACTGTAATACAACTATCCTGTCTGATATCTTCTGTCTCAGGAAGCTCTTAGAGAAGGGTGAAGACTATAGCTGGAAACGTCTGACTTCTAACCAAGAGTAACTCCTCAGGACTCATTATCTTACTGACCAGTTCTCCTACTGAGTTCAATATGGATGCACACAAAGTCCGTTTTAAGGTTGTGTGTGGGGTATTGTGTCCTCGGCAAAAGGAAAACTAGAATGGTTCAGGACCTTGGTCAGCACCCAGAAAGGTAATTTAATCTTTTTCTCCCTCTGCATTACTAATCTCTTTCCACAATCCTGACCAGTTATTTCTCATTGAATGCATGCTTTTCTGGTGGAGGATCCACAAAATACTTTTCAGTATAAAATGGTAATGACCTTATCTTGGAGGAATTGAAATCTGACCCCAAGATCTAAGTGATGGAAGTGTGAATTTGGTCATAAATCTGGATTTGTGCAGAGGTTGAGGTTCAAGGGCACTGGTTTGAAGAAGACATGTGGAAGAAAAATATCACCTATACTTCCCTATCACCAGTATAGGTGTTTTCTCTCTGTCCCCCAATTCCTAAAGTTTTCACTGACTGACCACCAATCCTAGAATGTTTTCCCTTCTCAACTCTTGTCTCCTTGCTCCCCTGGCTTCAAGTCTCAGCTAAAGTCTTAAAAGGCCTTTCTCAGTTCATCTTAATTTTTGAGACTATCCCCAATTTATTTTGTGTAAATCTTGTTTGTACATAATTGTTTGCCTATTGTCTTTCCCAATACACTGTGAACTCCTTGAGAGCAGGGATTGTATTCCAGGGTTGAGTTTTCTGGTCTCTCTTTGTATCCTCAACATTTATTACAGTTCCTGGTACACAGAGTGCTTGATAAAAGCTAGCTGTCTGTGAAAAAAAACATGAGGAAAAAGAAGCATTGTCCCTACTCTTCATGAAACTTCCCTGTCCTCTGGGAACTTCCTGGCTAAGAGAATCATGAACCCCACCCCTCTCCTATAGTTCTATAGTAATGCAATTAGAGCACTTAATAAATGTTTGTTGAATGGAATTGCAAGCTGGATGGGATTCTAATGGGAGGAAGGAATGGAGAAGACTAGATCTCTCCATAACTCCCAAAGGAAAATCACTTCCTTGGAAATGTAGACATCCTAGCCTTTCCTCTTCCTTTTCTAGATTATGACTCTACTTCTGTTTCTTCTTGATGCATATTGACCTCACTTTTAGCTCTCCAGAGAATATTCCTTTTCCCCTTCTTATCCCTCTCCTTTTTTGTTAAATTTCCTTCTCCCCCAAATCCCACATGCCCTTCTCTCCTTTCCTTGTCCTCTCCCCCATCCCACTTCTCCCTTATTTCCCTCCCTGTTCTTCCCTATTTTGAGTGGATAAGTCTTCTTGTTACTAGGAGGACCCTGTAGACTAACAACACTGTGAGATCCATAGCAATTTCTCTTCCAAATAATTCTTACAAGCAATTAATTAACCTCATCAAGTCCTTTATGGGAAGAAAGAGGGCAGGAGAAAGCTTGATAACACTCAGAGCTGCATGGAAGTTGAGAACTGTGTGAAAAACATACAAGGGGCTCAAGTATGAGTAATAAGCCTCAATAGTAACTTTATTTTGCAGGCAGAGTGAATAAATATTTGTAAAAATAAGAAGATTTGGGGATTAGTTAGATTCAAGATAATGAGAGATGAAGAAGAATAGTTTTGGCATCATTTATTCTTTCATTTGACAAATATGTGTTCAAGGCCTCCAATGTACCCAACAAATGGAGTTGGGCTCTAGAGCTGATCCAGTGTTTGTTAAGACAATCTATGACAGTCTCATAAAGCTTACAGTCTAGTAGGAGGGTGAGAAACACAGGTGGCTGTAATACACAATAATAAGTGATAAATGACTATTTTTGTCTTTCTTTGTGTTCCTAGCTCTTCACACTGTGTCTGGCACATTGTAAGTGCCTAATAAATGCTTGTTGAGTGATTAATAAGTGTATTAGAGATTGTAAAACATGAGATCTGAGAGGGACTGATTATTATTACTGACTGATTCCTGATTAGAGAAGGCTTTATAATGTGGATGGGCTTTGAGTTGTACTTTAAAGGGTAAGTAGGAACTTAACCAGCAATTAGAGGGAAGACATCCCATGCACAAGGCTGAGAGGTAAGCAAAGGCATAGATAAACAGAAGACAGGGAACAGAGTGGGCAGAAAATAGACCACTTTGACAGGATACAAAAGAAAAGGGTCCCACACCATTTGAAAAAAACTCAATTTTTATGTGACAAACTCTTGAACAGTAACAAACCCTTCCTTTCTTTCTCTCTTCCCAAAAGGACCCATTCTAAATACTTTTAATTAGGCCTGCATGGGAAGTCATGTAAACACTGGGAAGATAGACAGCCTTCTGGACTTAATGTCTTTTACTTCTACCAATGACCTGAAAGGCCAAAAGGTCCTTGAGTTGATAGGAAATTGTACATTTGACCCTCCCTGTATCAGGTCAAGCTGTGTGGGGTGATGAGAAAAGACTAGCGCCCTTGGTGTGAGGGCTTGCTGAGCCTTTTTCAGGGCTGCTCATTCACCTTTGGTATCCACATTGATGCAAATCTTGTGGCTCCAAAAACCTGTAGCATGCACAGTGGTCATACCTGCTAACCCATCTTGGCAGACAGGCTAACCCAGGCTGAGGGGAACTGACAGGCCTCAAGCTTGTTGATGTGTTAGGGGGGTTGTCTACTTCCAAGCATACAAAGACTTTCTCCGGTGGAATGGACCAAGGAGAACAATTTGTTTCAATGGCTGAAGCAGTTGCTGTGGAACTTGGTCAGACCTCAAACAAGCCAAGACCATTCACTGCATCTTGAGCCATCAGTCAGTCATCATGATTTTTGTCCTGCTACTAGCCTTTGTTGATCCTGGAAAAGAAAGTTAGACTGAAGACTGTGAGTCTGCCTCATGTGCAAGTCAAGACATCATGTTTGATGTCACTGGTCCTTTTCAAAAAAACAAAGAACTACTACTACCACCACTACCACCACCACCACCACCACCACCACCACCAACAACAACAACAACAACAACAGCAACAAACAGATTGGCTCTGTAAAAATGAAACAGGATAACTTCTCTACTTCAGACATTGAACTGTCATTTTGTTTCAGGAGATTCTATCTTGTTGTCAGTGCCCCAAACATGAAACAATGTCGTGATATTCAAGATCTTTTTCATCTTCCCGTGAGTTTAACTTTCCAGAGTCTCTCTCCAGAGCCCAAACCAGAAACTGGCAAGGGAAATAGGAAGCAAAGGAGAGTTAATGCTACTCAGAGAACCTGATCTTTTGCATTTCCTGACATTCTTGGATTTGGCATTTACAACCTCAGGGTTCTATTCAGAGGAGGCCTTTTGCATTTGATGTAAATATTATGGTGATGAGAGACGACACAGAAAATACTCTGTAGGAAATTTAAATACACACCCACCAGGCTGGGAATCTTTCCACAGCTCCAGGTTGTTACTCTGCTGGATTGATTCCTCAATGTTCTTTGGTTAACCCAGAAAAGGTCTCCTCTGCCCTACAGCAGGGAGGGCCAGAGCTCCCTGAATTGTTTCTTCAATTTATGGATATGCATCTCTCACTTCTCTGGAGCTTTTTAGTCTCTTAGAGTGAGTCCAAATTGGAGCAACAACAACCTCTCCTCAGAGTGGACATCACCTTTAATGTGAACCCAGGAGAGATTCAGACAGGGCTGTCACTGACAATTCTTTGGACTTGAGTTTGAGGAGGAGGAGGAGGGATTGGGGCTCCAAACCTCCAAAGAATCACGAAGTTCTGGGCATTCTAATATTTTTTAATTACTTTCTCTAAAGGGGGAGGGATAATATGCAAATATTTAACTATGTACATACAAGATGAGTAGCATAAATAGAAGGTAATTTCAGAAGGAAGGCACTGGCTAGGAGCAGGAGGAAAATCATCTACAGAAGATGAGATGGCTTGAGTATATGAAGTATTTAAGAGTGAGGAGTCCAGGATAAAAATGATGTTGTGAGCTTGGATAACTGGAAGGATATGGTACCCTTTTAGTAACAGAAAAGTTGAGAAGAGGGAAAAGTTTGGGAGGGAAAGATAATTAGTGCTAGTTTGAACATGTCATGTTAGGGATACCTATAGCACATCTATTTTGAAATGTTGGTCAGGCAGTTGGTGATGTGGGACTGGAGCTCAGAAGAGAGAATAGGGTTGTGTATAGCTCTGGTAATTATCCACATAGAGATGATAACTGAAACCTTGTGAGTTGATGAAATCATCAAAGGATAGAGCACAGAAGGAAAAGAGACTGATAGTGTGGAGTTAAACTGACTCACCAAGGGATGAAGATAGGAAGAGAGGACAGCATAGCCACAACAAACAAACATGGTGACTTGGGAAGAAATTAGAGAGAAGGCAAAGGGGGAGGGAAGAGCCCCCCCCCAAGCCAGGTGGCACAGTAGATAAAGTACTGGCCCTGGAGTCAGGATGACCTGAGTTCAAATCTGACCTCAGACATTTAATACCTCCTTAGCTGTGTGATCTTGGGTAAGTCACTTAACTCCATTGCCATGCCAAAAAAAAAAAGGCACAGGGAAAGATGGAGTTTTCAGAGATTATAACTAATCATGGGTCAAATGAACAGTATAGACAGTAATACATTCTTTTTTAAAAGAAGTTTTCATTAACATATTTTGTTTTTAACATCACCTAGATTTCCTTCTATATGTCTCTTACCTCCAGAAGAGCAATCCTTGTAACAAAATATTTTTAACAAGAAAAAGATGAAAAGGAAAAAATTTAGTAAAGCTGATCAAATATTCAAAATAAATCCAATGTTATATGAAAGATATCAAAACCATGTACCCTACCTCTATAAGGGCTTAGATGAGATGAGTATTGTCGGGGGTGGGAGAAGATATTTGCTCATATTTCTACATTCAGGCCAAACTTATTCTTACATTTTGAAACATTCAATTTCTACTGTTTTGTGGTTGTCTTTCCCATTTACATTATTGTAGTCACCATATATATATATATATAATTTTTCCATATCTGCTTACTTCATTTGACTGTTTTTAAAGCTTACTTTATTTTACTTTTTTTTTAATTAAAACAATCATTTAACCTTATATGTAAGGTTAAGTAAATAAAATTCCTATATTGGGCTTGTCCTAAAATGTAAGACTCATTCTGCACCTTGAATCAATCATCTGTCAGGAAGTGGGTGATATGCTTCAGAACTGATCCTTTGGAATCACTATTGACCATTATATTGATTGGAATTTCTAAGTCTTTTAAAATTGTTTTTCTTTGCAATGTTTTATAAAACATTGAACAATCACTCAATCAATAAACATTTATTAAGCACCTATGATATGCCAGACATTTATGATAAGTAGCTTACTTCATTCTGTATAATCCAAGTTTCCTCAATTTTCTCTTAAATAATCTCTTTTGCCATTTCTTATGGTCCAGCATAATTCTATTACATTCATATACCATAATTTATTTCTCTATTCCCCAATTAACAGGAATCTCCTGAGCTTGCTATTCTATGCCATCAACTGCTACAAATACATATAGATCCTTTTTTTCTTTTTTTTAATCTCTTTGGGGATAGGCTTTAGTAGCGTTATTGACAAGCCAAAGGATATACAATTTGAGAGGCATAGTTCCAAATTGTCTTCCTGAGCTTCTTCACTTTGTATCAATTTATATGTCTTTTCATGTTTATTGGTAGTCATCATACTTTTTTTAAAAATATGGAAATAGGCCCCCCTCTTTCCCACCATGAAGGAGGGAGGTATGCCATTTTATTAAGATATATTAATAAAAACCATTTTAATCATTCTAGACTAAGTATTCATGAGACATTTATAACACTAGCCCACCTTATAACATTTTCTTGGCCATCATTTTGATTCCCTGACCAGGAAAGCTTTGGCTTGGACTCCAGAAAACTTGCTTCTCAGCATAGGCAAGTTGACAGAACTCTTATCTAGTGTCCTGGGGATTGATGCAACCTGGGTTTGGTCTGGCCCCCACCTTTTCCATCACTATGGTTAAACCTAGGGTAACCATGGATGTGGCAGGTCAAACTCAGAGGCTGTCACAAGGTATCCTTGGAGACAAGATAGACCTGACAACCCAGAGCAGAAGCTGAGGAGAAAAGGAGAAAAGGTGTCAACTGGAAAGAGAAGTAGCTGGCATCTTCAAAGAGGCTACCTTAGCAGTACAATCAACAGTATGTCATTAGAGTTTATCAGATTCCCAGTAAGGAATTAACTCCAGAATATAGAGACAAAGAAAGAACCAAAGACAAAACCTATGTTGAATCACCAGGAAGCAGGACCAAAATGGAAATTCCCAGAAGCCTGAGTCTGGTGTTAGGTACAATATCCAGGACCAAGTATGTCCTGTCAACCTATCAAATGAGATGAATAAAGAATAACCAAAGCACAAAGCTCCAATAGAGAAATTAAGGCTGTAGGTATTAGCAAACAAATGAAAATGCTGGAACATAATGAAGAACTACTATGGCTTAAGAGAAAAACAAATGGTATCCCCAGAAGAAAAAGAATGCTACAAGAAATCTAAGTGGAGCCTCAGAGAAAAGAATATATGGTAACAAGGAAAGTAAAAGTACCTGGAAGAAATTGAAGTAGGGGAAATATTAAGAAAAATATATTCTTTAATCTGCATGAACCATATACCTTCCATTAACACTGATCCCACTACCATCTCAATTGTCCAGATTATAAGAAGAAGATAGTGAATTTAGTAAAGTACCTTGCCCCAAACTGGCAAGGAAGGACTCCAGTAAATCCCAGTCTCCAGGCACAAAACAAACCCTCTAGCCACTAAACAATGGATGCTGCCTTAGCCTGAAAGGATTGTCTTGGCACAAATAACCTAATTACCTCACCTCTGCTCTCTCAGCTACCTGCCTCTAGGCTATCAGCCTGCTCAGAGGGAGCATAATTCCCCAAATAACCTCTCACTCTACTATGCACTTCTTTACTATGTATCCCAGCTTGCTTCTTTCCTTTAGATATCAACCTGTTCTTGGGGAGCATCATCCCCAAACTGAACCACCACCTTCATTATGGAGCTGGATCCATGTTAATCTAACTCCAATCATCTGGCTGGTTCCTTTCCGTCCCCCCCCCCCCTTTCTTAATTGTGCTGTTCTCCTCAGACTAAAGTTCTGTGCTTAAATTTATTGTCTTAAGAACTCTTTACCTTGCTAAAGATCGTAACCAGTGAGCTTTTTGTAACTTGTGAACTTTTGAAGCAACCTGTGAATTAAAATCTATGTCTTTTCTTTAAAAAAATGGAAATAATCCATTACATTCATGTACCATAATTTGTTTAGCCATTCCCAAATCAATGGGATTGCTTCCACTTTGCTTCTAGATCTTTGTTACCACAAAAACACTACTATAATATTTTGGTGCATATAGAATCTTTCTTTTTGTCAATGACTTCCAAGGAATATTCCTAGGAATCTTTGGGTCATAACAATTTTAATCACTTTATTTAAATAATTCCAAATTGTTTTCCAGAATTGGACCAATTCACAGACCTACTAACAGTGTATTACTGTGCCTATCTATTCACAATCACCAATATGACTTCCTGAGGAAAGGATTTTTTGAGAACAGGGAAAGTATCATAGAGAACTTGAAATTTGAATTGGGTAGCATGGATAGGATAAACAGAAGAGGGATACAGACATATATGATAGTATATAGCAGAATTGAAGTTATTTGCACAAGATTATATACCTAATAAAGGTATGCCCAGGTCCTCTGCTGCTATTTTCTTTTTTTTTTCTTCTGCTGCTATTTTCACTCCATCACACTAACATATTTTTATGCATCTTTCCTGAAGACATAAAGGAGACTTGTTCTTGGTGTCATCCCAGGTTGCAGGCAAACCTGTAAGACACCTTTGAAGAGAATCACCTGGATAAGAAACAAGTTATGGGGGCAGCTAGGTGGCATAGTGGATAAAATACCTGCCTTGGAGTCAGGAGTACCTGGGTTCAAATCCGGTCTCAGACACTTAATAATTACCTAGCTGTGTGGCCTTGGGCAAGCCACTTAACCCCATTTGCCTTGCAAAAACCTAAAAAAAAAAAAAGAAACAAGTTATGCATTGTAATTGAGAGAATTTTCATTTAGGTACTGGGGAAGAGACTAACTCTGATACTTCATTGTGGCACGGAAATGACCCTGAATTCCTAAGATTATATTGGGGAGCACAAACTCTAGCAAATCCTACTAGTGTGGAAAGGCTTTGAATGATAGCTCAATGAAAGACTTCATATCTGTTCTCTAAGACTCAGTCTAAATGGAGAAGTTTGTCAACAGGTTGGACATAGAGTGATAAATTTTTTGCTGGCAACAACTCTTACTAACTGAAATCTCAAGTTATAGAGGGGTTGCAGTCTTCAATAAAATTATAGATTCTAGAAACAGTGAAGTACTGCAGGATATAGCAGCATGAGGGCAAAAATGTCATGCTAAGGTATCAGTTGAATTGAAAGGTGAGGGCTTGGGTTAGCCATTTAGGAGTCAGAGTGTAACTTGCAAAAGTATAATTTCCCTTTAGCCCAGGAAAATTTTTAATATGTGGTCTGTGAACTTGATTTCTTTTTTTTAGTTTTTGCAAGACAAATATGGCCCAAGGCCACACAGCCAGGTAATTAGTAAGTGTTTGAGGTCATATTTGAACTCAAGTCCTGACTCCAGGGCTAGTGCTCTATCCACTGCGCCACCTAGCTGCCCCTAAACTTGATTTCTTTAAAAAAATTTTGAAAATTGTATTTCACCATAATTAGTTTCCTTTATAATTTTATATATTTTTATCTCATATGTTTTAAAACATTATTTGGAGAGAAGATACATAGTCTTCATAAAGCTGTCAAATGGATTTGTAACACAGAAAAGTGAAGAACCCCAATTTGAGATAAATATTCCCTTCTGTGGCAAAAGGAAAAAGAAAGATCATTGGAGTCTGGAGCATATTGTGACCACTTGCTATCAGGTTTATTTTGAGAAACAATGTCCAGCAAACTTTTCTTCACTTTGAGGTATGTCCAAATCCCAAGAGAATGGCCATGGGTGAGTCCCAGATTGTATCTTTGCTCTGAATTTCCATGGATCTCTCCTCCCTACTCCCTCAAGATCCTGTGTTCCATAGCTCTGGAGTTTGGCTGGGAAATGAGAAATATGGAACTATCCTGAACATCCACTGGGTAAAGAGAGAGCAGCTTGGGACTGGGAGTCTCATCTTGGTTGGGTTGCTTTACCTAAAAGCAAAGAAGAGTCACCTATTTGACAAAACTCATTTGGCTCAGTACCCACAGCTAATCCTTGAAATGGTGAGCATGATGATACAGGCCTAAGGACTCAGCCCTGGGCACATTTCATTGCCCCTAGATATAGGTAGGTGAGTGTTTAATGCTACTGGAAGAAGTTTGCTTAGAATTCCATTATGAGTGTGTTTGTTAAGGCAGGAGACAAGGGACAACACAGGCTCTGCTGATTAGGTGGGTTTGAAATTGATAAATTACTTTGTATTGGGGCAAAATGATTTGACCAGATTTCAAATGTCTCAGAGAAGGGAAGCTTCTTCTGCGCCAAGTATTGATTGCATTTAATAGAGCTGGTACTTCCTCACCTTAAAATACAAGCAAAGAAGTCAAAGGAGGTGTAACTTCTTCTCTCCCTTTCTCTCCACTCCTTCTCAGAGGGTGGGGTACATAGGGGCTAGTGACTCTCAGGGTTCAGGGGGCATGAAAGCTGTGCACTAGTACTGGGTTACCACTACTCTGGAGTAGATTGATGGTAGGGGACAAGGAGAGGAGGGAAGCAGGGGTCCTTTCCATTCTTCACCAATTGATTGGATGCCAAACTGTGACTGTTCAGGTCTTTGACGAATCACTACCCCAGTGATGAATGCCCTGAAGATTTTATAGAGTATAGGGAAAGGCCTCTCATCAGGGAGCCAGGCCCAGGAGAAAGGAAGGAAGAGGTTCAAACAAAAGTATTGGTAGGGAAAGAGGAAAGGAGCTGAAGGGCAGGAATGAGCCTAGAATTTCTATAAGACTTTACCAAGGGCAGCTAATCTTGTCCTTTTCTCTCAAGAATTTGGCCTCAATTGCTAAATAAACCATGTTTTCAAAATTCATTTATTCTGTCTCCCTCTGTCTCACAGTCTGTCTCCCTAACTGACTTGAAAATGACTAGACTGCCTCTTCTTGCAAGAAAATCTTCTCTTCTGCACTCCCTCCCTCCACCCTTTAGGAAGAATGGAAGAAGCGGAGAGAGCAGAGGAAAAAGTAGGCAGTGGGAGTGATGGGCAGAAACATGGAGAAGAGTGGGAAGCCAGAGGCACCAGGGAGACAAGCAAGAGAGAGGTGTTTCCCTGCGGTCTCTCTGGGCAGCATGTCATCACAGAGTTAGGGCTAAAAAGGGAGTCCAGAGACCTTTTCTCTCAGGTTCATTCCATTTTCACCACTAGCTGCATTTTGAGCAAGTCATTTTGCTTTCCTGGGCTTGATCTGCAAAATGGGTTGGGCTGATTTCTAATCTCCCTTCCAGCTCTAATGTTTTATGATACTGTCTTGAGAAAATAAGTCTTTCTAGGATAAGCTGGGGTTGTACAAATGATAGCCAATTCCCACAGTCAGAGGGAATCCTCTTTGCTGAGAGTCTGACTCTCTCTTGAAGGGAAAGGTTACTTCCACATAGCATTATCTAGGATATGATTTTTTCCTGAAGGGTTTTCTCTCCCCATCTACAATCCAAGCTTAATCCTGCCTATTTGATTTGGCAATGCTATCTGCTGGCTGCCCCTTTTCCTGTTGGGCACATTATGAAAAGCAATTCCTTATTTCTTTCCACACTTCTTCTCCAAGCTGGTCATCTTGTGAGCCCAAACTTCCATCTTCCTTCAGTGAGGGAACCTGGTTGAAATCCAGACTCAAAGGCAGCTGCTTCAACCACTGTCCTGCCCTCAGATACTCTTCTTTCTCTGTGAACAAGAGAGCTTCATTAAGACCCCTCTTCTTCCCATATCAGCAAACCCCTCCTCCCCCAATCCAAGACCCAGTGAAGTCCACAGCCACCTGGTGCACAGTCCGAAGTTCCCATACCAAGATCCCTTGAACCAACATCTCCAAAAATCACCCCTCCATTGGGATTAATTCTGAGCTCACGTTCTGGAAAGCTGCCAAGGGAGCAGGAAGCTATGTTGGTATAAAGAATCACAGAAAGGGCCGCAGGTAATTATGTCTCTTTTAAGCTGCTAACAGGATTGGCCGTTTGATAAATGGGAGGATTTGAGGCTGTTTTGTCACTGACAAGCTGTTGTAAGATCATATTGGAAGCTGAAGACAGTTTATCTTTGCATGTGCTGTGGAGAGAAGAGGAATTCTCCATGGATTTTACACCCTCTTCAAATTAATGTGATTTCTTTGGCCTGTAATGTGCAGAGGGGAGTGAGTGATCTTTATGACTCACACCTGATTAGATTACCCTGCTTCAGCACTCCCCTCCAAACTGGATTCACTGTCCCTTCCCCCACTCGGTGAAGTTCCACACTTCCTCTTGCTTACTCTATCTTTCTCCTCTCATACCAGTTCTTCTCCAGGCTTCTTTCTCTCCCCTTTGGCCTCCTCCACTTCTTTTTCCTCCAGTCCCTGCTTAACTCCATCCTCACCCTAGTGAAGGACTCCTTTAAGCCCAGAGCTCCATTATAGACAGGGAGGTAGAAGGGTCTGGTCTTTGTAGTTGTTCTGAAAGGGGGAGAAGGAAGAGAAAGAAAATTGATGAGGGAAAAAGATGAGGATAGGAGCCAGTAGAGAAGGGAAAGAAGGGTAAGAAACAGATAAACTGAAAAGATGGAACTAATAGGAGAAAGATCTGGTCTCCCTAATAACCTCCAGCTCCCCAGAGAGTCAGAACTTAGTGGAGGGTGGTATCAGGAAGGTCATCCCTTCCACAACCTCTAGTCTATTCCTGGAGTCTTGGAGAGGTCATTATAACTATAATTTTGAGTGCTAAAGTCATAATCTAATGATATTCAGGATATCTCCACCAATCACTGATCCCACCTGAAGTACCATCTTATGGAGAAGTTTCACCAAGAGTTGAGGCATCCGGGAGAGGCTATGTGGGGCAGTGGATAGAGCACCAGCCCTGGAGTCAGGAGTACCTGAATTCAAATCCAACCTCAGACACTTAATAATTAGGCAAGCCACTTAACACCATTACTTTGCAAAAAAAATTATAATAAAAAGAGTTGAGGCATCATAAAACATTGCAAATGGGAGCAGGAGAAGGGGGGTTGGGGGATGTTTTCTTCTTGTGGAAAGATCCTCTGAGAAGACAACTACAGGGCAACTATTGAAGTGTTCCTCACAACAACCTCATTAATGATTATGTTCGTCCTTCATTCTTGAAGAAGACTATGACATCAGGGAAGTGACAGCATGACATGCCCATAAATTGGATTTGAGATTGCCCATGAAACTTTGGCAAGTTAACCCTGGTGTGCTCATCTCATCAGGTTCCTTCCTCTGGTTGAGTGGTGGTGGCAAAGAGACTTGAAGATACTCCTTCAGGGAATGGAGGAGAGCTAAGAGCCATTTTTTCTCAGCATTCCTTTCTCAATTCTCATTCTCCTCTCCTCTCTCTTCATCTTCCCCCCTTTCCCTTTCTCCCCTCCTCTTTTCTATTCTTGGTTCTCCTCTCCTTTACTCTTTTTTTCTCTCTCTATTCTCCCCTCCTTTGTTTCCTTTTCTCCTTTCTTCTCTCCCCTCCTCTCCTTTTCCTCTCCCTTCATTCTCTCTCTTTCCTCTTTTCCACTTAATCCCCAACTCCCCCAGATTTCCATCCTCCTTCCTAGTCAAAGTTCCTGGGAAGTGAATCCCTAGGGAAGATGCTGGGCTAACATAGACTTGAAAGAAGAGAAGTTGTATTACTTTGGGAGCAGCCTCAGAGGTTCCCACCAAGCAGCTTTTGTTTCTTTCTGTGTCGGTGTCTGTCTGTCTGTCTCTATGTCTGGTGTCAGCTTTTCAGACTCCTCTCTGTCTCTCTGTGTCTATTCTCTCTCTCTCTCTTTGGGTGTGTCTCTTTCTCTGTCTCTGTCTCTTTCTCTTTTTATTTCCCTATCTTTCTTTTTTTGTAGGTTTTTTTTTGTAAGGCAAACGGGGTTAAATGGCTTGCCCAAGTCCACACAGCTAGGTAATTATCCCTATCTTTCTTTCTGTCTCTGTGTGGCTCTGTCTCTGTCTCTTCATTTTGTGTCTGTCTCTTTACTGCTGTTTCTGTTTCTGCCTTTCTCTGTCTCTTTGTGTGTGTGTTTTGTGTCTGTCTCTCGCTGTCTGTCTGTCTCTGTCTCTCCCCCCTCCCTCCCTCTTCCCTTTTCCTCCCTCCCTTTTCCCTTTTCCTCCCTCCCCTTGCCCAGTTGGAGGCAGAGTAGGGGAGGGAGTGATGCCCTTGCTTTTTCTCTCCTGCCCCCTCCCCGGCGTTGATTCCCTCCCCGCTTTCCCCACACACTACTCGGCTGGGCGTTTTGCGCCTCATTTCACAGGAGAAGCGTTTATCCTAAAGCAAGCTAACGACCCTGGCTCCCCAGCCCCGAGGCCAGGATGGCAAGTCGGAGCCCCCCACGCCAGTCTTGGCAGCTTGGAGCCTTCAGTACTCTCACCCCCCGGCGCCCTCTCTCTTAGACTGGCAGGCGGGCCAGCTGTGGGTGTGCTTTCCGACCTGGCGCTACCAACGTTTATCTGCAGAAAATCAGTCTTTGTGCTCAGGACATGTGTGTTATAGGAAGCATGGAAGAGAAAACACGTGTGCTGCGCATGTGTGCAAGACAAGCCTTCTGCTCCTCCAGGCGTGCCATAGGAAACTGAAAAGAAAATCTGTGCAACACCATGCATATATTTATGGGCACGGGTTAGGGACTTTCTTTTATCACTGGGTTAAAATAAAAGCCATTTTGACCGCTGTCTGAGACCCTGTTTTGAGAAGGGCAAAAATAATTTTATCAAAGGATAGAAAGGGAAAAAAAGAAAATAAGTCTTCAGTTCCCTATTTCCCCTCTAATGTAGGAAGACAGTGCATGTGATACAATGGGGAAAACAACGGATTTTAAGTCCTAAGATATAAATCCTATCCATTATCTAGAATCAGGAGGACCAGAGTTCAGATACTTTCTAGCTGGGTTACCCTGGGCCTTAGTTTGCATTAGTTTCCTCATCTGTAAAATAGTACTTACTTCCCAGAGCTGGGTGAAAATTAAATGAGATATTTATAAAGCACTTTACCAACCTTAAAGCCCTATAAAAAATAAGATCCTTTGAAGGAAGATTGCATTTGAATCCAGAAAAAGAACTGACAAATATGTATGTGTATATATACAAAATATATATATATGTATGTATGTGTGTGTGTGTGTGTGTGTGTGTGTGTAGATGTGCATACAGATTTGTATCCATTGGTAGCTATCTCAAAAGCTTAAGGGGGAGGGGAAAAAAGTCACATGATAACTGTTGATTATTGGAAAGGAATAGCAAGTTCTGCATAATGGATCTACAATTACAGATGCAATCCTCTATTTTTCTGGCCCACTTTGTTATGGAAATGCTTGTTTCATTTCTTAAATTCAGAATAAAATAAATATAATTACATTTTTTAAATAATAAAAGACCTAAGTTTTTTAAAGAAGAAAGAAAAGAAAGTGATAGAGAAAACATTAATAATGCAGATTAAACTTAAGAAATAATAATAGCCATGGAAATATGTTTTTCATGACTGCACATGTATAATCTATATTGAATTGCTTGCCTTCTTCAAAGAGGGGAGAAGGGAAGAAGGAAGAGAGAATTTGGAACTCAAAACTTTAAAAACTGATGTTAAAACTTGTTTTTACATGTAATTGACAAAATAAAATATAAAAAATTAAATAATTTTTAAAGAGCTGTAGAAATATGAATATATTTTAAAATGATAAAAATCTTAATTATCCTTTCTTGTCATAAGTTTGCTCTTTTGGTTTAAAGTATGGGAATTAGACTAGATGATTTTCAGACTCTCATCAGGGTATAAATGCTATGATCCTGAGATGAAGCACACACATATTGAGAAATTTCAAAAAAGACAGAGTTGTCTTTGAGAAAGACATAGCTATAAGCCCAACTTCTAATAAAAACTAGTTGTGTGACCCTGGAAAATTCATAAGGATTCCCACTTTCCCTCAACAGTTAAGATTGTAAATTGCAGAACAGTTGCCTCTCTACATTGGTAGAGGAAGTTTCCTTACCTGGAGTTCCCCAAAGAAATTCCAGTTCAAATTCTCCCCTTCCCAGGAGTATTGTGAAGCTCAAATGAGTAATGAATGTTTGAAAATCTTAAAGCACTAAATAAATGCCAATAGATTTTTTTTAAACGATTATTATTAGCATTAAGTCACCTCACCAGTAGTGAGGACCTCATTTCTGGAACTTCTATTGAATTCTTTTTTTTCTTTTTCTTATCTTTTTCTCTCTTTCTCTCTAGGCTTGCCAGGATCATCCTAACTTCAGGGCAGGTGCTCCATCCACTGTACCACCTAGCTACCCCCCCCCCACATTGTGCTTCTGAAAAACTCAAACTTTGCTTCTAGGAATAATACAGGGGTGTGATTTTAAATGTATAACAACCAGGCTCTCAGGAAGAAAATAATATTGTACATATACTTATAAATTTATTCTGCACTATTAACCCTTTTCTTTCCTTTTTAAAAATTTAATTAATTTATTTTTCCAACTACATGCAAAGATAGTTTTCAACTTTTATTTTTTTGGTCAGATTATGAGTTCAACATTTTTTCTCCCTCCTTCCTTTTCCTCCCCCTTCCCCTTGATAGCAAGTAATTTGATTTAGGTTTTTTATGTATTAATATATATTTATCCTTTTTCTAAATCTAGAGTCTATATTTTCTAGATCAACAAAACAATAACTCAAACTCTGATTTGTAGCATTTGCAATTTCCTTAACAAATGATTTGAGCTGACTCCAGAATACTTTTGACCCTCCCCAAAGGAAAAAAAATATATTGCTGAAGATCCTTGAGAAAATAACAAGGCAATTTATTAAGAGGGTAAAAACAATGTAGTACTGACTGAATACATAAGTGCTAAGGGACTTAGGGGTACTCCATTAGCCTGGGGAAGGATCATGGGATCATAGAACACAAAATGCTAGAGCTGAAAGAGATCTTAGAGATCATCTAGTCTAGGCCCCTCATTTTACCCATGAGGAAACAGAGATGAGAGAAAAGAAAGGAATTTTGAATTGAATCTGAAAGGATGAGGGAGCCATAGTTTGGCAGAGGAAAGGAGTACAGGCAGGATTTTGTAGGTGATTCTCTTTAAAATCTTTCCACTTATGTAGCAATGTGGTTATTCTTATAGTATTTTTACTTTTATTGATCTTTTCTTTTTATATATACTCCTAATTTTCATTTACT
Organism: Macrotis lagotis; assembly: GCF_037893015.1. Taxonomy (NCBI): domain Eukaryota; kingdom Metazoa; phylum Chordata; class Mammalia; order Peramelemorphia; family Peramelidae; genus Macrotis; species Macrotis lagotis. Next base: position 410,508,568 of record NC_133658.1, on the reverse strand, counting down.
AATACGTACTCATATATGTTATATATTATATATAGGTACATACATATAGATTTGTATATGTGTATATCAACTAAAACAACCAAACAACAAAACATATCCCTTTTATCTCTTACAAGCCATCCCTTTTAAACAGAGAATTAAAAAGAAGCAATAATGCAGCAAAACTAATCCACATATCAAAGGTGTCCAGAAATACATGAAAAGTTTCATACTTCAAATCTCCCATATTCTAAAGAAGAGAAAGGTCAATTTCCTCAACTGTCTTGCCGAGTGAAGTTCGATGATAATAATTACACAAGTTTTTTTTTTAATTCTTTCCATTTGTATCATAGTAGTCATTGGGTGTATTGTTTTCCTGGTTCTACTTGACTTTATTCCGTATCAGTGCATATAGGTCCTCTCATACTTTGCTGTATTCTTCATACTTAATAATCATATGCCTTTTAAAAATTATGCTGATTTATTTGGTTTTCAATATCATTTTTATTTGCAAACAGGTCCTTTTCCGATCCTTAGGAAAAAGCTATGCTTTGTAAACTTCACTAGGTGATCCAGTATATAGCCTAGAGTCAGCAAGACAAGTTCAACTTTAGCCTCTGATACTACTGTGTTAATCTAGGAAAATCATTTACTTTCTGTCAGTCTCAGTTTCCTCATCTATAAAATGGGGATAGCATTTCCTCTCAGGGTTATTGTATCAATATAATAATTAGAAAACACTGTCAGACACATGAGAAACACTACATATAATTATTATTAAAATATCATGCAAACCTTTAAGTTAGGTCAAAAGGCTTGCTGTTATTTTTATAGCATGGAACAAAAAAGGGGGGAGGAGTCAATTAAACAAAATTAGTCAAACACTAAAAAAGTCTGCACATTCTTATTTTCCTACATCTCCAGAGAAGACAATGACAAACTTCATCTTTTTCCTGAGACAGAATTTAGTTTCTTTTTGTTGTGTTATTCTTTCCATTCACATTGTTGTAGTCAATATGTATATTTTTCTCTTGGTTTTGCTTCATTTTTCATCAGGTCATAAGTCATCTAGTACTATTCAGAATTCTTTATAGCACTTTTTTTTATCATAACATTGACTATAATCATGGCTATCACAATTTGTATAGACATTTCCCAGTTGATAGGTGTCATTTTATTTCCAGTTCTTTACTACTACAAATGATGCTGCTATGAATAAGGTACACTCTATATGGGTCCTTTCTTTCAGTCTTTGACCTCCTTGTAGCATATCTTAGCACTAAAATCACTAAGTCATAGTACCATTTCTGTAGGATGTATATGTGCTTCTGTTTGCCCATGTTTCTATCTGCTCACATGAGTGAGCCCATGTTTCCTGTGTGGTACCTACCCCTCTAGAGACCTCAGCATGTTAGGGGTCAGAATTGCCCGGGTGAATGAGGCTGGATGCCCTTACTGCTCAGCATTCTGGGAATTGTAGTTCCTGGGTTTGGAGCTGAGCCTGATCTTGAGTGTAGATCTGGCAAATATTGCAGTTGCCATGGTAGCAGTTGAGCTGGAGCCATCAGAGCCCTTTCATCCATAGCTTAGCTCAGAGAGCCTTCCAGCAATAAAGTATGAGCTCTAGGGAGGAAAGGAAAAGAAGAGCAAGGACTCCTGGGTCTTCCTGGGAGGCCTTAACTCAGACCTCATACTATGTGCTTTATGCAATTGAATGAAATCTCATCTGGGTCCTATTGCACTGATCCAATGGTCCAACAAAGTCCAGCAATTTCAAACTGGTAGGTTGAGTTATTAAGGTCCCAGGGTCCATCAGACAATCAGACACAGGAGATTAGGCACTTACCGTGAGAAGAACCTTAAATCCTATACACCTTGTGGGAAATAAAGAGAAACAGGGAATAAAAGCCCTGCCCTTCCAGAATTGACTGTGTATATGAGAGAGATAATACTCAGGGGGGAAAAAACAGTTCAAGAAAGCTTACAATACAAACAAAAATGAATTCATAATGATTTTGGAACTCTTATGATTTTATATCAATTTTTATCAATTAACAAACATTTCTTAAGAGCCTACTACAGGGGTGGCTAGGTGGCATAGTGGATAAAGCACCAGCCCTGGAGTCAGGAGTACCTAGGTTCAAATCCAGTCTCAGACACTTAATAATTACCTAGCTGTGTGGCCTTGGGCAAGCCACTTAACCCCATTTGCCTTGCAAAAACCTAAAAAAAAAAAAAAAAAAAGGAGCCTACTATATATATCAGGTACTTTGATGGGCACTGGGGATGTAAATATTAAAGTGAGATGTCACTTCCCTAGAGCAGTTTACATTATACTGGAGGTAGATGGGGGTTGGGGAGGGGGGAGAGGGAGGATACAATATGCTCAGGTTAAAATAAATACAGGTTATATTACAGAATAAAAACAAAGGGATTGTGGGGCGGGGAGACAAAGACACTAAGAAGTAGGGGGATGAAGAAAGGTCTCTGAAAGGAGCTAGCACTTAAACTGAACCTTAAAGGAAACCTGTGGTTTCAACAGCAACAATAATAATAGCTGGCATTTATATAGCTTTAAGGTTTGTAAAGTGTTTTGTATATATTGTCTCCTTTGATCTTCACTGCAGCCTTGTAAAATAGATGCTTTTATTATTCCCATCTTTTTCAGGTGAGGAATCAGATTAAGTGACTTGCCCAGGGCCACAGAGCTAGTAAATGTCTAAAGCAAGATTTGGATTCAGATCTTCAAGACACTACCCTTACTACTCTATTCATCATGCTATGTTGTCTCTCTTCTTCTTTTTTTTTTTTTTTTTTTTTTTTTTTTTTTTAGTTTTTGCAAGGCAATGGGGTTAAGTGGCTTGCCCAAGGCCACACAGATAGATAATTATGTCTGAGGCCAGATTTGAACTCAGGTACTCTTGACTCCAGGGCCAGTGCTCTATCCACTGTGCCACCTAGCCGCCCCTGTTGTCTCTCTTCTAAGAGATAGAGAAAAGAATGTAGACTAGTGGTATCAAACTCAAATAGAAACAATATATATAAGGATCCCTATAGAATATATAGAATATATAGAATATATATATATGTATATATATATATATATATATATATATATATATACTCCTTAGAAAACCACATACTGATATTATTTATATTTTATTGTATTTATTTTTTTTGTTAACCATTTTCTAGTTTCATCTCTATATGGTCTGGGTAACACTTGGGAGTGTTGCAGGACATAAGTAGCTCATGGACTACATGTTTGATACCTCTGGAAGGGATCGTTTTGTGTAAAATATGGTATAGACCAGGGGCAGCTAGGTACCCAGAGCACAGAACACTTACTCTAGATTCAGGAAGACCTGAGTTCAAATCCTGACTCAGATATGATACTAGATGTGTGACCTTGGATAAGTCACTTAACCCCATTGCCCCCACAAAAACAAAAAAAACAAACAAAAATATGATATAGACTAGTGATAAATGGCAGATGGAAAAGCATGACATTGGAAGATAGAATATCCTGTAAGTGGAATAAGTATCATTGTTTGACTGGAGCATTGAGTTCATGACAGGGAATAACATGCAATGAAACTATAAAGATAGGCTGGGATCAGATTATATAGACTTTTAAATGCCAAACAAAATAATTTGTATTTTATCTTAAAGGCAATAGGGACTTCATGAGCAGAGGAGTGGCCTAACCAGACCTGCAGTTGAGGAATATCCATTTGGCAGGTGTGTGGAGATTGGATCCGAGAAAGGAGAAAATCAATACAGAGTCCAAAGAGCAAACTATTATAATAGTCTAGGCAAAAGGTGAGGAGGGCCCAAACTAAGATAGCTGCAATGGAAACGACCTAATGAACTTGACCAAATGGTTTGGAATTATTGAGTTTTGTTGGGTCAGTTGTGAATCAATGAAAGTTCATCCAGTAAGTCCTGTCAATTCTATCTCCTCGATGCATTAGAACTCATCTACTTGTAGAAGGTACTTAGGAAGGGGGTATATTTCAGCAATTATGAGGAGGAAGACTTGACAAGACCTGAAAGTGAATAGGGAGGCGAGAAAGTGGAGGTGATGAGCATAGTTTTTTTGCTGAAATTTGATGGTGAAAAGGAGGTTTTAGTTGTACCAGATGATAGTCCAAAAGGATGCTAGCATCGAGTAAAGGTTTAAGGAAGAAATCTCAACTTATTTGTAGGCAGCAGAGAAGAATCTAGAAGATAAGAAGCTGGAAGTTAAGATAAAAAAATAAGAAATTGACTAAAGGGAAAGGTTTCAAGAGGAGTCAGAAGAGTAAGTTAAGGGATTGGCATTGGTAAGAAAAGACATTTTATCTAAGACTAGAGTAAAAGAGAACATGAGGAATAATGTCTAAGTGCTTTGAAATATGGAATTGGGAAGGGGAGGGAATTTGTAAGTTTTTCATAAGATGGAGTCCTTTATAAGAGGTAGGGCAGAGGTAATGTTTTAGGTAATTTGGGAAGAAAAAATTTGAAACAGCCACTTCTGAGAATGCTCTAGAATCAAATCTCAGAAGAATAAAAGGACTGTTGTATAGAAAAAAAAAGGCCTAGCTGAGACTGGATACTGTAAATTTATAGTGAACTCAGGTTAAAAAAATTGTTCAACCTTCTCCAACTGTGTTGAGCAATGTAGAAACAGGATCCAAGGAGGTGGATGGGAACAATTCAGGATTAACGCAATATGGAAAAGAATGAATAGCAAAAGGACACAGGAATAAGATAAATACATTGTAAAGTTGAACTGGTTGACTAAAGGGTTGAAATTTTGAAGGGAAGACAAATGAAATCAAAGCAGTGGTAGTAGGCCTAAGGAAGAAGGGAGGAGGTGAAGAGTCTGAAGGTTCTAGTAAGGACTGAAAATAGGTTTAAGAGGGATAAGCATGGGGAGAGAAAGAGAGCAAAGAAGATAGGAAACTAGGGGGGTAGGCGGCACAGTAGATAGAGCACTGGCCTTGGAGTCAGGAGTACCAGAGTTCAAATACGGCCTCAGATACTTAATAATTACCTAGCCATGTGTCCTTGGGCAAGCCACTTAACCCTGTTGCCTTGAAAAAAAATCTAAAGAAAGATAGGAAACTATAGTCAAAGGGAGGAATTTCAGAGTCAGAGATTATGGAGACATCACTAGTAGGTAATGGTAAAATTAAAGTTCTTTGTGTAACTGAAACAACGTGAAAGTACAGATCACAGGAACTAAGGAATAAATGAAGGGAAAAAATTATGTACAAAGTACAAGGTCTAAGGACGGAGTAAAGAAAATAAAAAGTCAACTAATCAGCTGATCTCAAGAGGTCATACCCTAATAGGGTCAAAAAATACAGCTAGGCAGTTTTTAGCTACAAGTGAGGTGCAAAGGCCCAATGGCCCTACAAGGTCTGGGGCACAGTGGCAAACAGTGATGCATCTTCTTTAATGGCATTTCCATTGATATCCATTTCTGATGTTGTAGTATTTGACAGTGCCAAGAACTTTGGGAACAAGATCATTCTCTTCTCTTCATTAGTTAGGCCTGCTAAGAAGGAGGGGGCTGTGCAGCCCTTATAGAAACGATTTCCAGATTCTATCTCCACTTCAAAAGTTGATGGCCTGAATCAATTACAGGTGCTGTAGGGAAGGCAGGACCAGTGTTCAGGGATGGAGAGATGCTGCTATTCCCAGGAACTCTGGTGCAGAGTCCTAGCCAATCTCTATCAGAATCTGAAGGGAAGGTGATGCTAGTGGTTTGATTTGCCTGGCCCACACTATCTCCTGTCTCTCAGAGAACTTCAATCCTTCAGCTAAACTGACTTGCCTGCCTTAGAGTATAGTAATTGCTTTATAATTGGTATAGAAAGTAGGCCCTTCTTTACCGGAGTTATTCCTATTGAAATAGAAGCAGGGGCAGTGGTCTGCAAGGCTTCCCAGGACTCTAGGCTTACCTGCCCATTGATGTCAGGTGTCAGATAAATTGTAAGCAAGGATACTTAAGAGGATATTATCGGGGCAGCTAGGTGGCACAGTGGATAAAGCACCAGTCCTGGAGTCAGGAGTCCCTGGGTTCAAATCCAACCTCAGACACTTAATAATTACCTAGTTGTATGGCCTTGGGCAAGCCACTTAACCCCATTGGCCTTGCAAAAACCTAAAAAAATAAAAATTTAAAAAAAAGAGGATATTATCTTGGAAGAAGTTCTCCAGTAGAGTGCCCCAAGAATGTCCCATGGTAATTGGCCTGGTGCTTTTAAATTCTAATTATCTAGGAACTGGACAAAAGAATAGAGGTTTATCAGATTTGCAGAGGACACAAAGCTAGAAGCAATAGCCAATACGTTCAATAGCAGTTTGTATCAAAAAGATTTTGACAGGTTAGGACATTGGGCTAGATTGAAAAATGAAACACTTAATAGGAGCAAATATTATTCTTATGTTTCTTTTTAAAAATCCACTTCAAAAGAACAAGGATGGGGAAGACAGCAGAGTGTCTGATATAGATCTGGAGTATAGGGAGTATGGTAAGCTCAGTATGGGTCAACAGTATGTTAAGGAAGCTTAGAAAGCTAAGGTAACATTGGGTTACATTAAAAGAGAATAGCCTCCAGGAATAAGAAGGTAATTGTACTATGTCCTGGACAGACCATATCCAAAGAATCCTGTTCAATGTCCAGAAGAGAATAACAAGAATGGTGAAAGAATTTCAGTTTATATTATATAAAGATTAATTGAAGAACCCTAGGGGGACATTTAGGCTAAAGAACAGAAAATGCAGAGGAGATGTGATCATTGTGTTCTAGTATCTATAGAATTGTCATGTGGAAGATGATTAGGAGTTTGTTCTCTTTGGCACCCAGAGGGCAGAACCTGGAGCAATGTCAGGAAAATGTTAAGTGTCAGGAAAAACTTCCTCACAATTAGAATTGTCCAAAAGAATGGACTTTCTCAGGAGAAAGCAGTTTCAATGTCAGTAGAATGGAGAGAGGGGTGAAGGGTTTTTGTTTTCTTTTCTTTTGGGGGGTTTTAGTATGTGTATGTATTAGATGGTATAGGGCTATCCCAATTCTAAAATTTTCTGATTCAAACAGAAATAAAACTTTGCATATAAACTGCCAGAGAAAGGGAATGGTCAAAGTAGAGTGGACTGAATCATGAAGGCTTCCTAGAGATAGTGGGGGTGAGGGAGGACATAAATCATCAGAGAGCAGAATGGAGAATATTACCTGAGAGATAGCCTCTAGTCCCCAGCAAGATTCTTATCCTAGATCTAGTTTCTGGGCAGGCACTTCATATGGACAAGGTCCAGGAATGTCCTTGGCTTGGAGTCATGGCCTGAGTCAGAGACTTGACCCCCTTCTATAACACTGAGTTAAAGTAGTTTCCACTTCAAGACTCATTCTCCCACCAAATGTACATTCATGAAAACATTTCCTGCTCTGGTATTGATGAAGTAGGCCAGGATCCAGGGTTGAAAAGAATAACTCAAATTTCTAGGATGCTTCAGGGTTTAGAAAGCACTTTGCTAACACAAATGTATATAGTCCAAAAGTAATCATCCCCATTTTACAAATGAGGAAAATGAGGCTTGGAGAGATGAAGCTAACACAGCTCTGAAGTGAAAATATACCACTGGGTAAAAAGTACCTTTTATTCTGGGTAACATAAAAGTACATTCATTCAGTTTTCAATAAGCATTTATTAAGGCCCTATTCTGTGTCAGATACAGTGCCGGATGCTAGGGGATATACTAATAAGCATATAATTAGGTGCCTATTATGTATCAGACACTGTGATAAGCATTTTACAAATAGTATTCTCAATAATCCTTAAAGCCCTGTGATCTAAGTATTATTATTCCCATTTTACAGCTGAGGAAATTGAAGTTAATTGATAGACACAGCTAGGAAGTATCTGAGGCAAGAGTTGAATTTGGGTCTTCCTGAGTTCAGCTCCGTCCTTTCATGCACTTCACCACCTAGCTACCCAAAAGAAAAATGGGGAAAAAATGAAAAGGCCCTTGTCCTAAGGGAGTTTACATTTTATTAGGGATACAGATAAGTCAATTCAAAAATTAGTTAGATACAAAAAAATTTTGGTTGGAGGGCACTAGCAGCTTTGAGGAAGAGGGGATATGAAAGAGAATAATATGCTACAAACCCAGAAAGGAAAACTGAAGTCAATTTGTAAAAGGCTTAGTTTCCAGTGAAGATGGCAGTGAAGATTGGAGAAGAGAAAAGAGAATTAGTCATGAGTTTTGAATATAAAATCTATGATGATAGATTTAGAAGTAGAAGGGACCTAAGAGGTCATATACTGCAGCATCTTCATTTAAAGATAAGAAACTGGGGCCCAAAGAGGTACCTAAGTTCTGATAGGAAGTGAGAGAAACAGGATTTGAACTGACATTTTCTGAATTTAATAGATTAAAAACTCACCAAGACTCTCAGAAAACTCCCATTTAAGATCTGCAAAGTGCATATAGATACAGGTACCATTGCTTTATGTGATAATCTATAAAAGTTTCAACTTTTCATCTAATTGCAAATGCCCCACATTCCCAAGTCTAACAATTTAAAACTAGAGAATAAAGGTAACATCTCTGAAGCCAGCCCTCCTGTGGTCTAAAAAATACAGAGAACAAGTCATCTTGATGCTGCTGCTCTATGTACATGCCAACATATCATGCATATCTCATATTCAATGTGTCAACATATGTCAAACACCAAAACACCTAGGAGAGATTCCTCTACAAAAAGAGTTGGCATATGCCCAATGGCCAAAGACCTCTTACCTTATACATATGGGAATCCACTGGTAGTAGAAAATATATACCTATGGGCATCACAGAATTAAAGTGGAACTAAGTACACAAAAGTATATAAGATTAAAGGTGAGTCAGAGGTTATTTAATCCAAACTCTCCATTTTACAGATGAGAACATTGAGGTCCTGAGTAAGTGACTTCCCTGAGTCATAGGTAAAAATTAGCACTAATATGAATTTGAACCTATGTCATCTGATCAGAGAAGGAAATGGCAAACCATGATAGTTTTTCTGATCAAAAAAACCTTCTCCCCAACAGAGATGGATAGATCATGTAGAGTTGGACATGACTAAAAAAAAAATGACTGAACAAAATCTAATTCCAATCCAACATGGCCTTGCTATGTGTTTATTTTTGTACTGACAGAGCAAGTGTTTTCACTTGCAGACCTTGACAGAAGAAGAAATGGCTATAGAAATGGAAAAGAATGACTATACCCTCAATTGGACTGGATTTAAATCAGACCTAATCAGTAACTAGTGACTTTGTACCAGTTACTTAACCTTTTTGTCAGTTTTCCTTTTCTGTAAAATGGGGGGGGGTGTTAATAATACAGTACCTGGCTCACAAAGCTGTTGGAAGGAGAGCCTTCTGGGGTGTTGTGAGACTGACTGCCAGGTTCTGTCTCTGCCTCTCACCTCTAGACAGTAAGGACCCCACCCTGCTCCTCTTCTCCCAAGGCAGGCAGTACTCTGGTGCAGTCTATTTTCGGAGCTAGGTGCCGCTACAGGCGGCAGATTGGGTTAGGCTCTCTCTGAGGCCACATCCCTCACCTGTGTCATTCGTTAACATTCGTGGAGCCTGAGGCTCTTGGGAGGAGATGCCGACATATTAAACCAAGCTATGATTTATGAACACTGCTCTCCAGAGAACAGCCAATTAGATGTCCTCACTCCTCCATCTAAGAGAGACAAAGTTTGTGGAACCTGGAATAGTCAAGAAGAGGGAAGAAGAGGAGAGAGAAGGAAGAAGGAAGTTTTCTTGACCCCTGGGGTCCAAGCAAGACCTAAAGTGTCTTCCCTGAGTCCCTCAACCTCCCTTGAGAATCAGGAATCAGACTCCTGCTATCAATCCTACTCATTGAAGTGAGTCCAGAGAAACTTTCAGAGCACCCAATTCACAGTGGAGATGGTGTCCCTGGCAATAGTACCTGTTCAGGGACCCTGAGACCTAAATTTGAGTACTGCTAGTTCTTCCACTGGACAGTAAGTTAGTAGGAACTGTGAGGGTGGATGGTACTGGGAGGAGTTGCTGGGTAATCCTGTGGGTGTGAGGTGGGGTGCTGTGGGACAAAGAGGGGCATTACAGACAATCATCTGGATGGCTTGTGTCAGGAAATCATGGCAATAGGCGTAGGTGGCTGGCAGGAGGGGATAATCAGAGATAAAGAATGTGCCCTTGGCTGTGTCAAGGGCCGAGTGTGGAGGGGGACAGTTGGTGTACAAGGGTCCCTGTGCTTAAATAGGTATTTATGTCAGGGAGACTGTGGGAGTGGTGGTGTCAGGGCCGATACTCAGGAGTGTAGGACTGCGTGGGTGGTGGTGTCACATAGCCGAGCCAGATCGCTGCTGCTACCCACGCTTTGCTATTCAGAGGAGTCTTTGTTTTCTTTATGTCTGGAGGCGACAGGAAGCACCGGATCCAGGTGAGAGTAGAGAAAAAGAGAGATAGATTCAGAGACAGACAAGAGAAGAAGTCAGGATAGAGAGATAAAAAGTCAAAGCCAAGAGTCAGACAGAAAGGTCAGTTAGAAGGCAAGGTATAGGACTCTAGGTGGAAGCCAAAACCTCTTTAGTCCTTATCAACCCGGAAATCCATTTGGAAGATGCTTAGTAGGTCCAAGTAAGTTGCTGCTAGGTAGTCTGGCCTACCATCCTCATCCCCTGAACACCCTCCTATGACAGCAACTGAAATCTGACACCACTAACACAACACTTTGGTATAGTGCCAAGAGCACTGGTACTCATAGGCAATAAACCATTCATCATCTCCAGAACCCAGATTCTGTGAATCTCCATGGGGCCCACTCTCCAGGTTGCTAAGTCTTCACAGACTCTAGCTGGCAGTGGCCTGGCACATAGACTTGTAAATGAGTTTTTAGGCATACTGTCAGAGCAGATTATACACTCCCCCCCCCCACTGTGGGAGCTGATGATATTTTAATAACCTCTCATAAAGATGCACAACAACAAAACACAGTTCTGGAGATGGAAATCAAGACTGAGTTCTGGATCATAGACTTAAGAGCTCAGTAACCAGGGGCCAGTCAGTGAACTTTTCTGAGCTTCAGTTTCCTCATCTGCAAATTGGGGGGTGGTGCTAAAATTCATACCTCTCATAATCATGTGTAATATAACTTATAAACCTTAAGACACTACAGAAATACAGTATCATTAACCTCCTGGTTTCATAGGATTCCCCCTAGCACTTTGTAGCTTTCCATCCACCTTTAACATTCTATTTTGCATTATAGTTATCTGTATCTCATTTTTTTTCATAGATTATGAGTTCCATTTAGGTAGGTACCCTATTCTACAGATTTCTGTATCTACAGAGTCCCTGGGCCCAGGACCTTGAACACAGCAGCCACTCAGTCAATGAATATTAACTGTTGACACATTCTTCTCCTTCACATACTTTCTGCCTCCAGCCAAAATGGATTTCTTGCTGTTCTTAACACTACAAATTTAGACATTCCATTCTCTTGTTTTTAGGCCTCTGCACTGTAGGCTAGAGTATAGCCCTTCCTTGTTTCTGTACCCTTCAAATTCCTAATTTCTTTTGAATCTCAGCTCAGGCCCCACTTACAATGACAAACCTTTTGAGATCTTCTCAACTGCCAGTACATAACCTACCTTCTTCCCTTTCTGGCTACTCCTTCCATTATGTTATATTTATTTTATGTATGTAGAATGAAAGAAGCATCTATTAAGTCACCTGCTAAGTGCTTTACATATATCTCATTTGATCCTTCTAATAACTCTAGGTAGGACCTGATATGATCTTCATTTTACAGTTGAGAAAACTGAGGCAGACTAGAGTCTTCCTGACTCCAGGTCCTGCACTCTTACCACAGTGCCAACTAGCTGCCAAGTTGCCTCTTTATACTTACTTGTTTTGTGCATGTTGCTTCTCTTGGAGAATGTACCATACTTGAAATTATTTTATTCTTTCTTTGTATCTATAGGAGCATAGTGCTTGTCTGGCAAAGAACAGGCCTTAATTCATATTTGTTGATTGATGGATTGATCAAAATGGCTGAACAAATTATGGTATATGAATGTAATGGCGTGTGAGACCACGACATCAGGAAGGTGATACCATGACAAGCACATGAATTGGATTTGAGTGAGGGGGTGCTGTGCTAAGTCACCAGTCTCACTCTCTCCTTCGGAGTCATCTGGGTCAAGTGGCCAGGTTGACTGGAGATGACCCTGATTTGAGGCAGTCAGGGTTAAGTGACTTGACCAAAGTCATACAGTTAGTTAAGTGGCAAATGTCTGAGGTTGGATTCAAACTCCTGTCCTCCTGAATCCAAGGCCAGTGCTCTGTGCCACCTAGCTGTCCAATGGAATACTATAACGCTGTAAGAAATAACAAAGCAGAAAGCTTCAGAAAAACCTGGGAAAACTTACATGAACTGATACAGAATAAAGTGAACAGAATTAGGAGAACAATTTATACAGAAACAACAATATTGTTAAGACAAAAAACTTAGGAAGACTTGCTAATACTGATGAATACATATCATGATTTCAGATTCACCTCTTGGCAGAGAGATGCCATCATCTCCTTGAACTGAGAGCTCTTTGAGTCATTTTTAAAAACATGACCAATGCAGGAATTTGTTTTGCTTGATTATATATTTTTTTTCAATAGGGTTTTGCTTTTTCTTTCTTCTCATGGGGGAAGGACAAGGCAGGGAGGTGAGGAGAAAAGTCAGATTTTCATTTTAGATTTCAACTAAAAATACATAAAGGGGACTAAATTGATAGTCAAGAATTGTAGATGTCCCAAGTTTTGAACAAGATTCCCTTCTAATAATATAAGGTAGTAGGTAGCCTGATGGACTAGGGAGGGTGATGAGGCCCATTCCTAGAGCTTGGAGAAAAGAAATGAAAAATAGCATAAACTTAGATAAGAATTTTCTATCCACTAGAGGAAAGTGTTGAGCCTTGAACCTGGTAGGAGAGGATCTTCCATCCCCCTTTCCAAGTTGAATGGCAAATGAAGATCAAATATTCATTAGCTGACATTTCCTTAAGTGACACATTTGCTGTGTCGGATGGCATTTCAAAGCGGTAATGCCGGCTGTGCATGAGGTCAGAGGGCAGCTTTGGCCTCTCACAGGTACAGACACCTGCCATCAAGACCCCATGTTCATATCCCCTTCCCCCTCTTTGAGTGCATGCATATATGCCAGTGCCCTTTCCCAGCCGATGTTCGGAATGAGAGACAGCTCATGGTAGTATTAGAGGGGGACAAGGGGCCCCCCAGAAGCTAGCAAGGTTCTTAGCCGTCACCTCCAGGGCCTGAGACATCCCTACTTTGCTCAGAGGAATCCTAACTCAAGAAAGTTCTTCTGACAGCGAAGGGACTACAGACTAGGCCCAAGGATAAGTAAGAGATTAGCATTGAGGCCCTCCACCACGACCCGACCGACTGGAGCAAGGGAGAGGCTCGGGCTAGAACACGGACTAGGAGGGACAGGTGCCCCAAGCATTACTGGAGTCTTCCTTCTCAGCCTCCTCCAGGTAAACTCTAGTGGGCGGAGGGCATCTTGGCCGCTCCCTCCAGCCCTCCCCCCATTCCACCTCCGGAGTTGCCCGGAGTAGACCCTGAGGGCTTCTCCGGGCCTTCCTGCGGTCAGTACCGGGCTTTCGGAGCCTCCCCAGGCCGGCCTCGGGAGAGGCCCCGTAGGGCAGGCTGCGGAGGCAGGGAGCCCCCGCTACCCTGGCCGTTCCCAGTCTAGTCCCGCTCAGCCGACATCAGCTAGGTCTGGCTCAACTCCGGCTCTTTCCTAGGCGGACCTGGCTTGTTCACTCTCGAGCTTGGCGTTAAGAGATTGTCGCCGTAGAGCTGAGCCGAGAGGCTGCGCCCATAACTTACAGCTGAAATCTCATTACAGTCTGCGGCTCCGGGGAAGTCTGGCTAAGGCGTCCGGCCGCAGCTCTGGTTTGGGGTGGGGTGGGGGTGGGGCGGGAGCCTGCCTGGGGAAAGGGGGGGCGGAGTTTAAACTGCTAGAATGAGGTTTGGGGTCGTCCCTTTGGGGCAGAGACCAAGGCTGAGGTACAGCGCAGTGCGGAGGGAGGATCTAGGCGGTGGGGATGGGGGGGGGGGCGGGATAAGGACGTCCCCAGGCTTGGGGGGGGGGGCTCAGTGCGGAGTGGGAGTGGGGAAGAGCAGAGAGAAGCGCTTTGCTTGGGCAGCCGCAGGCTTTGTCTCTCTCCACCTCCCCGCCCCCCGCACCCCACCTCTCCCGCCGGGAACAGCCCTGCTCCCTCGCTCATTAGGCAAAGATGTAAAAAATAAATGGATAAATAAATAATCACAGTAATAACTGAGCGAGAAACAGTTTTCTCCCTATTTCTTTTTTTCCAAAGCTCTTTCTTTACAGACTCAGATTCCCGGGGCTCTTGTGATGGGATCTGTAACCGCTCTCCCCTCTACTGTGGTCCCCGGCTCCAGAAATAGGGGGCCTGGGACGCTCAGAGAAGGGCAGGGAGTGGCAGGTGTCTCCTGGGGAGGCCAGAGAGAGACCCTATCTCTGACTAGAAGGCCGGGTCTGGCAGCAAATCTGGGACCTTTGCAGATTGCAGATGGAATACAATCCCCTAGTGTCCCTTCTCTGGCAGGGTCCCCGGAGTCCTGGTTAGAAGCTGAGCAGCAACCCCCGCCCCTCTATTCCAGGGATGTTGGCAGAAACAGGGAGCTGCAGGGCGGGGAGGGGGGAGTGGGGGGGAGAGACAGACTAGGAGGTTGGGGGGAGGTGTGAGAAAAGGGAAAAGCCGGATGCTGAGGGAACTGAACTAGGAAGGGAGGGAGCCATGGAGAAAGAATGAGCCAAGAAGAGCTGGGAATAGTGAAGGGGTTGGCAGTGGGGAAAGAGACCAGAGGTAAAGGTAAGAGAAAAAGGGGTCCTGAAAGGGAGGGCAGGAGACTATGAGGCAGTCAGTGAGAGAATTAAGGGAAGGAAAGGATGTAGGAGGGAAAGAAACATTCCCTGCTCTGTCCTCTGAGGAGACTGGATGTATCTGAGTTACTCACAGCCTCCCTTTGCCTTAAGATTCTTCCCTTGAAAGAGATAGCTGGAACTATGGAAAGAGTTCTGGGCTTGGAATCAGTAAACATTGATTTAAGTACTACTACTACTCATTACCTAAGTGATTTTATTCAAGTCACTGCCTCAGTTTTTTCACTAACCAAAAATGGAAATAATAGTTGTACTATCTACCTTCTAGGGTTGTTGTAAGAAAGTACTTAAACTTTAAAGTGCTATAGAAATGTGACCTAGGTGTATTTTTTTCCCCTTCTCAAAATAGGAAATCCATCCTTCCTTTCCCAAAGCCCTTTCAACACCAAAGAAATTAAATAAATTAAAAAAAACAAGGTAGTAAGATTAGAAAAGGAACAGGCAAGGAGTAGGGGAAGCTTTGGAATCAAAGATGAGAAAACAGCTTTTTCTGGAAATGTTCTGAGTTTGAATTGAAAGGTAAACCCAGCAGCTGAGTCTTAATGAAAGTGGAAGCTCAGGATGAGGATTCAAGTTGAGGTTAATAGTTTCCTGTCTATGCCTGTTATCTGCAGCAATCTGGAGGGGTGGGGTAAAGAGAGACTTTAGTGGGAATGATATAAAGGATGCAATGGGAAGAGCAGTGGGAGAAATATGTGAAGTTCAGAACTCATCTCTGGGGCCTGATCAGAAGGGCAGAAAGAAAGCAACTTGTAATATTAGAACATGTAGCCTAGGAGCCAAGATCATGCTACCCTAGGCCTAGAGCCTCGGATCTAGGCCCAGAAGACTTGTTCTGTAGTAACTTGTGTTCCCATTCCAGCATTACCCCAGTTTGGTTTTATGAGTTTACCCCACACACATACATACACTCTTTCCAATTCTTTTTGGATTGCTGAGGAAGCCAAATTTCAGAAATCCTGGGAAATCCCTGGAAACCTTATTCTAGGAAGATAGATGAAAATTAAAGCAGGTGAAGCTAGGCTCCCAATTGGAAGAAGCAGAGAAGTAACTGGAGAATGTACTAGAGCATATGTTAGAGCTTAAGCCTGTCCTTGGACTTGAGACAAAAGCATGTTCTACAGTATTTGAGATACTAAGGCATGTCTGAGAGCATGGGTTAGAGTATTGCTAAAGTGAAGAGTGTTGTGAAAGGGTTGCTACAGTATGTAGTGAAGTGGGGTTGCTAGAGAATGAAATGGATAGAGTATAGGACCTGAAGACAAAAAGACCTGAGTTCAAATCCATCCTCAGACATTTACTAGCAGATTGAACCTGGGAAAATCCCTTAACCTCATTCAGTCTCAGTTTCCTCATCAGTAAAATGGGGGTAATAATAATAGCAACTCCCTCCCAGGGTTGTTTTGTGAATATCAACTGAGATAATAGTTGTAAAAAGAAATTATCACAATGCTTCTCACATTATTTTTATTGTTTTTGCTAATGAGAACATGTTCTGGAGTGAACATGTGTTAAAACATGTTCTAGAATGAACTGTGTTAGAGCATGTTTTAGAGTGATCATGTATAAGAGAATATGCTGGATCTAATTGTTACTGAAGCAAGTAAAAGGTTAGGGGTCCCTAGTTCCCAAGAATTCACTAATCATTGATGCTGTATACAATATATCTTTGGTTAGAACTCAACTATGTCAATTAGGTGGCATTTAGAAGAGTCAGAGAGCAGTTTTGGCCTCTCACAGAAACAATCATCCACCACCAAGATCCCCAAGTTCACATTTCCTTCCCATTCTTTGAGCATATACATGCCAGCACATACTTCAGTTCTCAACCTGAATTTGAGTACATTAGAGATTGGCAAGCTTCTTAGAGGCCATCCCTGCTTTGCTCATGTGGAATCTCCCAAATGGGAGGTGACTAAGGGACTCCAGACTGGGGCCCAGAATAAGAGACTGGGCTCAGAAATGTGATAGCAGTTAGATGGCATAGTGGATAGAGGTTTGGACTTGAAATCTGGAAGACCTGAGTTTGAATCTTGATTCAGATACTGACTTCAGTCATTGTGTGACTCTGGACAAGTCACTTCTTTCTGTGTTAGTTTCTTTATCTTAAAATAAGGATAATAATGGCACTTCAAACGAGATATTTTCTAAAATATGTTGCAAACTTTATAGTGCTATGTAAATGTTGATGGTTATCCTGGTGGACTCTGATTTCTGTGGTCTCTCCTTAATCATCTCACCCCTTTTCACCTAACTTTGGTTTCATTGCTCAGTCTTGGACCTCATCTGTCTCCTGGAGCCCCAGAGGCTCCATTGATCTCTGGGTACTTCAGACCTGGATCTTGCCCTGACCAATGAGTTCTCATGGCTGAAGCATTTCCTCATAGTCTTAGGCTCAGAATTCTCCATTTTTCCATATCCCCAGGCCTCTGTCTCCAACAGTTTTTATCTATCCCCTATGTGACCCCAATTTTACCACCATATCTCCTGGAGGTATCACAGTATAATGGGACATTCATGGAACTGAGTAACAGAGAATCTGGATTCAAGTCCTATCTTGTTCACTGTGTGACCTTAACAAATCACTTTACATCATTAGGCTTCAGTTTCTTCCTCTGTAAAATGATTGGGCTGGACTGTCATCTCTAAAGTCTATTAGTGCTCTGACATTTTGTAAAGCTATGATGTCCCAGTCCAGCTCTATTAGTTCTCCCTCCCCATTTTCTGGATGGGTAGAGAAGGTAGGAATATATAAATTACATGAAGAAAAAGATCATCGAGCCCCCAATCTCCAAATATTACAGGGGCTTTTTGATCACCATCAAATAGAAGTGATTATCTTGAAAAGGAAGGAGTCAGAGGCAAAAAATTAGTTGAAGGGTATTCTGTAGCCCTGGAGAGAGATGGTATATAGACTTCCCCACCCCTAGTAGTGGTCTAAGCAGAGAATAGCTCTTGGCCCCCTCCTTTGAGAAGCTGGAGAGTGGAAATGGGGAAAGATCTTCAGGAGAGCAGAGGAAAGGAGAGAACTCCTAAAGCTCCAGGGTTTTAAAAATGGATTTTGCTAAAATGGAAATTTCCACCCAACCCTGAAATAACCTGCAGAATTTAGTCAGCAAGGCCCAGTAGCCCAGGGAACTGTGTCCATGCCCAGGGAACTGTAGCCAGGTCTGCTAAGGACACATTCCACACCAATTCCACACATACCTATCCCCTTGATACCCACTCCCCTTTCACACTCATATTTCACAGCTCACTCCTTACACAATTACTCTTCATATTCATTTCTCTAGCACCCACTCCCTCTTCACACATTTAACTACCTGGGGAAATCCAGGGTGTATGTTTATTGGGGTTGAAGGTTTTCATGGGATGGGGTTAGCCAAACTTGTAAGAGACAGGATCATGGAGTGAGTGGGGATATGGGAGGAAAGGAGGCAAGATGTGTGTAGTGGGGGAAGTGGGAAAGGGGTGGGGGTGGGGAATTGGACTACAAGGTTTTCAAACAGAGAGATATTGAATTAACTCACCAAGCGGCTGGGCGGGGAATTGCTGCCCAGGGAGATGATGCGGAGCTACAGTTCAGCCAAGCCGAGGCCTTCTCCCAGGCTGCTGTCCAGGTGCTGAGGGGAGAACTGCGGAGGTCCTAAGGGTGGGTAGGACTCGAGAGTGAGGGGTGGGAAGGCCTTTATCCTGAGACGAATTAATTTTAGTTACAAGGGACGAAGTTCTGTGGAGAAAAGGGAAATCTTCGGTGGACAGAAGGGTCAGATGTAATGGGGGGGGAGAAAAATGGAAAGGGGAATGTTAGGTCCCAGTTTTAAAGTCGACATACGCAGTTCCCGCCCCTTTCCTCAGTAAGTCTAAATCTCAACCTTCAGGCGATCATCGGATTTTAGGGGACTGCTGAGAACCCCAGAATTCTTGTCGCTGTCGCCATGAGCTGCAGCCACTGGAGGGCAACGTGATTCCGCACCTAGGGAAATAAAAAAAGAGGAGGGAGAAGCAGGAAGCTGTGATCTGGGAGTGGGGGAAGAAAGAGCTGGAGGGAGTGTGAAAAGAATTGACAGGAGAAAGGGCAGCTTTAGCAGCTGAGTGAATGGAGGAAGAGGGAATACTAGAGGAGGAAAGGTAAGGATTGGAAAGCAGAAAATGAGAAGGGGAGAACAGGTGGAGGAGGGGAAACATAAGAAAATGGTACACAGAAAGGAAGGGCTAAGGAAGGAAAATAGAGGGAGGACTATATAGAAAGAGTGTGGGAAAGGGAAGCATAAAGCTAGAGAAGTAAAGATCCTGAAAGAACAATGATTATATATTTTGTTTGTTTATTAGAACATGTGTGTTCAGGAGCTATACAATAATGAAGAACAGTAAAGATAATAAATGTTTTGCAGTGCAAAAAAAAGACAGGCAGAACATTTCAATAATACAGTAAAGCTCTATGGGAAAAGAGCCACTGTCCATAGATGCCACTGGGAGGGCTACTCTGAGATGAGGGGAGAAATCAAATATCATGGGATAATTGATTTAATCTAGAGGCAATTTAAAAAGCTATCTAGTCCAACTCTCTTATTTTACAAACAAGGAAACTGAACCCCAGATAAGATAAGTGAATTATCCAAGGTCACCTAGATAGTATCAGATACAGGATTTGAACTCAGGTCTTCTACCTCTAAAGTCAGTACATTTTATTTTTATTTTTTTTTATGTTTTTGCAAGGCAAATGGGGTTAAGTGGCTTACTCAAGACCACACAGCTAGGTAATTATTAAGTGTCTGAGGTTGGATTTGAACTCAGGTACTCCTGACTCCAGGGATGGTGCTCTGTCCACTGCATCACCTAGTCGCCCCTTAGTCTCTACATTTTAAGCTGAACTACACTGCCTTTCTAATCAAAATATCAATGAATAACATAAGGAAGTGGAAGTAACAGCAGAATAAAGAAGTTGGACTAGGTGTAAGGTTAGTGGAGTTGGGGGAGGAGATAGAAGGAGAAAGAGCAAATATTAGCGAAGAAAAAGTAAGGATTGGAAAGCAGAAAATGAAGAGAAGCAGAGAACAAGTGGAGGAGAGGGAACACAGGGAAATGGCACCCAAAAAGGAAAGGTTAAGGAAGAAAATTAGAGGGAACCCTATTCAGGAAGACAGTAAGTGGAAGCTGTGACCATATTATTTTGGATTTACTTTAAATAAGGTGATATTTAAGGTATCTCTCATCTTTGTTCTCAGTCATCAAAAACCCAGGCCTAGAGTCTATTTAATCAATGAAATGGGTGGTGCTAAAATAGAGGCTAAATTAGGTTAAATGTGGAATCATAGGAACTTTTAACTCCAGTCATACTTTAGGGACTGAACCCAGTACAGTTCCATGAGATCTGCTTGGAAAACTTGGGGTGAGTTTGGAAGACTTTGGTGAAATGCCTATGGTCACTGGAGACAAAAATTGTAAAGGAGGTATCATGTGCAGAATAAGGCATGGGATGACAGGGGAAACTTCATGGATGTAACAAAGAAATAGGGACATGAGAGTAGGAAATAGGGACATGAGAGTAGGGCAGTCAAGGGGATGTGGTAGGAGTATTGACCTAGATACACTGTTGGTAGAAGTACAGAAAGGTAAAGGCAAGTATTGTGTATGGGATCCCCTTTCCCATGATCCTCAAAAAAGAGGTAATTGAGAGTGGCAGTAAGGAGGGAGAAGAGATCTCATACAGGTGGGTTGATGGAGGTCATATTTCCCCTTCCTGCAAGCTGTCTCCAAGTCCCCCAGGACCATGCCCATCAAGCACAGCTGAGTAAAGCAAAGCCCACATGTGCCTTAATCCTCTAATTACATGTTGACTTATTACTCGTTATTAATTAAACATGAGCTCTGTGCAGGGGCTGAGGATTCCTTCTTCCCTAGCCCACAGAATCCTCCTCTTGGAATTCAGAGTTAGGAGAAGGCACTAGAAGAAAGAAGAGAGGGAGCATGGGGACCAGGAACAAAAGGAAGATGCAGAGTCTGAAGACATGGAGAACTGTGTGTGTGTGTGTGTGTGTGTGTGTGTGTGTGTGTGTGTGTGTGTACATGTGGGTGTATGTATGTGTGTATATATATATATATATATATATATATATATATATATATATATATATATATATGTCTATATATGGATGCCAACTCAGTTTGACCTGAGGTAGAATCTTCAGGGTTTGTGCTCTGGGTAGAAAAAGTCACTTTGAATTGAAGGATAACAAGAAGGGATTAGCAGGGGGGAAAAAAGATTTGGAAGTACAAGGGATGAGAGGCCCACAGCATAAATTGAGAGAAGGGAGAGTAGAGACAAGAGGGGGCTTCCCAAACCTACCTACCTACCAAAATTTTCATAATCTTTCTTTCCTTAGAATCCAGGGTGGGGGGGGTGGGGTAAGAGGACACAGAAAGTCAATGTCTCTCTCCATAAATGGCATCCCATTATGACTTGGTTGTAGTCCCTGGACATCTGTGTATGGCTGTGCCCATAGTCTATTCATGACTAGATTTGTGATTGTGTGTGATTGACAATGTATACTACAGTATCTGGCTCTGTTGCTGTGCAAGTTTCTCTCAGTGTGACTGCATAACTGTGACTGTCAACAAGTACATGTGTATAACTTTGTGACTGTGGTGGAGGCTGTAGGATTGTCATTTTATTAGTATCTGTATGACTCAGTCATAAAAATCCAACACTATTGGAGGGGGAAAGAGGAATAGAAAAGAGTTGACTTCCCTGCTTATTTTCTCTTGGGACATGACAGGTGGAGCTCTATTTATGGTCCTATCATGTTATTCGATTTTGAACTCCACTAGAGGGCAATGAAGCCTATCCCAAAGGACTTGTGGTGTGGGAGTCAGGTTTGTCCTTTCAGTGGAGAGGAAGCAGCAGGGCCCTGAGCCCCCTGGACCCAGTCCAGTGGCCTAACATCATGGAGTTATGCCTGAACTCCTCTGGGAAGGGTGTCTGGCCCTAGGACAGCCACCTGTCCCCCAACTAGTGATGTGTCTGAAATTGGCTTAGGTTCTAAAGCCAGAAAGAGAGAGATATCAACTGTAGGTCTGACTCAGAGGAACAATCCTTAGAGCTATGATTACTATGAGAGAAAGCAAAGGAAAATGAAAAGGAAATGTATGTTTTGAGTGACCTGGGTAGGAACCTACATATCGGAGGCTGAGGAGGAGGAGATAGAGAGGAGAGCTCCTTCACAAGAACCTGGGGAAGGGGGCTTCTGAGAGAAGGGACTGAGGAGAAATGGATGTTTGTGTCTGTGTATTTACTTAAAGATTTTGCTCTGGTTATCGCCTCATTGGCCAGACATCTGGTTTTCCCAGGCATCTCTGGGGGATGGAAGTCAGACAACATTACTTCAGCAGATCTAATGCCATCCACCCTGCACATCTCAGGAACACCAGCCTACAGACTATGGGGAGCCCAGCCAATCCAGGGTGTGAGGAGCCCTCGCTGAGAGATCAAGGCTGATGCTTGTTGTCTCTAATCACAAGCTCCTGGATGGGAACAAATGGGGCCAGACACCCACGCTCCCCACAGCCTGTTGTCTTCATTCTGGGATGGGTAGAGGCAGCCAACAGGATGTCATTGAGTAAGAAAGGGCAGAGAGAGGGAAAGAGGCAACAGAAGACAGAAAAAAAGATGAGTGACTTTAGTAATTAGAGTTGACTAGGGCTTCTGGTGGCAAACTGGAAGAACAACTTCTTCAAAATTCCTCCATCAGAGACCCTGGAAAGTCAAGAAAACTAGAACACCTGCCCCAAATTTCTACTGAAGTGCCTTTAGCAAGAGTCCTAAGTCTAGGCCAACAATGTTTTAGAATTCTGAGAACAAAGTCTTCCTTAACTAACCCACATCCCCATCCCTAAAGAGAGGTAGAGGTAGGGTTGTGTGTGTGTGTGTGTGTGTGTGTGTGTGTGTGTGTGTGTTGGGAGAGAGAGAAACTAGAAGTTACTTAGACATGGCAAATGGAGGTTTGGGACCCATGATATAGCGTTTCATGGGATTTTATAGCAATTTATGGCTGCTGGCTCCTTAGGTCAGATACCTATAAAAATGGTATATCTCTTAAAAGATCATCTACTCCAACTTTTTTTTTGCAAGGCAATGGGGTTAAGTGACTTGCCCAAGGCCACACAGCTAGGTAATTATTAAGTGTATGAGGCCCAATTTGAACTCAGGTCCTCCTGACTTCAGGGCCGGTGCTCTATCCACTGCGCCACCTAGCTGCCCCCAACTCCAACTTTTTACACGGAGAAAACTGAAGTCCGGAGAAGTTGAAGTGATTTGCCCAGAGAGAAAGCAGCAAAGTCTTAAATTCGAACCCATCTCCTCGCCTTCCAAATCCAATGCTCTTATAACAAAACTAAACAGTGCTGCTTGGAGATCCTGGGAGTCAGGGTGGGGGGAAAGGGAAGAGATAAGGTGGGGGGGATCATGTCTGCACCGACATCCGACAACCCCCACACACACACACACACACATATACAGTCTGACAGGACGAGCCTTGCCGGCATCACGCCTATTTTTAGTCAAAACTGGAAGGAAACTCAGTTTGGGGGCCAGGTTCTCAGTCTCTCCACACTCCCCCCCCAACTCCCACGCAGCCGGCGCCCGGCACGTGGTGAGTGGGAAGTTGCTTGTGCTGGGGCCCCTCCAGCACTCCTTGTCCCTGGGACTGATGGCAGAGCCAGGTTGGGGAGTGCGGGGGTGGGGGGCTAGGGGCGCTGAAAAGACTAAGACGCCTCATTCCAGCATGACACGCCTCCCCCCCCCCCAATTGTGAGCAGCAGTTCAAAACCACTTGGCTACGCTTTAATAATTTGGGAGTAGACTGGAATCAAACCATTAGTTGTAAGCTTTCTGGTGGAAACACACTGGTCTCCAGAAATGGGACTTCCAGAAGGTACTCTGAATTGTTTCTGTTGTAATATTTGCTTTCTTTCTCAAACTTTTGAAAATGATCGCCATTAAAAGCTGCCTGAAGTCTCCCACTAGCTCTTTTTCCTACTGAGTTGGGAAGAGAAGACAAATCCGAAACTAGCGAACCCGCATCCTCCAGCCCACTCCCCACCCTCCCCCTACTTCCCTTCTCCAACTCTAACGAGGTGTGGAGAGGGGGCGGGAGGAATTAGGGGAAAATCCTCTCGGAAGTGGTCACGTCTGGACAGCGAACGTTGCTGCCAAGTGGTCCTAGAGTCGTCCTGTCTATAGCTTTACCTAAACATTCAATTAACTAGACAGCCAATCCCCAGACCGAATTCTGCCCAGAGAAGCTTATGATGGATAGGCTGCAATAGGAGATGCATTAGATCTTCCTCACCTGCCTGTGTGGATGATTTCAGAAGATTCCTACTCTCTGGCTACGCAGCTCTTGCTGTTTTCTTCCTCAGCTGACTATTTTTCCCTTCAGTCCTTTACCATTCATTCACAACCAAATTCTGTACTCCTGCAACCCCTGACAGAATTGGAAAATGGGGCACCTGGATCAAAGGAATTCAGTGACTCAGTGAGATGAGGAAAAACATTTTTTTAAATCTATATTGTCATCCAGTGTTCCCCCTACCCTCAAGAAATAGATCTTCTAGGTTAGCATTACTTTATATTGATGGCAATGGAAAATAGAGCAGAGGATAAGGGATCTAAGGAAGCAGTTGTCCTGTTGGATGGTATTCTAACAGGGAAGGTGAGGGTTTGGGGTGCAGGAATTTAATAGGGAAGGGAACTTGAGGAGCAGCTCACCCCATCTGGAGATGTTGGGTTGGTCCAGTGGCCTAAGGAGCCAGCAGCCATAAACTGAGCCACATCCTGCTACAGACACAGGAGGCTGTTGTCATGGCAACTTCATATTTATCCACTTTAGCTCCTAATTAAGGGGAAAAGCATATAACATATTGGATGTCAAGGAGGCTTTGTGAGCCTCAATTTAGCTGCCGTGCCGGGATGTCAAACTCCAGCATGATTGCTGTTAATCACCTTCCAAATTACTGAGACGGGTCACAAAGGAGACAGATTCCCAGGCAGCAATGGCAGCTGGGCTCTGGGGGTGTAAGGGGAAGTAGAGATGGAATAGTTTGTCCAGTCTCCAGACCCAGGGGATTGGTGGGTGCATGTTGTCTCTGTGGGATACGTGTCAGACAGAAAGCTCTATGTGGACAGGGGCCATATCTGATCCAAACTCTCTGTCCTCAAGACTGGATTCTTGATCTTCCTGACTTAATTATTTTGGTTTGAATGCCTGACTAGAAGGGATAAATGACAAATCAGTAGTCCATGACTGGCTGGCCATGGGTAGCCATCTGATGATTGACAGGTGACTAAGAGACAAGTGATTATTGAATGATGACCAGAGATAGAACGACTGACAACCAATATGTGGCTGACTAGAGAAATGATGATTCTCTGATTGACTGACTAAAAAGTAATTGAATGACTGCCAGGGTCAGTCCATTTGTGACCCCAAAAAGGAGGGAAAGTAAATCTGAAGTATGTTCCAAGGGAAGAGGTCAAATTGCTTTCTGCTCTCAGAACAATTGTCTCTCCCAAAAAGGGGCAGAAAGTGAGGGCAGGAACTAGCTCAAGTTCACTTGACCTCTTTGAGGGCCCTCCCTGCTCTCAGAATCATCTTCCATAAACTAGATTGCAGTAACTTCCTACAGAGTTCTGACTCCTGCCAGACCACACCAATGGCAGTGAAGAAAATAGTCAGAAAGACAGAACCAATGAGTTGGGTGGACACAGGTGCTCTGATTCATGAAGACTTTCAGCTCCTGACAGCTGCCTGCATCTCTAACTAATTGTTCCTCCTTATAGAACCTATTCCTTGGCTAGGAAAGTATTCTAATGAAATGAGTTACTCAGTATTGAAACTAAACTGATCATGGATAGAGAACTCAATTGGGACAGGGCAGCACCAATAATTCAGATTGGTATCACTCTTCATCATCCAAATTCATTTAAAGAGTTCAGGATGGGGTGGCTAGGTGGCGTAGTGGATAAAGCACTGGCCTTGGAGTCAGGAGTACCTGGGTTCAAATCCGGTCTCAGACCCTTAATAATTATCTAGCTGTGTGGCCCTGGGCAAGCCACTTAACCCTGTTTGCCTTGCAAAAACCTAAAAAAAATAAAATAAAGAGTTCAGGAGACTAGAACCATGTCCCTGTAAACTTTTGTTAAGTTTGCTGCCAAGTGGTCCTATAGTCTTCCTGTCTCCAGAAACTCAACTGTGTGTTCCCCTTCTACTGACATTCCTTCCCTTTGGAAGCATCCTTTGTTTGGGACTGTGATGGTACTACTACTATAAAGGGGGGAGTGTTGTCACTTTAGGCACAAGAACAGGCTAAAGCACCCCCATGTCTGAGAGGTTGGAAGAAGCATGGGGAAGTGTCTCAGGACCTCCCTTTCATTCATTCAACCAATCAACAAATATTTGCAGAATATCTACTATGTAGAAGGTATTGTTTGAGGTAGGCATGTAAGGAATGTTGAGTTCCTACCCATAAAAGCTTAGTATTGAATTGAGGAAGCAAGATATCCCTATGAATATATAGGCGACAAATTCATTCTTCAAAAGTATTTATTGAACACCAGTTAAATACTTTCTCCCAAGCCAAGAAGTATCTTTCTTACTGGCAGCTTCCACTTTTTCAAGACAAGAATATTGATGGGTGGGGGGAGTAGAATTTCAGGTTTCTAATTCCTCACACCCCATCCTTCAAGTCCTCAATCAGCATCTCAATTCTTTCAGCAGACCTTTTGAAACCCATCAATTTATACACAGGCAATTGTTTCTAGGATTCATAGAGGAGATTAGAGAAAGTTGAGATGTGATGGAAAGAAGGGAGCAAGTCTGTCCAGATCTCAGATTTAATGTTTGCTGATTGAAATGATCATTGAAGGATAGAGTTTAGGACCTCACCCTTCATATCTCACATGCCACTAACTTGTATGTAATTTTGTGCATCATAGCTGAGTGTCTTTTTAAAAATGGGTTGATTTATTTTAAAGTCACTTTCCTTTTTAGATATAACCTTTCCTCTACCCCACCTAGCAAAATCATCCTTTATAGCAAAGAATAAAAAAGAAAGTGGGTAGGAAAGAAACAGCTCAGCAAAACTAAGCAACACATCAACTTAGTCTGACAGTATATGCAATGTTCCACACCCAGAGCCCCTCCCCTCTGCAAAGAAGAGAGAGGATACATCTTTTCCCATCCATTCTTCAGCATCAGAATGGGTCATTATAATTATGTTTCCTTCTTTACCCTGCAAAAGGTTTTAAGTTGGGACAGTGTCTCATCTAAATTTTGTATCTCCTCTAGCCCCACACAATGTTCTGAATGCAGTAGGCACTTAATGAATGTACCTTGAATGTAGGCATGCATGCATGAAGGAATGAATGAATGATGATGAAAACTGCTTGAGCCTACAGCTGTAGTTAATAGATGAGTGAAATAAATGTCTCCCTCAGGGAAGCCACTGATGGTATGGACTGAGACTGTCCTATTCCTCCAGATCCTAAGCATGGACCTCGGAAGTTACAGAGCAAGTTGAAAGACACTAGACAAGATGAAGGGTGGTCACAGGAGGGGGGTGGGGGTGGGAGCAGACTCAGAACAAGAGGAATAAGCTTAGTGAATTGTGTCCCTGGCCCAGTGGGAGGAGTTGCTGTGGCCTGGTTTCCGCAGATGTGGGCTGCAGGCGTTCTGCTGAATGGGAGGCTATTAAGGGAAAATACTTTGTGAGGAGCTGAGCAGCTGGGAGTGGAGATTTGTCAGAGTATTGCAGGGGGGGGTGTTGTCACTTTAGGCACAAGAACAGGCTGGAGCACCCCATGTCTGAGAAGTTGGAAGAAGCATAGGGAAGTGTCTCAGAACCTCCCATAAATGATGTGCAAATCCTATTCTATTTCCCTGCCTCTACCTACCTTCTCCCAAGCCCCTATCATTTCTGTCTTCTTGACCTGTCCTGCTCATTCCTCTCTTATCCATATACTCCATACCTCCTCCCTGTTTGCAGCCCACTGTCCAGGCAAGAAAAGCTGCTGAATCCATAGCTGGCTCTACCTCTCTTCCTCCAGGGCTTTTTATCTCTCTAGATCCCAACCCTGCTGAATCCTTTGGAGCTGATCAAGAGAAGGGTGAGAAACCCAGGAAGCAGAGAAACCTAAGGATTCTGTCATCTCTTTTCAGGATTAGAAAGATTATTTCCCCCAATGATCAGTGACTGGTACTTCCTCTCTCTAGTTTATGAGATTGCAGGTTCCTTGAGGACAGGTGCTATTTTTTTATTCTTTTTATATCCCCAGTGCCTGGCAATTGTAGGAACTTAATAAATATTTATTGATTATTGATTGATTGATCCATGGAGAGTTCCAGGACATTAGTTCTCCTGTGGGAGAACTAATGCTGTAACAAAATGATTCTGGCTAGAGAAGAGAGGGACCTGGTCAACATGCTCCTCAAGAGTAGATAGTGACTTCCTTTGCATCCTCTGGAAGGGGGTTGGACAGAGAAGGAGAAAAACCTTTCCCTTAAACTCTCAGGGTTAAAGCTTCCTCTACTTTGCCAGTCAAGTTAGGGAGATGTGAGCTCATCCTTTCAAGTTTTAAGAACTAGACATATGATAATCTGTTCCAGGCTTATAACTATGGGTTGGAAGGGAGCAATGCAGGGAAGGGGGGGGGAGATTTCTAGGGTTCAGAGCCACCAATAGAGAATGCTCTCCTCATTCAGTTAACATTTGGTGATCTGAGCTTCCAAGGAAATGAAGAATTGGCAGCAAGCCCTTCCTGTACCAGCTCACCATCCTAGCAGAGAGTCAGGCAGATAGACAGACAGACAGACAACAAAATGACAGCAGGTTGGGGGGAGGGAAGGGTGGTTTAACAGCCCACACTGTAAAGACGATCATCTTCGTCACCGGGTGTCTTGAGGGTGTATGGTGGTGGCTCTAGCTAGGAACACTTCTTGGGGAACAGAGAGTTGTTCTTTCCGAGTGGTTGTTTGGAATGTTTTGCACATTTCAGGCTTAATCACTCGACATTTGATGAGTGTCTACAGCAGCAACTTGGCTTGGAAGCCAATTACAAGATTGACTTCTACTGTTCTCAGAAGGAAAATTTCCCCAAGCTTCCTAGAGCTCAGCAGAGCCAAAACTGACCTTTGACTTGATCCCTGCCTCCAGAGGCTCCTGGAGTCTGGACCTTTCACAGAATGCTCTTTTCTTTCTCAGGAGTGTGAATTTGCATCCTTTTAGCTTTTTTCCCCCCCTCCTCATCTGCTAGGTTGGAAGCAAACAGGCCCATTAGGCTCTGAGCTAGCTGTGTTTAAATTACCCAGCGAGGTGTGCCGGTGCAGCTGAGCAGGCAGGCGATGGCCCCAGCAGAGGCCTGCATTATTCACTGCCCCCCAATCCTGGAGCCTCCAAAGTGTTTTTCCAGCTCTTATTCTACTCCCCACCCTACCTCACCATCCTTCCAACTGCAGCCTGTATGGATAACACAGTGGCCAGCGTGGATTCCTGCTCCATAACTAGGCAATTCTGGGCCAAGCTGGATGAAGACCGACTTAGGAAAGGCTGGTGATAAAGTCTCCTGAGTCTCTCTAAGTAGCTCTGGCTTGGTGCCTGAAGTCATAGGACAATGGGAAACATGGGCAGGGGGGATATATACAACAGTGGAGAAAAACTCACCCTTTCACAAAGTTCATGGATTTGGTGCAAATGAGCTTTCCTCAGGTCAGCTTTTCTACAAACTAGACCAGGAGCATGGGGATGGTGTGATAATGAAGAACAAACAGAGAAGTGGGTTAGAGTTAGGATAAGAGATTGGTGTTGGGGATGGGGTTGAGGTTGCCTTGAGGAATGGTTTTAGAGTTTGTTAGTCAACAAACATTTGGGATTATTTAGGGAATGAGAATGGGAATGGATTTCAGGTAAGGGTTTGGGTAGGGATGATGATATTGCAAAATGAATTCCTATTCCTTTATCTATCAGGGTCCAATTTCTGCTTCCTGTGGGATATGTAAAGGAAAATGGGGGTGAGATGTCTCATTTTAAAGATGACCCTTCTTTCCCAGAGGACTTTATAGCTAGGTTTGAATATTTGACTCTCATAGGGGAGAAAGATCAATTTTGTTGACTTGGCCTTTGGAGGAGGGCTATGCTGAATGCATTGGGTAAAAGGTAAAAGAGGTAAATTTGAGCTTCTAAATCTGTTCAAGGATAGAGTGGGGTGATCTGCCTTGGGAGATTGTGGACTCCTCATCATTATAATTCTTTAAGCAAGGACTGGATAACATTTACTAAGTAAATTTTAGGCCAGTATGGAGTGGAATAGATGGCCACTGAGATATCTTCCATCTCTGAAATTCTGCATTGCTGGTTTCTTTTTGGCCTCATCCTCTTCTCTAGCTTCCTTCCCATTTTTCCTCTCTCGTTTTCCTTCACTCTGGCAAAATCAGAATTATGTCTTGCCCCCAGTTACTGAATTCCAGGATCAGGCTAAAGTCAAGAGACAATTCCTGGATTTCCTCGCCCTGGCAAAGTGCATGTCCTTGGGCAATTTTCTTTCCCTTTTGCTAAAAACTCAGAGAGGAGCTTCAAATAAGGCATTCTGAGTAGAAAATCCATCAGCTGCAGCCCCTCTCTTAGGGAGTGTAGACATTAAAGGTCACTTCCTCCCCTTTCTGGGACTCTGACCTCTCCCCACCCTTCTCCCTGGGGGCCCAGACTTCTCCATGCCCCCTCCACACCCTTTCTCCCTCCTCAGGTTGGCAGGCTGACTCATTTCACAGTGCTGCTCCTGGGTCAGGCTTTTAGAGCTGTCATCAGAGGAGACCTCAGCCCCTTTCTTCCCCCTCCCCTCCTCCCATGTCCCTTCATGTGGAAACTGCATCGGGGCATGAAACTGAGGACAAGCATTGTACCACATTGCATTTTAAATGCACGTAATTAGCCAATAAATAAAATATAGAACCAGCATTCCAGCCCCACTGCTGTCAGTAACTTAGCAAGCATTCCATTCTGGGCCTCAAGGGAGCTGTCTGACATGGGGTGCTTAGTCTGAGAAGGTAGAGAACTGCATCTCAAACATTCATCAAAGCAGGGACCAAAATGTGCCCCATGTGCCTAGAAATTGCCACTGATATGCTGAAGAACTGATCCATAACCCTGACAGCAATATTCTAGGAGAGTAGAAATTGGGGGTTAGGAAGGTTGGGGAGAAAGAGAGAGGAGGTAAAGTCCTAGGGAAGGGTGAGATAAAAAGGTAATGTCATCTAGATAGAAGAAACCATAATAGAGAAAAGGATATATTGGGGGGGATGAAATTAGAAGCAGAGGAACACTCAGTGAAATGGGAATGAAGTCTTTTCCTCTAAGGTTGTGAAGTGATTTAGAGGGGAGAATCAGTCCCCAAAGGCTTTGCTTCTGCTCTAGGCAGATCCCTAGGATTCAAGACTTGGGGTAGGACACAGTCAGCCCTGAGCCCTTAATTTTTGTTAGTAAGAACTAAACTCAGACGCTTGGTCATCAACATAGATTTAGGACTGAAGAGAATCTCAGAGAACACCTAGTCCAATCACTTTGTTTTACAGATGAAAAATAAGGCACTCTGAGTAGAAAAATCCATCAGCTGTAGCCCTTCTCTTAGGGAGGGTAGAGACATTAAAGGTCACTTCCTCCCCTTCCTGGGACTCTGACCTCTCCCCACCCAAAGAAATGAAATGGTCTACAGAAATAAAATGACTTTAACATGGTTACCCCAGGTAGTAAGAAGAAAAGCTGGGATTTGAACTGGTACCCTTTATCCCTCCCAATCTGCTGTTCTTGCCACTGGATCATAATATTTCTCTTACACAAGATTTTTGCAGGGCTGACTAAGGCTTAGTGTGTATTCACAACCTATGCTTTAGTGATTTGCTGTGGAGGTAAAATGAGCTTTCTCTCTTCTTGTTTCTGATCTATATTCTGGTATTCTGGACTGACCCTCTCCCATAAGCTGAGTAGGATATTTGGAACAGAGTAGAGGAGTGAAGCCTTCCTTTAGAGAAGCCCTACCATCTCAGTTTCTCAGACAAGGAAAACTGACCCAGGGACCATATTACACAATGCAAGACACAGGTGACCTGACTAGAAGAAACAAATAGGACATAAGTCATTCCTGGGCCTAGAAGATTCAAAAGTTAATTTCCCATCTGAGATTTTTCCCAGGGACTAAGACTCTATGCAGAGTTCATCATTCTTATAACATCTATAGGAGCTTCCAAGAAGTCTAATAGTAACTGCCAACATGATTTTTCTATCCATCTATCCTCCATACAGATGCCAAAGAGGTTTTCCTGAAGCACACATCTGACCATGTCATTAACATACTCAATAAATTCCTGTTGCTCTCTATTAATTTTAGTGTAACATGGGCCCCAAAGCCCATTGGCATGGTTCTCTCTCCTGAATGGTGAGGATCTATACCTCTCACCTGGATGAGGGGATTGGGCAGGGTGGTCAAGAATGGGAGAGCAGAGAGAACCAATCTCCTGTTTCTTCTGGCTTCCAGCTTCAAGAAAAAAATGTACGATACCACTTTCTCTTCAGTTTGCTGAAAGGAGACAAAGAATAGGAAGAAAAGTTATTTAGATCATAGTCTTATTCTGAGCTTACTAAACTAGAGACTTTGAGAGAATTACCCTTTATTTGAGATTTGGATCTTTTTCTCTTAGTTGAGTTACCTCACTGCATTTCCAATAGGAAAACTCCTTCAATTGTATTGTCTGTAAATATATTTTTACATGTATACCTTCTCTGATTTCTGCTTTTCTACTGACTTGAAAAAAAGAGTTCATTTGCTAAATGCTATGCATGTGTTCATTGTGGAACTGGTTTCTGATGGGAAGGCTTCAGGTTTTGGTTACATAACTTTGGACCCTTTACCCATTAGGAAATAGCAATCGGAATTTTAAATAAAACCTTAAAAATTATTTCCCCCTAGACCAATAATGTCAAATTCAAATAGAAACAGGAGCCACTAAGCCATACTGGGCTATATATTGACTTAGAAAACCACCCATTAACATTATATATGTTCTTTTTTATTTTTATTTATTTTCTTAAATATTTTCAAATTATATTTTAAATCTGGTTGCTGCCAGGAGTACTGTAGCTTAGGTATTTGAAACATCTACTCTATTCTAATAATATTTAAGGGAGCAAATAGATATAATTCTAGACTGGAATTCTCTCCAAACCTCCAATTGGCCTCCAACCCAACCTCCTCTCTCCCCCTCCTGGCCAGAATGAAAATCTCCTTTAGAGAAGGGTGTAAGAAGACACTTAGAGATATATCTTTTTGGATAGTCCCAATAAGCTCCACAAAACTGATTTCACCAACTCCATCCCATACAGGCAAGAGGCATTGAACCACCCCAATGAGAAGAGAGTCCTCTATACTACTAGACTTTGGAACTCTGGTTACATTTCAATCTCTTCTCTTTGGCAATTATAATCCTTCTGACCTATCACCTGACCCTTAATTTCTATTATTTTCCCTACCATACTTGACAGTTAAGCCACACCAGCCTTCTTAGTATTCTTTGTAAATAACACCTCATTTCCTATCCTCTCCCTTTGCTATTGTCTCCCCTATTCATATTATACACTACATTTCACCTCCACCTCTTAGAATCTCATTTCTTTCAAAAGTCTGCTCAACTAAATCTTTCATCTTGAAGCTTTTCCTGATCCTTCAGCTTCTTGGACATTCCCCAAATTTCTTTTATGTTCATTTAATCTGTTTTTGTGTATATGTACATAATAAGTACATGTTATTTCCCCAGATAGAATACAAGCTCCTTGAGAGTGAAAATTATTTCTTTCATCTTTTTTTTTGTTTTGTTTTGTTTTATCTTTGTATGCCTATCACCTAACAGTTCCTGGAACATAATAACTACTTTATAAATGCTTGTTGATTGATTATAGTTGCCTTCTAAGAAAGTACATGTGGACTTTCCTGGGGATGTCTCTCCATATCCTTAGCTCCTTTAAGGATGACCCAGTCCTTCCATCTTCCCTCTTCTTTTGTCAGTTGCTATTACTGTCCAAAGACCCCCCCCCCCCCACTGCCAGTGCTTACCCCAGGATAATAATTCATTGAGGACGCAGAAGACTGAGGTCAGGGGAGTTCAGTATGTGTATGTGGGTAAAGAGTAGCTAGGGGGCATTTGATCAGAAGACTGGCTTCCTGAAAGGTCTTAGAGAAACTGGGCAAGCTCTGCATCCAAGATCTTGAGCTCAGCCCTTTTCTTTAAATAAAAAGAATGACATCATCCTAGTGCTGAGAAGCCAGCCAGAAGGGAGGTATCACAGCAGAGAAGGATTTAGAGTTATAAAGAACCTCAGAGCTCATCTCATGAAACCCCCTTCATTTTTAGAGATGAGGAAACCAGGGTCTAGAGAGGCAAAGGGACTTATTCAAGGTCACATAGATAGAATGAAACAGAGCTAAAATTCAAATACAAATCTCTGGGCTTGAGGTGAGGTTTCTGAGAGAGAAAAAGGAGTAGAGGATGGGATGGGAAAGTAGTTCAGCAAAACCCCCTCCACCAAATGTGAAATGCCAGTTGAGGAATCCACCAGGAGAGGCAAGTGGGGAGGGATAATATTGGTTAAATATTTAGCACAATGTCTGGTATGCAGTAGATGCTTAATAAATGCTTTCCTCCCTAAGTTGGTAGAACAGTTAGAGAATCATAGACTTCTTAGATATTTATGGGCCCTTCAAGCCAATCAATTCAAAGAAACCTATATTAAATGCCTAGTGATTTGGAAGATATTTTAGTCTAGCCTTATTTTGGAGGTTTTAAAATGCGAGGCCCAGAGACATGAGGTTACATACTGAAGTTATGTAGAGAATTAGGGTCAGAACTCAGTGATCCCTCCAGTTCACTCCCCTGTCTTTTGAGGTGTGAATGAGACAATCTGAGGCACAAGAA
Source organism: Macrotis lagotis (assembly GCF_037893015.1). Lineage (NCBI taxonomy): Eukaryota > Metazoa > Chordata > Mammalia > Peramelemorphia > Peramelidae > Macrotis > Macrotis lagotis. Next base: position 410,473,558 of record NC_133658.1, on the reverse strand, counting down.
GATGCTGAGGCTGTGTTTCCCAGGGTCTTACAATTCCTAAATCCCCATTTTTGATCCTGCTTTGTGACAAACTAGTCGGACCTCAAACCATAGCAACCTTTATTGGAAAATTTCCATCTGATCCAATTCCCTTCCACCTTATCCCTGTCCCTTCAGTGACTGAGTACTAGTCCAGAAAATGAAGGCAGGCTTGAGTCTGCCCAGTAGGTTGGAGGTCAGATCATTATTCCAGCCTCCACCTCCTCTGAGGCAACCAGACTCCACTTCTCAGTCTGCCTTCCTGGGTAGCATCAGACCTGGAATCAGGAAAACATGAATTCAAATTCAGCCTCAAATACATAATAACTAAATGACCCTAGACAAAGTCATCTATCCTTTATCAACTTCAGTTTCCTCATCTATAAAAATGAAAATAATTAGGGGCAGCTAGGTGGCACAGTGGATAGAGCACCGGCCCTGGAGTCAGGAGTACCTGAGTTCAAATCCGACCTCAGACATTTAATAATTACCTACCTGTGTGACCTTGGGCAAGCCACTTTAACCCCATTGCCTTGCAAAAACTAAAAAAATGAAAATAATTAGCAGCACTCTCCTAGAGTTGCTGTGAGGACTGAATTGTAAATCTGAAAGTGCTAAATGATAGCTATTGTTATTATTCTCCCAATCCCACACCAATTTATTCCTCAGGTATCTGTCTTTGTGGGCTCTGCATCTCCATCCCTCCCCATCTCCCCCTGAAGCAGCTGCAGGTTCCCAAGAGCCTCCCTCTGTTTTGTTTTCACTTCTTCCTTCCTTCCCTTTCTTTGTTGCTCAAGCTTCCCCTGCAGCTTCCAACTCCTGCTGTTTACCCTCCCCTTTGCCTTTGCTCCCACTCCCTCAACACTCTCTCCTCATAGTCCTCTCTTTCTTCTTCTCTGAATGTTGACATCCTTTTCTCATTTTCTCTCCATCCCTGCCCCTTTCTCTTCTCTCTCTCTCTTTTTTTCTTGGTTGTCTCTGACTATTTTTCTATCCTAGGTTCTGTCTCTGTCCTCATCCCTGCTGACCATTAAGATAAGTTCTTTTTCACTTCAAGTGGATGGAATCTGAAGATGCCCCTTTTGTGGAGAATTGGATTTAATTGTCTCTGGACTCCTTGACTCTCACCAGCAAAGACACCATGAGATTTTCTTCTACCCGCCAGTTCAGTCCCAGGGCAAGGTTCTGTTCATCTTTAAAGCAATCACTCTCCTGGGGGTGGGGGAGTATGGGGGCTCCTTCACAGCCTAGGCAGAGACCTCAGTGTCCTTCCCACTGGGACCAAGTCTTTCCTCTCTCTGCTTCCTGAGCAGGGGGTGTGTGGGTTGAGGGCAGAAGGCACATCTTGCCTGTCATCTGGAGAGACGTTTGTGCAAAATGTTAGGTTTGTGGCTGTGATTAAGCTCCTTTAGTGTCTGGCTTGCAGAATCAGGATGTTAGGGGCAGGGAGTGAAGGTGGATAGAGACGATGGAGATGTTTAATGGGGATAATGGGAACATGGTCTGGGATAATACAGATGGACAAGGATAATGGACAAGATGAGGATGATGGAAGTATTGTATGGGGGTGTTTAGGGATGGCATATAGGCTAGTTTCAGGATTCTTTTTGCAATAAGAGCATGTCTGACTGACCAGTGGTATTTTGATCACAGTTCTCTGACTCTGAGCTTCACTTGCTTTGGCACTCCCAGCATAAGAACAGACAGTTCCCTGTTTGCCTATTTGTGGTCAATTTGCATGGTGTCTACTGAGCTGCTTGGGATAGAGAGGTGTGAGGGTCAGAGGGGGATTGATTATCATGCAGACATCTTTGTGGGACTAGTGATTTAAACAAGAAATCCAATACATGCTCCCATGGAGGCTGTCCAGGCCTCAGATAGCATGTCCAGTCAACAAGAGGGCCAAGATTACTTCATAAGACCATAACTCTAGAGCTGGTGAGAACCTTAGAGACCATCTATTCCAACTCTTTAATTTTACAGAGAATAAAACTGAGGCCTGTGGAACTAAAGTGACTTGCCCAAGGTCATGTTATTTATTGGTCTCTCTTCTTGAGTACCCCAGAGACTTCAGTGAGGAAAGGAGGGAAGGAGAGGCTTAAAAGAGCCAGGGGGAAGGAGACTATCTCTAGATCTAGGAAGAAAGGAACAATTCCTTTATCCTGCCATTGTAACTCCAGAAAAGATAGAACAAGAACTGGTCACTCGTGCTTTTCTTTAGTAATATGAACCAGAGAAGAAAATTGGGCAATAGCACCACACACACACACACACACACACACACACACACACACACACACACATACCACAACCCTCAGCCCTGACCAAGATATGTTTCTTTCCAAGATGCTAGATCTCTACAATATTAAAGATATCATAGATGTCTGTCTTCAGTCCTGAGCTTGGAAGTTAATGATTGTTTAATTTTATGGAATTAAAAATGGAAGGAGGGAAGAACTAGGCAGTAATTTATATTTGGGATTCTTTCTTTGGGCTAAAAGTAGTGGCCCAAATACACAGAAACTTTCTACCTAGAGTCCTGACAACATGGGAATGTCCTTGACTATTTGTAAACAGTTCATTCCAACCTGTGGTTCTCTCTAACCCCAGTAGCACTAAGATCATGTGTTAGTAAAAGGTGCTTAGAGATCTCCCAATGAGCATTGCTGTGTGGGTGAAATGGGCTGTTTTGTTCCTGGTGGGTGCGTGATGATGACAGGCTCCCACCCAGCAGAGCCGTGAACAGAAGGGATGAGCCGGCAGTATCTTTAAATAACTCTTTGCTATGTCTCGTTCACAAAGCCCTGGTCCCCTTGTCTAGCTGGCCAAAGGAGTCACTGTGTGAGCCTCAATAAATAGGTTAGAAACAAAACTGAGACTGGGTGAGGGAGATCAGATTACCCCTTCCCAACAGACAGACAGACACACACACACACACACACACACACACACACAAAGAGCAATAACACCTGCTGGTCACGAAAACACCTGCTAAGTAACACCCGCTAATCACTGTACCCGAGACACAACATCCCACTTCCATCCTGGGTGGAGGGAATGGGGGTGGTGCAGGATCCTGGAAACTCCTGAGGTTTTAAAGGAAGCCAAGAGATAAGCTCCTCTGGAACTTATTCTTGGCAGGAGGAGAAGGAAGCAATAGGTGAATTTGAATCTGTTCCCCCACCAGACCATCATGAGTCAAGGGGAAATGTCACAACCATAAAACTAGATGAGCTGTCCTGTGCTGCACTGAGAGTTTATTTACAGATACACCCACAAGGGTTTCATAGACATAGAATTTCAGAATTGAAAGGCACCCTTAGAGATCATCCAGACCAGGGCTCTTAACTTTTTTGTGTCATGGGCCCCACTGGTAGTCTGGTAAAGCCATGGATTACTCCTCAGAATATCTTTAAATATATAAAATATATAGGATTATAAAGGAAACCAATTATATTGAAATATAGTTATCAAAATATTTTTAAAATAGGTTCATGAATTCCAGATTAAGAATCCCTACTCTAAACCATCATTGACTAGATGGAGAAACTGAGTCTCAAAAAAGGATAACTGATTTGCCAGAGCTCACAAAACTAGCTAATGGAAGAGCTGGGACTAGAACTGAGTCTCCTGAATTCAAATCCAGACTGGTTCCCTACAAATCAGTGACCTAAATCAGCAACCTCAAAAGATGTAAGCTCCCTCTTTCTCCCCATCACACCAAAGTTCAACATAACCCTACTTGCAAGCTTCTTTCCAGGCCTATTGATAAACCCCTCCCCCTACCCCAAGGAAGGAAAAGTCTGAGAAAGCCCAGAGCAAAGTAACAATCATTATCCCTCCACTCCCAATCTCCCCTGGTCCAAAGCCATGTGCTTTGTAAGGTGTTAATTCTCATTTAATGATTGATTAATTGATTGACAGTGTTCTTCCTTTTTCCTCATATAAAAAATGTATTTGAAGCAATCCTAAACTGGGGTTCAAGAAGGAGCTCTCAGCTTTGATCAGTGGTCACTTAAAGGACTTAATACCTAAATATTTACCAATCATCCTTATCACTATCATCATCACTGAATGTGACTGCACACACACTAGTCTCAGAACCACATAGACTGGGCATTCCAGAATCCCTACTCTCTAATACCTTACAGTCTAAAACACACACACACACACACACACACACACAAATATACAAGGGTATAGTTTATGCAGGTGACAGTGAGCTATAATGGAAAGAACATAGTTCTCTAATACAGGAAATGAGACTTGGGTCCTAATCTAGGCTCTACCACCAAGTCTTGGGTCTGTAAACTATCTCTCTCTGGGTCTCAGTTTCCTGATCAATTAAATGAAAAAATAAAATGAGGTGATCTCCCAGATCCCTTTGAGTTCACAGCATCCCCTATTAAGCATGAAAATTCAGTGGTTTCTCCATGCCACACAAAGGTTGAAGGAAGAGGTAAAGTCATGGTCATGGCATCTCCAAGTTATCCTGGTGACACCTGGACAGTTTGGATTAGCTCAAAGAGAGAAAATAGTTTTATATCTCAACCCTGCTATTTACAACCTGTATCCTCTAGGGACAAGTTATTTCAGCTCTCTGCCTCAGTTTGCTTATCTGTAAAATTAAATTGTTGGATTAGATGATCTTTCAAAGTTTCTTCCCACTCCAGATCCCATGATTCTAGGACCCTGGTTCCATCTGCTGGTCAGAGGGAACAAGCTTGCCTTCCCCATGCCCCAGCCCCAGTCTGGCAGCTAGAGGTAAAAACAGGTGAATGACGTAGACCTCCCCAGTTCGAGTGGCCTTAGATTACTGAAGGCCAGAGTGGAGTAACACTCTAATCTCCACCCCCACAGGGAACCCCCCATAAATCTGTCTCCCCACAGGAACCTCAAGCTCAATGCAGTAGGCTGGCTTAGCTTGTGAGAAGCAGAGCATGACTCAGCAATGGAGAGGGGACATCCATCACCCTGGGCCATTCTGGAGAGGGAAGAAAACCAGAAAGCCTCTCTGACGACAGCCACTGTTTAAAAAAAAAAAAGGATGTTTCTCTTCTCTCTTACCCTGAACACTGAATGCCTGTGATGGGAGAGTGGCAGGGACCTGAGGCTGGAGGGCACATTGGATGTGAAGAGCAGAGGCTCTGTCAGAGCAGGGAAGGGCTGCAGATCAGAGAAGAGATGGGGTCACAATAACTACCAAACTGTGCAGGGTGCAGAGCCAAGGGGACAGAAGCTGTCCATTCAGTCCCAGGGTGTTGAATGGAAAGAGGGAATGATGGATGGAAGAGTTTATGGAATGGGGAATAGTGAAAAGACCACAACTTTAAGATTTTTAAAGGGGAATGCAACTTTACATTAAGGATATGGAATTCATTACCCCCAAGATTTCTTATACATTGAAAATAGAAACTAGTTCAAGAAGGGTTTAGAGGGGTGGCTAGGTGGCGCAGTGGATAAAGCACCAGCCCTGGAGTCAGGAGTACCTGGGTTCAAATCCGGTCTCAGACACTTAATTATTACCTAGCTATGTGGCCTTGGGCAAGCCACTTAACCCCATTTGCCTTGCAAAAACCTAAAAAAAAAAAAAAAAAAAAAAAAAAGAGAGAAGGGTTTAGATAAATTAATGAATGACAGGTCCTTAATGGGTTATTATAGACAGTTAGGGATGCTAAGGATACCTCCCTATCTTTGTGAGATTACTACCATGGCTGGTAAATAACTCTCCTTTTGTGCCCCAATGTGATCAAATACTGAGTGATCTCCTATTTAACTTTCTTTTGAATAGGTAAGTTTCCCCCCTAAACTGAGGTTCCCAAATCTATTCAGACATCTCTCTCCTGAGCTGCAATTCAATATCACAGTCTGCCTGCTGAACATCCCCACTTGGATGTTCAATGGGCATCTCAAACTCAACATATCTAGATGGAACTTGCTACCAAATATACCCCTTTTCCTAACTTCTCTGTTTCTGCTAAAGAGAGCGAGTACTATCCTGACACCTAGGTTGTCAGTCTCAAAGTCCTTCAACTCTTCATTCTCCCTTGCCCCACTCCACCTCATGTCCAAGAAACTGTCAAATTCTACCAATTCTAACTCACAACATATCAGCATCTAGCTTTCTTTCTCCACCCACATGGCTACCATTCTAGTTCAGACCATCATTAATTGAATTAGATTATTTCAATGACTTCTGAACTGACCACCTTGTCTCCAGTCCATCCTACATTATTATTTCTGAAGTATGGGTTTTACCATGTCATGCTCCTACTTAAGAATTTTCAGTGGCTCCCTATTGCCTCTTACAGAAAATACAAATTACTCTGACATCTAAAGTCCTTCACAATCTGACTCTAATTTATCTTTCCAGATTGATTTCATATTATTCCCTCTACACTCTCTCCATTTCAATGAAACCAGCTTCTTTGCTGTTCCTGGCATTCTAGAAACATGGAATTTTACATAATTGTTTGCTTTCTTTTTCTTTTTTTTAAATTTTCTTTTCTTTTTAATTTATGAAATAAAACAAGATTTCCATGACAGAATAAAAAAATTATTGCACATGAAGCTGCAGATCTATTACATGCTAGTATTTTTAAATATATAATAAAATTAGCATATAAATTTTTCTCTTTTTTTCTTCTTTCTCAATGAGGGGGTGGGAAGGGAAAGAGGGAAAGAAACTTATTTATCTCTTTACAACTTCTGCCTATTCCCTGCTCCTAATTCTGCCCCTTGGGGAAAAAGAGATTGCCTATGAAATACTTAAGACAACTATCATGTCTCCCCTGAATTTTCTCTTCTCCAGACAAAAAAAGTCCTTCTTTTAATGGAACTTCATATGACATTCATTCACAGTTATACAGATGACAGAGAGATAGATAGATGAATAGTTGGATAGATAAATATTTGTCTCCTTCATTAGAAAGTTATCTCCTTTCAAGTAGAGTTTGTTACATTCTTTGTCTTATTATTCCCTTTGTTCTTATATAGAACCCAGAACAGGGCTCTTAATAAATGCTTTTTAATTGATTGTCTAACCCTAACCTCACCTACCTTCTAACTGTGAAGCTGATTTTTTTAACGTTAGTGTAAGACTTTACACTTTCACTAATGAATTTCTTCATATTAAATTTAGCCCAATGCTCTAGCCTGGCAAGATCTTTGGGGATCCTGACTGCTTCCTAGGGTATTAGCTAGCTCTCCTAGTTCTGTGCCATCTGTAAATTTGATGAGCATTCCAATCTATGCTGTTATTCAACTTCTTCCTCATCTGAGGATGCTCAAGTTGTGCCTCAATTTGGAACACCATCCTTCCTCACCTTTGTCTCTTAGAATCTCTAGTTCCCTTTAGGTTCAAATGCCAGCTTCCATAGCTATTAATGCTCAAATCTGTTCCTTTACATTTCCATCTTATTTACTTAGTATAGATTTTGTATTGATTGACCTATGTATGACCTATTTCCTCTTCGTAGAACATCAGCTCCATGAGGTCAGGGGCTCTTTATCTTTCTAACCCCCAGTGCAGAGCAGAGCAGTGCCAGCTCATAGCTTAATAAATGTGGGATTGAATTAAGGTCAATGATGCTCTCTAAATCTTATATCTTCTGTTTGCCAGCCCTTCAGGTCTCCCTTGGGGACAGATGGCTCTGCTTGGGGAATGTTTGCTGGGGGCTGGGAAAAACTTCGTTTGCTGATTCACAAAACAGCCTAGGATGTTTCAACCCAGACCTGCTGGTTTGCATATGTTCTGATTTTCTGAGTGTTTCCTTTCCTACCTTTTTTCTCCCCATTCCTTCAATATAGCTATTTTTGCAAGGTCTTCATTACTTCCTAATTATTCATATTTCTTTCATTTATTTGACTTGTTAAATACAATTCCACCAGCAGCTAACTTTCTCATCTGTTTTAGATTCATCATTAATATTATGCCCTAGTCATTCACCAAGCAGGTTTCACAGGTTCTGCATAGCCTAGAGAAGGAACATGCTACCTTTTCTTCTGGTCTCACCTCTTGCTTGTCCTGTAATGTCTTTTTTTAAATTTAGTGACCTGAGCTATATTTGCCCCCACCCCCCACCCCCATCTCTGCCAAACTCCATAGTTCTCCTTTCTAGGACAATCTTTCTCTCTCTCTCTCTCTCTCTCTCTCTCTCTCTCTCTCTCTCTCTCTCTCTCTCTCTCTCTTGCTTTCTCTCACTCTTCTCCCTTCCTCCATGCCTATATGTCTCTGTCAATATTCAATGGTTCCTCCCTCTTTCCTCCTGGATTCTCCTCCCCAGCTCCCCAGTTCCCGACCAGGTTCTTCCCAATCTTTGGCCAGCTCTCCTCTCCTTCCAAAACTCCTTCCCTCCTAGCCCTTCCCCCTCCCCATGGTATCTCAGCATCTGGGTTGCCTACCCATCTCTGAGTAGTTCTTTATGAGTCACATTGGGTTCTTCTTGTTCCACACATTTTCTCCCAAATTATAATCTGTTGTTCCTTAATTGTGCTGCATCTCTCTCGATCCTCTAGCTCTGCGGCTCACTCTAGATGTTAATACATTTTCCCAGAGCGCTGCACAGTCCTCATTAAATTTCTTAATCCCCGACAATTCGCTTCCTTAAAGCCTAACAACCTCACAGGCTGCAGCAGGCTGTGCAGCAGCCCCCTTCTCCTGGCACCAGATTGAGGCAACTCGGGCCCCCAGGAGTGGTGCCTCTGATTTCTCTTGTTCACATGTTGCTATGTTCCCTTTCCCTCTCATCAATGCCATGTACCCCTGGGGTGGTGTGATTCCCTTGTTCCCTAGCCTGGGGTTCCCTGCTCCACACATGCTTCAAGCTTAACAATGTTAGTCCTTAGCCCCCAGGAGGGACAGCAGCTTTATCGAGGGCCAAGTAGGCAACTCATGTAAGCTTGGATCTCTCTCTAGAGTCTTCCAGACTGGGCCCAGCCCCCTACTTACACACATAGCTGCTGCCAATGCTGAGATTTTCATCCTGATTTCCCAGCTCCAAAGCAAGGTCTGTCCCTTCTCCCTCAATAGTCCTGATAGAGCTAACTACCCATTTTAAACCTCCACCTAAATCCTTTCCTTTGCTAGCCTGACCTCCAGGCTGTTCACATTCCTGCCATCCTTCAGCTGATTAGGAGATGAGGTCACACATTTTCATCTCCAGGCAGGTGACCTTACTGTTCTCACTTCTTTTCCCCTATCCTCCCCAATCCACATCCCTGCCAACTTTCATCCCTTCCTCTTCTGTCTGAGCTAAGGATGATTATTTCTAGTCTAGGTGATTCAGGCATGGTTTACAATGTAAAAATCAGTAGGAATCAGCAAGTCAACAAAAATGTATGGGGGGGGGCAGCTAGGTGGTGCAGTGGATATAACACTGACCCTAGGAAGTTCAGGACTGTTCAATGACTCAGGAGTTCTTGAGTTCTAATGTCGCCTCAGACACTTAATCATTGCCTAGCTGTGTGACTTTAGACAAGTCACTTAACCCCATTGCTTTGCAAAAAAAAAAAAAATGTGTTAAGGACTAACATAGTAGGGCTATGTCCTGCAGATAGATACAAGGACAGGAATATATTCCTTACTCTCAAGGAGTTCACAGTCTAATGTGGGCAAGATGGCATGTAAAATAAGTATATGCAAGTTCCATATAGAGCAGATGGAAAGAAAGCCTCCAGGAAAAAAAAAAAATTTAGCATATTTCCCACTATTTCCCACTATGTCTTTGAGAGCTGGTCATTGTAACTACCCCTAGCTTCTAAGATCTGAGCAGCTCTGTTCCCTGGCACTGGGATGATAGTCATATAAAGATCAGTTTGTTCAACATTCTCATTTTATTGATAGCCAAACTAAGGTCATGATGGGTAAGAAACCTACCTAAATCCTGTGGGATAGCAAGTAGAAGATCAGGATTAAAATTCAAGAGAAAATCCTAGGGGCAACTAGGTGGTGCAGTGGATAGAGCACTGGACTTGGAATCAGGAGTACCTGAGTTCAAATCTGACCTCAGACACTTAATTACCTAGCTGTGTGGCCTTGGGCAAGCCACTTAACCCCATTGCCTTGCAAAAACTAAAGAGAGAGAGAGAGAGAAAGAGAGAGAGAGAGAGAGAGAGAGAGAGAGAGAGAGAGAGAGAGAATCCTGTGCTTCCTCCACCACTGCAGGTTCATTGCACTGATTCAGCCTACCTTGGCAGTGCTTCTAGTCTAGCTGGGGAGGCAGGACTCTCAACCTGAGCACTCACTTCAGAGCAATTACAAAGCAATTGTATCAGTCAGATGTGGGACTTATTGTGTGTGTTTGAGCCAATGAATAACTAAAAAGAGAACTTGCTCTGGTCCCTCTTTTGCAGAGTGATGAGGAAGCAATAGATGCCTGAGCAAGATTTGCTCAGCCTGGATGCCAGGGAAGTAGGAGTGATATAAATACTTGTTGATTGGTTGATTGTCCAAAGTGGGGATCATTTATCTCAGGTTAGTATTCTAGGGGTTAAACATCTGGGAGATGTAGGCTAATCCATTTGGTACCTTTCCCATTGACTTCACCCCAAGAATAATTGGTAATATGAAAATGCTTACCACAAAGATTACAATTTTTAGGGGCAGCTAGGTGGCGCAATGGATAGAGCACTGGCCCTGGAGTCAGGAGTACCTGGGTTCAAATCTGACCTCAGACACTTAATAATTACCTAGCTGTGTGGCCTTGGGCAAGTCACTTAACCCCATTGCCTTGCAAAAAAAAAATCCTAAAAAAAAAGATTTCAATTTTTTAAAAAATCTTCTATTGGGGAGATCTAAGGAGGAGGAGACTGGGGGAGGCAGGGCACAAGATCTAAGGAGATACTTTCCCAGTCTTCTTTCAGCTTTCAGGGAGAGGAAGAGGAAGAAACATATACTTACTATATTAATAGCCAAATAGTATGAATAGTCAGGGTGCTGAGGAAAGGAAAGGTTATTAAAAATTACCCGATTTCTAAAAAGTCCTCCAACCCTCTCTATTGTTTCTGTTTGTATGTATGTGTGTCATTGTCTGTCTCTCTGTCTCTTTCTATCTCTCTCCATCTTGCTGTCTTTCTGTCTCTGTCTCTGTGTCTTTCTGTGTCTCTTCCCTATCTCTGTCTCTGTCTCTCCCTTTCTTCCCTTCCCCCCTTTCTCCCTGTCTCTCTTACTGGGCAACAGGCATCCAGCATCTAGAGAAGAGCCTCAGGGCCTGCAGCTCTGACCACAGTCTTTCTAGTAGGTGTCTTCCCATTGCTCCTATTGCCTTTAAAACATACAATCATCTATCTCCATAACCCCTCCTTGCAGCAGGTAAATGAGGATTATTACATATTAAAATTTGAAGCTCCCTTCTAATGGGGCACTCCTGGAGAACACAACAAATTACCATACCACCCCCCCCTCTTAGTGGGGAATAATCATTAGTGCCATAGGAAATTCTAAACAAGTGATTAAATCATTATGAGGAAGGGCACCATGAGCGTGCTTTACCATAAAGAATCAAACATACATTAGGAAAAAGCACCTGTGAGCTATGAGATAGAATTGGAAGAGGGAGGAATCCAAGATTCTCCAGGGCTCTCATTGATGAGAAAAGGATGTATTGGGCTTCAGCTTATAAGGCAGAATCCTACTAGACTATTTTCTCTATCCTAGATGAGTCACAGACTTGGGGTTGAGAAGAAAGAAAGATATCTCCACCTCCCTCTAAAACCCTGACCGTTCCTTGGTTAAAGTCCTCAACCCATTCATTGTTCATATTTCACATCCTGACTATGCCCTTGTTTTGAGTCCACCTCCTAAACCTAACCCTAGTCTCACCACTGACCACAGCCTGGTTTCTGGATTAAAGAAAGGACATGGTTTATGCTCACCAAAATCTGATTATAATAAATTGATATCAGAATGAAGAATCAACTAAGAACATGTGCAACTCCATGCCATAAGTATCCTGGGTCCTCTTTGTCCTTATTCTGGTGGACATGACAACATGAGGAGGCCCAACCAGGAGCAGGGCACCTCAGCCATGCCTTACAAAGTGACCTTGAGTGGCTTCTTGGCCCACCTTCCCCCCTTCTCTCTAGGGTACATTCCTTTGTACTCCAAGGTAAACAAGCTATTCTGGTGCCTTTTTGCAACTGCACCAATCCATGATAAGAAAACTCCCTGCCCCTTTGAATATGCCAATTAGAAGTATGCCAGATAAGAATAAACAAACTGGCTGGTACAGTTTCTTTATTTACCTATGAATTCATGAGTTACTCTGACCCCTTCTCTTATCCCCTCCCTTCCTCCCTCTGAGATATGGGGATAAAATTCTGATTAGATTTTCTCAATCCCAAACATATATCCTAAGTCATACCCCACACTTAGATCCATAGCCATGGCCCGCTTTGAGTTTTTGTTGAGAGAAATAAAAAAGGAGAAGCATTGAGGTAGAAAAGAATAACAATTGCTGACATTTATGTATTCTTTTAAGGTTTGCAAAGGACTTTACATACATTATCTCATTTGACCTTCAACAACCCTATGATGTAGGCTCTACAAGTATTATGATCATGTCTATTTAACAAATGAATAAAATGACACTCTTAGAGGTTAGATAAAATTTCCTGCTAATATCAAAAGCAGAATTTGAACCCAGGGGTTTCTTGACCTCAAAGTAAACTCTTTGTTCCCTGAGCAGGTCATTTGCCCTGCTCAGCCAGTGCCTCTGCTGTTTTCCATGCTTGGAATTGCCAGTCTTCACCTGTTGAATTCCTTCCCATTTTTTGAAGTCCAAACCAAATATCACCTCCTCCATGAAGTCTTCCTTATTCCTTAGATACCACTTGACACTGTATCTTATACTTCTCTATTGCACTTACCATTAATATGGCTCCAATTTATGTATTTATGTCTTTTTACCCCTACTAAACTATAAACTCAATGAGTGGAGAGATTAGATGCACTTTGTATCCTTCCCCCTGCTCAGGACCTAGATCAGTGTTCTGTACCTATCAGTGTTCAATAAATGTTTGCTGAAAAATTGAATAAATGGACTCTGTCTCAGGTTCTCCTATGAGCTGATTTTGTGACTCATTTCTCTCTGAAGTCCCTTCCTACTCTCAGATCCTTCCTTCTCATACAGTCTATGGTTCTATTTATGGCCTTTGAAGCCTGTTGTAACCAGGCTCCAAACTATCTTTTCAGCCTCATTATGTTCCTCCTCTTCATGTCCTCTTCAGTTCAGTCACTCTGGCCTCCTTGCTGTTCCTTACATAGGACATTTCATTTATCCTATCCATGTCTTCCATCCTCCCTCCAGTGCCACTCCTCCTTCTGCCATCTAATTTCCTAGATGCCCCACAGGGGCTCTGAATTTGCAGCTAGAGGACCCAAATGGGAATCTTACACTACACAAATAATCTTAGGTAAGTCACTTACATTATCTGCAAATTGAAGATGGTTTAGCTAGATGACCACAAAAGTGCCTGCCAGATCTAAAATTATAATTCTATAATCTTGGAGAGCCCACCTCCTGCTCCCCAATACTCTTGGGAAGAGAAAAAAGAAAAATTGTATATCTCAAATCAACTTAGTGCAAAGGGAAATATTACAGTTCAGAGACACTCCAGTTTCTTCCTATAACACTGCTGTAGACAAGAGTTTTGTACCAGATCTGAGTGTCTTGGAGTCTGTCCAAGGGAGTTATGGGACTGAAGTTCCTTCTACAACAGGGCAATGTGATAGGCGTTATCAGTCTGCCTTTATTAACTTGTCTATCTCTGTTTAAATAGACTGGAGATATAAGCCAGCAGCTACCCATGCTGCCCTTTTTCCCCAGAATCCAAGCTCACCCCCATCCCAGGACTCAGCATAGTTTCTGTTACTACCTGTTAGATTCCTTTGAAGATCACTGAGGAGTCTCTGTGTAGATATACATACTTTTTTTGGTCAGTCATTCAATAGTGTCTGACTCTTCATGATAACATGGACCACAGCAGGTCCTTTTATCCTCCACTATCGTCAAAGTCTGCCCAGGTTTCCTTGATGCTATCTATCCATCTTTTCCTCTGATGTCCTCTTTTCCTTTTGCCTTCAATTTTTACCAACATCAGGAGATACATACATGCACACTTACCCAACCCAAGATCCTCCTTCCTGGCCTTTGGATGCCAGAAGGTAGGCATCTAGGGAAAGGAGGCCATTGGGGATCTTGGGAAACTTGGTCTGGGTCTTAGACTCTGCGGTGACTAATGTGCAGGATACTTAGGAGGTTGTGGTAAATTATTCACACAGTTTCTGTGAATTATTCACACTGTTATTATTTATTTTTCAGATGTGCCTGCGGCAGAGCCTCCAGGCCCATGTTCAAAGAATGACATAACTCCTGATTCTAGATTGTCATGGACCATAGAGACCTGTCTGAGATTCGTTCCTGGTCAACTACAAGACTAGTTTCCTTCTTGGCAGAAGGGGAGAGCAGAAGCACCACCTGAGAGGAAGAACAAGGGCTATGGACCAAAGAAGCCCCCCCCCCCAGCTATGCCCCTGACAACTTGACTCTTCCTAGGCACCTATTTCCATGTGTCCAACATGAGTCTCCTCTTCTCTTCCCCCGCTTATGGCCAAATACCTTCTTGTCCATGAGCCTGAATTTTTATGATCTAGGTATCTTAGTATGTACACATGTGGAAACATACAACCACTAAATGTCAGTCATGAAAGAAACCATTGAGATTATAATAATTAATAATTAACACATATATAATATCTTAAGGTTTTTAAAGCACTTTATATGTGGTACCATTTGATCCTCACAAGAGCTTTTTGAGAAAGAGGTCATTATCATTTCTGGTTTGCAGATGAGGAAACAGACTGAGAGGTTATTTGACTTGCCCAGGGTCACACATTCAGCAAGTTTCTGAGAAAAATCTCAGGTCTTCCTAACTTTAAGTCCAGTATTCTATCCACTTCACCACCTAGATCATAAAAGCAGCATGATCCCATGGGGGGGGGGGGGAATTGGTTTTAGAGTAAGAGGTGCTGAATTCAAATAGGTTGGACTTTGGTCAACCTATTTAACTTTCCTGCACCTCAGTTTCCTAATCTGGTGAGAAAATTGAGGTCAAAAGAGAAATGATCAATACAAAGTCACAGAAATAGTAATAGAGATCTTTAGGACCCAGACCCTCTGACTCTAGGGTCCAGTGTGTATTCTCCTATGACATATTGTCCCTGCATGTGTCCCTGCACTCCTCTATACATGACCAGGACATTTGTCCTGAACCCCACCTGCTTTGGGTCAGTGCCCTTACATTCACACACATGGTTCACAGGGTTTCCTGATGTTACTTTGAACTCTCATGATTTGAGTGGTGAGTAGGAAGGTGGGTGTTCTTGCTGGCAATATGTCCTTGTCTACCTGGCCCCACCAGCCTTGACCCCTCCTGGGCTTCAGAGCCGGCAGCCGTGGGCTGGATACACCCAGCAGCTCTCCCTTCTTGTAGGGACAAAGCAGAGCTGGAGTCTCCATGGCAACCAGAATCCAGACCAGCCAGAGCTTGGCAGATCCGGGCCAATAGCCTGGATTTCCCTCAGAGGTGGAGATGTAGCCTTTGCCTATGGGAACTACAGACTTTTCCTGTATGTGTGGAAGTCCTGTGGCCACTGACCAGGCAGAGGATGAGGAGGACAGGCATAAAGAGTCAGCCAAGGAAGGCCAGGGTGGTTCAGACAAGCTTTGCAACCAGAGCTCCTTTCCTCCAGGAGACTAAAATTGCAGACTTACCAGGAGTTCCTGAACATAGTAGTGAATTTTAGGAACACGGAGCCCCGTAAAGAGGTTTTGACTGAAAATGACAGCACCTGAACTGGAATGCTTCTGCTTATTCACTTGTATGACCTTGGCCAAGCACTTGAGTCTCTCTGAGAATCAGCTTATCTGGAAAATGAGGGGCCTGGATTAAATGATCTCTAGGGTTCCTGTCAATTTTAAATGTTTGATCTTATGGGAACTGCACTCTGCCTTTTTTCCCAAGCACCAGCTATCAGTCCCTGCCCTCAAAGTTGCCTAGACCTTGGAAAATAAAATCTTTTCCATTCATTCACCAAAATGTATTGGTTCTTATCCTTCAAAGGGGCACTTGCATCTTTAAAAAGGTTTCTATCAAGGAGGGCAATTCTTTTTTTTAGGTTTTTGCAAGGCAAATGGGGTTAAGTGGCTTGCCCAAGGCCACACAGCTAGGTAATTATTAAGTGTCTGAGACTGGATTTGAACCCAGGTATTCCTGACTCCAAGGCCGGTGCTTTATCCACTACGCCACCTAGGGAGGGCAATTCTTAACCTGAAGAAATTAATTACTGTGGAATTTCAGGCATTGGGGGGAAGATTTCTCTGGAGGCACCTATTCTGCCTGTGAGTGAGGCTGTCCTAGAGACTGGGGCCTAAATCTTCCTTTTGTCTACATCATAACCAGCCATTCCATGGAAGCTATTCCTCAGTTCTAGGTGCCTTTCCTCACTTCCTTAAAGTAGAAATGAAGAAATTCAATTGTACTGAGTCATCCAGGGCCCAGGAAGTCCAGGTTTATATTTAAACCCCAAAGCGGCTGCCTCAGCAGGCTTCTGGGTTGCTCCGAGCACCTGGACCCACAGTTCTCCGGTCTTTATTCTCTTTGGAAGGAACCACTAAGTAGGGCAGCAAGGGGGAGTACTAAGGTGGAACCCCTGAGAGTCAGATCCCTAGTCCGAGTTTATTATATTGGTGTCCTTGGCTAATCTGGTACCATGGAAGAACCACATCCTTATTGTGTTGGGGTGTGGCCTGGGGTAGTAAAGGTAGTTCCAGTTACACCTCATCCAATGTGTGTGTGTGTGTGTGTGTGTGTGTGTGTGTGTGTGTGTGTGTGTATGTCCAGCCCCAGCTCTGTAACCTCTAACATAGCCCTAACTTCAACTCCAACCTCAAATTGCCCCATTCTCCAAGGTCCTAGAAAGGCATGGAATAGAGGACAAAGAATAGATTTCTCAAACCTTTGTGAACCCACCCCCCTCTAGCTACTCAGAGGTCTCTGTTCTCTTGTCCTTCTGCTCCAGGCTGATAACTAAATTAGTCGTCACCAGGTTCTCAGCTCCAAACATCCAGCCCTGAGCTCCCTCCTGCCTCCCCATGCTCAGATGGGGGCCTTCAAAGCTAGCTCAGAGCTGAAGTGTATCTGGTGCCCACAGCTGGATTAAGCTGGTATCCGGAGGCTGCCTCTGAATGGAGGAATCTCCTCCTGAAAGACATCAACAATGTAGCCAATCCAGCTTCCTCTCAATGGGGCGCCAGGCTGATGGAAGGAAGAGCCTTCAATGGGATGTGCTGTCCTTTATCCCAAGGAGAGGGGGAGGGGGGCTTATAGATACCTCCTTTTGTGGCTACACAGCTGATGAAATTCTGGGCAGCCACCAAGGCCATAGGGAGGGAGAGGAAGGGAAGAACACAGGGACCATTGGGACCATTGGGATTTACAGGACAGGGGATGTTGGAGAAGAAGACTGGGAAGACCCAGGGACTAAGATGGAATTCCTCACCTACCCAGTGGTAAAGAATAAAAGGGGCAGGGGAAGGAGGATTTATGTGTGGACCTGGCTCAGTTAGAAATGAAAGGACAGATCTCCTTTTAACACCTATGACATTCAGGGAATACCAAGTATTCAGGGAGAATTTGGAACTTGGGTACAAATTACATATCCGCTTATAATATGCCCTTGGGCAAAAACTACTTTGAGCAAGTAGAAGACTCAGTGGATCTAATGCTGAGCCAGGAGTCAGGAAGACCTGAATTCAAATACTTACCAGATATGTGATCCTGGGCAAAACACTTAACTTCCGTTTGCCTTAGGAATTGCTCCAGTAGCTTTACCAAGAAAGCCCCGTGGACAGTATGGTCCATGTGGTCACAAAGAATCAGACAACTGAACAACAAAAATTACTTCACCTGGCAAGGATTTAATTTCCTCACTTAGAAAATAAAAAATGTTGTGCTAGAATGATCCCTAGTGTCCCAGCTCTATATCTTATGATTTTAAGACCTCCTCCACACACAGTCAGAAATCTTCATGTTCCCATTTTAGACCATTAGGAACCTTTGGGTTGGTTCCCTTCTTTTTGCCTCACTCCTTCTGGTCTCTGCAAGACAGTGCAGTGCCCTTTGTCAAGACCCTGAGATGGACTCAAAAGATACTGTCTCATGGCCCTTTCCCTCCCAAATCTTACGCTATTACTCCAGTCTCTCTCTCTAGACTTGTTGTTCCCCTTTACTGTTCAGTGAGTCTCTTTCCCTGTAGTTTAGGACTTTCCTGATTCTAGATCCTTCCTCTACCTCTCATTTTGGAGTTGGGGCCTGGGTCTCAGAGGTGGTTCCTCCTCCCCATAACTAATTATCCCTGTCTCTGATGCACAGAAGGAATTAGACCCTAATTGTACCTTAAGCAGGGATGTTATTAATCTGTGACAGTCCCTGGTGTCTAGGTCTGCCCTTTGGGCATTGCCTGTGGAACAGTTCTCCAATTCAGATTACTGATGGATGGAGTTTGTGTGTTCTAAATTATGAAGTCCTGGGTCTAAAGGACTGACATCTCCCCCCTTCCCTGAACACACTGCAGCTCCCCTTCCCTTCCTTAATTCTCTCCTCTTTCTTGTTCTCTAATGAGGAAGACAGATGTATTAGCCAAGGAGCTGTGTCTCTTCCCTCTAGAAGCACCTGTACATTGATCCATAAAGGACTTCACTATTATCCTAAAAGGAGACAGCATTCCAACCAAGTTCCCGTGTTTCTTAGTCAGATCTCTGCCCTTGCCTCTGCCTCCATTCCTTTTCCTGATCCCTTCTCCTGGGCAATTACTCACCTGGAATTTCACTTAGAAAGCACTTGGCAACATCGAAGCTCCTCACTGTTCAGAATAAGGAATGAGGCCTGGCCCAGAAAGGTAGAGTGTCACTTAGCTAAGGTCACAGAGCAAGTTAGTGACAAAGATACCAGATTTTCTGACTCCCACTAGAGTGGTCTTTCCACTACAGAGCATAATCTCCTCACCAACCTCCCCTATTTAGTACACTGCTAAACTCCCTTATTTTTAGGCCCCAGGACTTTCTCCCTATCATAGCCCTGGGGTACTGATCTGACCATTACTGCCCAGATCTTAGCTGGGGAGGAGAGAGACTGTGGTGAGGAAGAGGGCCTTGAAAGTCAATGTCAATTTTTGGTGGAGCTGTGAACTCATTCAACCTTCCTGGAGAGCAGTTTGGAATTATGCCCAAAGGACAACAAAAATATGCATACCCTTTGATCCAGCAATACCACTATTGGGTCTATACTCTGAAGAGATTATGAAAAAGGGTAAAAACATCACTTGTACAAAAATATTCACAGCAGATGTTTGTGGTGGCAAAGAATTGGAAATTAAGTGAATGTCCATCAATTGGGGAATGGCTTAATAAACTGTGGTATATGTATGTGAAGGAACACTATTGTTCTATTAGAAGCCAGGAGGGATGGAAATTCAAGGAAGCCTGGAAGGATTTGCATAAATGGATGCTGAGCAAGATGAGCAGAACCAAAAGAACATTGTACACCCTAACGACAACATGGGGTTGATGATCAACCTCAATGGACTTGCTCATGCCATCAGTGCAACAATCAGGCACAATTTTGGGGTATCTGTGATGGAGAATATATTTTATTTTTCTTCCTTAAGAATATGATTTCTCTCTCATCACATTCAACTTAGATCAACGTATACCATGGAAACAATGTGAAGACTAACAGACTGCCTTCTGTGGGGGTGGGGGGAGTAAGATTAGAGGGAAAATTGTGAAACTCAAAAATAAATAAAATCCTTCTTTTATTTAAAAAAAAAAAGTCATTGTAGAGATACATCTGACCATTAGCCAGGCCACTCTAGAGGACAAGTTTTGTGTTGGGGATGTGTTTCTCTCTTGCTTTTAAGTGATGGAGATTTGAGTTGACCATTCTCTGAACAGGTCTACTCTGGAGTCATTCCTGGGAGCTGGAAACAAATGGAAAGGGTGAATGTTAAAAATGGGTGAGGTTTAAGACAGGAGCATGCTTACCACCAAATCCTTTCTAACTCCTGTGTTGACTATGAGCTGGGCATGGGTCCATGTTCCAGGCTAAGCCTCAGAGAAAGCTCACCATATCTATCAAAAATGACACCAGTAAGAAGTTTGATTCTCTAATCCTTGAATCTTCTTGAAATCTCAAAGCTCAGAGCTCTTCCTGAGGACTCTCTTTGCTATTCATGCCCTGGGCTGTGTGTATGTCTATAAGTCTATATGTCTCTGATCCTGTGTCTAACTGTCTCTGTCTCTTTTTTTTTTATCTGTTTCTGTTTCTCTGTCTCAGTCTCTTCTTTATCTTTCTCTCTCTCTCTCTCTCTCTCTCTCTGCTCCTGGACCTGTGGGGACATCTGGAGGAGAAAGGGCTGCCTCCTTTCCTTCTGCATCAACCCCCTTTACATCTGCTAGTTGGCCAGTTCTTTTTCTTAAAGTCCTCTGATGGGTCTGGAAGACATCCTTAACTCAAAGCTGAACTGAACTCATGCCAGAAGCCTTTCTCAATAACCAGGTTCAGCCTGGCACAGCATGCATGAGAATAATGTTTTTATGGATGCCCCCTCATCTGCATAGAGAGACCATCAAGTAAGTGCTTTAGTTAAAATGGAATTCCATGGCCCCAGTGAAGAAGGGAAGGGTACCTTGAGTAAGGCATTTTTGATTCTCAGTTTCCTACCCTGTAAGGCAAGATTAGGCAAGAATCCAGGGATCACAAACCATGTTCTGAAATCCACATCTGACCAGTCTGTTTTTTGTACAAAATAATTTTTACATTTTTAATTGCAATAAAACTTCATTTGAAGATTTTTTTAAAACCATTTTTAGCTTAAAGGCTAGCCAAAAAGAAAAAGTTATTAGATTTAGCCAAGGGACTGTACATTTATGACCCCTGGATTAAATAACCAAGGTGCCTTCTGATCATATAACTGTTTCCAGTCCAGAAGGTATAGGTCAAGGAAAGGAATGTGTCTGGAAGGAGCTGGAAAAATGCAAATTAGTCTCATGTGAGAAGAGATCAGTGAACTGAAGGTGAACTTCACAAGTACCAAGGAGGAAGCAGCTGGTGGTGAAGAGGCCTTCATGGTACACGAAGTAGAAAGGAAACTAGATTTGGAATCATATGACCTGGGTTCATATCCCAGCTCTGCCACATACAGTCCCAGTGACTTTGCACAAGTCCATACCACTACCACCCCGCAACCCAGGTTCAGGTTCTTCATTTCTAAAATAATTGGATTGGATGAGATAACTTCTGAGGTCCCTTCCACCTTTAAATCTAGGATCTCATAGTTCTCATACCATCCAAAATTCATTTACAGTTCTATGTACTGAGCCAACTAAGGATGTCCTTTGAACATCCATCTCACCAAGTGAGCTCTGAGAGAGCTGTGTTGCAGGGGTGAGGAATGTCAATCCCATGGAACACTCCCTTCCCCTGTGTAAAAAATTATGGCAATGGTGAAGGAGTCCTTTACCCTGCTAAGCCTCTCTCTCTCTCTCTCTCTCTCTCCAGCTCCTTCAGAAGCAAGGGAAACTCAGAAATTCCCCCAATCCATTTACTTCTCAGGGCAGAAATTAAAGTGCTGAATTTAATAGCAAAGCAAATTTGACTAAAGAGAAAATGAGATTTCTTTGTCAAGGTGAATATGTCTGGGAGTGCCCTGTATGAGCCAGGAATGGGGGAGGTGGGGGTGAGGACTGGCATTTAGGGGGATGCAAAGAGAGGGAGAGAGGATCTGGAATTATTAGAATGTTGATTATGTCCTCTTGATTGTTAATGAAATTCTTCACCTTGGATTTCTGGACCACGGGGAAAGACTCCTGAAGCTCATTTCCTAACTGATGAGAGTAGAAAAAGAGGGCAGGAGGGATCAGAAGACACACCACTTCAGAAAAAATTAAATCCAGACAAAATAAATAGGATTTGGTGATGCCAAATGATTCTTGCTTTCAGGGAGACACCCCCATTGTGACTTCCCCATATGCCCTAGATAGAATGACCAAAGGTGGGGCTTAGTCACCTCCAGATCCAGGAGTATTGGACTGAGCTCCCCTGGACTCAGGGTGGGAAGGGGCCAGTTCTGAATATTGCCCTCCTCATACTTAAGAGGGAGAAGGAGGATTTTCTTAATCTGCTGGGTGCCCCAAAGTGATCAGGATTCACTTTAGTAGTACAGATTTAAATAAACTACTTGCTTGATGACCCCCTCCATGAAGGTGATGAAGAAAAACAGAATAATTCCCAAAGAAAGAAACCCAAAATTTCATTGTAGGAGATAACTTCAGAGTGAATTTTTCCATTTTTTCAGATTAGCTGCACTTTGCCGCAAACATAAGAACCCACTATGTTTCCTGTAGTGACTTTAGGCATGCCAAGAAATAGTGGTTCTGTTCTCTGACTCTAGGATTTCATCATTTAGAAGAGGTGACCAGAGAGATTATGATAAAAGATAATATACCTAGACCTAAAAACTATAGGACAACTGCAGGGGGGAAACACAGTGACATTTCTGCAATGTTGCCCAGTCAAGGTCATTTTGCAACAATGCTAATACAGTGTGACTAGATACCATCATGTCATGCAGCTCTGTAGTTAGTAATCATGTTCCCTCAGTAGCTTTGTGATAGACATTAAACATTACTAAGAACCTACTATGTGTACCAAACATTGTACTAAAGGTTCAGGATATAAAATGAGGTAAAAAATAGCCCCTACCCTCAAAGAACATGCAATCTAATGGGGGAGACAATAAGCAAACAAACATGTATAAACTATAGAGAGAGTAAATAGGAAGTAAATAGGAGAAGGAAAAAAATAAGAGGGATTAAGAAAAGCTTCCTGTAGAAGATGGGGAAGCAGGGAAGCATCAGGCTAAGATGATAGAAGAGAGCATTCCAAGCTAAAAGGACCACCAGAGAAAATTTCCAGGGTCAAAATAACAGCAGGAGGTCAGTTTCACTGGAGGGAGCATTGTTCCTATGGAAATAGCTAGTCCCTATGATACAGTCTGGGAATCTAGATGGCAAAGTGGATAAAGCATTGGCCCTGGAGTCAGAAGGACCAGAGTTCAAATCCAGCCTCAGCTACTTACTAATCTGTGTGACTCTGGGCAAGTCACATAATCTTGTCCGACATAGTCCTTGACTGCAAAATATACTAGAGAAGGAAATGGCAAACTACTCTAGTATCTTTGCCAAGAAAACCCAAATAGGGTCAGGAAGAGTCAGATAGTACTGAAATGACTCAACAATAAAGCAGTCCTTGTCCCATTTCAAAGATCACACTTGGTGGAATTGTTATTTATCTTCCATTCTTTTTTTTTTAGTTTTTTTTTTTTTTTGCAAAGCAGTGGGGTTAAGTGGCTTTCCCAAGACCATACAGCTGGGTAATTATTAAGTGTCTGAGGACAGATTTGAACCCAGATACTTCTGACTCCAGGGCCGGTGCTCTGTCCGCTGTGCCACCTAGCTGCCCCTTATTTTTCATTCTTGAAGAGGACCATGACATCAGGAAGGTGATGTCATAACTTACAAGTGAATTGGATTTAAGTGAGGAAAGATTGTATAAAGTCACCAGGAAGGAAGGAAGAAACTGAGTGATGTAGCTCCTACTACTCACAGTTTGTTGTTTTTCCTTATTTCTCAACAAAAACCATGACTAGGTGGGATATACCTGTACTCAATTTATCTGGGTCCAGAGGCAAAGAGAAGATTTGCTACTCTCTATGGTTCCAGATTGTATAGGGGCAACAACAATCCAAAATAACCAATTAGAACAGCAATAACCTACATGTCCAGAATTCCACCTCCTACACACACACACACACACACACACACACACACACAGACATCTTTCTACTTACATGGCCACAATCATAGCACAGGTCCTCACACCCTCCTTAGCAGACTATTCCAACCACCCCCAATTGGTTTCCCTGTATCCAATCCCTCCCTCCTCCAATCTAACCTACACAGAGCAACCAAATTGATCTTCCTAAAATATAGGTCTTAACATGCCATGACCCTGCTCAAGAAGTTTTACAGTTCCTTATTGCCTTTTGGAGAAAATGCAAACTCCTCCATCTGGAGGAGTCTTTCCCAATATGGATTTCTCCTCCTCTCCAGGTAATATAAAAAAAAATACCCCTTCAAGCACTCCAAGTCAGACAAAGAGATCTACTTGCTATTCCCCATATAAGACATCCCAAATCCTTCTTTCCAAGCCTGGAATGTATTTCCTCCTCCCCTCCACCTCAGCTCTATCCCTATCAGGAAGCTTTTCCCTAAGTCCCTAGTTGTTAGAGCCCAGCCTTTCTCTACTCTGCCCCATCCCTAAAATTATTTTGCATTGACTCAGAAGAATCTTTGAGAGCAAAGATTATTTCATTTTTGCTTTTTATAAAGTACCTAGTATAAAGCAGGCAATTAATAAATGTTTATTTAATGAATGGAATATATGCCACATGTTCAGGACTGTGCCAGGAATCAGTAAGGGAGCCTGAAATAAGCTTCTCTCTCTGCCTCCCTTCCCTTACTGTCTATATTCTTAGTTTTGTTCCTGAAACTCTCCCCAAGATCATGAATCTGTAAGGGACTTTGTGGTAAATTGTCCCAACAGAGGATGGAAATACTTTGTCCTTATTTGTAAACATTTTTTATTTATTTATCTTTGTAGGTATTGCATTATCTCAAAAGCATGTAAGCTTCTTGAGGAAAGGAAGGGAGGGAGGAAGGGGGGAAGGGAAAGAGGAAAGGAAAGAAGGAAGGAAAAGAAAAAAAGAAGTTAAGAAGAGAAAGAGTAATGGAAGGGAAGTAGAGAAAGGAAAAGAACATTTTACTAATATTATTTCATTTAAGACCCACAAGGACCCTGGGAGGTAGATGCTGTTAATACACCTATTTTACAATTGAAGAAACTGAGGCACACAGAAAAAAATTAAGCCACATACCTTGGTTCACATAGCTAGTAAATGTCTGAGGCCAGATATGAACTCAAGTCTTCCTGAATCCAGACCCAGCACTCTTATCCACTGTCACCCAACTGCCAGGGTAGGGACTTTTTTTATTTTATGGCTTTATATTCCTAGCCCAGTTTCTGGCATATTTTGCAGTAGCTTAACAAATGCTTCTTGAATTGAACTGACACTGGACTTAAACTAAAAATTTCTCACCACCTCTACAGACCTACTCCCTGTTTTTCCCCATATATACACCCACATGTACCAGTTCCTTATATTTGTATATACCTATTTCTGAGACCCAGTCAGCACCAAAACCCTTATGTAGCTCAGACTTCTACCCCTGGGAACTGCTCCCATGGGCCCAGAGTTTCTTTTTACTCTTAACAATCACACCAGAGCCTTGAGAAAGCCTCCCTTGAAGAGAGGGCCCATTTATAGTTTCACTTGTCCATTACTCCTATGCTGGATCCCCTCTACCTTCCTCCCCAAGCCTTTTCTGCTTCCTTTTGATTCTTCCCTGCCTCCCTTCTTCCCTCTTCCTCTGCCCTGCCCCCAGTCCTCTGTGCCCCCCAACTGCTCCCAGTTGTGGAATCACTAGAGCCCCTAAACACTTAGCTCTTTCCTTGAGATCCCCAAATTTGCCACTAGTTACATATTGATCCTGTTTAACTTTCCCAATGGATAATAAACAAGAAATTAAAATGACTTCCTGGAATATTAATGTAGTAAATGGCACTATTAAAAGAAAGAAAATACAGCTCAGAAAATTCACTTTGATGTAGAGTTTCTACAGGAGGCTCATTTATCTGCAACTGAGACTTTAGAAATGAGATTCTGAAGGTTTCTCTGATGTCTCTTATTTTTCCCTCACCCAGAATTCAAACAGTATTGGAATCACAATTTGGTGCCATAAAATACTAGGACTTTTTCTCCTCTCTCCCATGAACTAAAGTAGAATCGGGGCAGATGGAAGCCAAAGTCTCAGCAAACTCAAATCCCCATCCTCTGGTTTTCTTAACAAAAAAGCTACCTCCCCCATCCTTTCCACTCTCTGAACCTTCTCCAAATTGGCCTTTTCCTGGCATCACCCCTGGGTTGCAAAAGGGAAAGTTTATGATGCTTTATCCCTTGTTGTTCTGCCTTGGAAGGATACCCAGGGGACCAAAAACCCAAGAAGAGTTCTCATGACAACTTGATCTATAATGTGGGATGGAGACAAGAGTAGGTAGGAGGATAGCTGTTCCATCACCCACTTCCTTGCTTTTGAATGGACTGGCTCCTGTACCTCAAAAGCTCTACTAACTCATCCCTACCTTTTAGAATCCCTACTCCATTCAAGACTAAGGTTTAAATGCCACCAAATTCTCTACAACGTCTTTCCTGATCCAATGGATTCAAAGTAAAAAGCCTTGGGTTTGAGTCTCATCTGGCCTCAGTCTCTTCATCTTTAAAAAAAGGTATTGGACTAATAATCACTGAGGCACCTTCAAGGTTTTCTTCCTGAAACCAATCCCAAAGCCTGGTGGGACTTTACCCCCTTTGACCTCTCCTTCCTTACAGTCAGACAAGACTATCACTCTACAATATCATAAAATTTTATAGTCAAATGGCATCCAAAATAAATCATCTCATCCAACCTACCTTATAAAAGAAGGGAAAACTAAGAATCAGAATGATTTCACTGATTGGAAAAAAATCATTGAACTTGGAGTCAGGGTTCAAATGGACAATTCACTTAAAACCTCTGAAATTTAGTTTCCTTATTGATATAAAGGATGGAGAGTGGGAAAGGAATAAGCATTTAAATAATTCCTACTATGCTCCAAGCACTCTGCTAAGTACTTTTCATAAATATTATCTAATTTGAACCTCACAACAATCAAGCAAATTAAACACTGTTATTATCCCCATTTTACAATTGAGGAAACCGAGGCAAAAAGCTAAGTGACTTGCCCAGGATCATAGAACTAATGTCTCAGAGTGGATTTGAATTCAGATCTTCCTGACCCAAGACCACCACTCTATCCACTCTACCAGTCAGCTGCTTCTAAAGGGGATAATAGTTATATCACTTATTTCACAGGGATTGTTATAGAGAATATATTCTGGAAGCCATAAAGGGTTTATTACTCAAAGTTACAAAAGTAGTTAATGTCAGAGTCAAGATTGGAAGCCAGGAATGTCTTCAGTCTAATGTCCAATATTCTATTCATTATAGCACACATTACCTTTGTCTTCTGATTTGAACTTCTGAAAACTCATTCTTCACTCAAAAAGTTCTTGTATAACCACAGATCTTCTACCATCCATTCCCCCTTCATTAAGTCCTTAGTGGGGAACAGGAATAGTTAATTCCCTTTTGTGTTCCAGTTACCAAGTCATAGACTCAATCTCATTTCCAGATAACACATTCTTCTTCCTGTTCCCTCACAGTCTTTTTCTTTTCTCCTCTCTCCTTCAGCTTCAACCTGTTTCTGGTAGACTCATTCATGCTTGACTCAAAGTTCAGGCAGTGAAGGTTAGTGCATGAGGTGTGACAGGCTCTCCATCTGAGTCAAGTGAATCCAGAATCAGAAGACTTGGGTGTGAATCCTGGTTTTGCTACTGACCAGTTCTACAACCTTGTACAACTTCTCTGGATCTCAACTTCCTCATCTCTGTAAGAACATAGAGTTGAACTAGCTTAGCAGTTCTCAGGCTTTTTGATTTCAGGACCCACCCTTTTGTACTCTTTTTTTTTTTAAGTTTTTGCAAGGCAAACAGGGTTAAGTGGCTTGCCCAAGGCCACACAGCTAGGTAATCATTAAGTGTCTGAGGTCGGATTTGAACCCAGGTACTCCTGACTCCAGGGCTAGTGCTTTATCCACTGCGCAACCTAGCTGCCCCAACCCTTTTGTACTCTTAAAAATTATTGAGGTTATGGATATGGATTATAACTATTGATATTTCCTAAGTTAGAAGATAAAAGTGATTAGTTTTAACATATTTACTTATTTAGAACAGTAATAATAAAACTGTAACATGCTGATAGAAAATATATTTTTTATGAAAAATAACTTTATTTTCCAAAATAAAAAATTTAATGAGAAGAGTAACATTGTTTTACTTTTTTTCAAATCTCTTTAATGTCTGACTTAATAGAAGGCAGCTGGATTTTCATTTCTGCTTCTGTATTCAATAAGGTGTGAGATGTTGTTTTGGTTGAAATATATGAAGAAAAAAGTTTCACATAGATAAGTAGCTGGGAAAGGAAAACATTTTTAATAGCAAATAACATCTTAGTATTATTATGAAAAGAACTTCCCCTGGAAGGTCATGGGGACCTGGAGGATCTGAGGACCATACTTTAAGAACTCCTAAAAATCATCTCTAAAAATCCTTCCTAGTTCTAATTTGAACCTGAAATCAGTTCTAAGTCCTGGTAGACTCTGAGACTTCTAAGTCTCAGAACCTTCTCCCTTTCCCCCAACCACATAGGACTATGTCCAGTCTATTCTTCTCTTCCTCTCCCCTTCCAGTCTCCATCACATAATTATATCCCTTACAGGCATCTCAGAAGAAGCCACCCTCCCAGGGCAAGGAGAACTCTAATCTAAATCCTCTCTTAATTTACTCACTAACCCCCTACATAAAGGGATGCATGCTCAATGTCTCATAGGCTCACAAGCACTGTGGAAGTCCAATGAGTCAGGAGAAGAGATAGAAAAGTGGAGCCTGGCTCCCTGGGGAACCTGCTTGCCAGACCACTTCTTACCCTGGTCAACCTTCTCTTGGTTGGACTAAAGGTATGGTAGCAGTAAAGTGAGGGAATAAAACAGAGAAAACAGAAAAAAGCAACATCTTCAGGAAAATACAAGGAAGGCCCCTGGGCAAGATCTGAATCTAATGGGATAAGGGAAAAGATCAGGAAACATAGAAGCACAGCTATTTGTTTGTAACTGGAGATCAGGGAACAATTCCTTGTGCCAGTCAGACCAGATCACATCTATTCTATACAAACACACAGATAGATAGATAGATAGATAGATAGATAGATAGATAGATAGATAGATAGATAGATACACACTATGGGCATGTGTGACCACAGATGACACCTGTATTTGTTACCAGACATTGCCAGAATCTTCACCAACATCCATATATGCCCATCACTAACTTGTAAGGACATGCATTCACATTCAACCATCACCATTTATGTACATATGAACCAGTCACAAACATACCTTCAAGCTCAGACATGAAGTATCCCATCATCTCTTGGCATGCCCATACACACCCAATGTCTCTAATTCTTTGAACCCTCATCAATCTTGCTCCAAAGGGTCTAAGACTTAACTATGGAAGCTATTGATTAGAAAGCTTTCCCCTCCCCACTTCCCTTGAACCCAGACAGGCAGGGTCATATCCAATTTCTTTTCTTCTTTCCTCCCTTTTCCATCACACACCTAGAAGAACTCCCTACTATCCTTCCAAAGTCCTCAGGAATTATTTCCTCCCTTCCCAGAGCAGTCACTTTATTTTTCTGATAGGAAACTGAAGCACAATGAGGGCAAGTGACTTGTCCTTGCTCATACAACTGTTCAGTAGCAGATGCAGATCCTCTGGACAAACCCACTATACCATATCAATTTATCAAGATCTGAGTAGATTCAGATACTCAAAGACCCGTGGGGAGCCCTATCTAGGTAAAAGATTGAAAAGGTCAAACTAGGTATGAGACAAATTTTGAAGACTGAAGGAAGAGAAAAGGAAGGGATAGGTAGAATGCCATCAGTCACACCAACCTCTGCCTCATCCAGGCTGCCCCATTCCAGTCCAGCTTTCCAAAACAAAGAACCAGTCTTTAGGCTAGGCAGGATAGAGACTGGTTTGCTGGAGAAGTTAAGCAGAACCTGGGGATACATGACAACAGTAGCTCACTATTGTATTGTACCTTCTTCACAACAACCTAGGCAAGTAAATGCTACAACTATTATTCTTCTCATTCACAAAAGAAGAAACTGAAGCTTTGGCAAACTGACTTGTCCATGGTCATGTAACAAGTAAGAATGAGAGGTAGACTTGAATCTAAGTTTTCCAGTTCAAAGTCTAGTGCTCTTTTTTTCTTTTCTTTTTATGAAGGTAATCAAGGGTTAAGTGACTTGCCCAGGGTCACACAGCTAGTAAGTGTCTGAGGTCACATTTGAACTCAGGTCCTCCTGACTCCAGGGTTGGTACTAGATTGACTGTGCCACCTAGCTGCCTCAGCACCCCAGACCATTTAAAGGTCAGTCTTCAGTGCTCAACTATCATAGTGGGCAGTAAAGTTTGGGAGTTGGGCAAGTTCAGAAAGCTGAAAAAGCTCTTCCAGCACTCCTTGGTTAGAGCAACCACAGCATAATCCTCAAATTGTGGTTTGAAAACCTTTTAGTCTCAGGATTCCTCAATGCTATTAAAAATTGTTGAGGATCCCCCCCCCAAAAAAGAATTTTTGCTTATGTAAGCTACATATACCAATATTGACCATATTAGAATTGAAACATTATATGAGGATGATTATGAAAGCAGTCTTGACTTTGTGAACCTCCTCAAGGGGTCTTGGGCTACCCAGATCACACTATAAGAGCCAGTATTCTAAAGAAAATGTAGTAAGTATAAGAAAGTTACAAAGAGTTTGGAATCTCTGGCCTGTCTCTTCATCCCTGCTGACTTTCAGCAGCCAGCTCTGGGACCAAGGAACCCATTAGATAGACATTCAACACCAATTACTGTCATTGGGAGTGAGAAAGAGAGTGCCAGGGACCTAGGAGGCTACATACACAAACATACTCAGACACACACACATACACACACACTCCATCCTGTCATGGGGAGACAGAGCATCCCTGCTCCATGGAGCCCAAGGGGCCTGATTAACAGGAAATTTTCCAAACGCCAATTAGAGCAAAGTTTACTGAACAAATTGTTTGCAGTTGTGCCCTGTAACCATCATGAATTTTAATACTGCTTCGATTGGCACTGATGTGAGGTTTACAGATGCCTTCATGTAGCATCCTACCCCCTAACCCATCCAAGCCCCCAGAATACCCAGATGGGCTCCTGTAGATCTTAGTTCAAGGGTATTGGCCTCTGCTTGGGCTAGACTTCAAAGGGAAGGCAAAGGACAGAGGGGACTGAGGTGGGTAGCCTGGAATAATGGAGTTTCCTGCCAAAGCCCAGAGTGTCCTGTGATGGAGACCCAGAACATCACATTTATAACACGTGTACAGGACAAAGCAATCATCTGTGATGTCAGTGAAAGATACAGCAAGACTTGCCTGGAGAAGGGTTCAAGTACTGTTCTGATTCTTCAAGACTATTTCTCTGAGATTTCCTTCCAGTAAGACACAACTTATAATTACAGCATCGCAATTACAAAACAGGAAAAACGGCCAATAATAATATAGTGGTGATATTATCGAGCATCTCTATGTCATTTAGAGGTTTACAGAGCCCTTTACATACAGAGATTAACTCATTTGAACCTCAGAACAAGACAGTAAGGTAGGTCTAATTTCTATTCCCATTTTACAGATCAAAAACCTGAAGCTGAGAAAGGTTAAGTATTTACTCAAGATCATATAGCTAGGGGGTGGCTAGGTGGCACAGTGGATAGAGCACCGGTCCTGGAGTCAGGTATACCTGGGTTCAAATCCAACCTCAGACACTTAATAATTACCTAACTGTGTGGTCTTGGGCAAGCCACTTAACCCCATTTGCCTTGCAAAAATCCTAAAAAAGAAAAAAAAGATCATGTAGCTGGTAAGCATTTGATCTTCAGACTTCCTGATTCATTTGATTTAAATTCCTTGAGAACAGTTCAGTTCTTAACACAGTGCCTTGCACATAGTCTAATAAATGCTTCCTGACTGATTCCAAGTTCAACCTTCTATCTATTCTGCCTTTCAAGTTTCTGAATCTTCAAAAGAGCTGCAAGACCTACAATCCCTGAAGAATGGGGGGCTATTTAAAGACCAGGTAAATCCAAAGATGCTAAGCTATCCATTAGATTAGGAAACTGAGTCAAAGGAGGGATAAGTGACTGTAACAAGACCACACAGGAAGCAAGGAGTAGGGCAATCATTTTCTCCTGTTCTACTCACCAACTACCCCCAGGCATTTCCATTTGGATGTCTCTTAGGCCCTTCAAACTCAATATTATCTTCCTCCCCCAGCCTAGACTTTCTCCAAACTTTCCTCTCCCTCTCCTTTCTCCTAGATTTACAACCTTAGCCAAGTCCTCTTAGTTCTACCTCCACAACATCTCTCAAAACTATCCTCTTTTCACCACTCACACAAACATTCCCCAATCCCTTCCCACTTTTCCTATACCACTTGCTAGATTTATTGCAATAGTCTCCATCTTGGGTTCCTGGCTTTCAGTCTCTTTCCTCTTTGATCCACCACAGCTGCCTTTCCCAAATGTTCTTAATTCTAATGCCTTTCCTTAGTTTTGTCTCATTTATACTGTCCATAGATTGTTGGTGTGTATTTGTTTGCTTATTGTCTCCCTCTTTATATTGTGAGTTCCTTCAGGCATGGTCTTTTGCTTCTTTTTTGTCCCAGCTTTTAGCCTAGTGTCTGACACAGAGTAGGTGCTTAATATATGTTGACTGACAGCCAAAATTGTGCCTGACCAAGTCACTCCCCTTCTTAAAAACTTTAGTTACTTCCAATTAAAAATTCTTGTACTTGGCCCTTAAATGCCTTCACACTCTAGTGCCAGCCCTACCTTTTCAGGGTTACTTCATATTACTACACTTAATCTACTTATGTTTCAACAAAACTGGCTTATTTACTGCTCCCATATATGGCAGTCCTCCCCAGTCATGCCTTCGTACAGGCTGTCCCCTATGCCTGGAATATACTGCCTCTTCCCCATGCCTCTGAGAATCCTTGGCTTCCTTCAGTGTCCAGATCATGAGTCATGTCCTCTGAGAAGGCTTCCCTGATCCCCTTTATTGCTAGTGTTCTCTCCCTACTCTAGTTCCATGTATATATTTATTTCTTAAGATGTTGTCCTCCTTGAAGTCAGAGGCTGTTTTTCATCTTTTTTTTTTATCTCTAGCACATAAAGCAGTGACTCAAACATTTTAGGCTGATACTGAACTGTATGTGAGCTTGAGGAGACTATCAGAAGAGATTTGCATATTTTGGACTACTACCCAGATTCTGGAAAAATAGCATGAGCCTTCAGGTAATAGAGAAATTTCACCTATGAAGAATTTGTAGGCTAAGCCTTCATTCCTAACTACTCTCCATAGTATCCTCGGTCTCAAACTTATATAACAAGGATGATCAGGAGAACCTCTAGGCAGCTGGGTGGGTCCTCTGATTCACGTGACATCATTGGACATTCCCTTTTCTAACAAAAGTCCCTTCCCTGTAACCTGGGCAGAGAATCAATCAAGAGTAATAATTACAGGGCATGGAACTTTGTCATAAGAGGTACTTCCCAAAAAAGGGCTAGGGTACATGTATCTCAGCAAGGATCAGTGGTGAATGTCTACTTCTGTGGGAGGTATCCACAACTTACATAGGTCCAGGCCCCCAGTAATTTAGGGAAATCACCAAATTGATAAAGCATTTTTCTGATCAAATGAGAGACTTGTAAAGTGCTTCACACAGTGCCTAAGATGAGAAGTTATTAACAAATCCTTGTTTCCTTTCCCTTCTCCTGATCACCCTTATTATATACTTAAATGTGTCCCAGGTTACACAATGAGGGAGATATTGATGCCACTACCATCCCTTCACAAAGTTTTTCTCTAATATACATTTTCCCGCCTCCTCTTCATTCTCCTCCCCTTTCACAAACATTAATTTCTAGGGACCCACTTCCTGGTCCTTGATGATGAGGAAAGAATCCTGGCCTGGGAATCAGAAAACTTAGGTTCTGACTCTAGTTTTCTGATTTTTGAAAATCATTCAAATATTTTTTCATCTATCATATAAAAGTAAGAATTCCTAATATCTAATAGCTAGATGGTAGTGAATAGAATACTGGACTTGGAATTAGGAAGACTTGATTGTGAAATACTACATCAGACACTTACTAGTTAAGTGATCCTGATCAAGTCACTTAACGTCTCTCTGCCTCAGTTTCCCTTTCTTTAAAATAGGAGTGGATTCTGGAGAGCAATATGGAACTATGTCCAAAGAGCAACAAAATTGATCATACCCTTTGACCCAGAAATACCAGTACTAGCTCTATATCCAGAAGAAATCATAAAAAATGGAAAAGTCCAACATGTTTCAAAATATTCATAGCAGCTCTTTCTGTTGTTGACAAAGAACTAGAAATTGAAGGGATATCCATCAATTGGGGAAAGGCTAGACAAGTTTTGTTATATGAATGTTATGGAGTATTGTTCTATAAAGAAACCAAGAATTGGGGCGGCTAGGTGGCGCAGTGGATAAAGCACCGGCCTTGGAGTCAGGAGTACCTGGGTTCAAATCCAGTCTCAGACACTTAATAATTACCAAGCTGTGTGGCCTTGGGCAAGCCACTTAACCCCATTTGCCTTGCAAAAACCTAAAAAAAATAAAATAAAAATAATAAATAAGAAACCAAGAATGGTCAAACTCTAGAGAAGCATGGAAAAAATTACAGGAACTGATGCTGAGTGAAGGGAGCAGAACCAAGAGAACATTGTATACCTTAACAATAACATTGTGAGTTGATCAACCTTGATGGATACAGTTTCTTTCAGAAAGCTGGGACAATCTTGGGAGACCTGTTATAGACAATGATATCCTCATCCAAATGAAGAAAAACAAAACAAAACAAAAGCTACAGAACAAACTACTACAGAATCTGAATGAACACCATGTTCACTTTTTTAAAATTTCTCTTATGTTTTTCCTTCCTATCTCATGGTTTTCTTTCATTTCCCTTAGTCCTCATCCCTCATACAGAAAATGACTAATCTATAAACATGATTAACACATGTATATATGTATAATGTTCAGCAGACAGCTGCTGAAGGGAGCAGGGGTGGGGAAGGGAGGGTGGAAGAAAATTTTGCTACTTGTAAATGTGCATATGCATGTGGATTAATGTTGAAAAACCTTCATAACAATGGAAAATAAAATAAAATATCAATTGGAAAATGATAAAAAGAGAAGTTTAAAAATTAAAAAATAAAATGGGGATGGGGTAAGTAATAATAGCACCTCTCACAGGACTATTATGAGGATCAGATGAGATACCTACAAATCTCACTTTGCAAGTCTTAATAAGCTATACACATACTAATTGTTATTCACCTGTTTTCTCATTCACCTGTATACAAAATGCAGGTCTAATGAGACTAGTGAAAAAGTGATCTGAAAAGTTATGCGATATATACATACATACACACACACATATACTTAAGATAAGAGGGAAGCAGGAAAAGCCTATTAGGTTGAGAGGAATAAGTCTGTCAAACTAGGACTTGGAGTTCTGGACATATTAGACTTGTTCCTATATGTCATTAACAGGATCAGGTGTCACTTGAAAAGTGTCCCAGCTCATGAGGATACCTCATAGTATCCTCCCTCCTTATCCCCATCAGTAAGGATCATTTCAATCCACAGGGTCTTAGTCTAGGACAACTATTCAGGATTCAGAGAGGAAGTAGGCAAAATGTATGACCCAGAAATATCGGTACTGATTCCTCCCACACTGGCTGTTATCTCTGGCTTCATCTCTTTCTTTCAAAGAATTAAGGAATTTATTATGAAAGAAAAGTACAAATATCTATTTGTGATTGTTTTTGCTTTGGCAAGGCTATGGGGTTAAGTGACTTGACCAAGGTCACACGGCTAGGTAAGTATTAAGTGTCTAAGGTCACATTTGAACTCAGGTCTTCCTAACACCAGGACCAGTACTCTATCCACTACTCCACCTAGCTGCCCCTGGAGTCTGAATGTAATCAAATCATACTATTTTTTTTCACTCTATATGTGAGTATTTTTTTTCTTTTGGTCTGTTTCTTCTTTTACAACATGACCAATATGGAAATGTGTCCTAAATGAGTGCACCTATATAACTTATATCAAATTACTTACTGTCCTACGGCAGGGGCAGGTGAGAGGGAGAAAATTTAAACCTCAAAATTCTAAAAAAAAAAAAAATGAATGTTTAAATTGTCTTTACATATAATTGGGAAAAAAATAAAATATTATTTCCAAAAAAAGATTGTGCAAACAATCCTTTATACAGCAACACTACTAGGTCCATATTCCCAAAGAAATCAGAGAAAGAAGAAAAGAATTTATATATACAAAAATATTTATAGTGGCTCTTTTTGTGATGACATATAATTGGAAGCTGAATTGAACCCATCAGTTGGGGTTGACTAAGTTAGGGTGTATGAATATGATGGAATACTATTGCACTATAAGAAATGATGCAAAAAATTATTTCAGAGAAACTAGGAAGACTTCTATGGATCGATGCAGGGAAAAGTGAACAGAATAAGGAGCATAATTTACAAAATTACAGCAATATCATAAAAACCTACAATTTTGATTGACTTGGGAACTCTGATCCACTCAATGAACAACCACAATTCCAGAGGATTCATGATGAAATATGCTGCCCACTTTTTCATAGGAAGTTGATAGGGTTAGAATACAGACTGTAATTCCTTTTTTGTTGTATTCAATTCAGGAATTTGTTTTGCTTGATTCTACATGTTTATAACAGGAGTTTTATTTTTCTTGCTTCCTCACTTGGAGGGAGAGGAAGAGATAATAGGAAGACCTTAGTGAAAATAAAAATAAAATTTAATTTATTTTTTTTTGCAAGGCAATGGGGTTAAGAGGCTTGCCCGAGGCAATAAAATTTAATTAAAGAAAAAAGAAAGGAAGGAAAAGCTATAGCATCAGTTGAAGTTAGAGGAGTTGACAGGAGAGCAAAATTAATCAAGCAGTCAAAACATTGAAGAAGGAAAAACACACTGACCAGTGAAGGAAAGAGAACAAAGACTTCCTGGTTTTTTCTGCTCCTTCCTCCCAACACATTCCTCTCCAATCATCCAACCCTTAACTGTGTCCTTACCTCTCCTAATGCTAAAAGGAAGGATAGGAATTCAAGGAGGAGGAACAAAGAAAGCAGTGATGTCACAAGTCAACAGG
This sequence comes from Macrotis lagotis, assembly GCF_037893015.1. Taxonomy (NCBI): domain Eukaryota; kingdom Metazoa; phylum Chordata; class Mammalia; order Peramelemorphia; family Peramelidae; genus Macrotis; species Macrotis lagotis. The sequence continues at coordinate 410,436,330 of NC_133658.1, read as the reverse complement.
AAGAACTTCTTTCTCACAAACCCAATCCCTGGGGAGGACGGCCCCAGATAAGGCAAAGGTCTACTTCCTTTTCCTTGCAAGAAAAGAATGACTTAAAATTCTAATGATTCCGTGGAACTGGTGACCCTCAAAGAGGCCAAAGACTGGGGGGGGGAAGTTCCTGATAGACTTAAATATTTAGAAAAGCAATTTAATTATTTGGTAGTAAGAAAAGAAAAAGGAAATAAAATGGGTGCCTAGCATTTGGAGAATGACTGAACACATTATGAAACATGAATATAATGGATTACTATTGTGCTGAAAGAGATGATGAAACATAAAAGAGGAATTCAGAGAAATGTGAGAAGACTCAATAGAAACTGAAGTAGAGTGAAGAAAAATTAACAGTAGAGCAATATAGGTAATGACTGCATTGGTATAAATGAAAACAGCAATAAAATATGTTAGAAAACAGATTAAATTTAGTGATTAATCTTGGTGATGACAGTGATGAAACACATGTCCCTCCTTTCAGTAGAGAGGAGAGAATCACAAGGTCAGATTGTTGCATGCTCAATCACTTCATAGGCTGTTTTTTCTTTTTTTTTTTAATTGATATTTTATTTTATTTTTCCATTGTTATGAGAGCTTTTCAACATCCATCCACATGAAAATATATATTTATGTATGTTTCATAATTTTCTCCCACCCTTTCTTCCCCACCCCCCCAACTGACAGATTAGTCATTTTCTGTTTGAGGAATTAGGACTAAGGGAAAAGAGAGAAAACCATGAGAGAGGAAGGAAAAACATAAGAGGAATTTTTAAAAAGTGAACATAGTGTTCATTCAGATTCTGTAGTTTGTTTTTGTTTTGTTTTGTTTTTTCTTCATCTGGATGTGGATAGCATCCTCTATAAAAGGTCTCCCAGGATTGTCCTAGCTCTATGAATTGTGAGAGGAGTTAATTCCATCAAAGATGATCAATTCACAATGTTGTTGTTTAGGTGAAAAATGTTCTTTTAGTTCTGCTCCTTTTGCTCTTCATCAGTTCCTAGAATTCTTTCCATGCTTCTTTAGAATCTGACCATTCATGGTTTCTTATAGATCAATAGTACTCTAAAACAATCATATGCCATAACTGTTCAGTCATTCCCCAATTAATAGATAATTTCTAGTTCTTTGCCACTACAAAAAAAAAAAGAGCTGCTTTGAATATTTTGGAAAATGTGGGACTTTTCTCATTTTTTATGATTTCTTCTGGATATAGGCGTAATATGATCAAAGAGTATGATTAATTTTATTGCTCTTTGGGCATAGTTATTGCTCTCCAGAATGGTTGGATTAGTTCACATCTCCAATAACGATGCATAAATGTTCCAGTCCTCCCATACCCTATCCAACATTGTTTCCCCTTTTTGTAATCTTTTGTAAAAGTTTTTTTTCTTTCTTTGTTGTTTGTTCTTTCTTTGTTGTTTAATTTTATTTATTTAAGGCAATGGGGTTAAGAGTGACTTGCCCAAGGTCACCCAGCTAGGCAATTATTAAGTGTCTGATCCTGGATTTGAACTCACTCTAGGGCAAGTGCTTTATTCACTCTGCCACCTGTAGGTCCCTGTAGGTTGTTTTTTGTTAACTGACTTTTTTTTTGTTTGCAAAAGGCATCAATAAAACATATTTGCTTTTTTTAAAAAAAAGAATGAGTTAATGTATTTTTTTTTTGGTTCTTTGACAGTACCATTCCCTCCTTATCGTCTTAACTGGGACTCAGTAGATAACACTACTGCTAATATCTATGGATATCTATGGATATCTGACAGCAGATAGCAGACTGCTACTATCTGGGGTTCAAGAGCAATACTTGGGACTGGGGTTCAATAGCAGTACTCAAAAGAACCTCAAGAAAACTGAGAGGAGCAACCCAGGATGCCCAGGCCAGGGACTCCAGGGTGACTGGCAGAAAAATGTTCAGAAATAAGAGAAAAAAATAGTGCTCTGGTCTGATAAACAGGATTGGAGTATAAGGTAAACAGAACAGGAGACTCTTAAATAGAACTGAGGGACAAGTCTGAACAGGACCAGTGGTGAGGATAATGTTTCTAAGTCCTTGGCTATGGATCCAGTTGTCCTTATATCTTTTCCTCTTAGAGTCAGGTTTCATTTCAGAGCCTAGAGTAGAACTCAGCTGATGAGGGTTAAATGGTCCTAGCTGTGGGGATTTATGTCTACCTAATAAAAAAAAATTTCCTTGGTCACCTCTTGTGAGAATAAATTTGAGAGAAACTTTCCAACATCTTTTACATTAGCAATAATTGGTCTTTGAGATTATTGCTTTGCCTTTCTTGACTTTAACACCAAAACTCACATTTCCAGGTGCAACCTGGCCTAGTCAATTCATTAGGAATGAGTATTTTATTTTGTATTTATGTTTTCTGAGTAACCCTTCTTTAGATGATTATTACAGATTTGTTGAGAAATCAATTAGTCTGAATTGGATACAGTAGAAAAGTGAAGTGTGAGTCCTGAAGATAAAAGACCTGAGTTAGAATCCCAGCATGGCCATTTACTTCCTGAATAACCTAGGGTTGATCCTTCTAGTGATCTTAGTTTCCTTATTTGTAAAACAGGGGAGATGATTTTGAGGCTCTCTTTCAGTTCTAAATATCTAATTCTACAAATTCTTTGGGCCCCAGTTTCCTCAATTATTAAAAAAAAAGTAGAATTTAGGATTCTGTGGACTCTGAGGATCCACCCATCTCTAAATCTATGAAATGAGAGGAGGAAAACTAAGGCAAAAATGGGAATAACTGGCAGAGCCAAGATTCATGATATTACACTTCACTTTAAAATTGTTAACAAGTCGGGAGCAGCTAGATAGCTGAGCACTGACTGTGGAGTCAGGATGGACCTATATTCAAATCTAGACTCAGATACCTACTTATTGTGTGACCCTGGGCAAATCATTTAATCCTTTATTATCTCAGAAGAAAAAAAAAGAAAAGACAAGTCATACCTTTTGGAACCTTTTGTTTTGATACGTAGAGATGCTTTCAATGGTAGCTTTCTCTCTCCCTCTCTTCTTTCTTCTTCCCTGTTTCACTTGGACCCATAAGCAAAGGGAGGGAAAGAGAAAGCAGGTCTCTTATAAGAACCCAGTCATGATTCCTTCCCCTCCTCAACTCAGTAGAAGGCTGAGGCGAGGGGCTTAGGGGGTACTTTGGTTGTGCTAGAGTGTTTGTGATGGCAGCTTATCCCCTTCTCAAGGCTGCTGAGAAGATTATTAGATAATTTTCAAATTTGTAAAGCGCCTTCAGTTCCTTGGAGGGAAGGTGCTATATGAGAGTAATAACAATAACAATCCTATCTGTCAGAGCCATTGAGAAAATGAATCTTGTTATCCTTGGGAACTAGTGGTAAGAACCTCAGCAAGAAACACGAAAATAGACCCAGGAACTTGGTCACCTGACTAATCAGTGGGAGTGAAAAGTGCAGCATGGGAAAGGGAAGACAGAGACCAGGAGGCCCATCCAGGCCCCAGCTGAAAGGTATGCAAAGCAGCTCTCAGAGTGTCATACAAATTGCCTCTGATACCTCACCAATTAAAATGACTTTAGGACAAGTTTAAATCAAATTAGAGTGCAAAGTATTATTATTTTTGGAATTCTCTGAAGTAAGCAGGAAGGAGCAGAAAGCAAGGAGTCTGTCTGCACAGATTGTCACTCACTCAGGAGTAATGATGGGAAATCTATCACAGGTTATTGAATATGGGGAATTAATAAGTATGTTTACACATACGCAATGAAAATCAAGGGCAATGCATCAAAAGTATAGCTGATTGGCTGGCTGATTTTGTCAAGGGTTGAGTTTCACTGCTAATGATGTTCCAAGACTGATCACAGTTGGGCTGCAGACCCCCAGGACTTCTCCAGCCCAACAAGAGGAAAGATCATAGGCCTGGAATATTAGAAGGGACCTTGGAGATCATCTAACCCCCAAAAATAAGGCCAGATCTTTGATTATCTATTACTACTAGACACAAAGAATATTAACTTATCCTATAACAATAGCAACAATGATAATATTGTCTCTGTGTGTGTTTGTGTGTGATATTTCTTTTCAATTTACAAAGCATTAGTCTAATAATAACCCTATAAGGGAGGTTGGGAAGGAAATGCTATTTCCATTTTGCAGATGAGAAAACTGAGGCACAGAATGGCTAAGCAATATGCCCACAGTCAAAGTGGCAGCTCTAAGACTGGAATTCCTTGCTCCATGTCCAACAGACTTTTACTACACTATAGTCCACATTGTGAGAAGACACTTTGGTACAAAAGAAAGAACATTGGATCTTGGATCAGCAGTCCTGAATTCAAATTCCTCCTCTTATACTTATTCCCTCTATGATCTGTTTTCTGATTAGTGAGATAAGGAAATCAGACTAGAAGATTTCTTATGGCAATTACTTGAATCTAGAAGTCTGAGACAGTTTCTTACTCAAGCCTGTCCCTGATCCTCTGAGCATCCTTTGGGAAGCCTGTTCTGGTCAAGACTCATGGGTCTTACTAATTGGGGCTGAGCCAGAGTCCTTGTGCTTGATGCAAATTGTTTCAGGCTGACCTGGGCATGAGGTCATTTGAAATATCACAAGGCCTTCACCAGCTGTATCTATTATTTAGTAGTTTAATCAAAGATTCCAAACCTCCTGGCCTTGGGAGAATGACCGGGATCTTGATCCCTAACAGGAAGTTCTATCCAGCTGTTCCCTGAGTTATCGTCTCCTTCCTGTTATGACTCATAAGTTCCTTTGGAGACTGCAACTAGGTTTCTTCTTCCAGGACAGGTTCCTCCACCTAGTCCTGAAAGGGGAGCCCAAGACCTGTAAGGGGTTGTCACTACCCCTTTACCACACTACTACAACACACACACACACACACACACACACACACACAGAGACACTGAGCCAGCTTCCCCCTTTTCCTGAACTAAGGTTTTTTAATATTTTGAAGGGCAAAAAAAAAAAAAACCCACACCAAACTAAGATTAAAAAACAACAAAATATTTTGAGAAGCATGGACCCCTTTGATAATCCAGTAAATCTTATGGACCCCTTTTCAGAATAATACGTTTTTTCTAATTCATAATTGAAGGAAATGCTAAATTCCAGTTGGGGATTAATGAAAATAAAGATGGTTTGTTTGGGGTTTTTTTCCCATTCAAGTTCACAGACCCCTTAGGAATCTGCAGGCCCCAGGTAAGCACCCTTGATCTAGACCAAATCATTTGAGGCAGCATTCAGTGAACCGAATGCTGAGCTTGGAGTCAGGAATGTGAGTTCAGATCCTGTACCTAACTATGTGACCCTGGAGAGTCACTCAAACTCTCTTTGTCTCTATTTTCTCATCTGTAAAATGAAAGCATTTAGACTTCATGGCATCTGAGTTTCCTACCAGCTCTAAATTTCTGAAGCAGTGGCAAATTCTGCACTGCCAGGCCTCTTCTGCCCCTAGACTGGCTACCCCATGGACTCTGCAGTGTTTTTATTTTAATTTTCTACTTGTCACAGTTAATAGCATTAGTTTGTTAATTACTGTATGTTTTAAAAGTAAAAGGAGAGGGAATTCCCACTAGGGACTTGTTCTTGGCTGAAACAATGTAATGTGATGGAAGGGATAGTGTTACTCTGATAACAAGCCTGCTTCATCGGTTCCTTAAGGACATGAGGGACCAGGTGGGGGCTGCTGGAAGAGATGGGATGCTCCTGTAAGACACCTGAGCCACTCCACTGCTACAGGGATCTCTGACTACATTCAAGTTAGATAATGATAATAATCATAATTAGCATTTATATAGTGCTTTAAAGTCTGCAAAGCACTTTAGGAATATTATCTACCCTGAGAGGTAAGTGCTATTTCTGTCCCCCCTTTACAAATGAGGAAACTGAGGCAGGCAGCGGTTAAATGACTTGCCTGGGGTCACACAGCAACAAAATGTCTGAGACAGGATATGATTTGAGTCTTCCTGACTGCTTTACCCTGCTATGTTCTGGTGGGTGAATTCCAATTTTCCCATTCTTATCCTCCTTCTATCCTTATCCTGTTTTTTCTTCCCTTTCCCCTAATCTTCTTCCTCCAACTCTCTTTCTTCACTTTCATCCTCCTCCTTACTCTCATTTGGATTATCCCAACATGCTTCACCCCCACCCTCAGCCTCCCTAAATCTTAACTTCATTAGAATCTCTTACCTCTCTCCCCTCCTCCCCTCCCAATTTTTCTCCTGCTCTGTCATCACCCTCAGTCTATCCCCCCTTCCATTGCCTTTTCATTTCTGTGGTGTTGAGGGCTATGGGCTGTAGTCTGAGGGTTGGAAGAAGAGTGGGATTAGCTCCCACACTAGAGAATTCAAGGAGAAATGAAATACTAAAGAAAATTTCTGGAACATTAGTAGAAAGGGGCAATTTTGGGAAAGTGATGGATCTTTTCCATTAGAAGGCAGAGATGAAGTCTCATCTAGAGGGGCACATGAGGTGGGGAAAACATGGTACACGCAGCCTGAAGGCTGATTAGACAAGGACTTGAGGGCGATGAGGGGCAGGGGGATGACACAGCCACTAGGGAAATGGTGAACGAGGATGAACAAGAATGGGAGAAGGAGACAGGGAGAGGGTGAGGGAGAAGAGAACAGGCAAGAACAGATGGGAGGAGAGGGAAAGGGAAATGGAAAGGCAGAGAAAGATTGAAGAACAGAAAGGGAAGTTCATAGAATATAGAGGAGTTGATTAAAATCTTGGAAGAAAATGTGACTGCAAGTCTTTCTATCTTCCTATTGAGACATTTAACCTAAAAGAAATGAGCTAAATAATTTATACTGAGAATGAGTAAAATTTGCTTTGATCAAATTAAAAAATATGACTGTGGAAATAAAGTATCTGCCTTGTTCTTTCCAGACAGGGAAAAGAGCTGCAGAGCAACAAAATGACAAAAATGCAAAAATAACTAAACCTAACCCAGTGGATATTAGTGCCATATTTTTGGGAGATTACACAGCATCTCTTTGGGCCACGCAGAGAAATCCTCCCTTAAGCACCACCAGGAGAGGCTTTGCTCATTGAAGGAGCACATAAAACCCAGAAAGTGAATAAAAATTTCTCTTTAAAAAAAAAAACCTCTTCAACTTCAGCCAGGGTTGGGCTTAGAGACTGAGTGGGATTAAATTAAATTTCATATCAATGAACTTGAAAAAATAACAAAGCTGCTCAACTGCCCAACCCCTTACTCTTTACTTCCCCTTATTCCTACCCCCACACACCATTGCTCCAGACTGAGGTCTCTAGCCAAATTTAAAGATACTCAGATTATTGAACAGGAATAACAATGTTTGTCTGCAATCTGGAGAAATTCCCACCAAGAGTAAACCCAACTACTACTCAGAGATGTGGTTCACTAGCCAAAGAGCTGTACATATAGCTCTGACCTTGTGAAGGCAATTAAAGGTCGGGACAAGTTTTCTACTCAAAAATCTAAATCCAATCACCCCTCATAGAGTTACCAATAACAACCCTCCCCCAAAGGTCACTCTGCCCAGTATACTGGGTCAAGTTCCAATGAGAGAAAATTGAAAAGAGAATCTTCATGATGTTTAGATGCTGAAGTCCCCACTAAATGCTTCCAATTGCTGCCCAACTTGATCCTCTTTTTACTCCCAATAATTAGAAAAGACTGAGATCTTAAGTTTGACTTTGACCTTTAAGATACTGGTAGGGCTGGGGGCAAAGAGAAGACTCCAACATTATAGATAGAAAGTGGGCATTTTATAGAAAGATTAAGGGAAGGCTGGCAAGAAATTGGACCTATGATTTCACTGGTATAGTGTGAGGTAATACTCTCAACCAATCTATCAGTGCAACAATTTATCAATTCAGAGCTGAATGCCTTTTTCTGTAATTTAGAGAACTGGTTGTCTGAGGACACAGAGAGGTTAGGTGACTTTCCCAGAGTTACTTAGCAAGTATGAAATGGTTAGAACTTTAACCTAACTTCTACCCACTACAACACAGTTCTACCCATTACTTCATATATGAAGAGAAAAAATAAAAGACAGAATGAACCAGTTATTTGAGAGAAGTAAAAGGTATGACTGGTGTATACAGAAGTAGTAGGTATATATTAGAAAAATGGAGAAGACAAGTTTCAAAAAAGGGCTTCCCATCAGACCAGCTTCCTTTTCTCTCAAATAGATTTCATTTTGAGAAGTAGCTTATCTGACTGTTAGGATATCCATTACAGGGTCCTTGATATGCTGTTTACTTTCATGTTTTTCACCTTCTGTTTACTTTCCATTCCCTTTATGTGGGTATACCTCAGAGTTCTGTCCTGGGCTCTTCACGTCTCTCTACACCTGGTATTCTGATCAGATTCCAAAGGTTGAATTATCTTTCCTAAACAAATGATAACAGTCCTAAATTTAGGTATTCAGACTCTCTCTCTCTCTCTCTCTCTCTCTCTCTCTCTCTCTCTCTCTCCCTCTCCCCATCACTATCTGCTCAATATCTCTCCATCTGAATATTTCAGAGATATCTTGAGTTCAGCATTAAAAATCAGAATTCTTCTTCTTCCTCCTTTCCCCAAAAACCTCACCTTTTTTCATATCTGTTTCTGTCAAAGGGACCACCATCCTTCCAGTCACCCAGGTTTATAATCATGATTCTCTCTCCTCCCTCAATCCTCATATCCTATTACTAGCCAAGTCTTCTCAATTCTACTTTCACAACATATAGCATATCTGTTCCCTTTTCTCCACTGACACAACCACAACATTAGTCCAGGTCCTCACTAGCTCTTACCATCTTCACCATCACCTAGATTGCTGAAAGAATCTCCAAAATGATTCCAACAATCTCCTTGCCTCCAGTCTCTTCCCTCTCCAATCTAGCTTCCACTCAGGAATTAGTAAATAGAAGATATTCCTAAAGCATAAATTCTGATCATATCACTACCCTGATTAATAAATTTTAGTGATTCCCTTTTGCCTCTAGAATAGAATGCTTACATTTAAAGCCCTCCATGATCTGATTCCAGTATATCTTTCTCTGCTTATTTTATATTTCTTCCCCTTTCAGACACTCTCCATTCCAGGTACAGTGAACTATTTGCTGTTCCCTTATTAGAACATTTGCATTTTCTACCTTAGAGCCTTCAATCAGGCTGTCCCATCTTAGAATCCCTAGCTTGCTTCAAAATTTTGCTCCAATGCCACCTCCTAATTTTCTCCACCTCTTCCCATTATCTTGCACTTATTTTTGTATGCATTTACTTATCTCTCTAAATATTGATTTCCTCCTAAAAAATATAATCTCTGGGGTGGCTAGGTGGTACAGTGGATAGAGCACCGGCCCTGGAGTCAGGAGTACCTGAGTTCAAATCCTGCCTCAAACATTTAATAATTACCTAGCTGTGTGGTCTTGGGCAAGCCACTTAACCCCTTGCCTTGCAAAAACCTAGAAAAAAAAAAGAATATAATCTCCTGGACGACAGGATTTCTTCCTTCCTTCCTTCCTTTAGTTGTCCTATCCTTAATAGCTATCACAGTGTCTAGAGTTTAGCAGGCATTGTGAATAAATGCTTTCTGAATAGAATGAGATTGAATTATTTCCTGAGCTCTCTTCCTTCTCCCCCTTTTTACCATACCCCATGGCATAAGAAAAGTTAAGTTGACATAGATTTCAGCTTCCTAATTCCCAGTTAGGGGTCTCTTTGAATAACTGGTATACGGGTAAAGGCTGATGTAGGGAGTGGGGAGACAGAAAATTAGGATGATAATGAGATGAATGGAGTAGGGTAGGAAAAGGAGAGGAGAGAAGAGGTGGTGAGAGGAGGGGAAGGGGAAGGCAGGATAATCTAGTGTTACATGCCTGTAAATATCTTGTGCATGAGTTTTTGCATTTATATGTGACAGGTTACCTGATACTCTGGACATACATGTGTGTGCATGCACGTGTGTGCATGTGCACACACACACACACAAAACCAGTGAATGACAGTGAGTGTCAGAGTGAGTGTGTCAGTCCGAGGGATGAAGATGAGCTGGCTTTTATCTTCTCAGGCTGAGCTGGATTTACAAGCTTTTGAAATGCAGGATTAATAAGGAGAGGCCGGTGTTTTAATCTATAATGGAACAGAAAGTATCATTATTGTTAAATAATGCACAGCCTGTCGTTTATTAAGAATTAATGGTTTATTGAGTGCTCAGTTGCTGCAGCCGCTTCTGCCCTCCCAGGCCTGGACTCTGAGCTGCTAGGGCCTTAGCCCCTAGAACCAGGCCCTGATCATAGGAATTCTGGGAGAGTAGCATTTCCCTTAACTGAGTGTGTGAGAGGGGGTTGGGAAGGAGGCAGTTCAGTTCCAGAGGCTGAATGGCCCTTGTTCTGTTGATTTTGGTCTTTGGCCCCTTTCAGCAGTTCTGTCTAGTATAGTACCGATTGAGGCTTGGGAAGAAGGAAAGTGGCATCATAGGATGTTTAGGGATACAGGGAAGATAGGCAGAGATAATGTACAATGAGGAAGGAGACGTTAAGATTTGATGCCATGAAGGGAAGCAAAATTGAGTAAAATGGGGGAAGAAGGAGTGAAACAAATTGAGCAGTCAGCAGAAAAAAACATGTAGTTGAGGGAAAGCACAAGATTTAGAATCAGGTGAGTTGAGTGATCAATTCTTGGCTCTATCATTTCCTACCTGTATGATCTTGGACCCAAAAAACCCTTAATCTCTCTGAATTTCATATTCCTCCACTGTAAATTGAGAACATTGTATTAAATGACCTCTGAACTTTAAGGTCCCTCCCAGATCTAAATATAGGACCTTAAATTAGAGAAGGGGGTAGCCAGGTGGCACAGTGGAAAGAATACTGGATCTGAAATCAAGAAGACTGAGTTAAAATTAGGCTTCAAATACTTAGCTATGTGAGGCTGGACAAGTCACTTAACCCTGTTTGCCTCAGTTTACTCATCTGTAAAATGGCAAACTCTAGTATCTTTACCAAGAAAACCCCAAATGGGGTCCCAAGGAATTGGACACAACTGGAATAACTGAACAACAACAAAATGGAGAGATTAGGAGAAAGGTGAACAAATAATGTCTCCCTCCCTTTTTTTTTTAACCTGAATTCACCTTCTCTATTTTTAGATGATTAAAATAAGTTGAATGTCCCAAAGAATCATTCATTATTTCTCAGCTATAAACATAGTTGAACTGGAAGTTTCTTGTGTCATCTCCTCCAAAAAAATGGAGTAACAACAAAAAACAGATATGTAAATATAAATGGATATTTGTTGGAAAGGGGCTTCCTCCTTCCAACATTTCCATGCCCTCTAGAAGAGCAAAAAATCGTCACATTTCATAGATGAAGTAGAAACTCAGGGACAGTGTAAATAAAAGAAAAAAAATTATCAATTGCTTTATGCCTCTGCTAACCAAGATGAGATACAAAAAAAAAAATAAATTTTTTCAAGGAGACTATATCAGAAAAGAGAATACAAATACTCATTAAGAAGGGAGAATGATCAAGGAGGAGTTATTTGCACTGGAATGGTGAATAGAGGTATAGAGCAATTGATTGATACATCATTTCCTAGTTGATTTGATTACTATTCTCAGAGTATGAATAGATGTGAAAAGAGGATGGGAGGGAAGATAAGAGTATAGTGGGGATAGCACAAAGATTAGAGAAAAAAGTAAGGGGAATCTAGGACAAACTGCTCAGGAAAAATTCTAACCAATCAAGGTGGGAGCTAGAAAGTCAGGTTGAAGATGAGACAAACATGATAACTTTTCTCAAGACTTTTGGCCAGAGCCCTTCACCCCTACTTTGCCCCCATGTTTGACTGGAACCCACAGCAGTAATCAAATCAGCAGCAAATTTGGAATTTCATCCAAAGGAAAAAATTGAAGTTAAAAAGAAGAGTGAATGAACCATGATTCTACACTGAATCAGAGAAAGAACCTAATTGCCTTGTTCCCTCTTCAGAATCATAGGCCTCGCTACTATTTCCCTCAAAAAAAACCCTCCAAAATCCAAGAGATCTGAGATTCAGGGTTGAGACAAAATAAAACTGATCCCCCATCTCCCCTAGATTATGGACCTCTTGAAATTCATAAAGATCGTGTTATTGTCCCTCATAAAAACTCCTCCCCTAAACCTTGTCTGAACACTTCCAGGTCCTGAGTCTCATCACTTCCCCAAATGAAACAACTGAAAGTCATTCATGAGCTATGTTTGAGTTATGCTCAAATCATGTGCTTGGTCAATGCAGTAGTGTGGATAGAAATTAATTTCATTGCTTCTTAGGTTATAACAGCAGCAAAGGAAGTATCATCTCTGATAGATGAAAGATAAATTATTTCACACTCATATTGGACATTACTATCCCCTCCCTCCTTCCAGAAACACAAAAGTGATCAGGCCTATTAGCTTTTTGGATGGCCTAGCCCCTTGAGCTTTCATTTTTATGAATCACTCCTAATTTATTTCCATTCTGTCTTCTTCCTACCCCATCTCTATCTCTATCTCTACTCCCTATCCCCATCTTACCTATTTTTTCATCTTCATTTCTGTCTCCACCTCTATTCCTATCTTCATTTCTATTGCACCATCATCTCCATCTTTATACCCAATCCATCTCATTTCAATCCTCATCTTAATACTTTATCTTCTTCCCATCTCTATCTCTCCCCACACTTCAATTTCTATTCTATTCCCACATCTATCTCCACCCCCACCCCATCCTCATTTTTATCTTGTCTTTATCTCTCAAGCTACTTTATCTCTACTGCCACCTCATTTTCATCTCCATCCCTACTCTGTCTTCATCTTGACCTCTCTCTACTCCCATATTCATTCCCTATTTCCCTCAACCTTTATCTCTATGACTAATTCCAATTCTACTCCCGACTCCAACTCCATCTGCCTCCCCACCCCATCTTCATCTCCATTCTATGTTCATCTTTGAGACCATATCTTATTCAACTATATATCTCCCATAGTGCCTAGCAGAGGACCTGAAACAGAAAAAGTTCTCAATAAATATTTATTGAATGGATCTTTATTTTCATCCCAAACTCCATGTCTAATCCATATCTAATCGCTTCCTCCTATTTCCATCTTCCTCATTCCATTTCTACCTTCATAACTCTTGAGTATAATTTCTAATCTTTGGGTCTCACTCTAGGTTCGGGGTCTATTCAGTCAAACATTAGGTATAGGGACGCTGTTTGCTGAGATCAATGCAGAGGCTTGTGATCTGAGCATTAAGTTCTGATACTGAACATCACTCAGCTCTGTAGGACTGTTTGCCTATATAGAATCCCAAGGGAGAAATTTGGGAGGGGGGGGGGTTTGACCTGGGCAGCAAACTCCAACCCTCTTTCTCTCCCTTAGGCCAGCTACCATGCTGGGACCTTGGCACAGAGCCCAGCTCCTCACGCGGCTCCTGTTTTATTAACCTGCCTGTCGCTGCTCCAGTGGCTGAATAGGACCTGTGGGGGGGCAGAGAGAGGGGGGCCTTGGGCTTTGCCTAGGATCACCATGGAAACAGCACATTCAGCCAATCAGTAGGCAGGCAGCACCATGTTCACCCGGCATCTCAGTCTCCAAAGCCTCGTGCAGCCACAGGGCTCTATCCAGCCTGACAGCCCCACTGCAGCCTGAGTGGCTTTTTTTTTTTTTTTGGTGGAAAGGGGGTGGTGGATTGAGAGGATAAAGTACAAGAAGTATAAAAAAAATAGGAAAACAGAAAGAACAAGGCAAAAAGGCAAAAAGTGAATGAGGATAAAGATCAAGGCAGATACAGGATGGGGAAAAGAGGGCATAAAGGATTAGAAGACAAGGCAAGAGAAAAGATTGTTGGAGACCTGGAATGAAGGGGCTGAGATTGAGAAGAGGGGAAAAGAATAGGTGGGGTTCAGATGATATGGACAAAGTACTCTGTTATAGAATATGTCAGGCTCATTAGGGAAACCAGGCTGGGTCTATTGCCTCAGTGTAGGGCTTCATCTACCCTCAGGGACAATGACTCTGAAAATGCCACCCAAACTTGTATCTATGGGAGAAATAAATCAAAACTATACTGGATTCCAGGGGCGGCTAGGTGGCACAGTGAATAGAGCACAGGCCCTGGAGTCAGGAGTACCTGAGTTCAAATCTGGCCTCAGACACTTAGTAATTGCCTAACTGTGTGGCCTTGGGCAAGCCATGTAACCCCATTTGCTTTGCAAAAACCTAAAAAAAAAAAACTATACTGGATTCTAGATAGAACCTTGGAGTGGGGGTAAAGGGTGATCAGTGGCATAGTCAGACATCTTAAACCCAGTTAGGATGTAATGGAGATAGATTCCCATTGTGACTGGATTAACCCCAGGATATAGGGTGATCTCCTGAAAGATGCTCCTAAGGGCTTTTAGTTAGAACTTAACATCACTGTATTATCCTATGAATGGAAGAAGAACTATCTCCATCTCCTTAGACAACCTATGTCAAAAATCTACCCTTGTAGAGCATATCCACCCTCAACCACAAAAATGAAGAAAAAAATTACTCTTTGAGTGTCTCTGTCTGTCTGTCTTTCCATGTCTGTCTATATGGCAATCTGTCTGTCTCTCTCACACACACACAAACACATACACATACACACATGAAACATGGACTGATTGTCCTGGCTAATGCTGGCCCACTGCCCCCCCTGGTGGCCAGCAAGACTGTCTTCTGTCCTAGGAGTATCCAGGCCATTCTTTCATCAAAAATTGGAGGCAGCATGCTGTCCTTGCCCTTTTCTCCCTATTCTTTCCTTGACCTCAGCCTTGGGTCACAAGGGATTCCAAAGTAGAAGTGGAGCCAGAGCCCTGGATTGCTTACATTTGGCTACAATACCTTACCTAGCCCAGTTCTGGTGCTCTAATCCCTCCCCTCCCCTCACCTCCTTGTTTTAGGAATGATTCCCAAAACCTGGATCCTGGGACTCCCAGAAGAACAAAGCTAGAGATGATTGTGACCCAACTGGCCACTTCAGGAATTTTCACATTCAAGAAGGTCTAGAGGTCTGCAACATGAAGGCAGGGTAGAAAGGATAGCAAGGGGTAGAGAGGGAAAAAAGGGAGGCTGGAGCTGTCTCTGCCCAGAAGCACATTAGCTTCTTCTTCTTAGGTTAGTTTTTGATCTTGAATCCCCAGAGCTTGAATTAGAACAACTCACCCTTTCCACCACCCCTCAAGAAATACCAATAACTATGTATCCACATATCCTTTCTCCAACCCAGGCTCAAAGCCAAGGCTCCAGAAAGGCTGTTGTTCCCATGACAACCCATCCAAGGCTGCTCCACCCAGCGTTCAACAGCACCCCTTCCCTTTCTGTCTCATACACAACTATTGGCTGCACCAATACACACACAAAACCAATGCTACACATTGACATTAAAATATTTCATAATGCACAAAGGTGGAACATATACTTTATAGGATCAAAGGCCTACCCCTCATTCCCTCCATCTAATCCAGTCAGAAAGGCAAGCACAAGGGTTCTAATCTTTTACCTTTTGAATCCTTACTTGGTGTATGCAAAGAGTCTTGAATTTGAAGTTAAAAACTGCCTGGGTTTGATTTTTTTTTTTAATTTAAGTCCTGAAATTGACTTCTATGTGACTTCTTTCTTATAGGTCTGGTCTCCTGGCCTATAAAATAAAGGGATTGGATGCTCTAAAGTCCCTCCCATTTCTAAATACTGCAAACCTCTTTCTTCTATATGGCAGCTAGATGGCACAATAGATACCATGCTGGCAGCTTGGAATCCAGAAAACCTGAGTTCAAATCTAACCTCGAGATTCTTATTACCTATGTGACCCTAGGTAAGTCACTTACCCTCTAGCTACCTCAACTATAAACTGTAAAAAATAAAACAGTCCCTACCTCACAGTTTTATCATGAGGATCAAATGAACCTCACTTAGAAAGGTGTCTGACATGAGTCATCAATACTATTATTATTACATAATCCTGACACTCATTTTCTCTGTCTTTTATACATCATAAATTCTTAAGTCTGAAAACCTTCAGTATTGGGACAAAGAATGGAACAGAGACAGGGCTTCCCTCCATTCCAGAAAGATGAAAATGAGGTAGAAATGGATAGGGATAGAGACCAGAAGAAATCAATAATATATACATAACTGAAGAGGGGTTGAAAGGATAGAAGAACCTAAATAAAAGTTCCCTACACCATCAAAGATAATTGATATGTGGGGGTGCAAGATGGGGGTACTAAATTGGAGACCTGGGCTATTGAGAAGAAAGGGAACACAAGGCAGAGGGTCAGGGGCTTCCTTAAGGGTAAGAGATGTTAATAGCTGGGCTGTTGTAGGAATTGTAAAGGCTAAAGTGGCAGAAAATAGTGAGAGAAGAAGGTGAGAATGGACTTGAATTATTCCTGACCAGAATCTGGTGGAAAAATGACTGAATTTACAATGATGGAGGCCTTCCCTTTAGGATCCTAGGTGACCCAAAAGCCAAGGAAAGAGAGGAAAGACATCAATGGAACAGCTGTGGTAAATGACTAACCCAACTCCCATAATAGAGAAATAAGGGAAGATGTGATGAAGAGAGGAGTTTCAATTACAGGAAAAGGAGATCAACTTACAGCACAGGCAAAGGTAAACAAATCTGAAACAGCAGAAAGATGGGAAGAGCCATTCCTGGAGCTATGACTGAAAATATATGGAGAATTTTTTAGACTCTGCAACCACTACAGGGTATGCTCACAGGACAGGAGGCTTCTTTTTCTTTTTTTTTTTTTTAATTTAAGGCAATGGGGTTAAGTGACTTGCCCAAAGTTATGCAACTGGGTAATTAGTAAGTGTCTGAGACTGGACTCAGGTCCTCCTGACCCCAGGGCTGGTGCTCTAATAACCATTGTGCCACCTAGTAGCTCCACAGGAGGTTTCTTGATCTCTTTACTCCTCCCTTTGGACTTCCTGCTCCTTAACTCTGGGTGTCCAGGTATCTAAGTGGCCCAATAGATAGGACACTAGACTTGGAGTCAGAAAGACCTGAGTTCAATTGCAGGTCCTGATCAGGTTACTTAACCTCTGCTTGAATCAGTTTCCTCATCTGTATAATGGGAATAATTATAGCACCTGCTTCCCAGAGTGGTTGTGAGATTCACATGACATAATTGTAAAGCTCTCAGCACAATGACTGGCACATCATTAGCTATTATTATTAAGGGTTTGTGTGTTGATATTTATAATATACAACAAATAATATACATAATATATAATTTATATATTGTGTGTTTATATAATGTATATATAATTTTAAACTCTTTATTATATATAGACATAAACATAGATATACACACACACAGATTGGACCAAGATTTTTTAAGACATCCTATATACACAGACAGAGACAAAGAAAGCAAGAGAGAAGGTTTAGCTTGGTCCTCATAAAAGCTCTGAGGGAGATAGGATTATTATTATTATTATTATTCCCATTTTATAGATGAGGAAATTGAAGACAGAAAATTGAAGTGACTCACCCTAAGGCCATGCAGGCCGATCCTAACAGAGCAAAGAAGCTGTTCTGGCTCTCTGGGCTCTTTGCATTATATACCTTTGTCTCACAAACAGTAGGAAAGGTGCAGTGGCCTGAGCAACAAAATACAAACAGAATGTGGATTTTGGCCAAATCCTAGAGACAGATATTATCTTATTTTAATAGTATCAGTCATGTTTTGCAACTTTAAAAGGTTTTCTCTTTCCCTTAAGGGAGGGAGGCTTAGGGAATTGGAAGAGTAAAACATTAGAGGGACAGGAAAACAAAAAAGGAGGAAAAGGAGGATGGAATAAGGGGTGGCAGAGTAATTGGGTAGGCTCTTTGTAGCAAAGTTAAGAAAAAGCTAGAAAAAAGTCCAGGGGGGCACTCTATGCTTTTTCAAAGTCGTTCCCTCATCACTACTCCATGGAATTTTCTTCCTCAAAATAGTTTGCTTGGTGCTGATCCACAGTAAGTTGATTTCAGCAATCTCAATAAAAATGGAACTTGAAATGTTGGAGAAGGAAGGAGAGTTAGCCTTGCTGGATACTTATTGAGACTGAATGCTCAAAGTTTTGAGTTGTGGTATTTATTGTGGACTATTTAGACTCTGAATTTTAGAGGTAAGCTAGAGGGACTGATGGTTCCTATCTTCTAGTAACAGTTCCTGGGAGCAAAAACCATGGGAAAGGACCAATCCTATCTAGTCTGGTCTCCCAGGAGCTGTAGAGTTTAAGGGAGACATCTTGGTGTGGTGAGAAAGGGTATTGGATTTAGGTTTGGTACACATCCCAGCTCTGCTGTCTTCTATGTGATCTCAGCAGTCATCCTAACCCTGTGTACCTCAGTTTCCTAAACCCTAAAATGAGGGAATTTGAATATTAATTCTCCATTTTTCTCTCTCAGCTCTAAAATCCTGGGATTCTTAAAGTCTACTCCACCCTTATTCATCATCCCCCAGGTGTCTCTTAGTTTCCCTATTCTTCCCTCTTTACTTCCCCTCCCCCTTTCCCTAAAACATGTGCACACACTTGGGAAAGACTACGAAGCCCCCACCCCCAATGGATATGCAGAGCAAACAGCATTGTTCCAAGACTCACAACACACAAAGAGCAAGGGAATTCACAGAATGGTCGCGAATTTCAGTTTCCTTCCCGTCAGGGCCCTAGAGAGATCCATTGTCTGCAAACTCACAGCCTAAAATATGCACAATTGCTCTGGCTGTGGAAGCTCACTGGTTCCTTGAACTAGAAGCTTCCCTTCCCCCCCTCCTTCCCAAGATGTACCAGTAAGAAATGGAGGAGGGAAAGTAGCTCAGGCTTTGGAGAACCCCCCCTCCCACCTTACCAAAAGGGGAAATTCGAGGTACAGTTTCTATCTAATATCTGCTATTCAAAGTCCCTCACCACCTGAACCCATCTAGCCTATCCAACCTTGAAGACTCCTCCTCCCCAACCCTACCTACCATTCTACCCAAGGTCTCTGCTCATTGCTGCCTCCAGCAGCCTGGAGTCAAGTTTCCCCTTCCCCTTTACCAAAATAAACCCTACCCATCTTTTCAGGTGCAAATTAAGAGTCTTCTCCCTCCTTTAAAGCTCTTTACTACTGATTTCCCTTTGAATTCCCTGGTTAAACTTCTCATAGATGGTTATCATCACACTCTCCAGGAGTTTAGTTTCTCTTGAAATTATTCTTGTTTCAGGTGTACAAGCCTTTTCTCCCAGTTTGACCATAAGCTTCTTGTGGGCATTTTATCTTGCACGTCCCATCATAGAGATTGACATATACACACCAAGACAAAAGGACATCACCCAATATACTTAATACACACACACACACACACACACACACACACACACACATATATATATAGCTACATAACACATGTACATATTTATACATATTAACACACATATACATCCACACTGGGGCCCCTGAGAGAAGAGTAATCAAAGGGTTAGGGATTCTCAACCTAAAGCCTTCAGGGATGATGTCTCTGGATGATAGATCCAAAGAAGTGCCTTGCTCCAGAAGCTGCCAGAGCCTCCAGATGAATAGAGACTGCACAGTGAGAGAATGAGTAAGTTGGGGAGTGAATCACATTTTGGGGGCAGCCTCAAAAAACAGTTTTCTTGAAATGTGACTCTATTCAGTAGCAGCAGGAGTAGCAATAGCTGCGGAGGCTGTAGGCCATTGACCAATTCAGCTGTAAGTCTTCAAAGACAATCTAGCTAATCGATACCTTCCCTTCCCCTCCAACCTGGGTTATTTGCATAAGTGTAAGCTGATTGGTTACGGTGTAGTATGCTGCCAAGGAGGGGAATGCCTATGGACTGAGGTACTGGACATGCAGACATTTCTGAGGTCAGCAGTTGGTTAATCAAAGATGAGAGTGGAATTTAAAATGGGGCATGGGAGGAAACAGACAACAGAAAAATCGATCAATGTGGTAGGAGGCCCAGGCTTTCCAGGGATCTCCCCCTACCACCACCCATGACTACCCATTACCCACTGCCAATTCCCTTATCTACTTCTACACTGAGTTAAATGAATCCTGAAGATAGAGTCCTTGGGGAGGTTGGGGGGGAGAGGGGAAGGGAGGTGGAATTGAAGACCAGTAAGGATTAGAAATCTGTGGGAATTTGCAAAGAGCAGAATGATCATAGAGGTATTACAGCCAGAAAGGATAAATTTGGATTAATCTCTGCTAACAGATCATGAAAACCTGTAGCACCCAGAAGTATAAAAAGCAAGAATTGCAGCTGTCAGACTAAACAAACTCCCATCACTAAAGTCAGGAATCAGCTTCAGGCACACCACATATAAATACACTCACACATTCCTCTCCATTGGGAGATGCCCCCAATGACTCAGGTTTCTCCCTACACTGGCCCTGGAGGGTAGGAGGGTGGGGAGGACAGGAGGAGAGAATACTAAAGCTGGAATGGCCCCCACCCATTAGTTTCACTTCCTCCTGACTCATTCCATTTCAACCAATAGATTGACTGCATGTAAATATAATAGATGTAGAAAATCACGATTGGCTGATTTTCCCTGATGTAATAATGTCGATATTCCAGTGGTTCCTGCTCCTTCTTCCCCCACTCTCCTCCTATTCAGCTCATTTGATTGGATTTCTGGCTATTGTTCAAACTCCTCACTTTTCCCCTTCTCTCCCCCTCTCCATACCCCATAAATGTCACAGATGCCTTGATCCTGATTTCCCAGGTGTGGAAGAAGGACTGGCCAGCACTAGCCTCACCCCAGTTTACTTGTAGGAAGCTACAGAACCCTTTGGGAAGCATCACATCCTGGACAATGTATATATGATTTCCTTCTTAATTTCCTAATACACTGTGTCCAATGGCTTCCTGAAACCCAACTCCAGTGAATCGACTGTTCTTTTCAGCCCCTAATTTAGTAATTCTGTTGAGGAAAAAAAGAGATTGTGGGGTTTTTTATTTGGTGTGATTTATTCTTTATCATATAAATAATAATAATTTACACAAAGCTCTTCCCTAAACAGAGGAGAATCTGTGCATGAAAATAAACAAAAATTAAACTGAGCTGGGCCTGATGCCCAGAAAACCAGTCAATTCCAAATACAACCAGAAATTTAAAAAAAAAAAAAAGGGAAAAAACCTTGTAAGTTCCCAGAGTCCTGGAGACTAAAGGGAGTGGTAGGTCTCTGATTTGGGTTGGGACTGTAGTCTCCTGAGTTTCATTCTGTCTATCCCCACTTCAGTTTTTGATCTTAGAGGAAATATCCCCCTTCCTCTCATTTTCCCCTACTCTACCAGTTCAGCTGAAAAACCCACTTTGTTTTCACCCTTGGGTGTAATGTCCAACACATATCAGGGACTTGCTGGCAACCACCTCCTAGGGTATGGAGAGGGGGAAAAGACAATTTTAAAACTTGCAAAGAATTGTTGTTGAGGTCTGGGATCTGATAGTGTAGGTGCTAGAATTCCACTGGGGCCACAGAGATTGACATGCTGTTAAGGGTGTTGGACTAGACAAGAGTGACCCTCCATCCAGCTCTACATCTACAATTCTAAGCCAGGGAACCCAAATATGGACCCAGTGAAATGAAGCAATTGTCTACCTCCTTATTCCCTCTTGTACTCCTAAGGCAAGTGCCTAGCAATTTACCTTGAACAGAGTAGTCAGTATAATAAATGTCTGTTGAAATGAATTGAATTAATCCTTCCACCATGTGTAACACAATATTCAGTGAAGAGTCCTGGATTTGGAATTTGAATACCTGGGTTATACTACTAGTTCTGCTATCTGGCTCCCCTTGGACGGATCAGAACCCCTCCTCTGGACCTTTCCTGTAAAATAATGGTGTCCTCCTTCCTCTTTCAGTTCTGGATCACCAAATCTTGATGGCCTGTTTTGTTTTGTTTTGTTTTTTGCTGGACATTTCTGTCCCCATGGACAAGATTCCTTTACTGAGGAGGCTGCCACAGGGCAGATAGGGCAGATGTCCTCCCACTTACCCATGATGTGGCTGGACCTCTCACCACACTTATGACTGTGGACAAGTTTGATGTGTCTAGATCCTAAATCAGGTATGAGCCAGTGAGGTTCCCCTCCCCCCAGACACAAGAGTACTATGCAACAGAACCCTGCCGGGATTCTTATTAGACTAATCTCTAATGGGTGAGGTTGGGGAGGAGGGTTGGAACAAAAAGTGGTTGCCCTTGGCTAGTTTCTAATTAAATCTTTATAGACTCTCCAGACTTGGACCCTGCCAGTGAGGTCAGAATCCTCTAATATTCCTAAGAACTAGCAAGGGAATGTCAAAAACAACCCCAGTAAGAATTCATTACCAAAGCCAGAGGCCACAGCTCCAAGAGGGACATACAGAAGTCTGCCAGCATCCTTCTAAAAGTCCCTAGGTAGGATACCCTTGGCTCTCTTGAGAGCTCCAGTGTGGGTGGCATCCAGACAAACTAATTCCATACTTTTGATCTCCAGAAAATTTTCCTCCAGGGACTGAGATATCCTGGCTTTATGGCTTGGCCCTTGATGCCAGCTCTTTGTGTTCCTATGACAAGCAGAGGAGCCAGGGACAGAGAAGGTCAATTCAGGAAGCATTCTGAGATCAGATTGCCAAATAGCAAGAATGTTATAGCCTAAACTAGGAGAACTAGGAGTCCCTAGGACTATTTAGACCTATAGCCAATAGGCATCATGAACACGTTTATTTGGTCCCAGTATTTCCCTCAAGCAACTATAATGTTAGTGTGGGTATGAGAGTCAATTCCTTGCTAAATCCCTTAAATCCCCTCTTTACAGCCAACCCCCAGCCCTCCTGATATGCACTAGATATCCTAGATATCCCTGATACCCATTCCTAATGCCTCCCAATTTCTCTCCTCACCCTACCCCTCTCCCCAAAAGGGAGAATGAATTGTCTGGATGAATTGGCCTAGGCTATAAAAGTTCCTGGGAGGTTAGGCTTTCCTTTAGCTCTCCAACTTTATATACATTTCAGTATTTCTGTACATTTATAAATCAAAGAAAGAAAAGTGAGTTTTTGGTGCTGCTCCATCACCCTACCCCAGCCTCTCCCAGCCCACCACCAGCTGCACAAAGAAGGAATGGAGAGGGGGGTGGGGGTGGGGGTTGGACAAAGGGAAACCAGCTTGTTTCAGATGCTGCAAAACTGAATTGTAGGAAATTAACTGGCTGAGAAATGTCTGTTTCTCTCTCTCTCTCTCTCTCTCTCTCTCTCTCTCTCTCTCTCTCTGTTTGCTTTTTTGCCTGCACTATTTCTCTCTCCTTCATGCTTCAGGCCTATTTTGTGACTACAACTCATCATCACTTCACTCCCTTTCCCTTTCCCTCTCTTCTCTTTTTTTCTCTGCCAGTCAGGGTTGGGGCTAGTATGTGAGACTGAGGCTGAGTGGTTGTGTCTAAGACTGTGTGTCTGTGTGTGTGATTGTGTGTTCAGGAGTGGCAGCATGCCTCTCCCCTCCACAGTTGCTCAGCCTAAAGTGCCAGAGGCAGAGACAATTGTGCGGGTGGATATGCTCAACAGAGGAGCCGTGGCTGAGCCCCAGGGCAAGAGGAGAAGCACCACACAAGAAATTGATTCCATTAAAAAGTAATCTTAAATTTAATAAAAGTTATGATTTGATTATAGCCACCGAACCTACAGGCAAGAGAAAGGAGAAAACGGATTCTAGAGATGGATAAACAGTCGAAGAAACAGGGTTAAAAGAAAGGGGGAGGCGGCTAGGTGGTGTAGTGGATAAAGCACCGGCCTTGGAATCAGGAGTACCTGGGTTCAAATCTGGCCTCAGACACTTAATAATTACCTAGCTGTGTGGGCTTGGGTAAGCCACTTAACCCCATTTGCCTTTCAAAAAAAAAAAACCTAAAAAAAAAGAGGGGGTATAAAAGAAGCTTTGGCTGAATAGATCCATTCAGGCATGCATGCATGGACGGGTGGGTGGGTAGATAGGTAGAAGGACCAGAAATAGGATAAGGGAACACTGGTCATAAGAGGAGGAATATAGTCTATCTGATTTTCTGAGAAAGGACAAAGTGTGGGATTGAATAATGCAAATTTGGGGAAGGTAAAGAAAGGGGAAGGAAAGCTCAGAATTGGATGTGTAAGAGGGAGGGACATCCACCAAAGACCTGTTTCCCCAGCACTGACTGTAGTCACATTTCTTTTTCAAATTTCAAGCATAAAGTGAATCCTTTTCTAGTCTCTTCCCTCTAATCTTATTTGAGGGATGGAAGTGGTTTATGAGTTGTTCAAGGAAGACTAACACTTCTGGTATGAGAGCTGTCAAGCCCTTTTCTTTTCTTTCCTTTTTTTTTCTTTTTGGTCTTTTTTTGCAAGGCAGTGAGGTTAAGTGACTTGCCCAAGGTCACACAGGTAGTTAAGTATTAAGTATCTGAGGTCACATTTGAACTCAGGTCCTCCTGACTCCAGGGCCAGTGCTCTATTCACCACCAAACCCTTTTCAAGGTTGCTCTTCCACCTTTGGAGTCCCTCTTATTCACCAGGCTCTCACGGTTACTCCAAGAAGCTGTAGTACAGGCAGTGACCATAACCTGGGAAAAGAGTCTCGGCAGATGGGATATAAAGCAGGTTAGTAATTGACAGACCTCAGATCTATTGTGAATGAGGAAAAGGTTGACCCTAAGATGTGAAGACTTCTCCCAGCAGAATGGACAAATGAGAATAATTTAATCCTAAAGGCCATGAAGGTGCCTGAAGCAGGTACTGTGAAGTGCCTAGCTCTTGGCCAGGTGTAGAAGATGTCAAGATCATTCACTGCATCCCAGGCTATCACCCTGTCCTGACTTTTGTCTTGCCACTGGACTTCAATGACTCTAGAAAAATGAGGCTGACAACTTTGTTCGACTCTGGCTCACTTAAATCCAATTCATGCTGGAGTCAAGATATCATCCTAGTGTTGTCATTGGTCCTCTTTGAAAATAAAGGGTGGGGGCAGCTAGGTGTGGAGGTGGATAGAGCACTGCCCCTGGAGTCAGGAGTACCTGAGTTCAAATCCAGCCTCAGACACTTAATAATTACCTAGCTGTGTGGCCTTGAGCAAGCCACTTAACCCCATTGCCTTGCAAAAAACCTAAAAAAATAAAATAAAATAAAGGGTAACCAGGTAAACACATTCTTCTCTGACCTTCTAACTGATCTCTTTGTACCTTTCACTCACTATTGCTGCTTCTGTTCTCTGAACAAAACTTGTCTAACCCCTCTACCAAATATTTGAAGATGATAGCTCTTATCCTTACTTCTCTTTAGGCTAAACATGTCCAGACCACTTAACTAATCATGTTCTCTCTTTTGTTATTGTTTTTTTTTGTAAGGCAATGGGGTTAAATGACTTACCCAAGGTCACAAAGCTAGACACAAAGTGTCTGAGGCTGGATTTGAACTCAGGTCCTCCTGATTCTATCCACTATACCACCTGGCCATCCCATCATGCTCTCTTCAAATCTAGACTAGCTCATGATGTTCAGACTACCTCCCTAACTTGCCCCCACTAGGAGACTTACTGATACTTCTTAACTTTCCTCACTAAAACATAAACTGTTTGAGGGCAGGAGCTATCTTTATTTTTCCTTGCATTTGTATTCATAGTCCTCAACACAGTACCTGGCATTATACATACTTGAGAAATGTTTTATCAGTCTGTTTTATGTCTGTTTATCTGTGTAGTCATCTATCTCGATGACATGGGCCCTTCACTGTACCTATTACCCTCTTCTATATGTTGTTCAGTCATTTCAATTGTGTCTGACTCTTCATGATCCCACTGGGAGTTTTTCTTGGCAAAGATACTGGAGTAGTTTGCCATTTCCTTCCACAACTCATTTTATATATGGGAAAACTGAAGCCAACAATATAAAGTGAATAGTCCAGGGTCACACAGCTAGTATGTGTGAGACCAGATTTGAACTCAGGAAGATGAGCGTATGACTCCAGGTCCAGCACTCTATCCACTGTGCCACCTTAACTGCTCCTTTTCTAGATGTCTCCAGTTAATCAATCAAACAAATAATAATCAAGATTCCCTGCAAATATTTTTAATAAACATCTCCCATGTACACAGCATAGTAGATGAAAGGTGACCAGAGAGCCAAGAGAACCCAATTTCAAGTCATTCCTCTATCACATGATCTTGACAAATCACTTAACTTGTTGGTGATCTGGTCAACTCTCTAAGACCATAAATTGATGAGAAGATAATGACCTGCACAGGTGGGAGTTTCCTCCTCCTGGAGTTCCCTTTACCAGTAAACTTTCAAATCCCTGTTTATGGGTTGGACTAAAGAGTCCTGTGATTAAATTCTGTCACCGTGTGCATAGTAAAAATGTGTTATGTAGCATAATGAATGGGAAGGACCAGTGATATTTATTATCATAGTACTGGACAGTGGAGGAGAGACTGAGGCTTCCTATCATTATGATCTGAGCTTAAGGCTATTCCTTCCATGGATATTGTGTGTATAGTTGTGAGAAGGAGTGAACCAGGTCCCTATGAAAAGGTTTTGTATTAATTGTCTTTACCATATTATCTGATAGTAGCAGTAGCTGCCTTTAGGAAACTAACCTGCCAATTCAAAGAGAAGTTGGGAAATGCAGCTATTATTTCTTCTCCTCCTCCCCTTTGCCTTCTCCCTTCTTCTATTTTTTTCAGAATACTAGAACAATTTACTTTTGTCCTGTACAGTTTTTAGTTTTTAGTTTTTGAAATGTAACTATGAAAAACAGGCTTTTAAAAGCCCAATGTTTTAAATAATGTTTGTCCTTCATTTTTTTTTTTTAGATTTTTGCAAGGCAAACAGGGTTAAATGGCCTGCCTAAGGTCACACAACTAGGTAATTATTAAGTGTCTGAGACCGGATTTGAACCCAGGTACTCCTGACTCGAGGGCCAGTGCTTTATCCACTTCGCCACCTAGCTGCCCTGTCATTCATTTTTGAAGATGACCACAACATTAGGGAGGCAATGCCATGACAAACACACTCATCCAGAGCTATCTGACTCCAGTAATCAGATATGAATAGGGACAACTAGAGAAGGCCTGGAAGTGAGACAATCAGGGATAAGTGACTCTCCTAAGACCACACAGCTAGTAAGTGTGCCTAAGGCTGTATTCAAACTCCTGTCCTTCTGACTCCACAGGGCTATCTTGACTATACCTTTAAACCCAAATGATTCTGGATTTCATCAAAGGGCCAGTCATAGGTTCCAGTCTGTTTCTATGCTCATTGCTTAGGTTTTGATTATTTAAAATGAATATTAGAAACAACTATTTTCTGTTCTGGCCAGAAACTCTCAAATTGGCCTTCCCCTCTCATATTGATATCTTTGGAATAATAAATTGGGACATCTTTTGTCTCCATTCTTACCCAGCCCTTAGTCATTGAATGGATGTGGCCTCAGACAGACTGAGACCTGGGAAAGACCTTAATTTAGGAAGGTTACTTCATCCTGGGTCATTACCACTTGTTTTGATCTTTGTCTTGCCACAGGAATCTACTTATTCTGAGGAAAGAGAGAAGTAATAATTTTGCACCGCTTTTCCTCCCTTAAATTCAATTCACTTGAAAATTAAGATAGCAGGGGTGGCTAGGTGGCATAGCGGATAAAGTACCAGCCCTGGAGTCAGGAGTACCTGGGTTCAAATCCGGCCTCAGACACTTAATAATAATTACCTAGCTGTGTGGCCTTGGGCAAGCCACTTAATCCCGTTTGCCTTGCAAAAACCTAAAAAAAAAAAAATTAAGATAGCAGGGCAGCTAGGTGGTACTATGGATAGAGCACCCCCCTTGCAGTCAGGAGGACCTGAGTTCAAATCTTAATACTTACTTAGCTATGTTACCTTAGACAAATCATTTAACCTCATTACCCTGTAAAAATCAAAAAAAAGAAAGTCAAGATAGCACCATTTGATGTCATTTGGAGAACTGAAGAATAACCACAACAATGCTACTATTGATGATGATGATGGTGACAATATTGATTGATAGATGTTATTTTAATGATGTTTTTGAGACCCAGAGTGATTTTATTTTTTTAGATTTTTTTTCAAGGCAATGGGGTTAAGTGGCTTGCCCAAGGCCACACAGCTAGGTAATTATTAAGTGTCTGAGGTCGGATTTGAACCCAGGTACTCCTGACTCCAAGGCCAGTGCTCTATTCACTGTGCTACCTAGCCACCCCCCCAGAGTGATTTTATAATGAGAATATAGGTAATGAATCATGTCCATTCAGGTGCCCATTAATTTTTTTCAAAAATTTGAGGTCAAGGGGTAGCTTGGTGGTACAGTGGATAGAACAACAGCCCTGGAGTCAGGAGGACCTGAGTTCAAATCCAGCTTCAGACACTTAATAATTACCTAGCTATGTAACCTTAGAAAAAATCACTTAACACCACTGCTTTTCAAAAAGAAAATTAAAAAATTAGATGTCAAGCACAGTTCTTGGGCTATGAAGGTGGCATTCTCTCCATTCTTCAGGTCTATGGATGTTAGAGGGAAACAGTGAGGGAAATGGAGCAGATGAGCTGGTAAATCTCTTGGAGGTTCCCTTATTCCATGAGAGTTTAAGGTGGCTATCTGGAATCTCCAAATGGTTCCACTGGTTATGATCCCTTTTTACACCAATCTTCACTTAGAAGATCCATTTTACAATTTTCCTAGGAATCAAGGTCAAGCTTATTGACCTGTAGTCTGCAGATTCTCCAATCTTATAATGTTTCTCCCCTTTCCCAAAATCTTTCACTTATCACTGACAGTGATTCAGTAATTACATTTGCCTATCCACCTGGGCCAGGTGATGTGAATTAATCAACATCATCAAGGTACTCTTTTATGATCTCCCTCCTTATCTTGGATATTAATTCCCTGCTGATCAATTTTGTTTTGTCATTTCCAGGGAAAAAGTCATTCTCCTTTGCAGAGAAAATTAAAGCAAAATAAGATTGAAGCAGCTTTGCTTTTTTTTGTTGTTGTCAAGTTATCATCCCATTTAACCTAAGCAAAGTTCCTTTCCCTTTTTAATCCTCCTTTTCCCCCTGAATAACTTTTAACAAATCTCTTATTTTGTCCTTAGCACTTCTAAATTTTAATGTACATGTCATCATATACCACACTCATATTAACTTCTGTTACCTGAATTCCTTCTACCTTTTCTATATTTGCTTTCAAAATTCTAAGTCACGGGGGGCGGCTAGGTGGTACAGTGGATAGTCAGGAGTACCTGGGTTCAAATCAGATCTCAGACACTTAAAATAATTACCTAACTGTGTGGCCTTGGACAAGTCACTTAACCCCATTTATCTTGCAAAAACCTAAACAACAAAAAAAAATCTAAGTTATTTAGTGAGTTTCCTGTGTGTCTACATTGATTCCTTCAAACTTATCTCATTTTTCTCCTCATTGGAATTTTTTTTAGTTTTCAAAAAGTAGTTTTTGAATATCTCCCATCTCTCCTAGGCTGATTTTTCATATCATTTTAGTTCAGTATCTCTCTTAATTACCCTCTCTGCCATTGTCTATGAAACTCATTCCTAGTATTCCCCACTGGCATAAGAAGGCAAGATACTTTTCTTCTAAACCCTTTGTAAAAATGCTTTCTCAGACATCTCAACAGTTGCACCTAGACCAGAGAAAGTATCCTAAATGACTTTACTCATTTCACTCCAAAACTACCACATTAGGGTCTCAATGTCCTTGTTGGTAAATTTTTCATAGAATCCACTATTGTTGGATAGACCTCGTCATGCTTCACTCTGCTCTCTACAATGTTCTTACAAGCCATCTTGTTACCTTGTTGCCATGTTTACTCTATTATCTTCGATATTCAGTTCCCTTTCTAGTTCTAGAACCATAATCAAATCAACATGGTTATTACTATGGGAAAGTCTATGATGACCTATGTTGAGAAAGTGTTGTTCACCTGTGTTGAGTCAATGGTACAACTCACAATCCTTGTAACTTTGCAAACCAAAATAACCCTCCCTAGTCACTACTCCCTAAATGTCTTATCTTTTTTTAGAATGTAAGTTCCTTTCTTTTTGTATCTTCAGCACTTGGCATAGGATTTGACACTTAATAAGTGTCTAATAAATACTTTTTCATTCATTTAATAATTTCTATGGTACCTTTCATGCAAAGCCTGGATTTTCTCTCCTTTTCTATCTCAGATTCTAGCTGGGAATTATCCAATCTCTCCAGGCTTCTCATCATTTTCCCCACAGTAACTAGTTCTTCACTGTTGTGGAGAATCAAATCCAAAATTGAATTTCTATCATTTTTTCATCTTATAGAGAATGAAATTATCATCAAGGTATCAAAAATTCATTAATTGTTCTGCTTTTGGCAGAGAGAAAAAGCATGAGCAACTACCTGGATAATTGAGGCTCCCCATCACTTCTATATCATGCCTCTGTACCAAACTTGTGATATGTTTCCCACACTCATCCCACATCCCTCTTTTTTTTGTTCAGATAAACTGTAGTATGATCCAATGACTAAACTGTTTCTCCCTCCATTGACCTATATACAAATTCTTTCTGTCAAGTTTCTCATCTTTCATTCCTGGATTTCCTCTCATAATTATATCTTCAATGTACAACACTATTCTACCCCATTTTCCCATTCACTTAATATATTTTGTTTACCCATTGTAATCATAGTACTATGCTAAGCACAAGAATGTTAGGACACAAAGATAAAATAAAACTATCTCAATTTCAGAGGAAACTGGGAAAATGTTTATGAGCTGATATAAGGCTAGGATCCAATTTATATTTATTGATAACAATAGTATAAAGAAAAGCAGCCTTGAAAAACTTCAAAAGTCTGATCAATGTGATGATAAACCAAGAGTCCAAAAGGATGAAGAGAAAACATTCCACTCATCTCCTAATAGAGAAAATGCAGAATAAGACATTTTTAGACATGGCTAATATGGGTCTTCCTTTTGGTTTACTGTGTTGATCTATAATGAGAAATTTTTTCCTTTTAAAAAATTTTTTTTGGTGACTGGGGTGGCTAGGTTGCGCAGTGGATAGAGCACCATCCTTGGAGTCAGGAGTACCTGGGTTCAAATCCTACCTCAGACACTTAATAATTACCTAGCGGTGTGGCCTTGGGCAAGCCACTTAACCCCATTGCCTTGAAAAATCTAAAAAAAAAATTTTTTTTTTTGATAAATGAAGGGAGTTAATAGTAGAGACTAGTCAATTTTAAAAGCTTGTTACTTGACAAATGAAATTAAAAAGATACCATCCCTTACCTCAAAGAGCTTACAGTCTAGAGAACAAATAACATGTATATGTTAACTATGATGTGAAGGTATGGGAAATATTTGTTAAGAGAAAAGAAGTTCAGAAGATGGAAATCATCTTTTACCTAGTAACTATCCTCATATGACATTCAATATCATCACCATCCTGACATCATAATGATTAGATTGATAAAGTTTTTCTAACATCAGTGACAGATTACCACCACAATCACTGTGATTACCTTCCCCATCGTTATTCCCAGTATCATAACCATTTCCACTATCATCACTGCCATAAATACCACAATACTCACCATCATAATCACTATTATCATTTTTACTGTCCTCCTGTGCAAACACTATTGTCTATCCTGATCACCCTCTCTACCACTGTCCCATCACTCCCAAATACCATAACAAAATAAGAATTCAAAAGGATGTGGGATGACAGAAAAACAAAGGGAGGTAGATAAGGGAAGCAGAGAAAGAGCCCTGGGGTTTTGCTCCTGAGATGAAAGGCAACATCAAGCATCAGTTAGAGGTCATCAGCCAACTGAGGTTCTTTGAGTGATGGAATGGACAGTTTACCTTACCCACCATTACAGGGAATTCACCTAGCTAGGCCTCCTCAGGCCACTGAGGAAAATCTTCTCTAGGGCTAGGCAGATTTCCTCTGAATTCCTCTGAAATCTAGAAAGATAGGGAATTCTATCCTCAAATTGGATGACTTGTAGAAATCTTAAACTAAACACTTCAAAACCTAATCACTATCTTTTCCCTAAAACCTTCCCTATAACCATCCTCCCAGTCACCAAACAACCTGGATATCATCCTAATTTCCTCACTTTCTCCAATATACCCCTTCTATCCAATCTGTTGCCAAGTTTTATTATCATTACTTTTGCAACATTTTTCATATACTCCTCCATCTCTTCTCTAACACTACATAACCCTGGAGGTCCTCATTACCTCCCACATGTACTATTGCAATAACCTTCTAGTTGGCCTCTCTGGTCAAGTCTCTCCCAATTCCAATCCATCTTCACTCAGCTGTCAGCGTTCTTCCTAAATCATGGATATGATCATGTTACCTCTCTATCTGATAAACTCTAGTGGCTCCAAAATCAAATATAAAATTTTCTTTTTAACTTTTAAAACCTTTTATAACCTAACCCCTTCCTACCTTTTCAGTCTTTTTCTCTTTGGCCATATTTTATAATCTGCAATTGACCTCCTGTTTCCTCATATCTTCTGACTGTGTATTTGCACATTTCCTTTCCATTCCTGGAAAATTCTTTCATCATCTCCACCTTCCAGATTCTCTGACTTCCTTCAAATCTTAGTTAAAATTGCACCTTCTACGAAAAAAACTTTCCTTAATCTCTGATATTCCCCTCATGTCTTGTTTGTATGTAGTTACTTGCCTGTAATCTCCTTCATTTGACTTGTATCCTTTAGCACAGTGCCTGGCACAAGTGGGTATTCAATAAATGCTTGTTATCTTGACCTGAATCCAACCTCTTCTATTTCTTATGTCCTATTTCTTCCTGCTATTGAACCTTAATTCCTCCTATTGTATTACATCCTTCTTTGGTTCTCAGCAAAGAGTGAAAC
Source organism: Macrotis lagotis (assembly GCF_037893015.1). Lineage (NCBI taxonomy): Eukaryota > Metazoa > Chordata > Mammalia > Peramelemorphia > Peramelidae > Macrotis > Macrotis lagotis. The sequence goes on along the minus strand of NC_133658.1, from coordinate 410,403,380 downwards.
AGTTTTCTAAACCCCAGTTCCCAGTGAGGAAAATATGGCTTCAGTAATTCAAATTAAACAAATGAATTAATGCAGGCAACCTTACTTAGAGACTTAGTTTACAAAGATGGAAAAATGACACACTGCTTTCCTTCAGAGGGTCCATAATCCAATGGGATAGGGAAGAAGGGTCATTTGTACAGGTTTCATTAATTTCTCATGTTAATTATGAAAAAAATGGGTGCTTATCCGGGGTAAGAACTTTATTTTATATTCTTCTATCCCAGAAAAAGCCACTGGCTTTTCTCTTGTTCCCTGATCTCTCCCCTCCCTAGTTCCCCACTCACATGCATAAACTTGGTCTAAAGCTACTACCAACTTTTAGGACTAGGTGACCTTTAAGAGGAGAACCTCAGAATCTGTCTCCAGTTATGATATTTATAGAGGATTTCAGCTTCCCACTACCCTAAGTAATATTATCTTCTGATAAAAGATAAGTACTAACCTCTTAAGACTTCTTTCACCCTCACCTAAGACCCAGAACGTTCTTTTTACCCTCAGTCAACTGGGGATAATCCCCTTCAACTAAGAGATAAATGGAAAGAAGGAAAAGAACCATTGATGGGGCAGCTAGGTGGTGAAGTGGATAGAGCACCGGCCTTGGAGTCAGGAGTACCTGGGTTCAAATCTGACCTCAGACACTTAATAATTACCTAGCTGTGTGGCCTTGGGCAAGCCACTTAACCCCATTTGCCTTGCAAAAAAAAAACTAAAAAAAGGCATAAACTTGTATCCTCATATGTCATGGACATGAGTTAGTCAAGACCTCACTAGAAGCTAATACTGAGTCATTATATTTGACCTTTGTGTGCACTCAGTTCTGAATTCACCCACCTAGTCTTTCATTTCATCCATATCTCCCTGTCCTCCCTACAAACATAGCAGGACATTTTGCCAATATCTATAACATTCTTCTGACCCACCAATAATCTTGTTCAAAAAAGAAACAAGATTAATCTGGCATGACCTGTTCCTGATAAAATCATTCTGGATCTTAATGATTACCACTTCCTCTCTAAATGTTCACATACCAAACCTTTAATAATACATCCTAGAATTTTAGGAGGAACTGAAGTCAAGCTTACCAGTCTGTGGTGAATAGACTCTATTCTCTCCCTTAATTAAAAAAAAAACCTGTCCATCAAAGTCCCCAAATTCCCTCAGGGTATATCCTTACATATAAACTTCAGTATCCCCATAGCTGAAAAAAAAATCATTGGGGGGGGGTGCAAAGATTAAGAAATTCTTACTGGGAGCAGCTAGGTGGTGCAATGGATAGAGCACTGGCCCTGGAGGCAGAAGTATCTGAGTTCAAACCAGCCTCAGGCACTTAATAATTGCCTGGCTATGTGACCTTGGGCAAGTCATTTAACCCTATTGTCTTAAATAACAAATTTTTAAAAAAGAGATTTTTACTGGAAATTTTGCAAGTTTTTCTACTACTTTTTACTCTGCTTAACTCCCCATATTACCCCAGAACCCCAGGAACTCTATTCTATTCATCAAATTCTATATCCTCAACTCTACAGTGGTATCTATATTTCTGATTCTCTATTTCTCTCCGTCTCTTTCTATTTCTCTGTCTTTCCCTCTCTGACATTCTTCTTCTATGTCCACTCTTCTTCCTTTTTTCATAATGATGACCTGTAAAAGGGCCCAGAAGGATACTCTTTGCAAATGAGTTAACCCCAATCCTTTTGCTTTAGGGGCTAGATCATGGCAGTTCACATCAAGCTCAATTTCTTTTCCTAGGTTTTTAGGTCTTTTCCTAGGTCTTTAGTAGGTGATCAACATTGGTCAGCATGCCTGACTTATTTCTGGCTATTCTCTTTCCATAAAGAATGTAGGGGCACCCCTTCCTTCACTCTTGTTCCTCATCCTTTTTTCAGGCTGATGACTCTCCAAGGTACTGAAATTTCAAACACCCAACTATACATGGACCTTTTTGCCCCTCTTCCATTGGATTTCCATGACTAAAAGAGATTATCACAAATATAAAGGTGTGATACTTTCTTACACCTCTCCCTAGCCCAATTTTCCCTAATCCAAATTTTTAGCTAACCTGGTTTTTCTGTTTGGGAGGAATGTCTGGGTTAGGTTATGACTCTCCCCCTTGCTCTCCCTCTCAAGTCTCCCAAGATGCATTGTCAGCATATCATTATTCCTATTATCACTTCTCATCACCAGGTTATTCTCTGGTTCTCTTTCTTCTCTATCTTGCCCACGGGCCAATACCACTTGCAGGTGTCTCAGCATTTCCCTTCTGCTAGACTTGCTGCTCCTCTTAATTGCCACATTCTTTCAAGGTCCCTTATCCTGCCCCATAATCATCATTCTCCTTTCTGTGATCATGTTTCCCCCATGGTCTCTCTTCCTTTTCAGTTCTTTTTCTCCAGCTAAGTTCTCCACCTCCATCTGTAGGGAAATTCCTGTTTTCTTCCATACTTGAATCACAGAAAGTGGTGAGAAGTTGAAGAAGTAAGGGGACAGATGAAGAACTTGATGAATTATGTGATTATGAGGCTAGAGAGATGGACAAGATCAATAATTCAATAATTATTGACCATTTGCTACTATCTGTGACCCTGTGACCCTGGCCAAATCACTTAACTTCTTAGAAACACAATTCCCTCATCTATAAAATGGGATAGTAATGGATACTGCCTATTTCATGGGGTTGTTGTGGGAAAATGCTTTGTAAGCATTATATTATAATGTAATTTTACTATCTCAGACTTTATATTTCTTCCTTAAGGATATGATTACTCTGTCATCACATTCAACTGAGATCAGTGTATAACATGGAACCAATGTAAACACTAACAGAATGCATTCTGTGCGGAGTGGGGGGAGGGAAGCAAGAATGGGAGAAAAATTGTAAAACTCAAAATAAACAAAATCTTTTTTAAAAAAATAAAATGCTTTGTAAATCTTTATTTATTTATTTGTTTGTTTATTTATTTGTTTATTTTACTTTTTCCCAGTTACATGTAAAAACAATTTTAACATTCTTTTTTCAAAATTTAAGTTCCAGGGGGGGCAGCTAGGTAGCATAGTGGATAGAGCACTGGCCCTGGAATCAGGAACACCTGAGTTCAAATATGACCTCAGACACTTAATAATTACCTAGCTGTGTGGCCTTGGGCAAGCCACTTAACCCCATTTTCCTTGCAAAAACCTAAAAAAAAAAATATTACAAAATTTAAGTTCCAAATTCTCACTCTGCCCCATTGCCCTCCCCATCCCATTGAGAAGGCAAATAATTTGACATAGGTGATGTGTGTGTGTGTGTGTAGTCATGCAAAACATATTTCCACCTTAGTCATGCTATGAAAAAAAAGAGACTAAAAAACTCAAGAAAAACAAAGTGAAGAAAAAATATTTTTAATCTACATTCAGGCTCCATTAGTTCTTTCTCTGAAGATGAACAACAGAAGATGAATATGAACAACAGAAGATAAAGATGAACAGCAGAAGATGAAGATGAACATTTTTTTAAGGATTTTATTTATTTTGAATTTTACAATTCTTCCCCTAATCTTACTTCCCTCTCCCACCCTCCACAGAAGGCAATTTGCCAGTCTTTACATTGTTTCCATGGTATACATTGATCCAAATTGAATGTGATGAGAGAGAAATCATATCCTTAAGGAAGGAACATAAAGTATAAAAGATAGCAAGGTCAGACAATAAGATATCAGGTTTTTTTTTTAAATTAAAGGTAATAGTCCTTGGTCTTTGTTCAGGCTCCACAGTTCTTTCTCTGGATGCAGATGTATTCTCCATTGCAGACAATCCCAAATTGTCCTTGATTGTTGCACTGATGGAATGAGCAAGTCTATCAAGATTGATCATCACCCCCATATTGCTGTTAGGGTGTACAATGTTTTTCTAGTTCTGCTCATCTCACTAAGCATCAGTTCATGCAAATCCCTCCAGGCTTCCCTGAATTCTCATCCCTCCTGCTTTCTAATAGAACAATAGTGTTCCATGACATACATACACCACAATTTGCTAAGCCATTCCCCAGTTGAAGGACATTTACTTGATTTCCAATTCTTTGCCACCACAAACAGGGCTGCTATGAATATTTTTGTACAAGTGATGTTTTTACCCTTTCCCATCATCTCTTCAGGGTATAGGCCCAATAGTGGTATTGCTGGATCAAAGGGTATGCATATTTTTATTGCCCTTTGGGCATAGTTCCAAATTTCTCTTCAGAAAGGTTGGATGAGTTCACAGCTCCACCAACAGTGTAATAGTGTCCCAGATTTCCCACATCCCTTCCAACAATGATCATTATCCTTTCTGGTCATATTGGCCATCCTGAGGGGTGTGAGGCGGTACCTCAGAGAAGCTTTAATTTGCATTTCTTGAATAGCATCTTTCATCAAGTCCTTCAAATTGTCATGGATCTTTGTACTGATGAAAATAGTTAAGTTATTTACAATAGGTCATCAAACAAAATTACTATTACTATATACAATGTTTTCTGGGTTCTGTTAATTTCACTTTTCATCAGGTCATCTAAGTCTTTCCAGGTTTTTCTGAAAGTATCCTACTCTTCATTTCTTATATCTTATCACAATTCCATCACAATCATATACAACTTATTTTGTTATTTCTCCATTGATGGACATCCCCTAAATATCCAATTATTTGCCACTATTAAAAGATCTGCTATAAATAAGGGAAATGTTTTGTAAGTATTTTTTGCAAGGCAGTAGGGTTAAGTGACTTGCTCAGGGTCACATTGCTAGGTAATTATTAAGTAATTATTAATTATTAAGGGATAATTTGAACTCAGGTCCTCCTGACTCCAGGGGCCATTGTGCCACCTAGTTGCCCCTTGTTTTGTAAATCTTAAAGACTTTGAAGGTGAGTGGCAATTGCTACTGGAATAGGATTCTTCTCCAATACCTAGGTTAGAAAGGGAAAAGAACAGATTGAATGGATTATCTAGGGTAGCCCCTATACCTTATTTAGGTTTGTATCTTTCCTCAGGACCAAGCATAAAGACTTGCTTATTAATGAGCTCTTATGCATACATCCTTTTTGGGGATCAGGGATTTTATTAAGATGCAGAACTCCAAGTGATGAGTTTCAGCTACCAGTTTTTTTTCTTCTTCTACCAGTTCTGATTCAAAACTTCTTAGCAACTTATACTCTTAAAGAGTTGCCTGGGGATACAGAGAGGTTATGTAATTTTCCCAAGATTACTCAACCAGAAGCAGTATAGAACCCAGATCTTCCTGAGTTCTAAGTTAGTTCTCTATCTACTTTGCCTAATTGCCTGGTGTCCATACATACTTACAGAATGAATGATCTCTGACCAGATGAGCAGTGTGTGAAAATATGAAAGTTTCTCTTTTCTGAGTGAGATGATATAGTGGTAGAACATTGACTTCAAGTTTGGAGTCCTGAGCCCAAAGCCTGACTTTCCCTCTTACTAGCTAAATCACCTTAAATAAGCTACTTCATTCACTTTCTTAGGTATCAGTGTTCATATGAAAGATCATAGAAATGAGGAAACTGAGACCAAGATAGGCTGAATGACTTGCCTAAAGGCACAAAAATAATAAATGACAGACCCAAGATTTGAACTCAGTTCCTTTGATTCCAAATCCAGTTCTTTTTTTAAGTGGATGATTTGAAGAGTCACTTCTACTTTTAACATTATTTAGTTTCTATATCTGATAATGGACCTTTATAATTGGTTCCCAGGTAATCATGGCCTTTCCTAGGTAGCTCAATTCTTCACTCATACTCTATAGCCTCCTTCAAGACTAGATGGAGATCTCAAAGGACTTCAAAGCCCAGAACTTTTCAGTTTAGGTTGATAGGGGACCAAAGAGCCATCCCCAAACAGAAGGCTCCCCAAATTTATCATTACCTAAGTATTTGGAATCTCAATTCCAAGTCATCAAGGAGAGGAGCATCAGTAAAAGAAACTGAAGAGTTGACATAAGATGACCCTCACCACTTTCCCAGGGTCAAACCTCTTTCCAGGTGTATTACCCAATAGAATTTATATCATCCTTCACTTCACTGACTCATTCTCCAACTACACTCTCATAAACACAGCAGGTTCATCCTACTTCTCTCCCACCTCTTACATCATATATAATTGCAACTATCATATGCTTATAGCATTTGCCATGTGATAAAAGCACTATAGTAGGCAAAATTTAGGTAAAATACTGCTAATACAATTCAATAATAATAATTAATATTTAAAATATTTTATTTATTTTTTCAACTACCTGCAAATATAGTTTTCAAAAATTATTTTTGCAAGGTTTTGAGTTTCACATTTTTCTCCCTCCTTCCTTTCCTCCCCCTTCCCCTTTCAGAAAACAATCCAATATAGGTTATACATGTATATCATATTAAGTATGTTGTGCAAGAAGAATCAAATCAAAATGGGAAAAAAAACCATGATACATAAGACAACTTTTTAAAATAGAAGATAGTGCTTTCCGCCAGCTCCACCATATTTCAGTGAGTTTCCAAAATGACAAACACAAAAGGAAAAAGGAGAGGGACTCGATACATGTTTTCTAGGCCCTTTCATCCCTCTGGCTACATATATGCGCATATACAAGAAAGGTGATATTGTAGATATCAAGGGTATGGGCACAGTTCAGCAAGGAATGCCCCACAAATGTTACCATGGCAAGACTGGACGAGTCTATAATGTTACACAGCATGCTGTAGGCATTGTTGTAAACAAACAGGTTAAGGGCAAGATTCTAGCCAAGAGAATTAATGTGCGTATTGAGCATATTAAGCATTCTAAGAGCAGAGATAGCTTCCTGAAGCGAGTAAAGGAAAATGATCAGAAGAAGAAAGAAGCCAAAGAAAAAGGCACTTGGGTTCAACTAAAACGTCAGCCTGCTCCACCAAGAGAAGCACACTTTGTGAGAACCAATGGCAAGGAACCTAAACTGTTGGAACCAATCCCCTATAAATTCATGGCATAAATGACCTAAAAAATAACCAATAAAAGATTTCTTGAATTTTGGGGAAAAAAATAAAATAAAATGGAAGATAGTAAGCTTTGATCTAAATTTAAACTCCATAGTTCCTTCTTTGGATATGGATGATATTTTCCATCACAAGTCTTTTGGAATTGTCTTTGATTATAGTACTGCTGAAATGAATAAGTACATCAAAACTGATCTTCAATCAATGTTGCTCTTAGTATGGACAGTGTTTTTCTGGTTCTGCTCAATTCACTCAGCATCAGTTCATGAAAGTCTTTTCAGGTTAGTCTGAATTCTCATCCTTCATGATTTCTTATACAACAATAGTGTTCCATCACAGTCATATACACAATTTGTTCAGCCACTCCCCAATTGTTGGGTATCCCCTCAATTTCCAATTCTTTGCCAGATTGAAAAGAGCTGCTATAAATATTTTTGTACATGTGAGTTTTTTATCCTTTTTTGTGATCTCTTTGAGATAACAGATCTAGTAGTGGTATTGTTGGATCAAAGAGTAAAAACAATTTTATTACTCTTGGGTTAATTCCAAATTGCTCTTTAGAAAGGTTGGATCAATTCAAAACTCCACCAATAATGTATTAGTATCCCAGTTTTCCCACATCCCCTCCATTTTCCTTTTTAGTAATATTGGTCAATCTGATAGCTGTGAGATAGTCCTTCAGTACTTAATTTGCATTTCTCTAATTAATAATGATTTAGAGAATTTTTTCTAATGTTTGTAAATAGCTTTAATTTCTTCCTTTAATTGCCTTTTCATATCTGTTGATTATTTATTAATTAGGGAATGACTTCCATTATAAATTTGACTCAGTTCTCTATATATTTTATCAAAAACACTAGTTGTAAAAATTATTTTTCAACTTACTGTCTTCTTTTCGATCTCTATTGCATTGGTTTTATTTGTGAAAACTTTTTCAATCCAATGAAATCATAATTATCTATTTTGCATTTTATAATGTTCTCTATCTCTTCTTTGGTCCTAAACTTCTCCCCTTTCCATAGATCTGACAAATAAACTATTCCTTATTCTCTTAATTGGCTTTTGGTATCATCTCTTGTGTCTAAATCCTATAACTATTTTGATTTTATCTTTTTTTTTTTAGGTTTTTGCAATGCAAATGGGGTTAAGTGGCTTGCCCAAGACCACACAGCTAGGTAATTATTAAGTGTCTGAGCCCGGATTTGAACCCAGGTACTCCTGATTCCAGGGCCAGTGCTTTATCCGCTATGCCACCTAGCCACCCCATGACTTTATCTTGATTTAAGGTGAGAGATGTTAGTCTATGCCTAGTTTCTGCCATACTATCTTCCAGTTTTGCCTGCAGTTTTTATCAAAGAGTGCGTTCTTATTCCAGAAGCTAGAGTCTTTGAGTTTAATCAAACATTAGATTGCTATAGTTATTAACTACTGTTTCTTTTACACCTAATCTTTTTTGTTGCACCTAATCTAATCCACTGATCCACCACTCTATTTCATAGACAATACCAATACCAATACCAATACCAGTTTTGATAACTGATGCTTTATAATATGATTTAGATCTGGTATGGCTAGACTGCCTTCCTTTGCATTTTTTTTTATTAATTTCCTTGATATTCTTGACATTTTTGTTCCTCCATATTAATTTACTTACTATTTTTCTAGCAAAATAAAGTAATTTTTTGGATTTTGATTGGTATGGCACTGAATAAGTAATTTAATTTAGGTAAAATTATTATTATATTACCATGAGCAAATGACATTTGCTCAATTATTTAGATCTGATTTTATTTGTGTGAAAAGTGTTTAAAAGTTATTTTCATATAGTTTCTGAATTAGGCTTGGCAGGTACACTTCCAAGTTTATGTTGTCTTACAGTTACTTTAAATGGAATTTCTCTTTCTAACTCTTGCTTCTGTGTCTTCTTGGTAATATGTAGAAATGCTGATGATTTATATGGGTTTATTTTTATATCCTACAATTTTGCTAAAATTGCTTTTTAGGTGATTTTCTAGGATTCTCTAAGTATAACCATCATATCATCTGCAAAGAGTGAGAGTTTTGTTTCTTCATTACCTATTCAAATTCCTTCAATTTCTTTTCTTCTCTTACTGAATAGCTAACATTTATGTAGAACTTTAAAGTTTGCAAAATGCCTTACAAATGCTAATTCATTCGATCCTCACAACAACCCTGTGAGATAAAGAACAATTATTATCCCCATTTTATAGATGCAGAAACTGAGACTGAGAAAAATAAAGTAACTTGCCTGGGATCAAGGAGTGAGTGTCTGGGACAGGATTTGAACTCAGGTTCCAAACTCTTAACCACTGCACCACTTAGCTGCCTATTAAAGACCTTATAATTTATTAGGGGAATCCAGAAACTTATATCACATTTGTATACATGTCTATAACATGATGGAGCATTGATGGTGTGCAAAATAAAGTGGTACATAAAGGGGACACATTAACCAAATACCATTTTTTCTGGATGAGATGGAATTTTAGTTGGGTTTTAAAGGATGAGTAGGAAACAGCAAAGATGTGAAACTCATGGGGTTGGTCTAGGTTATAGACTTTGGCAAGAGTCTGGCGTGATCAATAATAAATGTCAGACCTTTGATAGAGAAGCTACAGTCATTAATGTTCAAGTGACATGAAACCCTCTTATTTCCTACTAAGGATTCCAACATCCTACCAAAAAAAGGGGTGGGGGAGGGGGAAACAGAGGTATTGTCTAGAAGAAGTCAGGCTTTCTAGACCAGGAAGATTGAAAATAAAATCTGAAATCATGGATCAAATCCTAATCAACTGGTGGTGAAAAGTGAAATTAATTGCCTTGGCCTTCTTCTGTCTTTATTATTAAATCCTACTAAACATAGTAAATGTAAGAACCCTGAGGACAGACTATTTTGATGTAATCTTTACATCTCCAAGCCCTGGCATTGTGTCTATCATACAGCTGAATTATTAAGTTGGATTGTCAATGGAAAATAAAATAACTATGAATCTCTGAGTCAAATATTTGACTCCTTCGAACCCTAATGTTCAGTAGGTAGACAAAAGAACTTTTTTCAATCATTTCCTAGGAAAAGTCAGAGAATGAGTGGTACCCAAATCATAGATCTCTCCTTAGATGAACTTTAGAAAAGATATGGAGTATACTTCTAACCTTTTCCCATCCTTCTGATTATGAAGTTCCTCTGGAACTCTCCCTCAAAGTTAGGTCATTTCCTAGTTAGGGTAAGAATGTACTGAGACTTTCATTGAAACAGAATAGTGAGAAAGAAAAGAGACCCCAGAGTTGTACCCAGACCATAGATTGAAGAAATCTGAAGGATTCTAGATGGCTCATCTTTCCTCTTCCATCTCATGCCACTTGCCTAAAAGACCCCTCCCTGTCCTGTTTTCCCTATCCCTGGTTGTTTATCTATCTGTTTACCTTTGAGCATGATGGTTTACCTGTAGGTGGGGTGGAGAGCTATATATGTATCTGTTGTCTCCATGTGTGGGTCCATCTGCATCCCCCATTGGATGCCTAAGTTAAATTGTATATTTCCGGAATCATCTGTTTGAATCACACGATCTTATTTTTAGACAATTGCTAATGCACAGGGTGGGGGGAAGAGCTTTAGGAAAGGGGAGGGGAGGAGGTAGAGAAAGCTAGTGAGGAAGTAGTTTGGAGAAAGTATTAGGCCTGGAACTAATGGGGCTGGGGGCTGTAGGGGAAATCACTGAGACTGTGGGAAAATGAGAGATCCTGTGTGGAAGGGAATTCCAGGCTCCCAGTATTCTGAAACTAAAGTTTGGATCTGGAGGGGGAAGGGAGAAGAAGGAGAACAGGTCAGGGGTCACCACTCTGGCATGTAGCTGTTTCCCTGGGGAGACTGAGGAGCCTGGGAAAAAAGCTGGAAAACTCATACACAGCCCTCCCCTGAGGCCTTTGGTGACAGGGAGAGAAGCTTCCTGCCTGGACAGCTCCCCCTTGCTCAGGACTGGGCCTTTAACCCTTTGGGTGATGTTGAAAAAGTGGATTAGGCTGCATCAAGTCAGGGCTCTGGTATGTCAAGACATGTGAGCACACCTACTTTATGTACATGTAGCTTCAGTTTCATGTACTCATATACCCATACAAGCATATCTGCCACATCTTCCTCTGGGTGCATATGAATAACAGAGCATAAACCCATTTACAGGCTGGGTTTGGCTGCCAGGTCCCTGCGTGAAGTCAGAACTATGAGAACTGTTTCAAGTTCTCTAAGGGAAAGAATATTCTAGGGGGTTAAGGAATCCTTTCTTTCATGGCAAATTAAAGTCCCCTCTCATTTAGACTATTGTAGCATCCTTCTTGCCTCAGGATCCTTGCAACTACAATTCATTCTCCATCCATTTGTCCAAGTGATTCTATTATAAAGCATATAGATGACTATGTGTTACTACCTGTTCAATAAACTCCAGTGGCTCCCTATTGCCCCTAGGACCAAATATAAATCCCAAATCTGGCATTTAAAACTCTCCATAACCTGAACCCTTTCTATTGTTCCAGTCTTTTTATACTTAACAATCTTCCTAGCCCTCTACAATCCTGCTATACTTACCTCTTTGCTGTTCCTCACACACAACTTTCCATCTGCTCTCTCCTTGCCTTTTCATTGGCTGTGCCCTCTGCCTAGAAGCTCTCTGTCTCCTCATCCCCATCTCAAGGAATCCCCAGATTCTGTCAAGACAGAATTTTGCCTTCTTCAGGAAGTCTTTCCTACAGGAAGACACATTATTTTACTTCCTGCATTTGTACCTTTCCTTCCAAAGTCATCTTATATATACTTGTATGTATCTCTAATGTATCTATTTATGTATGTGTTATCCTTCCCATTAGAACGCAAACTGTTGTTGATTTTTCTTGGTATCTCCAATGCAACACACTGTTTGACATATAAATTCTTCTTTTCTTTTTCTCTTTTTTTTTAATTTTAGGCAATGGGGTTAAGTGACTTGCCCAAGATCACACAGCTAGGCAATTATTAAGTGTCTGAGGCCAAATTTAAACTCAGGTACTCCTGACTCCAGGGCCAGTGCTCTATCCACTGTGCCACCTAGCTACTCCCATATAAATTCTTAATATATGTTTTTGAATTGATCGATTCCCTCTCTATCACCTATCACAGTGTATAATTGGCATTTAAATAAATGCTTATTAGGTCAAATTAAATCAAATTGGTATCCTATGAAGACAGATGATAAGGGGCATCTGCTAAAATTTGAATTTTTTTTTAATCTAGAGACATACCTACCACCCACCCAACAGTGAGGCACAGAGTATGGTAGAAAGAGTGCTCACCTAGAAGTGATTAGTGTTAGTTCACTATGACTATGGGCAATTAACTTGCTTCTCTGAACTTCCCTTTCTTTATCTGTGTAATTAGTATGAGAAATAGGAGATACAGTTGGTCTTTGAGTCAAGAAGAGGAGGTTTCAAATACCCACCTCTGACTATCTATTTAACTCAAAGCAAGCCAGCCCTCTGAGTGGATCTCCAAGATTGTAATCTGCACTCTTTTTGTGGTATCAAAGAATTTGAAATTGAGAAGGTGCCTGTCAATTGGAGAATGTCTGAACAAGTTTCAGTATAAGAATATAATGGCATTCTATTATGTGATGCTCTCAGAAACCTAGAAAGGCTTACATGAACTGATACAAAGTTCAATGAGCAGAACCAGTAGAACAATGTATATAGTAACAATATTGTATGATGATCAACTTTGATTACATTAGCTCTTCTCACTAATAGATTCATGTTGGAAAATGTTATCCACATGCAGAGAAAGAATTGATGGAGTCTAAATGTAAATTGAAGTATACTATTTTCACTTTTTAAATAGTTTTTTTCTTTTATTCTGTTTCTTATAACAATATGATTAATATAGAAATATTATTACCTTGAATGTATACAACCTATATCAAGTTGCTCTTCATCTGAGAAGGGAGGGGAAAGAGGAAGAAAATTTGGATCTCAAAAAATTTTATTAAAAATGTCTTTATATGGGGTGGCTAGTTAGCGAAGTGTATAGAGTACCAGCCTTGGAGTCAGGAGTAGCTGGGTTCAAATCCGACTTCAGACACTTAATAATTGCCTAGCTGTGTGGCCTTGGGCAAGCCACTTAACCCCATTGCCTTGAAAAATCTAAAAAAAAGTGTCTTTATAAGTAATTGGAAGGAGAATGAACTACTGTTTAAAAGGGGGGGAAAGAGATTGTAGGTTGCTTAGGTGTCAACTTTCATTGGTAGAAAGTTCTAGACCTGGAGCTTCTCTATCCATGAAATTTTTTTTTTTTTAGATTTTTCAAGGCAGTGGGGTTAAGTGGTTTGTCCAAGGCTAGGAAATTATTAAGTGTCTGAGACTGGATTTGAACCCAGGTACTCCTGACTCCAGGGCCAGTGCTTTATCCACTGTGCCACCTAGCCGTCTCAAGGTTTTTAAATTTTAAAAAATTGCTTTTAATATTACCACATTAAACTAGATCAGTAGGCCATGTAGATGTTCAGAGAGATATTCTCCTCTATTCCAAATTCAGGCTAGGAAGGCTCCTCTGGCACCCCTTCACTCACCTCCCCAAGAACTCTGATAACCTCTACTCTGATGGTCACTAAGACTTATAAGAAAAACTATATTAATATATATATATAATTTTTTTTTTAGGTTTTTGCAAGGCAAATGGGGTTAAGCGGCTTGCCCAAGGCCACACAGCTAGGTAATTGTTAAGTGTCTGAGGCCGGATTTGAACTCAGGTACTCCTGACTCCAGGGCCAGTGCTCTATCCATTGTGCAACCTAGCCACCCCTGAAAAACTATATTTTGTAAGTAAAGAAGTCATCTAGTCCAACCTCTATTTTACAGTTAAAAGAAACTGAGACCTAGGGAGCTTAAATGACTTGGCTGAGGTCACACAGACAGCTGAAGTAACTATAACTTCTCTGAATTCGTTTCCTCACCTGTAAAATTAGGCTAATAAAACTTGCAATTCCTACCTCACAGGATTATAATGAGGAAAACACTTTTGTAAAGCTGAAAGCATTATATATATATGTGAGTTTCTATTATTACTGTTGTTATTGTTATTATTACGTTTAGTTCAGGCTCTACCCTAGCCACTTCTATACCTAAAAGTCAAACTCCTTGTCTCTACAATTTGGCCTAATTTGGGTAAAAATGTATCTCTTGGAGCTGCCTGCCAAGGAACCGGGTTGGGGGGAGGGCAGTGAAACAGAATACTTGCCAGAGGCTCTGGGGTACCCACCCTATACAAAGACCTGGTCAAAAGCCAGGTTTTTGAGGTGAAGGGAAGGCTTGGAATGGGAAAGGGGGAGGGGGGGAGAGATCCACAGTAGGAATAAAATCTAGGCTAGATTCTGAGAAAGTCAGGGCATGACATGAGAAGAAGCTGTAGGGCCCAGCAGCAAGGTGGGTGGAGGGCTCCTGTGCTTCATAGCCCTCACAGCCCCCACCACCCTGGGGACTGGAACTGTTCAGCCTTTGCCAAGCTAGGACTGCATCAATATCAGGAGCTGCTTATCAGGTTATGGCTGAGCTGCTGTCTCTGCGTATTATCCGACCCATCCGTCCCACTACCCAGTTTACCTCGCCTGCCCCAGCTCTGGCGGCGCTAACTAGTTAATTGGATCTCACCTAAACTGGTTATAGGCCAAACCAATCCTGAATCTCTGTCCCTAGGGAAGAGGATAGGAGAAAGGAAGAGGGGTGGGCGAAGAGGAAAGGGAGGGGCAATGGCTGTGTTCTCTCCCTCTAGCCTTCTTTTAGGATGGGGAGGCTGTGCTTCATCCCCAGGAGAAATCCTGGTACCTGAGGCTATGGAGTCCCTTGAACCTTGAGTGGATCATTGCCTGGAATGAGAAGGGACTTTGGGCAAAGGAAACAGGATAGTAATCACATCTGGGAAACAAAATAGCAAAGAGCAAGGAATTCAGGGACCACAATCCCCAGCTGTTTGCTCAGAGGCATTACTCCAATCTCTTCAACTGTTTTTCATGCAAATATTATGCTAATGAATATGCAAATATATGAGAATGGAGGAAAAAAGAGGACTTGGATGTTTCTCAGGTTCACTCACACAGCTCAGCCTGGCCCTTTATTATTATTTTTTTTTAATGGGTTGGAGTGTGTCTATATGTGTGTATGGGAAGACTGCTAGTAAATTTACTCCCTCAGAAAAGTTTGTAAAACAAAAAAGTGAAGAAACACAAATACTGAAATTTAAACACTCAGAAAGAGATTGAAAATATTACCAAAACTAATGTCATCATTATTACCAAATCAAAAAACCTCTGTGGAACTTTTATTCTGTGTGACTGAACTATGATCCGAATTATTTAAATAAGCCATAGCCTCTGCCCTCGGGGAGCTTCCTTTCTACCCTCTACAATCTACATCAACAATAAGTATTTTCATTCCCTACAGAAATGATTTAATATTCAATGTGATCCTCAACACTGAAAATTAACTCTCTACTACTCAGAAACTTAGCGGATATTTGCCTGGTTAAACTGGAAAACAATCATAAAACCTAAGAAGGGTCTACACTTTGATTGTTTGGAGGTATTTTGGTTGACCAGGAATATCAGTTAATCCTCTGGTGAACAATAGACTTTAACCTCTGATCAAACATTAGCTCCTGTAGCTGAAAAAGCACCTGAAGTGAAGTCAGAAGGTCTGAATTGGAGACCCAGTTCTCCAATTTATTTTTTGTGTGACCTTGGACTAGAGGTTTTCAGTGTAGTTTGGGGATATGCAGGGCTCCCAAGTCCATTTAAGGGATTTCTCAAAGATATTTAAACAAAAGCATTTTGATGGGATGGGGGGGTGGCATCATTCCCAATAATTTTTAAGTGTAAGACCAAAAAGTTTGACCTCTGTCTTAGATAAATCACCTCACCTTTCAGGACCTCAGTTTGCTCATCAATAAAGTGAGGATAATGCTGTTATCTTTACTTACCTAATTGGCTCAGAGTGAAAATAAACAGAAATTGTCTCTGTTTTGACCTTAAATCCTAAGGGTCTTCCCTTTCAAGTTTATTTTTTTTTGACTATGTAAATGAGGTCATTCTTTTCTTTACCCCTTTCTTACCAAGCCTTAATCACTGAGTGGGTGTTATTTCAGTCTATTGAGAATGGTTTAAAGACCCTAGCTTAAAAGGCCAAGGTCTTCCAGGGTCCTCTCAATCATCCAGATTCTTTTCTTGTCACTAAATCTAGGTGGCTCTAGAGGAGAAAGTGAATACAGCCTTCCCTCACTTAAAACCAATTCACTTGCATGTCACGGCATCACATCCCTAAAAATCATAGTCCTCTTCAAAAATGAAGGATAATGGGGCGGCTAGGTGGAGCAGTGGATAGCGCACTGGCCCTGGAGTCAGAAGTACCTGAGTTCAAATGTGACCTCAGACACTTAATCATTTACCTAGCTGTGTGTCCTTAGTCAAGTCACTTAAGCCCATTTGCCTGCCCCCCCCCAAAAAAAATGAAGGACAAGCAACAATCTTTCATGGAAATAAGGAAGATATTTTGAAATTACAAAACTCCATATAAATGTGTTGTTAGGGGTAATATTGGGTGTGCCTGGGCAGCTAAGTGGTTCATGGATTAAAGTGCTGGACCCGATGCCAAGGAAAATTCATGTTCCTAAGTTCAAACTGGTCTCAGGTTTGAAAACTCACTGGTTGTCCTTGGGCAAGTCACTTATACCCCTATTTTCCTCAGTTGTCTTATTTGTAAAATGAGCTAGAGAAGGAAATGGTAAACCAGTATCTCTGCCAAGAAAACCCCAGTGGGGACACAAAGAGTCAGATATGGTTGAAACCACTAAACAATTGTATGTGCATGGTGTTAGAAAAAAATATCAAAATAGCAGCAACAGATAGACAGCCTTTGGGCTCTGAGATGAAACTATTGATGATTCCTATGTTCAGAGTGCTGTTGAAAAGGCCAATGTCAGTGCGCTGCCCTTCCCATACTAAAACGCCTTCGAAATTTGTTCTTTGATTAGTGCCTGCAGCCATTACCCAAAGTGACTGTTGCTGTTTGCAGCTCTGCCTCCAGGCCAGTAGAGCCTTTCTTCAGAAAGAGCTTTTCCATTCCTTAGCTGATACTCAGGGTCTGACTCAGGACCCCGCCTCGTGGCAAATACTCAATAAAGACTTGTTGGATTGAATTGGATTGCATTGAATCTAACTGAAATGAAGAACAGCTGCTGGGACACAAACAAATAAAGGGAAAGCAAGTTAGAAGCCCAAGGTCATCACCATCAGACTAAGCAGTTGGACAGTCATATTTTAATCTTGAATTGGAGCCTTGGAAGAGTGTCATTGAGAGGTAGGCTTCAATGGTAGGAAATGCAGAAAGACCTGGGTCCTCACCCTCAGAGAGCTTCTAAATGCATGGATGCCACGGTTCAGGAAGTCCTCTACCCTTTTCCTCTCTGACCTGTTAATGCTTATATTTTCTCTGGCCTTAGAGACTTGCACAGTTATTCAACAAACACTTATACAGTCTGTGTATTCAGGACTTTGCTAGAACAACTAAATTGCACAGTGGATAGAGTAACAGACCTGGAGTCAAGAAGATTTGAGTTCAAATCCACCCTCAGACACTTAGTGGCTGTGTGATTTTAGGTAAATCACTTAATTTGATTTACTGAAATTTCCTAATCTGGAGAAGGAAATGGCAAATTTCACAAAGGGTCAGATACAATTTAAATGACTGAACAAAACCAAAAAATTATAAGGTTAAATTTATTAAATACATGTGCAAGGCACTGGGATTACAAAAATGAAACAGTCCCTAATCTCCAGGATTTTTCATTCTACTGGGTGTGTGGGGGGGTGGAGATTTACAAACTGATTGGGAAAAGGAGTCTGCAACCATCAGAGATTTTTCTTGAGACTTTCTATTTTCATATTTTCATTGCTTCCAGTTTTCTACTACTACTACTTCCAATTTTCTACTACTAAATCCTGCTACTCCCAAATTCCCTCTAAACCCATATAATTTATCTAGAGGTCAAAAGATCCAACATTGTTCCTAATAAACCATATAATCTTAGACAAATCATTTCTCTAACCCTATTTCTCCCTCTGTAAACTGAGTCTGGACCAGACAATTTCTAAGATCCTCTGATGCCCAATGATTCTCCTCTCTAACCCCATTGTCCTTCTGTCCTCATACCTGCTCAGACTTCATGCTTGCAGCAGAAATCCACTCCAGAACCCTAAGGATAAATTCAGTGGGCAGGGGCCATGGGCAGGAACTGTGCCAAGCCAGGGAGCTTGGCCAGGAAGGAGTCAGCGCTGCAGATGCCTCCCCTCTCCTGCTGCCTTGATTAGAGAAATTGAGATGTTAATAATATTCCGAGATGCAAGGTGCTAATTAAAGTTAATTACTGTTTCCTTGTGAAGTAACCTCTCCTCGTGTTTACCAGGAACAAGTCTGCCAGCCGCTCCCCTGGCTCATGCCAATCACACTGACCGATGTTCATCCACTCTCCACACCCCTGTGGACTCAGCTGTCCAAACCTGAGGTCCCAGCCAAGTAGGGTAGGACTAGACCAACTGACCACTGTGCTCACCCTCTTTGCCTATTCACATACTAGGTTCTGCCAAGGAGCATAGTAGGTAGCCAGGTTAGCCCACTGGGGACTGTTGTGGAAACTGAAGGAGTCAATTTTTGGCCCACCCTTAACCCTTACTCTGTTTCATTCATAAAACCTTTTCCCAGCCTCAGTTTTCCAAAGCTCTGAATCTATTGACTGCCCTTGGCCTTTGAAAGTATAGTCACAAACATATAACACATGCAGTCATATATACACCTATATCGTAGAAGAAAATATTTATTAGTCTGTATGTTCATGAATGTATGATATGCAAACAGGCTATTCTTATTTATTTATTTATTTATTTAATTGTATGTGTACAAACTAACATTCCCTCCTTACACCTTCCCTTCTCTTCTACCTCCCTTGGCTTATTACTCATCTAGAAGGTATAAAGAAAAAAAGAAAAAGAAAGAAAAGGATCCCCCTCTCAGCTGATCCTGTGCCACAAAAAACTGTCCCATACTACACCTAGACCAGTTGCCTCTGTGTGTGTGCATATTGAGATGTGTGATTACAGTTGTGTCTCTGAACCTATACAGTGCTGGGAGGGGGGTAGGGCTTATCCCTTGGGAGTATTGTCCAGTTGCCATAACAACCATTGCAGGTATGAAATTCTGACCTTCCCTAAATGGTTGAGTGCTCTCTCTCTCTCTCTCTCTCTCTCTCTCTCTCTCTCTCTCTCTCTCTCTCACACACACACACACACACACACACACACACACACACACACACACACACACACCTTTAGCAGGAAGAGATACCTTATCTCTTGGATATCATTATCAGGGACTTCAGAAGGAAAAGAGATGGAAAGACAACTCTAACCCAAACTTTCCTCATACATATCTTTATTAAGTAACACCCCCCCCCCCAGAATTTAGAGGATCACTCTGTAAAGGATGACTAGAAATAGAGGGAATGAAGAAATTTGGGAAGGCACATGGACAAAACAGCAAGAGATTGGCTTTGACATAGGGTCTTCCTGGCCATCTTCTTATTTCATCTCCTGGGGCTTTTGTGCTAATGAGTTAATATTCCTGTCACCTTTGATTTGGAGCAAAGGAGACTCTGGAACGGCCTTAGGTAGGTAGAAAGTGAGCAAATAATTAAAGGGTCAGGAAGCCTTCTGCCCCTCACACTCCCTCCCCCATCTGGACCATCTGGCAGAGGATGCCACTCTAACCAATAAGGGTCTCCATAATCAGTAGCAGCCCAGCCTAGCTTTGAGCATTTCCTGTTTATAGGGTTGTTCCCTAGGATGGATGCTAGAGGGGGAGACATGGGACTGGGCATGATGCCCAGGAGAGATGGCGCCAAAGGTCTCTAAGTAGTCACAGGAAGCCTATTGCCCACTGTGTCTGCCAAACCTCATCGAACAGCAGCCCTAAGCCCTGAACCTCATCCTCCAGTCAGTCTTCTCCTGACCTTTTAGTCTCTCCTGTCCCCAGTTCAGCTTTTTCCCTGGTTCCAGTTCTCCCAGCCTCCTCCTCAGACCTGGAGCTATAAAATCTCAGCGGTCATCTAGTTCAAACTCTACCTGAAACAGGAATTCCCCTGCACCTGCCAACACAGCTCCACTTTCAAAGGAGCAGGGCTGATTTTTTTTTCCCCCTCTAGAGTTCATCTCTTCCCCTCATCTGCTCCTATTTCTGTCTCTGACTCCATCACCACCTTCTCCTATCAGAATATTATTGAGTCTAAGCAGATTTCCTCTCTCTCTACAGGAGTCATCTCTTTAGTAACTCTACTGGGGTCAGTCCAATGTATTCACTTCCCCAGAAGTTCCTCTAGGCTCCCCTTGCAAACAGTCTTACCAGCTCTCTTCACTCCCTCTAGACCAATAAAAGGATCCAAATTCCCCAGCATAGTATTGAATCCTTGACCCCATGTGAACAGCATCTTCTTTTCCTTTTCTCTTTTCTCCTCCAAACCTCTTCTCCCATCAAGAGTGTTCTTACCAAATTTCCCAGAGGACCTATTCTCCAAACATATGCACTACATACTCACTCAGTATCAGGATAGAATTGGGTAGGGGTGAGAGGGTGAGTTTCTGTTGTGAACCTGGAGGAGTTGGGTGGGGGGGAGATAAAAACTTACTGGCTTACCCAGCTTCATACTCCCAAAGTCTGGCAACAATATAGAGTTAACCCTCAGTCTAGAGCAGAGTAAATGCTAAACAATGACAAGGAAGACAGGTTTACTGCCCTCAAGAAGCTTCCAGTCCAACGAGAGCAACTAGACATAATCAAATAAACACAAACTGGGACAACAGTAAGGAACTTAATTTGTAGGTGTTATAGAGTAATTTTAGGCATACTGAATTTTGAATCTTTTAAAGTAATGAATAGAGGCTTTATAGTGTTAAGACAGATCATGAAGATACACAGATACTAGTACAAACATGTATCCAGATATACACACATTCAAGGCTTGCCTCAATAACTCCATACCAATTTGTCCTACCGTCCCATGAAATATTCATTCTTCTCGATTTTGCTCATCATTTACTATCTTCTATATAAATCACACCTTACCCCTACATTCACTCTATATTTGGGGAATGCAAGGTGGCAGGATTGGAATTGAGAGAAGGGTAAAGATCCAGAAGGCTCAAATAATCACTAGATTGGGTTAGACTCAGACAACTTGGGATCTAGAAAGATTAGAGATGATCTACAAGGGAAACTGTCCAGAGACCAGAGAAAAGAAAAAAAAAAAGGAGAAAGACAAAAGAGACAGAAATATAGAGGACTGACCCAGGGAGTAGTAAAGAATGGAGAGATGCTGAGGTAGAGGAGGTAGTAAGAGAATTTATTTTCCATTGTTTGGAAGCAAAGTCCATCTCTAATCCTGGTAGCCCTTTGAAAATCAAAGAGGGGGGTGGCTAGGTGGCATAGTGGATAGTACCGGCCCTGGAGTCAGGAGTACCTGGGTTCAAATCCTGTCTCAGACACTTAATAATTACCTAGCTGTCTGGTCTTGGGCAAGCCACTTAACCCCATTTGCCTTGCAAAAAAAAATCAAAGAGGAATTTTCACCAGCCAACCCCCATTCTCTTCCAGCCTTCACTTCCACTTATCCACACCTGTTTTTTTCTCTCACTTTCCTTCACTTCTTCTCTTCCCTCTTCCTCATTGTTTCCGGCAGAAATATCCTAACTAGTCAAAAGGAACTAAGGAATGACTTCAGCCTCCATATCAATTAGTCCCAAAAGGCAGAGAAACTTTAACCCAAATTCCACACCACTCCCTTTTATCCCCTCCGGGGCCTAGCGTGATCGGTCAGCTCTTTTTATGATCCCTCACATTACTTGTACTACCTGATTTTCCCTTTTTCTGCTAATCTATCCTTCATGCTCTACCCTCATCATCTTCAAACTCAAATCCCCTTAAACTTTGGCTTCCAGTCTTTCTACTTCCACCCCCATCCTATCTTTGGTCTATCTTCAGCTAAAGTCTTCAAGAAACTGCCTAACACTGCTTAACTGCTCATACTACAAGAATCAGGATGGGGAGGGAGGGGTGGAAAAGTATCTCTCACCCCCCCCCCCAGTATTGCCTTTGAAAGAAAGGGATTTCAGGTTTAAAAAAAAAAAGGAATATCTAATATCTTTCTAGATCTCTCTGCATCATGGGCTATGTCCCTCTGTCTTTCAGTCTTTCCTGGCTTCCTCTCTCCTTTCTAACATCCATGGACCAGGCCTTGTGGTTGCCATGGAGATTCAGTGCAGCTGGAATGTGAGTATGTGTGAGTGAGAGAGAGGAGCTGTGAGTGTGTGGTGACTGTGTGGAAAATATATATTCGTATCTGAGTGACTGACTGGCCTGTAAGAGAGACTGGACATATGTGCTTGTGTTTGTGTGATTTGATCTGGCCTTATTTGCTGACACCGAGACCCACCAGAAATAAAAACACAGAGATCAAGAGTTGAGAGAGGCAGATACATACATTAACATGGCTCCCAATGTTCTGTCAATCCCTTGGGGCAAATTGCTGCCCAGTTTCTTATCTGTCTCATTCTGCACCTGAAATCCAACCCAGAACCAAACTGAGTTTGGATATCTAAGCTCCACAAGAAGTTGGGTGAAGGGTTCCAGTGTGCTGGAATGGGACAGTGGATGGGACAGAAGAGCGAGCAAAAGCAGCCTCTGCATCAGTCCTCCATGGTTTTAAAAGCCTTTTGTCTACTTGTCTACCAGTCAATGAATTTGCAGACCCATAATAGGAAGGGCAGGAGGAACAATGGGACTAGATGTTTTGGAGAAGGAAATGTTTCTTACTTCAGCTAGAGCCCAACCCTAAGAGTATTCAGTAGCCTAGGGGAATAGAGCAGCTGGTAAGAGAATTAACCTGGTTAGATGGCCATTTGATAAAAAGCCACATCATCTCCTTCCAGGGGAAGGAGGGGATGGAAGAAGACAATAATAGCCCAAGTCAGAGGTCAGAGAAGCAGAATTGGAGGCACCCCTCCTCCTCCTCAGTCAACCCAACTTCTGAGCTCTGGACACTTTTCTTTGGAGCCTAAGGATGAAGACAATAGTTATCTTAAGCTAGTCCCTGACATTTCTTTACCCCTTTCTATTTTCCTTTCTACCCCCCCCCCTTCCTGATCACGAACATCACAATACAATGTGAAGATCTTGGTCTTGTGATTGGGGAGACAAGTCACTGGAGCTCTGGGACCAGAAGATAGATATTATTCTCTCCTATCTTGTCCCAGTTGGGAAACCAGTATCATAACCTACTTTATTGCCCTCCCTGCAGTCGCCCAAATGGAAATTATATGGATAAAAAAACTCTTCCAATCAATCAAACCCTCTTCTAGAGTGCCTTTCTTCAATTCCAGAGATTGGATTGGAGGAGTTAGCTTTCTGTCCTTTGGGTCACCTGACTCCAACAGGTGGAGTGACAAGGTAAGAGCATTGGCCTAAACTTTTTAGTCCTCATAGTCAATGCTTCATCATCCTGCCTCCTGCCTTTAAGGATTGGATTTCAGTAACTGGAGAGTTCAAGAGAATTTGTGTGTATGTGTGGGGGGGAAGGTGGGGGTAGAGGTGGCAGGTAGAGAAATGCAATCTGAGAATCTTGAGCAGCTCCTAATCCCCAGGACTGGAAAGATTGACCCAATCCTGGAGTTTTGAGGGTGATCCTAGATAGGGAATATCGTAGTTTCTTCTCTCCTTTTCTTCTGTTTTCCTATTCAGCCCACCTCTATCGCTTTGAGGCTAAGAAACACTATAAAACTCAGTGATATTATCTAAACATACCACTGTCACCTCACCCCCTACCCTCAATAGTGAATTATTTAGTTTATCTGAAGACCAAAGACCCAAGAGAGCCAGGTTTAGGTTTGCAGAGGTATATTGGACCCTGATCCAATCTAAAGCACCAGGTCCAGTGGAGCCCCAGAAGACTGGGGATGAAGTAGTGTTACTTGGAATTCCAGCGCTGCCAATCCCTCTCCAGCCGATTTCATTCGGCCCCCCTCCCCCCCCAGCAGCAAATCTGACTTTACTCCGAAGCTCATCCCAAGATTACTCTGCGTTCCACTTAATCTTGTAGGCTGCCGCGGCTCCTGGACATGGGTTCCACGAAAACCCTGCGCTGCACCAAGGGCCAAACGACTGCGACTAAACACAGCACTGGAGAGCTGAGGGGCTAGGCAAGGTAAAGGCCGGGATTCGTGCTGTCCCCAAAAGAAGAGCGGTCACTCAAGTGAACAATGAGTTGGAGAAGTCCAGATCAGAGATGGGAGGACAGGACTGGAGTGGGGGAAGGTAGAATTTCTGGTTGGGAATGGGTGTGGGGCAGAGAAGGGTCTTACTTGAGAAAGTGGCAGCAGATCAGAAAAAAAAATCTCTGGGAGGAACGCCTGAAGGCGGGGCTGGATCGGAAAACCGGCTGATCCGGTCTCTGTCCTTCGGCCTCCCCGAGAGCCAGTCTGTTTACCCAGGAAAGCTTTGGGAGGAAGGAGTGCTAGAGACCAGAGAGGGGGAGGGGAGCTAGGTTCTTCCCCCTACCAAAGGGAGCCTTTTTCTCTATTCCCTCCCTTTGGGATTGAGTCCAACTTCGAGGTGTAGTGAATTGTTGCCTTTTTTTTTTCCAAAGTGTGCAACTAGAAAGCAGAGAGGTAATTCCCACCCCTGGAGTTTCCCTCTAGGTCTCGGTCATCTCCAGGCTCTCGAAAGTAGGTGAACCCCAACCCTTTCCCTACGCCAGGACTCCTCTCTAAGACAACTCGGATCTGTACTTCACCCCCCCACCCCGGTGCGATTCGGCCCCTCATCCTTCAGAGTGAGGTGGTGGGAGGGAACGACAGGAAGGTTTTCCAATCTGCGCAGTTAGGGATGACTATGGAGTTCTAAGGATAAGACTACGGAGGAGCTGAAGAATGGGGGCTGGGAAGAAGGGGCTGTCAGGAAGCAATCCCAACATTCCTCAAGTCTAGGGATCAACCTAGTTTTCCGCTCTCCCACCTTCTCGACCCCAATCCGGAGGATGCAAATTGGACAGTGTCCAAAGACCGGCACCTCTGGGATTTCCTTTCAAAGGAGTGGGAGTGGGGGACAGGGTCGGTTTGAGTGAAGCCAGCAGGGCTACCATAAAAATGCTTTCATCCTCATTTCGAACTGAGCCCTAGCCCCTCCCCCTTTAGAATTGGGGTTAGGAGAGATGGGGATGGGCAAAAAGAAGAGCATTGTGCTCTGCCCACCTGGCCCTGTAGCCTCTTCCACTTGGCTCATGGGTGGATGGGGGGCATCTTAGGCATCATTGTGCACTTCCTGGGAGATCGGACCCCCAAACTCGGTTTCTCCCCCAGCCCTCCCAGAGCAGGGTCCTGAGCAGTCTTTCCACCCTCAGTCCCGTACGTAGTCTGTCAGTCCGTGTCTGGGCATCAGTACGAAAGAAAAAATAAACGCGGGTCCGGTTTTCACACTTTTATTGTAAAGCTTAGGAATAATTACACAGGTCTCTTCATTGACAGCTCAGCAAACAAACCGGAAACGAACCGAACCGGAGTGGGGATGGGAAGGAGAGAGTGGTGCCTGCGCATGCTCGAGGCGCGGGGTAGAAGGGTTTGGTGTGAGGTGCAAAGGGGAAAGAGAAAGAAAGACAGAAAGAGAGACGGAGAGAAATCATTACAAATCAACGGGATTGTGCTCGCAGCGCCGGGGTTGGGACTGGGAATTGGGGAGGAAGGGCCCTTCCCAGGGGAAGCGAGGCGATGGGAAGCGGCACGGACCAATAAAACACGACCCCAGTGTGGGCGCCCTGACACGCCCGAGTTCACCCCCTCCCCAGATGCCTCAGTGAAGAGACATGCCCCACCCCCCACTCCGAACCCCCAGGGGAGACACAGCCTCCCCTTCCCCTCTAAACCCCCCCAAGGGCAGAGACCCCCTCCCCCCAGCCTTCCAGGATCTCCCACTAAGAGAGACAGTCCTTTTCCCAGAGAAACCCCACGTGGAGACACTCCCCCCACCCACAGAAAATTTCTTGTGGCCAGATACTCGGTCTACTCTTGCTCCCTCCCCCTCATTCAGAGGCATTTCCCCCCACACCCAAGAGGAAACGCTCCTCAGAGATTCCCTAAGAGAGAGACACATTTTAGAGATTATTCAGAAGAGAGAGAGGCTCAATAGGTTCACCTGCCCACCCACCCTGAAGGGGAGAGAAATTCCCTAGGGAAGAGAAATACCCCCCCCAGACTAGTAGGGGAAAAACATGTCTCAGAGACCCCCTCAGTAGAAAGCTATCTCTGAGAGGAAGAGTCATTCTCCAGACACCCCAGTCCCACCCCAGGAAAGAGACATGCTCAAGAGATTCCCTAGGGAAGAGACATGCCAGAGACCCTCATACCCTCCAAGGAGGAGAGATGTACCCCTCCCAGGAGAGAATCAAGCCCAAAGATTCTACAGGGGAGAGGCATGCCACAGGGTTCTCCCCCTTCCTATGAAGAGACATGCCAGAGACTCCCATCCCTTCCAAAGGAGAGACATGCCCCCAGGGACATGAAAGGGGTAAAGGTATCCCCTCTAGAAACCATACTAGGGAGAACATGCCCAAAAATTCTTTAGGGAAGAAATGTCCCAGAGACAATCTCTGAGAAAGGGCCCTCAAAAGACCCTTCTTTTTTCTCCTCCCAATCCCAGATCATGCCTCAGAGATACTCAGAGAAGAGATCTCAGCTCCCCTCCCTTGTGAGAAGAGTCAGGCCAGATTGGGTGGGCTCTCCATCTCTCATCCTCTGAGCAAGCTCCACCTGTTCCCACATAAATCTGTACCCAAGACAAGGCATTGGGGAGGCTCCATGGAATAAGGACCAACACTGAAGGCATTGGGGAGGCTCCATGGAATAAGGACCAACACTGAAGGTCTGTCTGCACAGGGCACTACCCTCAGCCCCCACCCCCCTCCCCACCCCACCCCCACCTTTGGTTTTACCTCTCAGGTTGCCCCAGAGCAGTGGCAGACCCAGTGCCCCACCCCCTCCCAGAGAGCTAGAGGCTCTGGCCCCTTCCCTGTGTGTGAGGATGGCTCCTACTCTGTGCTTGTCTGCCCTGGTGGGGGGACCAACCCCTTCCTTTCTGGCTTAACAATTGTGCAAAATGCTCCTTTTCTCCTAGATGCTCAGAGGATCCTCTGGACCCAGACAGGGTCCCCAGTGCCCTAGTGACTATAGAAAGTACTCAAAGAAAGGAACCCCTGGAAATCAAGTGGGGTTTTTTGATACAAAGGGGCTCCCTTAGACCAAGGCAGAGTGCCCAGTTCAGAAGGGTTCCCTAAAATAGGTAGAGGTCCCAGGACAGAGGAATTGCCTAAGATCAAGACAGTCCCCGACACAGAGGGATTCCCTAGGACCTAAGCAGGATCCCCATAGGAGGGACTTCCTAGGACAAAGTTACCAATTAGACTAAGACTCAAGCAGAGTCCCTAGGATACAGTTGAGGTCTTCTCCCCATACCCTGGCCTGAATGTCTCCCAGATTATCATTCCTTCTCACCCCACCAAGGTGCTCGTTCTGATTAAAACTACAATCTTTCTCCCCACTGAAGGTAGCCTTCAAGGTCATAGACTGCTGTCCCCAGGAGGATCCTCTCCCCCCAGGTTATGAACACCCACCCTTCACTATTGCACCTGCCCGGCTGTGCAAGGAGAGGAGAAGGGGGAGACCCCTCAATCCTTCCCTCCCTCATCCCTAACCCATCCAGTGGGCCCTAAATTACAAGCCTGAAGGAATGAACCAATCATTCAACTCTATTTCTACCCACTTTCCACCCTCTACCCTGCCCTCCTGAGAGTATGTTTGCAAGGGGCAACCCTCCCCCCATCCCCCCAAGCCTTAGAGGACAAGGAGAGCCCTCTTTCCCCAGCACCATTACCCAAAAGACAAGTGGTAGAGGCTAGGGGAGAGGGAAGGGCAGATTCCTGGCCTTTGAGCTTTTTCTAGGGTGAGCTTCGGTGGAGAGAGGAGAGGGCGAGGCATGCAGAGGATTCAGTCCTAACCCTAGGAGCACAGCCCCCAAAGGTACAGGACCACCCTGCAGCCCACACCTCTTCCACACATTGCATCCCCTGAGCCCCATGCCCATGACCAAACTAGTCCAGGGCCCCCACCCTGAGTTTTCATCACCCCCCCAACCTAGGCCCCGGGGGAAGAGGGGTATGGCAGACTGGGCTAAAGTAGGTGGGGATGAAGAGGAAAGGGGGAGAGGGTTCTGTGAAGGAAAGAAAGAACAGCCAAAGGCCTTGGGAATGGAAAATAGGAGTTTTGGAGAGAGCTCCCTGCCCCTTTCTACAATGGCAGAGGGGTTGCCACAGCTGGTCAGATTGCTCTATCTCTATCCCATTTTCCAAGGCTGTTCTGTGACCATGGCAAAAGGGAGCCCAGGGAGCCCAGTCAGGGGAGGAAGGATAGCCCTGGGGCTCAGGCAGCTCTTCCAGCCCCCTGAGATCAAAGGCAATGATGGTTTTACAGGCTGAAGGGTTAGAGTCATGGCAGGGGCTTTTTGTTTGTTTGGGGATGGGGGGGGTAGGAATAGGACATAGAACCCTCCCCTCCAAGATGGGGACAGTGGGCAGCCCAGAATCAGCACTTCCCCCACCCCTGAGCAAACCTTCCCTTACCCCAAATTGCCTAACTAGGTTAGAGGCACCCCCACCACACACATACCTCTCACCTTCCAGCTGTCCCCCACCCCAGGCTAGGGGACCCTTCAAGTGACACCTATCTGGAAGCAGGGGGGGCAACCTCAGCTGCCTCTGCCCACCCCCCCCTTCCAGGGCACAGCGCAACAGTTCCAAAAAAATAGAGATTTGTATTAAAAAAAATTAAATAAAAGCCCAGCTCTGCTGATAGGCCAGTGTCCCTCCCTCCCCCCTCCCTTTCCCCTCCCTTTCCAGCTCCGCCCTCATCCCCATGGCCCCAGAAGTATTTACAACATGGAACAATAGGGCCAGGGTGAGGAGGGGCACTGCGGCTGGGGAGGGGGGGGCAACAGGCAGGCCCCCCACCCCCAGAGGGTCCCTAGACCAAAGACAACAACAACAAGAAAAGTTGCAAATCAGGCAGAAATGGGAACATCATTCCAAGGTCCAAGGTCCATATGTACAGATGCTGCATGACCAGCAGGGATGGGAGTGGGGGGTGGGGCTGGGAGGAGGGAGTGGAGCAGGCAGGAAGCCCCAGGGCTGCATGAGTGAGGGAGCCCTCCCACCTTTTCCATTGCCCACCCCCCACCCAACCCCACCTTTGGTAACTAAAGCCCTTTGAGGACCCCCACTTCCTGGACCCCACCCCACCCAAAATGCCCCCTTGTAGAAATCTCCAGAGAAGGATATTAGAGCTCTTAGATGCCCTGACCTTCCCCCACCCCTCCAGCCACCAAGGAGATAATGGATTAGTTAAAGGTGTATGGCCCTTGGACTCCCTTCCCTCCCCCTGGAAGGATGGGGTAATCCCCTGGAAGTTTGGGGGAGGGAATTTAGTCATTGAGAGGGGACCCACCCAGGATTCCAACTCTGCAGTGGCTTCTGCCCCCCAAGGTGGGCAGGCTGGGGGAGCTGGACACAGGAGAGGTGCTGAACATGGCGGATCCAAGGCCTGGTCCCCATGTGGGGCAATGTGTCTCCCAGAACGGGGCACTGGACCTGTATGAGGATGATTGGATTCTACTCCCAGGGCCAGGGAGAAAAGAGATGACATATAGGAAGTTAGTGACCCTGGGATTGGCTTACCCAAGGGATTGATTGGAGGGGACAGGGATACCTGGGTACCCCCTTGGCAGGTGAGGGGCTGGACATGGGTTGGGGCTCACTTGGGGCTCACAGGTAGATTTCTCGCTTGGCCGTCTGGGCAGAGGGTGTGGCCGCCGGCGGGAAGTCCGAGGTCTGGGTGAGAGGGATCTCCTCCAAGGTAGAGTCCTTGCAGGAATCATGGCTACTGTTGGAGAAGGCACTGTACGAGGGCAGCAGGCGGACGGGGGCCATTTTGGTGTTGCGTTCTTCCGGGGGGCTAGGGCTGCCGGCGCCTGCGGGCTCCTGCCCGCCTCGGTCCTGGTAAGGCACGAAGGTGGAGAGTTTGAGGGCGCTGCTCTTGGACCGTCGGCTTGGGGAGGACTGGCCAGGCATCCAGCATGTGTCCGAGTGGCCAAATTCACTGCACTCCCGTGTGCATGTGCCCGTCATGGCTACATCAGGCAAGGGTCGAAGGTCTGAGAGGAGAGAATAGAACCTTATTAGGAGGAAGGTCACACACACACACACACACACACACACACACACACACACACACACACACTCTCACTGTTCTTACTTATCTTTAGTACTCAGTTACACATAGAAGAATCAGATTCTCTTTCTTAATCTCACCCTTTTCATGAGTGTACCTATTGAGTGTACAACTCAGTCAACTTAAAGTGTGTACACACACACACACACACACACACACACACACACACACACACACAACACAGGCCCCTCCCTTCCACCACCCCTGCCCTGGCTCCCCACCCTGAATACTCCAGGGAACAGGAGTTGGCCGCCTGACATCACCAGTAGCCAATGTGGTTGCTGGGCAGCAGGTCTCCACGGAAATGACTGGCACTGGGTGAGAAGTTCCTGAAGCAGCTGCCCCCTGTCTGCCCTCACCTGGGGATGGCAGCAGGTAGTGAACCCCACCCCAATTCCCTCATAGGTCGGCCTCAGGGATATAGCTGGAAAGGTGGCCGATGCCCAAGAAAGGAGCTCCTTTGGCACCACTCTATTCTGACTTGGCCTCTTGCCCAAAGAGGTACCTGCTATACAGTGCTCATTATTTGCCTCTTGAAATTCTGGGGCCCTGAATCATAGGTGAAAAAGACAGGAAGACAGGAGAAAAGATCAAGCTGCCCACCTACCTGGCGTCTCTGCCTCATGGCCTGCTCTGGCCAATAGGCTCTGTTTGGGCACAAAAAGGAAGAGATGGCCCACTGGAGATTGTGTGTGTGTGTGTGTGTGTGTGTGTGTGTGTGTGTGTGTGTGTGTTGGGAGTAGGGAAGGGATCAAAAGTGTGAGATTCTGAAATGAGGACAGGGAAGAATTTGAGACCAAGCAGGTGGAGAGAGCTCAGAACTTTGATTCAAGGGCCTAATCCCTAAGTAGGGGGCCTAAGACACATAAAACTTTTAAGAACTTTAAGTCTGAAAGGTAAAGATCCAGGAGACTGATAATAGTCAAGAGATCCAAGGTTAACTCCAAACGGAGAAACTATGCTTAGTCCCTTATAACATACAGTCATTCTATAGTCTCATTGACAGTCTACACAAACACTCTGACCCACATACCTCAATACCTTCTCCCCAATGTTCTTTCCTTCTACACTTCTAGCCCCACTGGCTCTTCCACACACTGACCTCAGTGATGTTTCCTGCAAACTTCATGACTTTATTCCTCCTCTAGCTGAAGTTCCAGGGTCATCCCATTTTCTTCCCTCTCTACTTCATTTACACTACCTTCTCTCTTCCCAGGGGAACTGATCTAAGTACTCACGACTTTTGACCTCCTTACCCAGACTAGAGAGCCACAAGACCACTCTGGGGTCCTCTGTCATTGTACTCCTTCACAACTCTTGTGGCTAAGGGTAAGTCCTTTGAATATTTGGTGTTTTTTTTAACATTCCCTGTGTCCCCTTATTGTTTTTAATTTTTAATTAATTAATTTATTTATTTTTGCAGGGCAATGGGGTTAAGTGGCTTGCCCAAGGCCACACAGCTAGGTAATTATTGTGTCTGAGACCAGATTTGAACCCAGGTACTCCTGACTCTAGGGCCAGTGCTCTATCCACTGCACCATCTAGCCACTCCTCCCCTTATTGTTAATGAAATCCTTCACAGATCTTGGGGTATCCTCCCTAATTTCAGGATATTTCATTATTTCTAGGGTCCCCTTGGCCATTCTCAAGTTCTCTTCATTATTCATGGCACACAAAAAAGACTGGGTTTTAGAGTCAGAAGACATTGGGCAAATCACTTCATATCTCTGAGTTTAATTTTTCTCATCTGTAAATTTGAAGCACTGGGTTAGATGATCTCTATCTTTAAGGGTCCCTTTCAAATCTGTATGTGGATTCTTTGCCATTCTGAAGTACCTTAATTCATCTCAGTTTTCTCATGTTTCCTCATAAGTCTTGGGATTACCTGTCTCACTGACTAGGAAATTTTTTTCTTTTCAAATCATGTTTATTTAAAACATTCTTTTCTTTTTAAATTTTGAGTTGCAAATGCTCTCCCTCCCTCCCCCACTCACTGAGAAAGCAGGCAATATGATATCGTTATATATGTGAAATCTTTTTTTTTTAGATTTTTCAAGGCAATGGGGTTAAGTAGCTTGCCCAAGGCCACACAGCTAGGTAATTGTTAAGTGTCTTGAGGCCGGTTTTGAAATTAGGTACTCCTGACTCCAAGGCCAGTGCTCTATCCACTGCACCATCTAGCCGCCCCCATATTAGGGAACTTCTGATGGGAATTTCATCATTCTCAAAAGAACTACCATAGAAAGCCTTCACTCTAACCCACAAGCAAAATACTCAAATTATAAGTATTAGCCCAAAGATTAATAAAAATGTGCATACCCTTTGATCCAGCAATACCACTACTGAGTCTATACTCTGAAGAGATTATGAAAAAGGATAAAAACATCACCTTTACAAAAATATTTAAAGTAGCTCTGTTTGTGGTGGCAAAGAATTGGAAATTAAGTGATTGTCCATCATTTAGGGAATGGCTTAATAAACTGTGGTATATGTATGTGAAGGAACACTATTGCTCTATTAGAAGCCAGAAGGTATGGGAATTCAGGGAAGCCTGGAAGAATTTGCATGAACTGATGCTGAGTGAGATGAGCAGAACCAGAAGAACAATGTACACCCTAACAGGAGGGTGATGATCAACCATAATGGACCAGCTCATTCCATCAGTGCAACAATCAGGCAGTTTTAGGGTATCTGCAATGTAGAATACCATCTGTATCCAGAGAAAGAATTGTGGAGTTTGAACAAAGTCCAAAGACTGTTACTTTTAATTTAAAAAAAAAATCATTATCTTATTAATAAATTTTGCTATCTTTTATACTTAATTTTTTTTCCCTTAAGTATATGATTTCACTCTCATCACATTCAACTTAGATGCATGGAAACAATGTAAAGACTATCAGACTCCCTTCTGTGGGGGGTGGGGGGAGCAAGATTAGGGGGAAAATTGTAAAATTCAAAATAAATAAATTTAAAGTGGAGGGAAATAAAAATTAAAAAAAATTATTATTAGGAAATTTCTCTCTTCTACCCAACTCACCCCTCCTTTAGAAATATACACAGGCATGCACGAACATACACACACATACACACACACATGCACACATACAGGGTTGTTTAGGTGTCCTCACCATTCTCAGGATGCTCCATCTCTCCTATGCTGCCATCAGGGGTGGTGCGTTCATAGTGGTCCTCAGGCAGTGCCAGGGGCCCAAGGCGGGGGCCAGAGGATGACTTGCTAGATGGTGTCTCTGATTCCTCTAGCCCACTGTCATAGTAACTATGCTGGGAGGGATCCTGCAGCTCCTGGGCCTGACTAGTCGCCGAAAAGGTGACCCGGCGGTGAGGTAACTGTGGAAAGAGTTAAGGTTACAATTGGTCTTGCCCAAAACCCATACAGAGCCCTGCAGTGGCCATGCTCCCTCACCCTTTATCCAGCCTCCTTAGATGCCAGCAAAGCACCCTTCCCCAGGCCCCAGCAAAGCCACCATCAGCAAAGTCCCCACTACCTTTCCTTTTTCATGTTACTCTTCCCATTCTGCATTCAGATCCAATCACCCCTTGCCTATGATCTGGAAGCTCCCCAAGGGTTAGACTCCCTTCTGAGCCTCTCTTATTCCTCTCATCCTCTCATCTTGTTTATGAGACTCTCTAACCTGAACCTTAGAAAGAAAAGGAAGCAGGGAAGAGGTGAAAGGAAAGAAGAAAAAAATGACAATCTAAGTAAGAGGAAGGAATAGGACCCAGGTAGCCTAGCTCCTAGTGTAGTAGTTGACTTTCTAGACTCAATGGCAATATTGCAATTCCTTTGGTGGGAGAGGGGGAGTCCAACTGAAGGTATCACATTCCCAACTGGAACCCTTCCTGCTACTAAGAACATGGCTAGAAAAATTCAGAGAATAAGAACTTCAGTTATTCCTAGATCAACAGGGAATAGGTTGGAATCCTAGAAGGAAGACACTGAGAAAATAAGTGTACCCCAGGAAGTGATCTGAAGAAATGAAGGCCTGAAAGGAAGCAGAGATTAGCGAAGAGTTGGGGGCAAAGGTTGGGCAGTATGGAGTCTTGTTCAGAACCAAGAAACTCTATGGGATCAATGATTAACTAAGAAGCCTAAGAGTTTGGTACCTGTCATTTGGTACCACCAATGAGCCATCCAAGCACTCCCCTGGGACTGCCACCAACTAGGAATGAGGAGTTGAAGAGGCATTAGGGAAAAACCGAGTCAGAGAAGGAGACAGGGATGGGGTGGGGTAGGCTTAAAGACATGAGAAACCAGGATACTTATTTCCCCTTTTCCTAGTTTTGAGTCATCATCCTTAGTTCTCCAATAGAAGCACCTTGAGCCAGAGGGGAAAAAAGATAGGCAAGACAGACCATGGGAAGGTAGCCTAGGAATAGACTATAAGCTCTGAACTCAGTTCTCTCTACCCATCTCTGTCTTCTTCAAAATCCTAGTTTCTCATCCAAAGGAAATGAAATATAAATATCAATGAAGCTTAAAAACAAAGCAATGAATTTGAGGTGCTTTACTGGAGAGGAAACAGGGGAGAGACAGAGAGGAAGCCAACCCCAAATTACTCCATTATTAGAAATGCAATACCCACCCAAGATTCCCTAAGTATATAGGTCTTGATATCAGGGGAAGGAATGAGTCATGGATTCTGGTCATTTCAGGTTAAAGGGTATAGAAAGCAGGGTATGGAGAATGAACTGGAATCAGAATGGTGGCAGGGGTGAAGGATTTAAATGTGGTCAAGGTTCAGGCATAGATTCTGTTTTCCATGATCTGCACTGTACCTCTTTTAGAATCTGACTATTCTTACACCTTCAACTATCTCTTTAGATGACTCCCAAATTAGCATCAATATTCCTGAGCTTCAATCTCCTATCTCCAGTCACTCATCAGATATCATCTCCATGGTCATGAGGTAGTCAACAATTGGATATGGAATTAAAGAACCTGGGTTCAAATCTTGTTCTCTTCTGTTTACAGTATGTGTCATCTGGGGGTAAATTATTTTCCTTCAGGACCTAAATTCTTTCATTTGCAAAATGAGAAAACTATGTTAAGATCTTTTCAAGCTCTAAATTCTACAATATCATAATATAAATGAACCACCATGACTTCATAGTCAATTATAACCAAAATGTCATTTTTCTCCTTCAAACCAGTGTTCCCTTCTTAAATCCCTGTTCATCAATTACCAATACTCTCAGTCAAACAGGCCCAGAACCTTAGTCTCATTTGTCTCTCTTCTCAATTTTCCTTGTAGATTGCCTTGAATCCATTCCATTCTTCCTCATAACTATTGCCCCAAGTCAAAGTCTTTACCACCTTGGTCCTAGATCATTACAATTGACTCTTCCTGTTTCTAACCCATTTAACATAAGGCAAGATTAATCTTCCTAAAGCATGGTTCTGATGTCACTTCCTTTTAAAAAACCTTTCATGCCTCTTCATGTCCTAGAACTAGCTTCAATTGTAATGGTCAGATCCCATCATTCAAGGACGTTTGGCATGGCCCCAGTCTACCTCTGTAGCTTGTCTCTCTGCTTCAACATTTTTGTCACCTCCTAACACATCATACACATTCCCACTCCCCACTCCATCCCTTTTATTTAGCCCATTTTCCTTGCTGAGAATGGCCTATTCAGGCCCTCCCACATATTGAAATCCTATCCTTCCTTAAAGGACCAGCTCAAGCCTCAATTCCTCAGGGAAGTCTTTCATGATCTTCCCAGCCCTTAGTAATTCCTTTCAATTCCAGTAGCAATCATTAGCCATACTACTCATGTGGCACTTACCCAGACATGCCTTCTGAGACTTGTCTCCCCATCTAGACTACAAATTGCCTCAGCTCATCTTATACATCTTCCTGACCCCACCCCCTAGAAAAACAGGAGAGGGCCCTTTTTTTTTTTGCACACAGTAGGCACACAATAAATGTATTCTTGAGGACGATGTGTACTGGGCATTGGGGTGAGTCTGGATGTTTTAGAGAATTTTAGTAAAGATGGATTTAGGGGTAGGGAATAGAGGAACAAGCTGATTCCAAGAATTTTCTGAAGAAAACCTCAGAAAAGGAGAAAGGGTAAAAATGAGAGGAGGGGAGGAAGGGGGTGGGAAATGAAGTGAGGAAAGGGAGATGAGAGGACAGAACAAGGAGAGAAGGAAAGGGGTGGGGAAAGTGGAGAGTAGGAGCAGATGTGGCATTCCTGTCCAGTTGTATACCAAGTTGAATAAAACCCTCTAACAGAGCTGAAATGCCTTCTGCCTCACCCATTCCTGAAACTGGAGAAAGGGTCTGAATATTTGGAGGATACAGGAGGATCAGGATAGTTTGTGGGCAGAATTCAAAGCTTGGAGTTGCTGGTCTGTGGCTCCTGGGAGTGGCTCTAGCCTCCCCGTCACCATGGAGATGCAGTCTTCTCTCACCTTGTAGCCTCCCCTAGGATCTGGGGTCCCTCACCCTGGCCTTGGATAAAGCATTTCCCTCCTCCCCACTTCCCTGCACACATCTTTGAGCAAGTGAAGGCATACCCAAGGGGCAAGAAGTGAGAGATGGAGAGAGAGTGAGCGTGAGCAGTGCTGGGAGGCTAGAGTGAAAGGCTGGAAGGAACAAGGAAAAAGGCTGCAAGGAGGAGGGTGAGTTGGAGAAGCCCTTAAGCCCCAAACAAAGTCTGAGCCTTTCCTACCACACTGGGGTGCACAAGGCAGGCACCTTGGAGCAATCTGTATAAACATTTTTGGTGGCCAGTCCCATTCCATCTCCTTCATTATCCTTTCCTCATACCCAGTCTCCTTCCTTGCAGCCTCAGTGGTGGGGGGGCACAAAAGGTAATATGAATGCTTTTGGGGGTTGGTGATGGGTAAGGGAAGGGAAAGGAGCAAGATCATCAGGGGACATAAAGAAAAGCAGCCAAGCTAGCAGGGCATTTCTCCAAGGATCTTCTGCCCACCTTGGAGTCCAGGAGGCTCCCAAGCTTTAAAACAACCAACCTCAAAGCCCTCACCTGGGGCAGCTGGCCTGGGCACTTCATCTGGGACCTGGATCTTCTCAGATTGAGGTGGGATGCGGGTGGGGAGAGGATCAGACCAGGAAGGGTAAGGGATCAAACAATTCAAGACCTTGGTTAAAACTCTGTGATGGGATCTAGGCCTGGAAGTTGATATGTCAGAGGATTCTTCCCGCTTTGTAGGTGAGGAAGGTCAGAGAGAGCCCTATTCCACAGAGGGCTTGGATAAATTAGGAGACAGAGAATTCTACTGGGAGGCAGGGTGAAGTGGGTATCATTCATTCCTTGGGAGAAGGGTCTTTCCAATTCTATAGGAGTTTGGGCCCAAGGGGGAAGTGAGTTACAATAAAGGATTCTGGTGTAGGGCATAGGAGGGGAAGACAAGGAGGCTAGGGTGACATGATATGGGAAGGGGGAAGTAGGAAATGATGGGATATGGGATGGGAATGAAGGGAGGGAACAAGGGGATGCTTCCAGTCTCTCTCACTCCTTCTCTCAGTTCCAGGTGAAAATAAGAAACAAAAAAACTCCAAAAATAGAAACTTTATTTTCAGTGACAGAATATAGAAATGCTGGGGCCCAGCCCCTGAGAAGCCCCTGGGCTGGTTGGATATGACCCTGGGAAGAGGAACAGGTTAACATACAGCACACAAAAAAAGGCACAAATGGAGTTGGTGGGTGTATGTGAAGGAAATCCACTGTAACAAGAGACCCCCCAACTCTCACTTCAAACCTAAACTAAGACAGGCCTTGTCACCCAGGCTCCCAGGACTCTGGCCTCAGTGAGAGATCCTGAATTCAGGAAAAGCTCAGTGCCTCCTCCCCCCATTCATCCTCTCCCTGTCCCTACCATCCCCCTTGAAACACCCTATACTTGGAAGTAATATCTCCCATGGACAGGAAGAACTAAGACCAGGCAGAGCCTCTTCCCTGAAGTGGAGATGGAGGAAGCCACATGGACTAGGAGCAAAATATCTTTTGCTTCCTCTCTCTCCATCATCAGGGAACCACTGCCCTTGCTTGATTCAAAAACCTCACTGCTCAGGTACCTATGATGTACCCACACCTATATTAAACTGGCTTGAGACTTCCCCCAACTCCTTGTTCAAAAAATAATGAGAAAACAGACTGCTAACCCCTTTCCTCCCATTTGTGGCCCCACCCCAACCCCTCAAAACCTAGGGGCCCTCTAGTATCAGGGATGTGTGCATGTATGTATGTGTGTGAGAGTGTACTTAGGGGTAATTGCTGATACATCAGTAGTTCACTCACTCCCACACTTCAGTCCAAATGGCTCCTCGGTAGGGGTGGGAAGGGGGCCGGGGGGTGCTGAGCCTCAGCGACTGGCCTACCTGCTTGCTGGGGTATTTGGGGGGGTTGGTGCGATAGCTGTAGTCCGAGTACTGCTCCGAGCCCGTGGACGTGGTGTCCCCGGTGCCCACGAATGTATTGGCAGGAGGCAGATCTTGCACCACCTGGTGCTTCTTGGAGGCTGAAGGAGACTGTGGTTGTAGCTGGATGGAGGGTAGTGGTGAGTTGGAACGATAGTGGCGTCCCAGATCAGGACTGCCTGGTGGGTAATTGAGGGGCAGGTGAATGCGGGGACTGTCGCCAGGCGCATCACTCATCAGGTTGAATTTGAGGGATTTCTGCAGTCCAGTATCATCTTCATCCTCCACAGGTTTCACAGGTTTGGGTGATTTACTCTTTCTGCCCTTGCTCTTGGGACCTTTGGTGCCTTTGCCACCTGGCTTGGGAGCATACAGATCCTTGGTTTCCTTCTTGCCAGCTTGATAGCCACTCTTGGCCTCTCGCTGGCGGCAGTAACGCACAAGCACAGCCAAGGCAATGAGCAAGGCCACAGCCACTACACCAGCTACCACACCAAACAGGATGTTGCCACGCTGCTTGGAGCGCTCATATTCTGGATCACCAGCTATGTCAATGTCCAGTGGTGTGTCCAGGCTATGACCAAGCAGGTTCTCCAACAAGGTGCGATTGGCTAGAGTATCATTGACATAGAGGTGGACCAGTGCAGTACCATGACGAGAGGGTTTCCCACGGTCACTGACCTTCACCACCAATCGGTGGAGCCCGTGATGACGCCGTTCAATTTCCTTCTCCAGAGTGATGGCACCAGACTGTTGCCCAATCTGGAACAGCCCGTAGGGGTTGCCGCCTGCAATGATGTAGGCGAGCTCAGCATTAATGCCCGAGTCAAAGTCTTCAGCTGTGACCTGGCTAACTGTCTCACCAGGCCGGGTCTGAGGAGTTAGCAGCCTGTGGGAGGTATTAGAGGGGGCAGTGACATAGGGTGCATTGTCATTTTCATCTAGCACATTGATGGTGACTCCAACATAGGCTGAGCGAGGTGGTACACCCCCATCCACAGCCTTTAGTTGGAAAGTATATGTGCTTTGCTGCTCTCTATCAAAGCTCAGACTGGAGAGGATGGTACCAGTGCCATTCTGGATGACAAAGTCACCATTGTCTTGTTCAACTGTGAGCTGCACACGGGCATTTTCCCCCTTGTCCCCATCAATAACAGTCACCATGCCGACAGGGCTTAGGGCTGGCATGTTTTCCATCACAGAGAAGTTGTAGCCACTCAACATGAACTTGGGGTCATTGTCATTACAATCCAGCACATTGACGAGGACTGTGGCTGTGCCCTGAAGGCTGGGGTTGCCTTGGTCTGCTGCCACTACCTTCAGTTCATAGCTGTCCCTTTGTTCTCGATCAAGGGATGTCTTCACCCGAATTTCACCACTCTCAGGTGAGATAGTAAAGAGGCCCTTGGCAGCTGGCTCGGGCTCTAAGGAGTAGATCAGCTGAGCATTGGAACCAGAGTCAGCATCACTGGCACTGACCTCAGTGACTAAGTCTCCAGGATTATTATTCTCAGGGAAGGCAACTTCAGTGAGACTCTGGGTAAAAACAGGGGCATTGTCATTCACATCAATCACCTGCACCTTGAGGGAGTTGGTGCTGGAAAGTGGGGGGTTGCCAGAGTCCACAGCCACGATCTGAATAGTATAGTCTTTCACCTTCTCATAGTCAAGTGGTGTGGTGGTCTGAAGGAAGTACTTCTTCTTGCTATCACTTCCAGTCTCACTGGCTTGGCGCAGCTGGAACGGGACATCCCCTGCCACCACGCACATGACAACTGCATTCTCTCCCTCATCACGATCTGACACCTGCACCAGGGCCACAGCCGTTTCCTCTGCCACATCTTCTGATATGTTAGCCATGCCATCCTGGTGAGTGACCAGCCCAATGCCCCGAATCTCAATGGAAGGTGCATTGTCGTTCATGTCTTTTACCGTCACCACCACTTGAGCACGGGCACTTTTGGGATTAGCCCCTCGATCCTTGGCTAACACAAAGAAGCGAAGGACGCTCACATCCTCCCGGTCTATGGGACCCTGAACTGTGATCAACCCCGTGGTTCGATTCAGGCGAAGGAGCCTCCGCACAACCTCAGGAGCCTGGTGGAATGTGTAGTCTATTTCTGCATTCACACCCTGGTCGGAATCATTGGCCTTTACCTATGAAGGTGGAACAAGAAAACATAAGTGGAGTAGATTTAGGATCCGGGACTATTCCAAAATGGAGAAGGAGGTGAGGAGATATATGGTGGTTTAAGGAGCAATGCAGTGAAGGAGAAGATTGAACATCAAAATAGATGTCCTAGTCTCAGCTCTGTCAAAAACTAGCAATGTAGGAGCAGTTAGAAGGTACACTGGCCCTGGAGTCAGGAGGACATGAGTTCAAATGCAGACTCAAATATTTGATACTTAATAGAGGTGTGACCCTCACTGCCTCAACAAAAAAGAAAAACAAAACAAAACCTAGATGTGTAATTCTAAGCAACTCATTCAACTTTTATGAGCCTCAATTTCTCCATATATGAAATAGGGTAGTATTACCTATATCTGCCAAATTTATGACTCCTAGGAAGAGTAAGTATTAAAGTATTTTAAAAAAACAAAAAGTAGAACACAAACGTAAAGAGGTATTATTATTATTATCTGACTCCCATATCTACTCTGGATAATGAAAGGGGACTGAAAAGCAGAAGGGGGGGGAGGCTGACTATGTTTGTGTATGTGTGTGTGTGTGTGTGTGTGTGTGTGTGTGTGTGTGTGTGTGTGTGTATGTACTAGCCCCAAGCAAGGGGTCTCTTTCTAAAGCAATCAGGTGGGGATGTGGGTCAGAGGGAAACAGTCAGTGCCAGAGGCCTAGCCAATACCGCTCTGTCAAACTGGGGGAACCGGTTGTGGAAGCTGCCAAGGAGTACTGCAACATGAGGAAGCCGGGCCTCAGCCTGGGCTGCCACTGGGGGCTCCCTCAGTCAGGAGGGAGGAGGGGCTGGCAGAGGGCCATGAAGACGGCTGGCTGCTCCTGCCTGACAGGCTAGGCTCCCAACACCAAACAATAGGTTGTCTGTCCCTGCATGGTGGGCACGCCCTCCTACGCCAACACCAACGCAAACCAAGGCCCCATTCAACCCAAACATGGGTGGCATCAGAGCACTAGGCAGGCATGATGGTCACAGAGCTGAGCACCATCCCATCATGGGCTTTCTCAAAGAGGTAGCATTGAGAGACAGAAGTAGATGGAAGAGGAGCTATGGGGTGGGTAGTATTCTCTGGGGCCATACTGGCTTTCCCAAGGAGCTAACTACCCTAGAAATTTCATGCAGATGTCTAGAGGGTCGGTCAAGAAGACTTTCTGTTTCCCTAGTCCCAGCATAGCTCCAAATCTTGAAAGACCTAAAAGATTCTCCCTCTTCTCTTGAGTTCCCATTTCTTCCCTCTCCTTCTGCAGGTCACTTCCTCTCATATGATGGTACATTTCTAAGATAATTCTGTTTTTCATTTCTGTCTGTCTCTGGCATCTGTCTCTCTGGTTTTTTTTTTTAATCTGGCTTCTCAATCTTTGCCTTTACCCTGTCTCCATCTGGATATTTTTCTTGGTTTCTGTCTGTCTCTAGAATTCCTCCATTCCTGTTTCTCTATATTCCCCACATCTTTGCCCTTTCCTGTCTGCTTTCTATCTTTGTCTCTTTCTCATGTTTTTCTTCCATA
The DNA here is from genome assembly GCF_037893015.1 of Macrotis lagotis. Classification (NCBI taxonomy): domain Eukaryota; kingdom Metazoa; phylum Chordata; class Mammalia; order Peramelemorphia; family Peramelidae; genus Macrotis; species Macrotis lagotis. The sequence continues at coordinate 410,360,791 of NC_133658.1, read as the reverse complement.
CCTACATCATTCCTTTCCTGTCTCCAATTTCTCTCCTATCTTTACCTGTCACTTCCTGACCTCTTAGCTTCCAAATAAATTTGAACATGAGTTGAGGGATGGGGGAAAAAGGGGACGGTGTTTCAGGCTTGGCAAGGTCATAGGCCTGAGACCAACCTGGATCTGCCCATATTAGACATTTCTCTCTTCAGTTTTTTCCCCAGATTCATGGACTTGATCTAGATTTTTTTGTTATTCTTACCTCCCCAAATTCCAAAACACTCCAATACTTCTAATTTCTATTCCTTTCTTCTCCCTTCTACAAGTCCCTTCCTATCCTATGGCTGTAAATCTTTGTCTAACTGTTTTTCTCTGTCTTTCTATCTATCTCTGGCAATCTCAGTTTCTCTCTAGCTTTCTCACAGTCATTGCCTGGCCCTATCTCTATCTGTATATCTTTCTTGGTTTCTGTCTGCCTCTAGAATTCTCCCACCCCTGTTTCCTTTGTATTGTACCTATCCTTGGTCTCTCTTTTTACCTTTTTCTCAGCTGTTTCTCAGCTGTACCTGCCTCTCCCTGTTTCTCATTTCTATCTCCCAATCTCTCAAGTATTATCTCTGTCTTTCTTCAGTTTCTATTTCTATTCCTATATTTTTCCAAGTGTTATTTCCCTCCCATTTCTTTCTGTCCCTGTTTCTCTTTTATCTATATTTCTCTATCCAAATTTCTTTGTAAGGCCCTAAGATTCTAGTGGGGGGGGCGGGGAATAACTCCCTTCTACTTCAGATCTCAAGAGGAGGTATATCTTAGAGAAGATAACGGTGTCCAGAGAAGAATGACCACAGGGCTGAATTCTTCCCCTGCACCCTGACTTCAAAGGTACAGTTCATGGGAAATTAGACAGGAGCAAAGGTTGGCAAGAGGCCAGAGTCCAAGATGACAACAGGAGATACACCTACCTGTCTGGAAAGATGGCTCCCTTAGTCCTAGACAATGGCCCTAAAAGTCCAATTGGCCCCTGGGGTTGTTCCCATGGTTTTGCTAAGGGGAACCTTTAATCAATGAACCAGATATCCCTCCCTGAGCCAGCTGTCTAGCTTCCTAAGCCATGGGCTCCCAACCTGGGAAAAGCTAGTTGGGGAAACCAATTAGGAGGACAGAGTACACTGAAGGGCCAGGAACCAAAGGCTATTTTCTACATTGAGCAGCCTCAAATTATGAGAGCCATCAGAATGTGTGTATGGAAATCTCACCTGATGTGTGGTCTCACCTGGATGACAGAATGACCCACAGGGCTGTTCTCGGACAATTCTGCCTCATAAGAGGGTCGCTCAAATTTGGGTGCGTTGTCATTGGTATCCAGAACAGTGACCCGGAGCAGGGCACTGCTGACCCGTGGTGGATTTCCCCCATCTTGTACCTTGATAGTCAGGTCATAAGAGTCACGGCGTTCTCGGTCCAGGTGGCCCATGACAATGAGCTGTGGCTGCTTCTCCTCTTGGTCTTCAGCTACTTGAAGCTCAAAGAGCTTGTCAGGTACTGCCTGTAGCTCATAGGAGGCGACACCATTGGGACCAGCATCTCGGTCAGAGGCCATAGGGATGGGAAAGAGGGAGCCCACATTAGTGTTTTCTGGAATCATCAGTGAGATGACTGGATTGGCAAAGTTGGGTGTGTTATCATTGATGTCTTGCACTTCAATCTGGCCCTCCAGGAGTCGGGGACTGCCGTTCTGAACCAGGTCTGTTATTGAGACCTCAAATTCCAGGATGCAGGGCTCCCCAGGCAGCTGGTTCTGGCACTCACGAAGTCCCTCACGGTCAATGGAGGTCTCAGTAGTGAAAATGTCACCTGTCTTGCCATCCACTCGAAGGTATGGGGCGCCTACTTCCAGCTTATACAGGTGTCCCACATCTGGGAAGCCATAGTCAGCAGCCAGGCTGCCGATGAGTGTATTGGGTGGCTGTTCTTCCTGTACCTTGTACACCACCCTTGTGGCAGCTCCTGGGGAGGGTGCAAGTAGTAGGGCCAGCAGCATGGGGGGTAGCAACAGCCTCCACCAGGAGCCGAGGCTAGACCTTGGGGGCCCCATCCTGGCAGGCAGCGGGGTCGGGAGGGCTAGGATAGAGGAAAGATACACAGGCAGACTGTCAGCTACAAACAACCCCTTTCTTTGGAGAACCAAGCCCCCCATCTTGGGTCTGGCCCACTCTTGGGCAAGAAGCCCCAGTCTAAAAGCTAGATTCTAATTAGCAGGTGGGCTCAGTGGCAGAAATAGAGAGCAGTTGGGAATCCAGGTAAGAGGCAAAGCAGCTCCCACAGGAGAAACACCCTGAGCCAACTGACAGGAACTCCCCAGTTCAGCTTTCTTTTTTCCCTCTCTGACTTTGCACCTCCCTCACACTAGCACCTCTACTTAGTTACTCACTGTAATTACCCTGATACTGAGATAGAGAAGGAAGACAATACATGGAACCTCTGTCCAAAAGGTTTTCTATTCTGGTGTGTCTGGAAACTCCAAATATACCCCTAGAGCTTATAACCACTACTGATGCTGGCATACTGAAGGGCAAGCAAATTCATGTCATTTTGTAGGACAGTCCTTTAAGGTTCAAGACTTGCCGGGGGGAATGTCTTAGTTCACTCATTGTAGAAGTTCTTAAGTTGGGGTGTGTAAAATTGGTTTTGTTGTTTTCTTAGATTTTGATTATTGTATTTCGATATAATTGGTTTCCTTTGTAACCCGATATATTTTATTTTCTATATTTAAACATATTATTCTGAGAAGAGTTCATAAACTTCACTGACTACTGAAAATGTCTGTGACGCAAAAAAGATTAAGAACCCCTGGTCAATAGCCTTTACTTTACCAACCACACAGGGACTTCTGCCCAGTAAATGAATATGAATTTAGCAAAGCTCTTCAGGAGTAAAGGAGAACAACTTAGTGATGAGAAATGAAAATGGTATATGCCATGCTTGTGACTGGTTAAGACAAGAGTAGAGGCCAAAATTGGGGTCAGAGCTAGAGGTGGGGATAGAACAATGGGGAGTTGCCCTAGCCTGTCCTGACCAAGGACTCAAGCAGGTTGGACTAGGAGAGTAGCTGCCAACCTTTCTTGAACTGCCACAAACACACATACCCCTCCCTCCCTGCCTTTATTTTCACCACCCCAAGTATACCCAATCTTTCCCAGTTCCCTTCTGTCCTTTCATGTCCACCCTACTTCAAAAGAAAGAAAGAGTGGGAAGAAGGAAGGAAGAAAGACTGAGGTTCAGGAACCTTATTCAATTCCAATAAAAGCTATTCAGCTTGATATCCAAGACCCTTCATCAATTTCACACTTCTCCCAGTCTCCCATTCTTCTATCTACTGAATCTTCAGTAGAATCCCCGGTATAACAATGTCTTCCAAGTCTGACCCAAGTCTCTCCCCCTTCCCCCACGGGAAAAAGAGGTACTAGATTTTTCTACTTCATTAAAATTCAAACTCCTTGACCTGGCAACTAGTCTACCCCCAATCTCTGGGAAGAGTATGAAGCTAAACCACTTAATTCAACTCTTTGGGTTTCAGTTTCCTTCCATGTAAAATGAGGGGACTAGGTTATAAAATTTCTAAAATCTCTTATAGTTATAAATTCCATGGTCCCATGATTTCCAACTTCATCTAGATTCTCCTAGGACAGGATTTCCTAATTTTTTTGTATGTATCATAGACCAGTTTGTCAGTCTGGCAAATTTTACAGGCTCTTAAGAATAATGTTTTTTAAAATGCATAAAATAAAAGCAATGGGTTTACAAAGGAAACGGATTAGCTTGGAAGCTATCAAAATATTTTATAAAAGTTTCACAGGTCCAAAGTCAAGAATTTCTAACCTAGGAGAACCCCTCAGATGCAGCCCAATTAGTATATTAACCTTGTCCCCTCCAGCTTTTAATTAACACCTTAGGCAGGTGAATTACCTTTGCTCCCCCCACCAATGAAAAAATTTAGCATTTAAAACTCACTTCAAGAAACCACTACTCCAAGAAGCCTCTCACACTAATCCCCTCCCTTCCTCTGAACTCATAACATTTTTTTGTATCATCTATTAAGCAACAAATCAACTAACAACACTTCCATTATTATTGGGGTTATTATTACTTAACCTTTCATCATTCTTAAGTGTTATCTCCCTACCTAGACAGTAAATTCCAGGGACTACATACATCCTCTATCTCTCTTTTGTATTCCATACAAATAAAACTTCACTCTTAACTAATTGAGAACAAAGGAACACACCTTCATTATTGGCACCTACAACCACAACCATATACACATACCCTAGACCCGTCACCCAAGATTCCCAACTTTTAAGGTAAAAGGAATCATCAAGTATCTGGGCTTAAAGCTATCCTATCAGTTCTGAATTTGAAAGCCTTATCTTGAGGGCCCTGTCCACAATTTACTGTACAACTCTAGAATAGCATAAGACATATATTTGAATGAAAATATTTGTAGCTTCTAGTGCTATACTCAGGAATTGAAGAAACAGCATAAGAAATACAGGCTAGGTCCCCTGGATAAGAAATAGAAGCCATAGTTCCAAGAATTTCATAATGACCAGAAATAACAACCCCTACAGATCACAAAGAGCTCCATGGGTTTAGGGTCAGAAATTTTCTTAGCCCTCTGGGCTTGCTACAATTAGTTAGGTTCCCAAAATGGGATAGAAGATAAGTCTACAGCAGAAGACTTCGGGAGGAGAGGTACTGAGAGATCATACTATTAGACCCTACATACTAACCCAGAGGGACCTAGTATTCTAGGAGAGAATTAGAGCAAGAAGTATCTGTAGGAGGAGTGAAAAAAGGGATTCTAGGAAAGGGGGTCAAGGCCAGTGAGGCCATAGCAGGTAAAGATTAGGTTGAAAAATAAAGGGGTGGAAGCGGCTAGGTGGCACAGGAGATAGAACACCAGCCCTGGAGTCAGGAGTACCTGGGTTCAAATCCAGTCTCAGACACTTAATAATTACCTAGCTGTGTGGCCTTGAGCAAGCCACTTAATCCCATTGCCTTGCAAAAACTAATAAATAAATATTTTTTTTTAAAAAGGGGGTGAAACATGAAGGGAGAGCCTGGCGACATAGAAAGGATGACTTTGAAAAGTGATTAGTACATGGTTTGGAACAGTCCATCTTTAGTGAGAACTTAGAAGCTGTGAGCCTCTGGTTACGGAAGCCTCTGCTTCCCTGGAACTTGGGGGGAGATAATCCCAGAAAAGGGAATAATGCTGATATTTTTTGGGAGAGAGGAGGGAAAAGAGTTATGAGAACCCTAGCTCAACTCCTGCTGAACTGGACAAGAATCACACTAATACAGAAAGGCCCACAGGCAGAGACTGGTTTCATTAGCTTGGGTGGAGCTGTAAAACAAGTGACAAGCTAGTTCCCTGCCCAGCCCCCCACCCTGGACTTTGTCCTAGGAAGATATTGGAAGTTATCTACCCCAGTCAGAAGCTTAGGAAATTTTCTTTCCAGTCCTCCCTCATTCCCCACCCAGATTCAAAGAAAGAGCTCTGCCCCTCCCATCCACCCAAGAGATTTCTCATCCACCTGGGAGACGGAAATCTGGTTGTAGGAACTAGGGTAATGGGGAAGGAGAAAGAGTGAGTTCAGATTATTGAAAGGAAATGGCTTAATCAATCTGGATTCTAAAGCCTGAGGAGGGGGTATTTTGAGAAAAATCTGCTTATTCTGGAACTGGGAGGAAAAGGAGAGGGAATTCCAATGGAGAATAGGGACCTGTTTTCAGGTCTTCAACCCACCTTACTCCTACCAAATCAGAAGGTAGCTGGCAGGGGGGTGGTGGAGGGAGAGGAAGAATCTATCAAAGAGAGGTGGGGAGAGGGAGGAGAGGAGGGAGAAAGAGAGAGAGAGACAGAAAATCCTTTTCCTTGAAGAGCTTAATAGTTTGAGGATGGTAAAAACACACCCAAAGCAATTTAAGACAAATTACAGAACAATGTATCAACAAATAAAAATAATAAAGTACTAATTAAAAGTATGAGGACAAAGAAGAGACAAAAAAAAGTTGTGATCATGAAGTGAGGGTGACCAAGTCACTGGTGATTTTGTGAAGGTTTCTGGAAGGAAATTGTGAGATCAATTCCTATTTCTTTTCTTCATGTCCCAAGTCCCTTAGTTTTAAGTTGTCTCAAAAGTACATCTACTGATGCCATGCCATAGATTCTGGATCTGGCCCCATGTTCCAGAAGTCTCAGGAGACAGGAACCAGACTCATACTGTTCCCTTTACTGCCCAGGGTGGGCCTTTATTTTTCCACTATCCTTTTTTTCTAAATCAGTCACAAGTTCAAGCTAACTTGCATTTCCCAGAAGGCTGATCTTCCCTCCTCTGGACATATTTTCAAGTCCCATTGCTAACCTCCTTTTTCCTGGAAGATCTATTCCAGGACCCACTGAAACTTTCTCTTCACAACATGCCTCTCTAGGCTGACCAGGTATCTTAGTATTTGAAACTCTCCTTTGTGCTGAATGGACAAACTGAATCTTTCCACAAAATACACCTGGTATTCCCCTAGAGTAAGTGGAACTTACTGTCATATTTCCCACCTGTCAGTGATGGTTCTCTGCCTTCCTCCTGAGCAACAAAGCAATTTCAAACTCAGAGGAAATGGGCTCTAAGGAGAGGGGGAGGGGAACCTAAGGGAGAGAAAAATGAAAAGAATGGGGGAATAGTTTCTGATGTGGCAGGGGCAGTTGGCCTGGAACCTAAATGACTGGACTGGGTAGATATCTTCTCCTGAGAACCTGAGAAGACTAAACAGTAAGAGTCTATTATGCCTTAACTGGAGAAACCAAACCTTCAGAATTTTCTTTTTTTTTTTTTTAAGTTTATTTGCAAGGCAAATGGGGTTAAGTGGCTTGCCCAGGGCCATACGGCTAGGTCATTAAGTGTCCGAGGTCAGATTTGAACCCAGGTACTCCTGACTCCAAGGCTGGTGCTGTATCCACTTGGCCACCTAGCCGCCCCCGCCTTCAGAATTTTCTGACCAGTTTATAGGTAAGGATTTCCCCCAATGTGAACATTACCTCCCTAGGAGCTCCCTGAAATGATCCCAACTCTTCAACCAGGAGTAGTTTTAATTTAGCATTCCATCTAATCAGAACAAGAAGCTCAAAAGCTAAGAAGGAATGTCAGGATGATGTGGTTAGATGGGGAGGGAAGGGTAAGGGAATCACAAAAGTTGTATCTCAATAGGAGTGTGGGGGATAGGGGGCATCATTCATTGGCAATTAATCCCAGGGAATGGAGGGAAGGGGGAGGGAAGCAAAAGACACTGGCCGGAAGTGGGGGAGGAGATGAATATGCCCCTGGGCCTCAATTTCCTTCCCTCTCTAGGCCAATTCCAGTCTCATTCTAAAGTAATTAGAAGTCCTCAACCTTCACCTTCTCTCTAGGGGCAGGTAAATCCCCCCAAAAATAGGCAATGGGGGGAAATTCTTCCCTTTCTCCTATTCCAAAGGGGAATGGGGTGAAAATGGAGGTCAAGCATAGAAGAGTCTGGACAAATAAGAAAGAACTAAGCCAGGAGGGCAAAGTGTGTTCCATGTTTTACCCAGTATGACTTTGCATGTCTCTCTGAACTCAAATGTGTATCTTTCAAAATAATGGTCATATGTAGATGCATTACTGATCCTTTAAGCACTGGAGCCTCTTCTGCTGGGCTGGGCATGACTTTTATGTGACATCACTGTCTTTTTAAAGGCCAGATCATAAATCCAGGTGTGCCCTGGTGACACAGGTGTGTTTGGGTTAATGTAGTGACACAATTATGTGTGGGAGCCAAAATAACCATTCCTTGGCAGAGATGGGGTTAACATAACCACATAGGGCCACCTTCCCAGACTAGGTGCCAGGCACCCAAGACTCCCAGAAAAGACCACTCTTAAAGCTTCAGTCTCAACTGACAATCAAATGAGTATAGGGTGGATCAAAGGACTCAACTGAGGATTTGGAGGAAGGGGCAAATGTTCCCATGAAAGCTACATTTCCTCAAACATCAATCTACTCTCTACTCCACTAGGTAATTTTCAAACCAAATATCTCTTCCAGGTCATTCCCCTTGTATTTGTGGGTTCCCCCACCACCACTAAATGAATGTAAATTCCAGATTAAGGACTGCCTTCATTTTTTATGCCTCCAGTTTGGAGAACAGTACTTATCACATAGTAAGTAGTCAATAAATGCTTTCTGATTCATTCATTTATTCTGTCTCCCTCCGTACCATAATCAGAATTACTGACTGATGAGCCCAAACTGTAAGCAGAGAGGATTTAAGATATTGACTACTAGAGGGAGATGAGGTTGAGGAACCGGCAGCATGGAGAAGGACCCTGGGTGAAGGGAAGAAACAACAGTCTGAATCTTGAGCAGAGAACCGAGGAGTAGCAGCAGCAAGAGCTCTGGCACGCCTGACATTTATAACAATGTCGTGATTCAAGTAGGAAGACTACAGGGCAAATCAGGGGAACAGGGTCCCTGAGGGGTGGCCAAAATAGCCTTCTCCCATCCCAATTTAGTCACCTGGGGAAAAAAGGAGGCTGTGTGTGAAAGACAGAGACAGTGTCTTGGGGAGTGTACTGATAGGTAGGTGTAAGTGAACACTGTGTTAGTGTGTGTGCCTGTAGGGTGTGTGAGAGAGAAGCACAGTATGTTGTTAGGGTGTATGTGAGATGGAGTGCTGGGGTGTGTGCTCACCCTGATGTGTCTTCGTGTTTCTCTGAGATGTTTTTATGTTGATGCCTTTGCATCAGACTGTGTAATTTATAGGGGGGGTCTATATCGCAAAATGGGGGTGGGGGCGCACTAAGAAGCGCTCCAGGGAGGCACAACAAGTGTTATTGAGGGGGGAGGGCTAGAGAGGTGGTGTGTGTGTGTGTGCGTGTGTGAAGGGGGAGCTTCACTGGGTAGATCGCTCTATAGAGAGCCACCTCCCTCCCACCGCCCAAACGCCGGCAGTGCGCGTACCCCGCAAAAAAAATCATGCGTTTACCGCATCCCAACCCCCGAGCCTCTCTTCTTCCCCGGCCCCCAAGCTCTCTTCCCCTTGACGCAGCTTCTAGGTTCTGCATCCATTCCCCTGCCCACTCCCAGAGCTGGGACTCCAGGCGGGAACTGGTCCAGGCAGCCGGGCCAGAGCTAAAGATGCAAAGCGGATTCGCCCCCACCTACCCCCAGCCCCCAAGACACACACACACACACACACACACACACACACACACACACACCCCAAGACTGTGGGAGACGAGGGCAGTGGAAGAGGGCAAATAGCAAGAGTACTCCCAGGGAGCCCCCTCCCCCGCCCACCACTGCCCCCCGCTCCGGGCACCTCCCTTCCTGCGGGCCTTAACCGGGTGGGAGCGCCCCCGACACCAAATCTCGTTCCTTGCCCCTGGTCTGGGGGGTGGGGTGGGGAGGGGGATAATCCGCCTCAGGGGACCCGAACATCTGGGTTGACCAGGAGCAGCCACGGAAGCAGGGACACGATCCCCCAGATCACTCTCTCCTTACCCCCACCCATCCTCCCCATCCATCCTTCACCCGGTCCCCTCCCCCACCGGGCAAGCCGGCCATAGCCGCTCCGGCCGCTCGGGTCCGGTCTCCGCTCGGTTCCTGCAGCCGCCGCCGCCGGGGCACGGGCTCCGCCGCTCCTTACCCGCCTTGAGGCAGCGCCGGCTCCCGGCTCCGCTGTCCATGAGCCGGCTCCAGGCGGGGCTCGGGAGGACTCAGCTCGAGCTCCAGGCGCACCAGCCCCGGGCAGCTCCGAGTCCGCGCCGAGCTTCGGCTCCTGGAGTGTGTGAGGCGGCAACGGCGGCGGCGGAGCGAGCGGAGCGGAGCTCGCAGCCCGGCCCGCCCCCTCCCTCCCTCCTTTCGTTCCCTCCCCCTCCCGGCCTGCCCGCCTCCCTCCTCCCCTCTCCCCCCGCAGGGGGGTGGGGGGTGGGGGTGGAGCTCCAGGACCAGTTCTGTGCCCAGAGGAGACCCCCCCCAACAGCCCTGAAATCACAACACTTGCACCCCCAAATGCCCCATCCAATTCCCTCTACTGAAGACTCCCGAACCCCCGAGAACTAGATTCCTGGACTCCGCTCTCACTGGGTCCCAGACCCATTGCCCCCTGAATTCTATCCCTTACCACCAGTTTCTTCCCCCCCATTCCCATTCCCGCCCTGTGGCCCCTGTGGCTCCTACCCGGGTCCAGCACCTGTCACCCCAGGGGATATAGAAATGAAGATGGAGGAGGAAGTGTGCCTCCAATGTATAGCGCCATTTCCCTCGGGACCCTTCTTGGTTTTCTAACCAATGATTTCTATCCCCAGACCCCGGAGTTCATCCTATGGGTGCCATCAGGTTTTTGATGACTTAGGAACGTCCTCCAGAAACCTCTATCCACCCACAAGCTCCACTCTCCAGGAGACGCAATGGTCAGACTTAGTGTCCGCACTGGGTCGTGGGGGTGGGGTAGTAATTGAGGGGTAAGAGGAGGAGGGAACAGAGCAGCCCTAGAGGAGTCTCTATAAAGGTTGTGGGTAGAAGATTAGGCTGCTGTGAGAAGGCTGAGATAACACAAATCGGGGTTGGTTTCTACCACCCCGCCCCCCACTCCCTACTTCCCCAGGAGCATTCCAGTGTCCCCCAGTACCTGCCCCTAGAGGCAGCAGAGCGGGGCCACGCGGACACAGTTACACTCGAGCTTCCCGAGACACGCAGCACCCGCGGTGATGTAGTGTCATATGGAAAGGTACCCATGCCACTGTGTCACACGCGCGGTGCCGCACGCACACAGAGCCCCACACTCCTGGTGTCACACATGCACAGTGTCACACGCAGTGCCTCACATACACGCAGGAGTTCTCACGCTCCTACTCTGCCGACTTCGGCTCTCTGGCTCCACCTAAAGGCTTCTGAACCACACAAACACCCGACATACACCTCTAGAGGTATCTGATGATGGGGACAGAGACACACAGAGACAGAAATAGAGCGGAGAGCTTCATTTAGGGGCAAGGAGAGGGCTCTTCTTTCCCTTACTTTGCATTCCATGTGGTAAGATAAAAAGGGAGGGGGAGCATGGCAGAGGAGATTGAGAAGACCTTCTATACAACCCATATTCCCCACCAATGACACCTGATTTAAAGATGAGACCTCTATTTCAATCAGCTACTAACTCACCCCACCAAACTAGAGAGATGAGGGATAACAGATCTCAACACAAGCATGAGAAAGAGGTCCGGGAGAAACAGTAATAGAAGTGGCCACTGTTTAATCATTTCTGCTTCCTCTACAATGTTCTATTCCCATACCTCTTGTCTACCTATACCTTCATTCCTGACTACTTGGCTTTCTGTCCTTGTTCCCTTGTTCCTTCATTAGTGTTCCAAATCCTTTATCCTTATCTCCCTACTCTTTTGTTTATCCCTGACTATCTTTGTAGCTTTTATTTCTACCTCCTTGCTGTATTCTAGTCATTTGACTCCAAATTAGGTGCTTTTTTACTCTACCCTTATATCTTTCATCCCTGTACTCCATTCTACTCCTTTTCTCTATTTCCCTCATTCCACCATTTCTCTGTCCTTTCTGGCTGTCTACTTCTGTCTCTTTGCCCTTGTCTCTGTCCTTTTATCTTTTTATACAGTCTCTGGTCCTGTAATTCCCATTCTTCTGTCTTTCCATCTCACTCTCCTCTCCTTTGTCCTTCCTCTAGTTTGAAACTGGGTTTTTGATGGTTTGAAATGCTGTTGGGATGACTGAGGGGTGGTTGAGAGGATGGAAGCTGCCAAGAGAAATCTTTTCCAGAGAGTCCCCACCCCACCCAGATCAGTTTATTTTTCTCTCTCAACCCCTAAATGACCAGTCCTCATCCTCTAAGACGCCAGAGTTGATTCTTGGGGGGGGGGAGAGAATATTGTTAGATTTGCCTCTTTGCTTTAAGTAGAATGGAAGGCTAGGCCAACTTACTGCCATCATCTTGACTACTTCCAGATCCCTCTTCCTCTCCTCTCTCCCCTTCTAGTGAGATTTAGGTTAGAGAAAGCAATATTAGAGAAGAAGAAAATGAAGTTGAGAAATAATCTTTAGCAAGCAGAACTGCCCTCCAAATCCCCCAGCCTCCCAACCCCGGCCCCCCAGCCACACGCAGCAAACCCGGCTCCCGTCTGCTGTAAGCCATTCAAAGGCTCCTCTGTTCTCTTCTGCTCACTCAGGGCTCCACAGGAGAAGCAGCCGCAGAGCTGGGCAGGAAATGCTAATCACACAGATGTTCTCCTCCAGTCACTGCTCCTCCACAATTAAACCCAAATCTTCCACTGAGTGGAAGTTGCAGAACCGGGCTAGACCAGCTCCAATACCTACCCACTCTACCATCTCCCTGTCCCACATCCTAACCTTCAAAGGATCTTTTCCTAAAAACTTGGGGAGAGGGGAAGCAAAACCCAGAAGTAAAGGGGTACCCAAGAGAGATGGATGTGATCTAGACTCCCTTAAGGGAATGGGCAGGTGGAAAAGATATAAACTGAGGAAGGGGGCCAGGATTTTAGAGGAGGAGAGAAGTGGCATCTGAGGAGACAGAAGACCAGATCCTGGCTCCACACCAGACTGGGAGGGGAAACTGGCTAATGAGTTGAGCAGCTGGGAAAGGGTTGCTTTAGTAAGGCAAAGTATTACCCTAGGTCCTGGGATTGATAATATCTAGAATTGTAGCTGGAATATTTTTTTTTGTCTAGGACTATGCAAAGATTTTTTTTTGGGGGGGGGAGGATTAGGGAAAGGGTTGGACTGAAGCTGGGATGCTCCTGTGCCTAAGACTGTGACTAACACCTGTTTTTTGTAGCTTTGGATATAATTTCTCCCTGATTTATGGCTGGAATACTGCCACCTGGTATTGTAGCTGGAAGTGTTGGGTTTGGATAGAATATTGTTTCTTGGAACTGTAGATAGGAAACAGTTTTCTTGTGTTGTAGCTAGGATGCTGTTGCCTAGGAGTTGAAAAGCTGTTGCTTAGGATCCTGGTACCTAGGACACATACTGTCCTTAGTTCCTTACCAGGAACTGTAGTTATGCTACTCTTGTAGTGAGATTTTAACTAAGAAGCTGCTATTACCTGGGCCTGTAGCTGGGATTCTGTAAGAAGCATGTACTGTGAAGCTTGGCTGGGAGATGCCAAGGAGCCCAGGGTGGGGGCTGCTGCTCCAGGGAGGCCAGAGCAGCTGCTTTGCTGCGGAGCTGGGAAGCCTGTTTTCATTACTGTTTTAACTCTTTTTTTAACCTTGTTTTTCTCTCGGCTGCACTTTCACTCACTCATTAATTTTGGTATTTTTCTCACGGTGCCTCAGCCCCTGTCACGGCTGCCATGGCAACAGGAGGCAGTGTGCACAGTGCCAAAATATCTGATCAAAAAATAACCAAAATAAGCAAACGCCATGGCTGTTCTAGGGGTTGTGTAGGGAGGGAGAGTGCTCGCAGCCCAGGGAGATTCTGTGATCCTTAGGGACTTCCTTTGCTTCCTCCATTTTCCCTTCAGAGTTACTCTGATGTCCCCTCCCCCAGAGTCAGCACCCTCTTTTTCCAGAGCCTCATAGCTCACTCCTCTAGCCTGAGGCTAACATTCCCAAGAGAATGAGTCTCTGGACCAGTCTCCACAACTAAAAGACCTCATTGCCCTTGTTCCTGTCATCTGTACCAAGGAATCAGGTTTTTCCTTCTTGGGAGAACTGGAATGAGCTTTCCAGACTCACTCAGGCTGACTCTCCTCTCCCTTACTTCATGCATTTCTCCTGCCTTTCAATATTCTTCCATGTCCATATCTCCCCATATGATCCCAAGCTAACAATCTCAATGCTTCTTCCTCAGTTCTACCCTCAGAAAGGTTCCTGATTGAAAGGTGAAGAAGGGAATACTCAGCTTCCATCCCCTATGGTATATTCTCTTCTCCTATCTTTTGATCTCCCAAACTCAGTGTTATGTGGATTGGGAAAAGGTGTCCCAAGTATAGCAGGCTTCCGGGGACCTCTGCCTTCTTCCAAAGAGACTACTTCCAACTCTATTGAAGGAGGTTACTTTGATGGATCTATTGAGCAGTCCATTTAGATCCCCCCAAACTATACCATCAGTTCCTTCTTTGTAATTCCCTAAACCTGGGATCTCTGAATTCCAGGGGGGAGTGGGGATTCTACCTCTCACTTCTCAAATAGTCCCAGGGGAAAGAAGTTAATAATAATATAAGGGATTTGATGGAATAAGAAAAATTCCTTGGGTTCCATACAAGAAAATATTTTCCCTTATTGATGCCTTAAATTCTGTCCCCCCCCTTCCCATGTCTAATGAGCTACAATCCCTATGAGCTGGAAAATCATGAAGTATTCCCTCTCTACTGCCAGCTCTCCTTCAACCACATCTCTGCAGTCTCTCCCATTCTTTCACCTCCACTCTCCCCACCCGAGATCTGTAAAAACCTCATTATATACCCCTTCCATCTATTCCCTTCCCCCCCCAAGAATGGTGGAAAATTCACCTCCTGCACCACCCCCCTTCTCTCTTGTCCCCTCCCAGCAAGTGTGGAGGCCTGCCTCCTGGCAGAGCCTTCCCAGCCCTGTTTCCATGGAAACTGGGTAGGCTGTGAAGTAGGGGAAGGGGGAGCTGGGACGGGAAGGGGGAGCAGAAATCTCGCCTCAGGGGCAGCCCAGGAGGGCATTGGAGCTTTGGGCAATGGGGGAAGGAGGTAAGACTTGGTACCCTTAACCCCTTCCAGACAGACGTCTTAGCCTTAATTTTTCTTTGTTTTTTTAAATGATGAATGGAGAAAACACAAGATTGAGAGTGTAGCTTTATGGAGAATATCTTTGGAGCTGCTCTAACCTCATACTCCCTCTTTGCTGGCCACCTAACAAGGGAAGGGAGGTCTGGGGAAAATGTTTCCCTTCCTGTCCCCCCCCCCCCCCCATCTCAGTGTTTGGAGGCCTCCCTCACATTCACCTATTTAATAGTTCCTGTAGGGAACATGGAGAGGAAAGTTATCAAGCATTTTCCCCTATGATGGTTCCATTGCCTATCCCCCTGAATTCTAACCAACTTCTCCCCCAAGGATCCTTTAGCACTGAGACTTGTTTTGGAAGAAGAGTAGAATTCTCAAGAAAGAAAAAAGGAAAAGGATAGAAGAGGAAACTTGAGAAGGTTCCAGCTCCATGGAACTCCCAATGACTTCCCTAACCTTGCCTCCCCAGGGTTGCAGAGGGGACATGGATGGGGGAGGAGGACAGGGAGCCCCAGGGAAAGAGAGCCTGCTGTGACCCCGTGGCGTGCTGCATTCAATAGCCCATTGATCTCTGGGGGCTGAAGGCGCCATTGTGCCCGGCTTGGGGGCTGGGGGGGTAGTCCAAGGCGATGTCAAAGGGAAGGAATGTGTCTGGCTCTGATGCCCTGGGGGCTCTAGGCTCAGAATCTCAGCCAGGTCCTTCCTCTTGGGTTCCTGAACACATCTCAGCTCCAGTATCCACCCGCCTTCCTCCAGCAGTCACCTCTCCTCTCCTCTTTAAGGGAATCTTAACTTCACCTTCTATTCCACCCTCTTTGACCCTCTTCTTCTTGACCGGGGTTCATCATCCAGATAGACACACACAGCCCGGCATGGAGGCTGGCCTGGTCATCAAAATTATATGCATGGAAATGAGGCCCTGAAAGAGGAGCTGTCCAGCAGCTCAGCTCTCAGACAGGTTGCCGAGCTGCGGAGGAAGCATAGAATACTGAGGGAGTGGGAAGAAAAAGTGACCAACTTTAGGAACAGAAAGGAAGCGAACTCAGAGTTTGTTTTCTCAACATCACGGGAAGAGTATGGACTCGGGTTCTTCTACTTTAGGAGATCTAGTGGATTCCCTGGACTCCGTGACGTTATTGCCTCCTCCACTGCCGCCTCTTCCGTTGAATGATTGGGGTCTCCACAACTGGAAGCCCCCCCCCCCCCGCCCCGCCAGATGCTGGATCCAGAGATCTGGATCCCTAGGTGTTTAGATCAAACCTAAGACAACTCCTCTTCTAAGAGTTAATCCCCAGCTGGCTGCTCCCTGTTCCTGATCCATAGCTTACTGGGTCTAGAGCCCCAGGGCCAATATCTACATATTCTCTAGGTCCTTGGGGTTTGATGGAAGAGAAAAACTGACAATGGCGTCTTGCTACTCCTCTTTCTTGATCACCCTCCCCACCACATATACACATATATGTTTCTCTCAGAGCTCTGCGTCTCTCTTTCCCTGCTCCTTTTCTTTTCCCTCCCTTTTCCCTCCCTGCTGGGCTGGGGGCTGCTGAATTATCATTTCTCAGCTCTGCTAATGTGCGCCCTGCTGTGAGGAGGGATCATAATTCTGGGAGATGATTAAGTTTCAAATTGTTTTTCTTTGTGTTGTTGGAAACCAGACTTTAAAGTGGCCCCTCCTCTAATAGGGGACCTGGCCCAGCCTCAGTTCCCCTGCCCTCCTTCCTTAAAAAAAAGGTATATAAAGTTCTCTCATATACACTTGTAGATTCTACCAAGCCTGACCCAGGAACTGTAAGGTTATCTTCCCTGTCTCTATACATTTTTTGAATTCTTTAATTTATTTTATCCTTCTCTATCCTCACTCTACCTCTTTATACCATCATCTCCCTCTCAGTTGTCTTCTATTCATGTTTAGAGAGTTAGAAATCTTTCTTCCCCACCCCCAAGCAATTCTTTTATTATTCTTACTTTCTTAGGTACTTGCAGTCTTTAATTCATACTCTGTCCCTCAGCTTTCCTTCATCTCCTGTCTTTCTGCTGACATTTATTCATTCAACTTTCATTCAGAAAACATCTAATAAGCATCTGATATTCCACAGGCACTGTGCTAGGCACTGGAAATGCCTAGAAAAGAAAAATCCTCATCAAAAAATTTATATTCTGGGAGGATGAGAAAGGGGAAAAACATGTACATGTGCAATTTACATTTTTTAAGGGTTTTTTTTGCAGGGCTAATGGGGTTAAGTGGCTTGCCCAAGGCCACACAGCTAGGTAATTATTAAGTGTCTGAGACCGGATTTGAACCCAAGTACTCCTGACTCCAGGGCTGGTGCTTTATCCACTGTACCACCTACCCACCCTGAAATTTATATTTGCAAATGTGAAATGATCTAAATAAACATCCCAGTATTATTGTGAATGGCAAGAAAAATGAATTTTAAGTCATTCTTGGGTTTGAATGTCATTTCTCTTATTTACTATGTGTGAAGACCTTCAGCAAGGCATTTCATCACCCTGAGACTCAGTTTCCTCATTTGTAAATTGAAATGGTCAGACTAGGCTTTCTAAAAGATTCTAAACATAAAGTAATGTGAGGAGGATTCAGTAGCAAATAAGGAGACTGAAAAGGACCTTATGGAGGAGGCAAACAGCTAAGTGGCCTAGTAGAGGAAAACCTGAGTGCAAATTTGACCTTAGACATATACTAGTCGTGTAAGTCACTTTGTTGCAGGAGAAATTGGTATGGCCAATAAAGATTGAGAACTCTTGTGAAAATGAAAGAATTTACCATTAACCCTGGAGTTGAAATAACTCAGGATTTTTATTTGACAAGCCTACAAAATTCACAGATTAAAATCTTTTTTTTTTCCTGGAGGGACAGAAATCTATTTTAAGGGGCTTGAGGACAGGATGAATAACAAACGACTAGGCAAGGTATCTGAGGGAAAGTGAAAGGAAAGTAGCCAAAAGTCCAGACTACATGGAGAGAATGCCTTAAGCTTGGGTACAGGCTGAACAAAAAAGTTTTAGGTGAGCCTGCCTGAGGGTAAGGGAGAAAGGAATTGAGGCCATAGTTGTCCAGCTGCCTAGGCCTAGGAGCATGTTTTTAATTTAGAGAAAGTGGCCATCCTGTAAAGGGAAGAAAAGAAAAAAGAGGATGCCCTCTTCTGTGAACTCTTACTTGAATGCATTGCCATAGTGGTTTGGCTAAGGATGGCACTTGGGGAGTGGTTTAGTACCTGGCTCCAGGTACTGTCCAATATACACACTACAGGGGTGGCCCTCCAAGGAGTGACCAAGATAGTATTCATTGGGCTTGGGTGATGGAAGGTCTACACATGAATTTTTCCTGTCCCAGAGTGCATGACCTTCAAATCCAATATGAATCATTTTCCTGTGTCCTGAATCAACTTAACCCCCCATTTGCCTGTTTTTTTCATCTACAAAATGATCTGGAGAAGTAAATGGCAAACCATTCCAGTATCTTTGCCAAGAAAACCCCAAATGTCAGACACTACTCAACAACAAAACAAAAAGGAGGTGAATGAACCAAGTTTCCTTGAGAGAAGTTAAGTATTTTAAGAGTCAGAAGTGAGAAGACTTTTTTGCAAAGATATTGATGGAACCAGAATGTCCAATTCAGGTAATGACAAGTAAGTCAACCAATTTGTTTGTATGGTAGAATGATTAAGGGGGAATGAAATGATGTACAATAAGCATTCCACTTCACAACTTAGCCACTCTATTATTTTGCATTAGTTACATATAAACTAACTAAAGCTACCAGTGGGCTTTATTCATCTTTCTATCTTTTTCAGTACTTAGCATAATGCCCTATTTGTAAATAGTGAATATTCAATAAATGATTATTGAGTAAATGAATGAGAACATAAGTTCTGATGAAAGTTGTTCACATGTGTTTATTTGTGGGTATGTGTGAAAATGTGCATATAAATTCAATGAATGTATATTCACTAGGAAGATACCAAGTGGAGTTTAAGTTGCTATAACTGAGGGCCGCTGTTATCTTGTTTTCTAGAGAAGTTCTCCAACATGTCATGGTCTGAATGAAATAACACTACCTTGGGCAACCATTTTTTTTTTTTGGTTTTTGGGCAATGGGGTTGAGTGACTTGGCCAAGGTTGCAAAGTTAGGTAATTATTAAGTGTCTGAGGTTGGATTTGAATTCAGGTCTTCCTGACCCCAGTGTCAGTGCTCTATCCGCTACGCCACCTAGCTGTCCCAGCAACCAAATTTTAAAGCCTTTGGTAAGCATATTTGGCTTACTCCCTTTATCTCCAGATCAGGGTATCACCCTATGTATGCTCAGTCCTGATAGACAGATTTCATATTAATAGTAAACTGAAAATTGACTGGCTGCTACTGATCCAACAAATCAGACAAATGCATGCGTGCATACACACATACACACACACACACACACACACACACACACACACTGTACTCTACTCCATATGATAAGAGGAACTGAGGATCACTTCAATAATTCATCCCAACCCCACTTCTGATATTGATACAAAGCTAATTTAATTTGGGGAAACCAGAGAAAGTAGGGAAAGAATTGTACACTTATTCACCTGCCATTTACAGTCACTCAGCTGACTTTCTGTTGCCATTATATAGACTATAGACCCCCTGAACAAAATGGAGCCTCAGGAGACCACCCTGTCCAGCCCCTACTACATACAGATGAGTATCTCTCTAAGTCCTTCAGGTTAAATAAGTCTTTATTCTCTTCTTTATATAAGGGAGGCAAGTGTGTACAGTGGAAAGGGTATGTACTTAGAGTCAGCACACATGGATTGTAGTCCTTCCCCTGTTACTTGGTACCTGTGTGACTACAGGCAAATCTGTGCCCTCAATCTGTAAAATGGGATAAATACTACTTGCACAATCCATTTAGGATTGTTGTAAATAAAACAACTTAATGAATCCTTGAGCATCTTGATGGTAGTTAGTGCTATACTCTTTATATCCCCAGGGGCTAGACAAAATGCTGACATTTAGAAGATACTTAATAAATGTTTGTTGATTGAGTATTATTGTTCAGTTGTGTCCAGTTCTTTGTGACTCTGTGAACCAAAGCACACCAATGTTGTTCATGGAGTTTCCTTGGAAATGGCACTTGGAATGATTTACCATTTTCTTCTCCAGTTGTTTGAGTAATCATGAGCTACTATTATTATACCTCTAGGGACAAAGACATCACACTTTCTTCATTGATTTAATACCCTACTTTACATCCAATCAAAATCTTTGCTGTCTTCATGAAAAGACAAAGATGGACAGTAGAATTCAAAACACAGGTTATGTCTGCTCTTAAGGAGTTACAATGTTTAGTTGGAGGATCGAGATTTAAATCTATGTTCAGGTATTTACTAGTTGTGTGATTTAACCAAGTGACATGCCCTCTCTGGATCTCAGTTTCCTCACCAAATAAAATGAAATGGTTGGAAAATATCAGGTCCCTAAAACTCTTTTATCCAAAGCTGTTATAGAATTCATACAATATGAGAGAAAAAAGAAAAAAGAAAATTTTAATTCTATTGATTTCTTTCACCAGATTGACTGGTTATTTTAATGCCTTGTAGACACAGTCCAAGAAACACAATTTAAGACTGACCACAGAAAAGTACAAGTTATTGTCCCATTTTGGTCTCAAGACAAAAAAGGATCTAGAGTACTCAGGATTTTCTTGTATCTGCCAGTCAAAATGGAGGCCCTACTGTCCTCATCAGAGCTAATCAACCCCAGAGTTGGCAGCTTTTGCTGAGAGGCCTCTGAGGCATCTATTGGTGATGTTATACCATTAGTTGTCAAAGGCAATTCTGTTTTTTTCTTCTCCCTTTTTCCTTCACTGCTTGTATTCCTTCTCTTCTACCTCTGTTTGGGCCTTCATCCACCAGGGTTGTATTTTTACATATGCTGGCTTTAAAGAGAGGTAATGTGCTGCTAGAACTTGCTTAAGATTTTTTATTTTTTGTTATTTTAAACCAACTTGTCTGTCCACTGGTCTCTGGGTTGATGAAGAGTTAGTATTACTTTGGAGGACAACCAATTTTCTTCTTCTCAAGGCAA
The DNA here is from genome assembly GCF_037893015.1 of Macrotis lagotis. Classification (NCBI taxonomy): domain Eukaryota; kingdom Metazoa; phylum Chordata; class Mammalia; order Peramelemorphia; family Peramelidae; genus Macrotis; species Macrotis lagotis. The sequence continues at coordinate 410,339,904 of NC_133658.1, read as the reverse complement.
ACCAGACCCCTCAGACAACTTCTTTCCTGATCTGAGATTCTTCATGATAATGATGGCAGATGCATCATGACATTTAACTTCTACAAATGTAAGGTTTAGAATTGGCCTTTCTCTAGTCTCTGTCAAGCAAAGGAATTGAGCCTGCTTGAGTGTGTTTCTGTAATTTATCTTCCCAACACTCCAGTTATCCATATGCTTTTCATCCTTCAAGGCTCAGTTCAAGTTCCAACCTCCTCCCTGAAACCTTCTCCCACTGTTCTTGTACTCATTGAGTCAATCTCTCTCCTTTAAATTCCTTCAGTACTTACTCTCTACCCTGATCATTCTGCCCCCTAATCAGAGACTGTGTCATGTTGTTATTTAACTGTTTCACATCTATGTCTTGTTTCTTCAGTGAGATTATAAACTTACTAGCAGCAAAGTCTGTGCCTTATACTTTTCTTGTATCATCAACTCTTTAGGGATAGAGGCAAAAACAGATAGGCACAAGATTGGGGAGAAGAATAAACCTGGAACATTAGTCTTGAACCTTGTGGCTGAGCTCAGGGTCCTTTTCAATTTTGCAGAAAAGAGAGATTATGTCTTCACTTCCTTTCAGAACCCCCCCCATAAGTGACAAGTGTGGATATCAGTGAACATTGTTGGTTGTCTGAAAACTTAATTCTCTTATTTATTATTTTCATTATTATAAACTTAATAATTATAAAATTATAGATCTAGGAGGTATGTGAGGGACCTTCAAAGCCATCTCAGGGAAATTTCTCATCTTATGAATAAGGAAAGTGGAATTCATGGATTTTCTCAGGTCACACAAGTAGGGAGTGTCAGAGGTAAGATTAGAACCAAGAACTGACTCTAGAGTTGGTTTTCTACTGAGTTTATATGCATATACACACATATATCTATATAACATATATGCATATATATGTATGTGTGTGTGTGTATGTGTGTTTAGTTTTGAGATCAGGAAAGATAGTGCCAATGGAGAAATTTTGAACATGCTAACTTCTATTTATATCCCCTTCCCCTACTTCTAGTAATAATATTCTATGATTCTAGAATTTCCTTAGAATTTGATTCTGTACCAATGGGACCAATTATGGAGCAGATGTGGAAGGACTTTCATCCACATTGACACCATTTTGGCCTGAAGAATTTGGCTAGAAACTAAAATTCATGGTTTTTACAGCTTGTTTGCAATATTTTTTAAAAATTTTGGCCCTTTTTATGGCAACTTGTGTCATAAAAATGAGTTCCACCTAAAACCCATCACTTTAGACAGACATCTGTTATTGTATCTTTATTACATTTAAAATATATCTATATCATTTGGAACTAATAACATCCATTTAGCATCATTAACAATAGATGATTAACTGAATTTTTAAATGTCCTTATTAAATTGACCAGTTGTTTTGGCATCACAAAGAAACAGCCAGGAATTTCATTCTTCCCTACTATGTCTACATAAGTATCATCATATTGTTTCTGATCTTCCTCTCTTCTACCTTGACCTCCTGCAGTTAATCAAAAAGCTTTGGCCAAATTAGTTTCCCTCTCACCCTCCTTCTCAGTTGAGCATATGATCATATTTCCAAACCTGCATTGTCTGCCCTACACTTGTTGCCTCCACTAACTATAATTCAATTTTACCATCCACTCAGTGCTATCAACCAAACACACACTCACATTCCATTAGACAAGACAATCTAATGGAGAGAACACTAAACTGGGATTTAGAAGAGAGATCAGGGTTCTTTTTTTTCAGTTTAATCATTATCTAATTGTATGAAAAATCCTTCTCCATTTCTAGGCCTCACTTTCCTTGCCTCTTCAATGGAATAAATAATTGCCCCCCCACACACACAAATGCTTTGAAGATCACTCAATTCATCAAATGTATTTAAATCATCTATATGAGCGCCCTAATCATATGTGAAAATATTGGGTTCATCAAGAAAGACAGATTTGTTCAAGTTGTTCTGAGGACAAAAATGGTCAGAAGGCTGAAGATCAACAAAGGCTTTCTTGGGAATATCCCTCTTGGGGCTTGGACTGGTCTCAAAGACTGGGAGCTCCAAAAAAAAAATGTCCTTGGGGTGGGTAGGGTACAACAGAATATAATTGAAAAGTGTGCTACATGAATGACTAGCTGGAGTAGGATGGGGCTGCATACAGGAGAGCTGCTTAGTATGTATTCTGAACCGAATGAAACTAAAGTGGGTATTGAATGGTCACTGAGCATCCTCCTCATTCTAGGGGCTCCCATTGCAGTTACTGAACAAAGGATACCTTGCTCTTCTATCCCATGTATGAACAGTTTATATGGATGGTATGGTGCCCTTCTCTCTGAGCTCTTATGTTCATAATTTTTTTTTCTTTCAATGATCAACTTACTAGTTGTATAATAGCCAGAGTTTGCTGTTATTTTGGGAGGGGGAATGAGTCTAGATCTGCAATTTCAACAGCAAAAAAGGATTCTTGATTGAAAGCTCCCCCTTCCCACCAATGAAGATTAGCTGTTCATCTGAAATGTATAGTTTTAGAGAATTTGCCTGTGGCAATGGTATCACTCTCTTTTTTTTTTAGGGTTTTTTTTTTTTAAGGCAATGAGGTTAACTGGCTTGCCCAAGGCCACACAGCTAGGTAATTATTAAGTGTTTGAGGTCAGATTTGAACTCAGGCACTCCTGACTCCAGGACTGGTGCTCTATCCACTGTGCCACCTAGCCACCCCAATGGTATCACTCTCAAATAGAAATGTAGAGGAATGCTGCTATTAAATCATACCTAAGGATCTCTGAGAGTAACATATTGACTTAGAAAAATAACAATATCTGTGTTCTATTGTTTTTTAATTTATTTTGCTAAAATATTATCCAATTATATTGTAATCTGATACAGGCTTAATTAAGGAGTATTACAGGATGCAATGTAGCCTTCAGGTCTCCTGTTTGACATTCCTAGCCTGGAGCACTGAGAGGTCAAGCAACTTATCCATGATTCCAGCCAGCCAGTATGTATCTGAGGTGGGATTTGAACTCAGGTTAGTATGTATTGCACAGCAGGCTTCCTTGTGCTACATTGCTAAGTTGTTCTTATGCTAGTATTCCTCCTCCGTTCTCGAAGCATACTGGATGTTTCCTTTCAGACAAGTAAGTACTCTAGAATGGAGAATCTATAGAAGATCAGGGGTGGCTAATTGAGCCCTCTCAATTTATAGATGTAGAAACTGAGGTGCAGATAGTTTATAAAGTAAGTTAGTAGACCCTGGACTAGACCCTGGCCTGGACTAGAAAGGACAGAAAAGGATAAAACCACACTAACCAGTCAGTAGTTTGATAGGATTTCCTTCTCTCTCTACTCTCTTCCCCCATCTTCCTTCTTCCTCTGTTTCTCATATCTCCTTTTTCCTCTCTCCTCCACTCCCCCCCCCCCAACTTCACACACCTCTCTAGGCAAAATGGCAAGTCATACATTCTGCAGAACAATCTAGGCAGACACCCAAAGTTGAACATCTATGTTTACACAGTGACCCAACTCCTGCAGGCATGATGCAGAACGGGGTTTCTTCCCTGGAACGGGGATCTGTACTTGCCAATTCAAAGGAAAACCTCAGCCCTCACTGGGGAGAGAACAGGAGCTACTGCTGAATTCCCAGTCTCCCAACTAAGAGGCTGAGGCAGCAATTTGATGGAAAAAGCCCGGTGGCTTCCAGAGTTTATTCTTTTCTAGAGCTTTATAGCAAGATTTCTCCAAAAAGCTATATTAAATAAATAAAACAAAATTCAGCAGATGGGAACATGAATCAATGAAAACTCCCATATGAACGTGAAGATTTATGTCAAAAAAAACAAAACATCAACATCTGGGAGCTGCCGTGTCTCCTCTTGGCTGCTCGTTTGGAATGGATTCTATATGTCGCTTTACGCCGCTTTCAAGCCCTGGGAGAGGACAAAAGAAATAAAGAATGAAGGCCATTAAAAAATACTCATTTTTAATCAGAAATAAACACTGTTTTCACCCTCAAGGCTGAAGTGAACGTGATCTAGGCAGCTGGAGAGCCTAGTAGTATAAACTCTCAAATGCTGGAAAAGATCGCCATCTGCAGTACACCTCGAAAGAGAGCAGGAGCTCCCTCCATTTTTGTTCCCACGGCCTTGTTCTTTGGGGGTCCATTCAGATTGCTACAGCAACAACGCTGGCTCGCTCTGTCTGTCTGTCTGTCTGTCTGTCTGTCCGTCCGTCTCTCTCTCTCTCCCTCCCCCCCGCCCCTGCCCCCTCTCCTAAAGCTATGCTCTAACAGTTTCTCCAATAGAATCACTCCCTACTGTCTATCACATGATATGCCATTCAGGAGAAATGCCGCAGGTCTGTGGCATCCATCAAAAGATTGCGATTTTGTAGTTGCATTCTCAACCAGGCCACTTACCCCGACCCAGCCTCCTGCCACAGACTCCATTGGAGTTTCCAGCTTACTTGTTCTCACCAGGACTTGGCTGGGTTGTCTGCTCAGTTTGAAAAACAGTGGCCCCAGGAAACTTTTAAATTAGAATGCTTCAGACCAGAATCTGATCCTTAAAATAAGACTTTTACTTTTCCCACAGAAGGCTGAGGAAGAGGATGGAGGCCCGAAGACAGCAGTCAAGGAAGGAAATCCTTATTTCCAGACCTCACTTGCAGAAGAGTATCAACCCCCATCCTGGGAGAGAGTAGGGTGCTATCTTCACTTCAATTCCTGTTACACAGGAAAAGAAGAGCAATGTCAGGGAGGAGAAGGGAGAAAGGAATGGATGCAAGTAGCACATCTTCAACTATGAACACCTTATTTAAACAGCAAACTTGGCAAGTGGGATAAAGGGGAACTGCTCAGCTGAGCTAAAAACAGGAAGAACACGAGTTCCAGTGCTACTAAATCACCAGAGCTGGGAGGTCCCAGTGCAAAATCCTAGCTAAACTCCCTGAGGGTGTTACTCTTTCCTTTCACACCCCATCTCACAGCCCCCCTTGGGGTTTTCTCCTTTTGTTTTGTTTTCTTCCTACTATTCAGATAATCACTTTGTTCTTAGACAAAACTTCACCCTCCAAACTCTTTGGTGGTTCAGATTCCAGTGCTGAGTAGAAATGATTCTTTTGTCCAAAGTCATCTCTGTCAGTCCAAATGAAGAACATGTTTCCTGCCCTACTCTCAGCTCAGCTTTAGCAAGGATTGTGATTATCATCTTCATCACCATCATCACCATTAATAATATTTATGTAGCATATATGTACAGCACCTTAAAGTGTTACATAAATAATATTTTAAGGTCCTGTATATATATATATATGTATATATATCTCTTTTGATCCTCAGAACAACTCTATAAGGTAGGTGCTATCATCAGCATCATTTTATAGTTGAGGAAACAGAGGCCAAGAAAGCTTAAGTGACTAGATCACAGTCAGTAAATGTCTGAGACTGAATTTGAACTTAGGTCTGACTCCAATTTCAACTCCATGCTTACAAGTTGAGTTGCCTTGCTGTTTTATAACAGCTTTGTTCTTTAGTTCTACCACTCTCCAAGTTTCATAAGAACATACTGAAGTAAACTCTATATTATACAGTAACAATCCCAGAAAATGGAATGGATCTCATTACCAAATTTTGGTCCAAATTATCCTTACTATTCATAAAGCTTTTTTTCTTTCTTCATCTATACATAAGCATTTATTAATTGCCCATGATAGAACAACCCTGTGCAGACAAGTTGCTAGGCTCTAGGCATGCCAAGACAAAAATCAAAATAGTCTCGGCCTTCAGGAGATTACCATATGTTTGGGAGAAAATAGGTAGCTTGATGAGTTAACATAAAATAAAGTTTGACTGGAAGAAGAACACTAACAACAGGAAACCAAGAAATGTTTCTTTTAGGAGTTAGCACTTTAGCTAAGTCTTGAAGGGAGCTGGATTCCAAGAGATGGAATGAGGGAAGAGCACCCAGATTGCTATATAGGGAGATCATGAAGTGAGACCATTAGGAGAACAGCATACTCACTTTTTTTCCTCATTAGAGCTCCTCCCAGTAACTGCTACTCTGCCTGGATTCATTTCTCAATGATTGCAAATCTCACCCCCTTCAATTCTCTCTACTTTTGTGATATTAAATACTAAAGAGAAACTCCCAATGACCCCTGCAGTCCCTGCTGTTGTCCTTTCTCTCTTTCCCATTCACCTCAATATTATTCCTCCTCCAATATCTTCTAGCTCATTGTGCCTTCTGGAACTCCCACTACATGAAAAATAAACTACCCTTCTTGAGATCTCTTCCTTTTGGAATTGCCTTCCATATTCTAGTCCTAAGACCGGGCTGCTCCCAGATAATGCATTCATCACAAGCCTTCCCTTCTAGTACTGTTTGTATCTTCTTTTATATTCTCCCTCCCCAATTCAAGGGTTCCAGTGAGGGAGTCAGAATACTCTTTGCTCCCTTTGCCATTTCCAGATGTTCATTATGTCACCATCACTCAGCATTTACTCTTCTTTTTTTATTTTTATTTTTTTAAATAATTTTACAATTTCTCCAATCTTGCTTCCCTCCCCCCACCCCCACAAAAGGAAGCCTGATAGTCTTTACATTGTTTCCATGCTTACATGTTGATCAAAATTGAATGAGTTGAGAGAGAAACTATATCCTTAAGGAAAAAATAAAATTGAAAAAATTGAAAATTGCATAATAAGATAACTTTTTACAAAATTAAAAGTCTTTGTTTAAACTCCACAATTCTTTCCCTGGATACAGATGGTATTCTCCATCACAGATACCCTAAAATTGTCCCTGATTGTTGCACTGATGAAATGAGCAAGTCCATCAAGATTGATCATCACCCCCATGCTTCTGTTATGGTGTATTTCTGGTTCTGCTCATCTCGATCATCATCAGGTCATGCAAATCCTTCTAGATTTCTCTGAATTCCCTTCCCTCCTGGTTTCTAATAGAACAATAGTGTTCCATCACATACATATACCACAATTTGTTTAGCCATTCCCCAATTGATGGACATTCCCTCAATTTCTAATTCTTTGCCACCACAAACAGGGCTGCTAAGAATATTTTGTACAAGTGATGTTTTTATCCTTTTTCATCATCTCTTCAGGGTATGGACCCAGTAGTGGTATTGCTGGATCAAAGGGTATGCATATTATTACTGCCCTTTGGGCACAATTCCAAATTGCTCTCCAGAAAGGTTGGATGAGTTCACAGCTCTACCAACAATGTATTGGTGTCCCAGATTTCCCACATCCCTCCCAACACTGATCATTATCCTTTCTGATCATATTGGCCACTCTGAGAGGTATGAAGTGGTACCTCAGAGATGCTTTAATTTGCATTTCTCTAATCAGTAGTGATTTAGAACAATTTTTCATATGACTATGGATTGCTTTGATTTCCCCATCTGTAAATTGCCTCTGCATATTCTTTGACCCTTTGTCAATTGGGGAATGGTTTGGGGTATTTTTGTTGTGGTTGTTTTAAATCTATTTTTATTAAAGATATTATTTGAGTTTTACAATTTTTCCACCAATCTTACTTCCCTCCCCCACCCCCATTTGTTTGTTTTTTTAAATTTGACTCAGTTCTCTATATATTTTAGAAATGAGTCCTTTGTCAGAAATACTAGTTGTAAAAATTGTTTCCTAATTTACAACATGTTTGTTGTTTTATTTTTTTTTGTTTTGCAAGGCAGTGGGGTTAAGTGACTTGCCCAAGGTCACAAAGCTAGGTAATTATTAGGTAAAATTTGAACTCAAGTCCTTCTGACTCCAGGGCTGGTGCTCTGTCCACTGCACCACCCAGCTACCCCTACTACATTTCTTTTGATCTTGGTTACAGTGGTTTTGTTTGTACAAAAGGTTTTTAATTTAATGTAATCAAAATCATCTAATTTGTTTTTAATGATGTTCTCCATCTCTTCCTTGGTCATAAACTGCTTTCCTTTCCATAGATCTGACAGGTAAACTATTCCTTGATTTCCTAGTTTGCTTATAATATTGCCTTTTATGTCTAAATCCTGTACCCAGTTTGATCTTATATTGGTATAGAGTGTGAGATGTTGGTTTAATCCAAGTTTCTGCCATACTAACTTCCAGTTTTCCCAACACTTTTTATGGAAGAGAGAGTTTTTATCCCAGAAGCTAGACTCTTTGGGTTTATCAAACAGCAGATTACTATAATCATTTCCACTATCTCTTTTTCAGCATTTACTCTTTTGAGGTTTACAGTATCCAAATTTATCTTCCAATCCACATCCTGGTGGTTGTTATCAACCTCCTGACTTTCTCAATGAATTCAGTATCATTCTCCACCTAATTTCTGCCCTCATTATAGGGTACTTCAGCACATTTGTTGATGTGTCCTCAAATATTCCAACCTCTAGGTTCCATGATCTGATTAACTTCCATGACCTACTTTTCCATTCTACTTCAGCTCCACACAGAGATGATCACACTCTTGATCTTGCCATCTCCCTCAAGGGCTTCACATTCTTGATCAAGAACTCTGAAATTACTTTATCCAATTACAATCTCCTTTAATGCCATTTCTTCCTATTCCTCTCAAATTTTTCTGTGGCCTATAAATTCTTCACCCCTCAGTTATTTTCTAAGCTATAACCCCTACTTGGGTTACAATGTCATTGCTTTCTATGTTGACCCTTTAGTGAATCAGTTCAACTCTACACTTGTCTCTTCAATCAATCTTCAATCAATTGATCATATGTTACATCAGTGACTTACAAAATGTCAAACTCTAATCTTGGTTTACTCCCACCATCCTTTGGTGTCTGTGCATGTTCTTGTCTTTACTGTGCTATTTCTCTCATACCTTTCTAGGCCAAATTCCTTCAAAAAGTTATCTAAACACAGAGATGCTTCCAGTTCTTTTCCTGTCAGTCTCCCATCACTCTCTCCAAAATTACTAATAATCTACCAATCCCCAAATCTAATGGTCTTTCTCAGTTTTCATTCTCCTTGGTTTCTTTGTAGCACTTGACAGAATAGATCACCCTCTCTTGAAAACTCTGGAATTTTGGGGCACTTTTCTTTCTTGGTATTCTACCTGTCTGATCACTCTTTAGTCACCTCTATTAAGTCATTGTTTATATCATGCTTACTAACCATAAGTTAGCAACTATAGACTCTTTCTTCAGCTACTTTCTCTTCTTTCTCTGTTTTAAGCCTGGTTCCCATAACCATTAATCATGAAAGTAGCCACTTTGGAGAAATTCACCATTCCTACTACCACCAATATCAACTGACCGCCAACAGTCACTGAAGGGTTTAAAATGTCAGGTTAGGAATACTGAGGGAAAAACAGATGGTGACATATTCCAAAGGATTCAAAATACTATAACTACCTTAACCACTGGTTCTCTTGATACTCTAGAGGAGAGAGCCCAGCACCTTATACACAAGAGTCTTAGGAAAAGTAGCACTCCCCATATCACCCATTCCCTTTTAGGATGATCCCTTACAGCCATCATCAAAGGGAAAAACCACTGCAGAAAAAAGGGGTAAGCCCTCCAAACTATTATCATCACCACCAAATGATAATTTCCATTTAAAGATAGACAAGTATAAGAACCCAGCAAATTGAAACACCCCCACAGGGTGTTATATCCAACATGCCCCTTAAAGCAACTGTCAAGGTGAATAAATCTGTAGGTGAGACCTAGAGACTCTGCAAGTTCTACAGCCCTTATCTCCTTAGCAGCCAAAGTTACTGAAGAACTAGAAAAACAAAGTTCTCAACACCAATGTCCTTGGAACCATCAAATGGTTCAATGAACTTAAAGCAAGTCAATAAGATTTTATTAAGTATCTACTGTAGGATGGGTAGAATGCTATGTAGCAGATACAATGAAAAGCAAAAAAAAATCCTGCTGTCAAAGAATTCAAGTATGGTGGAGGAGACAAATGATAAAAAAATATAACCTTTTATAAACAAGATGAATACAAGATAAATTGGAGATAATATCAAAGGGAAGGCACCAAGATTAATGAGGACTGGGAAAGGATTCTTCTTGCAGAAGGTGGGACTTTAGCTGAGACTTGAAAGAAGCCAAAGAGTCAAGAATTGGAGATGAGGAGAGAGAGGGATCAAGACATGGATGGGATGGCAGTCAGTAAAAATTCATGGAGCTAGAAGATGGAGTGTTGGAACAGTAAGGAGGCCAGTGTCACTGGATTTCAGGATACATGGAAGGGAATAAAGCTTAAGAAGACTTGCAAGGTAGAATAGACCAAACAAAGGATTTTATCATTGATTTTGAAAGTAATAAGCTAATTGAAATTACTGGATGGGGGGGTGACATAGATCTGCATTTTAGAAAGAGCTGTCTGATAGCTGGGGGGAGGAAGGAATAAGAAACTTGAAGCCAGTGTTACCAACCAGAAAGCTGCTATTATTGCAGTAGTCCAGGGATAAGGTGACAAAAGCCTAGACAAAGGTGGTGATAGTGTCAGGAGAAAAGGGGGAATTTAAGAGAGAGATCAGCAAGGTAGAAATGACAAGGCTTGACAAAACTGGGGATTTGGAAGTGAGAGTAAGAAGATAAGGATCATAGCCAACATTACCAGCTTAGGTGACAGTGAATATAGTACCCTTAATGGTAATAAAGAAGATAAGAAGGAACAGTTTGGGGAGAAAGATAAGTTGAAATACATGTTGAATTTGAGACTTCTTTTGGACATCTAGTTAAGAAATGTTCAACAGGCAACTGAAAACATGAGACTAAAGACCAGGAGAGAAGTTAGAACAGGATATACTTATCTAAGATCTGAAAATCATCTGCAGAGAGATGAAAATTGAACCCAAAGGGAATTAAGAAGATCATCAAAACAACTTAGAGGGAAAAGAGAAGAGGGCCCAGAACAGAACCTTGGGAGACATTTATGGTTAGTGAGCATGACCAGGATGAAGATTCAGCAAAGAAAACTGAGGAAGGAGGAGAGAGCAGTGTCATGAGATTGTAAAGAGAACAGAGTATCAAGGAAAAAAGGGTGATTGAAAGTGCCAAGTGCTATAGATACAGTCTATTAGATTTGGCAAATAGGACATCATTGGTTATTTTGGAAAGAGGAACCTCAACATTTGATGAGGTTGGAAGCCACAATGAAGAGAAAGGAAGTGGAGGCACCTACAGCCTTATCAAGAAGCTTAGCCATAAAAGGGAGGAGAGATAAAGTTATTTAGCCATTGGGAAATATGAGAATAAGAAGACACAGACAGTATAGAGGGGGAAAGATAAAAGATAAATGAGAGATTAAAAATAAGAGGGATCAATTTGTGAGATAAGACAAAATAGAATGTCATCACTTTTGTTTTGTATAAGCAAGGGGAAGGTTCACCTCTTCATGTGAGATAGTGGATGAAGGAGAAGATAATGGTAGAAGGTATCAGAGGCATATAAAATGAAAACAGGCAGCAAAATGGATTAGAAATAAGATTCCAATAATGTTATTTACAAGAGAAACATTTGAAACAGACACCAAAAAAAAAGTTAAAATAAAGGACTAGGGGCAGCTAGGTGGTACAGTGGATAGAGCACCAGCCTGGAGTGAGGAGGACCTGAGTTCAAATCTGACCTCAGACATATAATAATTATGTAGCTGTGTGGCCTTGGGCAAATCACTTAATCCCATTGCCTTAAATAAAAATATATAAAATAAAGGACTGGAGCAGGGTTTTCCAGTATCATGTCTCATACTAATATTCAATGATAAGGTTATTTACCAAATTTCCTCATTGGTGTTCTGTCTGTGGGGATCTCATTTGTTTATTAGTTGCTTTTGAAATACTGAAAAAACCCCCACCAAATTATATAAAACAAACATTCTAACATTTCATCCCTTGGTAGTGGTATGTAGGTATGTGGGGGGGGGGGGAACTATACTTGAACCCTGGTGCCAGACTAGAAACATAAAGGATAGGAGAGAGGGAAGGATGATAAACTGGGGTCTAAGGAGAGAAGAGAACATCCTTGATGGCTCCTGTCAGGGGAAAGGGCTTCTGCTTGCAGAAAGTGCCCTGGAAATCATCCAAGTCAAGGGCCCACACCATGGCTCCTGCCAGTTGAAAGGTCTTCAAGAACTGTACCTTTGATTTGACACTTTCCTGATCCTCATATCCCACCCACTGGTTGCCTTTTGTGGCATAGGGGACCTTTTGTTCCAAAATCTGCTTAACAGTGGCCCCATAGAGGAATTCACAGACCTCATAATAGGCCAGGATCCCTGACATCTTGGTATAGAGTCCTGGAGTCCCATCTCCCACAGTTGCTGCTCAAACTTCAGATTCTGAGGAGGCTAGGGTGAATGTATTCCCAAAGGTTGGGATACCCATGACCAATTTGCTGGATGGAGCCCCCCTTAATAGTATATACTTTACAGCATATCTCACATTGCTGTAGCTATTACCCTTCTTTCCTTTGTACAGGGGGCTGTGATGTCCTGTGGTCTTTTCCCAGGCTCCATGGAAGTTATAAGTCATGAAATTGATAAAATCCAAGTACTCAGAGATCTTGCCGATGTCATAACCTTCATCAAGTTTGACCCTCCCAGCTGGCAGTGCTGCACTGAGCAGAAGTCTCTTCTTTCCAGTTCTCTGAGCTTCTTTGGAGAATTCAGCAGCCATTTCCTAAAAAGCTCTTCCATTTTTTTTTTACTTGATCCAATTTAACCTTCCTTAGGCAGTCTACTGGCACTCCCTTTCTCCCAGGAACTCATCATATGCACCAGACTTGGTGCATACACACTACCAGGTTTTGCCCTATGGAACTCAGAATTTTAGATCTCAAACTATCCTCAGCTTCCACCTCTCCAGAAACAAGGACTACAGCTATACCATACCAAGCTGCAAAGTTGTTTTTGTTTTTTTATAGCATTATAAGTTTCAGCAAAATACAGACTCCCTCTGCAACTCAAGGAAACATTGTGGATTCAATCAGAATATCCATGCTATGTAACTTTTATAAACATTATTTGTGAAATCCATCACTTGGAATTATATCTTCTGAATGTTTCACCCTTAAATTTGTTTGTACTAAATAATAATTATCCAAGAAAAAAAGCATAGTTGATTAGTTGATTTTTATATAGCACTTTAAAGTTTGAAAAACATTCCCTGATCTATTATCTCATTTGAGCAGCACAATAACAATTTGGTGAGATAAATGCTAGAGAATATAAATTTTACAGATGAGTAAATTGAGGTTCAGAAAAATTAAGTGACTTGCACATAGTCAAACAGAAAATAAAGATTTTACCCCAAATCTCTATTGACTTCAGGACTTTTCCCATCACTTTGATATCTCATAAATCACTATTATTTCTCCATACCTTTAAAACCTCTTACAATACAGTACCATTCAGTAGAACATTGGAGCTTCATTACCTGGAATGAGTCAAGAAGATAAGCCAGGTGACTTCCCCCCAAATATGGCTACCTCACAGTACAGTTCAGTAAATCCTAAAGCCCAATACTGAACCTACATGGACCTATATGAAGTAGTTACCTCCCATATTATAAAAGGCATTCACTAATTATGAGGCAGGCTTCCTTCTCTACTACTCATCCTTCCAGAAAGGGGGAAAAGGAAATACTACTACCTCTCATGCAGTAGTAGATATAGTTCCTGGATTTTGAGTCAAGAAAAACCAGGTCCAAATCTTTCCCTACCCTTCATCCCTCCCCTTATCAGTATGATTGTAAATTCAATTCTAAATCTATGATTATATTATCCCACCCTCATCAGGGCTTTATCCTTCCCTCTCTTCTAATACTTCTCATTCAGGGTTTGCTTATGTATCTAAATATTAACTCGACTTTGGCCTGAAGGCTTCTTTCTCCATTTACCTAACACATATTAACCAAGCCCTTACTCCATGCACAACATTGTACAGGAGCTAAAAGGAATGAAAACTAAAACAATGACCTGGTTCTGGTCCTGGAAAAGTTTTCAGTTAAATAGGAAAGATAGTAAATTTGAATAACAAGCAAAAATCTTTTTTCTAAGTACCTAATATATGGAAGCCACTGATTTTGAATATATTGACAGAGAGGAGGGATAGAGGACCCAAAGCCTCACATCTGGTTCCCTCATTCCATCTATGAAAGGACTAAAATTTTCCAGTGTTTTTTTGATGCAGTCAATGTCCCTGACCCACTATTCTCCACTCCTCCTCCTCCTCCTCCCATACCCCTTCCCATTATTGAGGACCACCATGGAGAGTTCCAGGTCTCTCCTTCCCTAAGAATTAACTTTGCTTTAAAAGGAGACAAAGCTGTCCACTGGGACTTAATTGGTCCAAGTTTCTCTCTCTCTTTTTAAAGTTTTTGTAAGGCAATTAGGTTAAGTGATTTGCTCAAGATCACACAGCTAGGTAATGATTAGTGTCTGAGACAGGATTTGAACTCAGATCCTCCTGAATCCAGGGTCAATGCTCCATCCACTGTGCCACCTAGCTGCCCCTCCAAGTTTCTCTTAACAAAACTTCTTCTTCCTACTTCCAACATGAGATAGGCTCATGCTCTTTCTGGTACTGGTACTAGTTTTACCTAAAAAGAGACAAAGATGTTCTGGGACTTGATTAAGCCTGTTCTGGTGAAGCTTTCTTATCACTCAAAGACCTGAAAAGTCCCAGCCATGTACAGTATAGGCCTCTCAAAAATGGTAGTTGCCTGAGAATATTCAAGTCACTATGTCCTTTACTCAGAAGTATGCTGGTAAATGTTTAACTAACTCTCCCCCCCAAAATTGAGGCTTTTTTGGAATTGGTTTTTCTTTTTGAAATTTCTAGACATTTTTGGAAATGTCTAGGAGGTAAAGATCCAGAGAAAATTGTACCAAGTATTTTGATTACTTATCCTTGCTGTGTTAGGGCAAAGATAAATCTCCCTTTTGTAACCTGTTCAATTGTGTCTCATTTCTGAAGTGAGACTATTGTCAGAGTCACCTTCCATACCATCTTCCTCAATTTTACTCTATCCAT
Source organism: Macrotis lagotis (assembly GCF_037893015.1). Taxonomy (NCBI): domain Eukaryota; kingdom Metazoa; phylum Chordata; class Mammalia; order Peramelemorphia; family Peramelidae; genus Macrotis; species Macrotis lagotis. The sequence goes on along the minus strand of NC_133658.1, from coordinate 410,324,877 downwards.
GTTCTCCAACCATGTCCACTCCTTCTATTGTGCCCTCTGGTATTCTTTTTCCTTTGAGGATGAATTTCCCTTCACTCTATTTTTTATTTTTTTATTTTATTTTATTTTTTTGCAAAGCAAATGGAGTTAAGTGGCTTGCCCAAGGCCACACAGATAGGTAATTATTAAGTGCCTGAGACTGGATTTGAACCCAGGTACTCCTGACTCCAGGGCCAGTGCTTTATCCACTACACCACCTAGCTGCCCCTTCCCTTCACTCTAGACCTCTTTCTCTTATATACTTTTTCATCTATTTGCTTTCAGTGAGATCTGACTTTTCCTAAATAACACTCTATTCTCTCCAGGACTGTCTGTACCTTAACATACACTGCCAACACTCTGGCCTAGGAAGGGAATTTGAAACACTCCTTGCTACTCACTGTTGGTATTAGACTCTGCCTTTTCTTCCATCATGCAGTACTCAGTCACTCCTACTTTGAAATTCATCCTATAAAAATTTTCCTTTCTGTTAAGGTCATGGTGCCTATTATATACTGGTCCTCAGTTCCTTGTCTCCTATCTCAAGAAGTTCAAGTCCTGGTTCATTTTTTCCCCTCCTCCCTAAACTCTTGTCTTTATTATAAGGGGGCTTTAAAAGCCATTCTCCCACCAATTCCTTAATCTCCCAATTTAATTTCTCAATCTCTTCAAATTCCATAACCAGTTACTACATTCTGTCTCAACCATGCATAGGGATTGTCACATTCTGGATCTCATAATTACCTATAATTGTCCTACTTCCTTGATCAAAAACACTGACATTCTTCTGACTATAGCCTTTAATCATTCCATCTCTCCCTATGCTTCACCCTTCTAAATGTATTTTGTGTCACCATTTTCATGACCACCAACATTTTCATCTCTCAGTACTTACCCATGCAATTATACATGCTTTGATTCATTTTTCCTCCCTTCCCCATCTTGATCCTATGGTTAACCAATACAACTTCACACTTCTTTATTCTCAAATATCTTGTAGCTCATACCTTGCTAAACCCCTGTCCTGAACTACTTCCACCATCCACTTCTATTTCTACTTATGTGCTATTGAATGGAAATGGAGGAACTCATATAACCATACTGATTGAATATACTATAGGTTTATTAATTATTCAACTTTAATTTGTTCCTCACTGCTGCAAAATATTTCCTTTTTTTTCCTCAATTTCCTTTTACTCCTCATAGAAGCAATTCTAACCATTCTTTTTTCCTTAAGCCTCCCATAACTCTCCCTTACCCCACTCTTTCACCTGAGAATAACTTATTTTACTGAGAAAATTGAAACTGTTTGCCTCAAGAGCTCCCTAATCTTCCCTTCTTTTAATTTCAACCCCTTTCCTTGATATCATCCCCCACTCTTTTTTCCTATTATCAAGAGACACAATCTCTCAATAACAAGGCATCCCTTCTCTTTGCCAAGGTCAACTAACTTCTCTAAATGTACCCTTAATTGCATTCCCATTGGTCTTCACCATCAAATCGCCCAATCCATCATTTCCTCACTATCTCTAATCTTAAAAATCTTCCTAAAGGTTTTTTCCCCTACTGCCTTCATATATGCCCAAGTTTCCCAGCATTAAAAAAATCGCCAATTAGATGCTATTATCCACTCAAACTTTCATTCTATATCTCTTCTTTCTCAGCCAAATTTTAAATAAAATTGTCTACATACATTGCTTTGATTTACTCTTCTCTCATTCGCTTCTTAGTTCTCTAATACCAGGTTCTTGCCTTATCAATCAACTGAGATTGCTCTCTCAAAGTCAACTATAATATCTTAACCGCTAAATATCATAGTCTTCTTTCAATCCTCATCATTTTTGACTTCTGTTGCATCTGATACTACTTACCTTTCTAGATACTTTTTCCAGATATTCTCTCCTCTCTGGGTTTTTGTGTCTCTACTCCCCTTACTCCTGGTTCTTTGTCTATTTGATTTCTCAGTTGCACAATTATCAACTCTTTCATGAAGCTTAACTGTAGGTGTTTCATAATCTGTCCTGGGCTTTTTTTCTTCTGTCTCTGTCTTCATGACCTATAAACTTCCATGGGGTTTGATTATCATCTTTATGCCAATGACTCACAGTTCCAGTCCCAGTCTCTTCTATTTAATCCTGCACACTGCCTATTGAATATTTACAACTGAATATCTCATAGAAATCTCAAAGGCACTATGTCCAAAATAGAATTCATTGTCTACCATTTCTCTTACAACCTGCCCTTCTTCCAAATTTTCCTGATTCTATTGAAGGTACACTACTCTTCTAGTTTCTTAGGTTTGTCACATTGGCATTTTCCTCAATGACTCAATCTTCCTCACCCCACATATCCAATCAATTGCTAAATCTCATTTCTACTTCCATAACATCATTAACATCTGACCTCTTCTTTTTAGTCACACAATCATGGCCTTGGTTTATGTTCTTTTTTTTTTTTGCAAGGCAAATGGGGTTAAGTGGCTTGCCCAAGGCCACACAGTTAGGTAATTATTAAGTGTCTGAGACTGGATTTGAACCCAGGTACTCCTGATTCCAAGGCCGGTGCTTTATCCACTACGCCACCTAGCCGCCTGGTTTATGTTCTAATAAGCACTCATCCAAACTATTTCAATGGCCTTCTTGACATAAGTCTCTCTCCATTTTAAACCAACATCTATACAATTGCCCTTTATTTGCTTTTCTTTACTCAAAACCATGTTTCCTTTATTCAATCAATTCCAAAGATTCCCTATTGCTTCTAGGATAAAATACAAATTCTTCTGTCTATAAATAGAAACTGATTCCGAGTTAATTTTCCATAAGCTATGATCCAGGCAAATTGATGTTTTCTCTGTTCTTCAAACATAGCATTCCATCTCCCATCTTTCAACTTCATGCATTAATACTGCCATTCCCTAACACTTGCATGGAGACTCTCCTCATCTCTACCTCACAGGATCCCTCTTCCTTTAAGATAAATCTCATGTATTATCTTCTATGTAAAGTCTAATTTCCCCAGTAATTAATACCAATCTCCACCACTATCTTGCATTTAATACCTTCTAATTATTAATATCTATTACTTTTTATTTATTCATTCATATCACCACCAAGTGACCATAGTCTTTGGAATTGTTATTTGGCTCAATGTCAGAAATAGATATGGTTTTACTAATAGAAATAACAGCAAAGAAGATGCATCACCCTCTGCCTTACTGCTGTATCCTAAGGCCCATTAAACTTTTCCATCTGACTTAAAGTTGAAATATTCTATGTGTGGTTTCACCATATTAGAATGTGGGTACCGTGGGAAGAGGGACTATTTTGCTTTTCTAGTTACATTCTCAGTATTTTGTTGTTGTTGTTCAGTCATTTCAATCATGTCTGATTCTTTGTAATGTTATTTGGAGTTGTTTTTTTTTGGCAGAGATATTAGAATGGCTTGCCCTTTCCTTCTCCAACTCATTTTACAGATGGGAAACTAAGGCAAACAGGGTTGTGACTAGTTCAAGGTCACACAGCTAGTAAATATCTGAGGCTGGAATTGAACTCATGAAGATGAGTTTTTCTGACTTCTGACACAGTTCTTTATCTGTTGCCAGATTTATTCATTCTTTTATTTACATTTATTCTGTGTATATAGATATACAAATACTTGTCTCTCTTTTAGAATATCTGAATAGGGAATATATGCTTTTTAAAATTTTCTATCCCTAGCATAGTGACCAATAACAAAGTAGCCTTTAATAAATGATTGTTTATTGAACTTTTCATGATCCAAAATACATTCCTCTAAATAGTCCAGTTTATCAATTTACTTTCTGAAATGTATCAACCAAACTGAACACAATGTTACATACATAGTCACATTCAAATCAAATGAGATTATCACCTCCTAATATTTCTCAATATAATTTAAGATTACATTGGCTTTCTTAGTTGCTGTTGAACATTGCTGACAAATATTGAGTTTTCAGGTCACTAAAATCCTCATATTTTGCTCAGAACAACTGTCACCTAATCATGTTACCCCTCATATCTTGGGTTTGTAGGCTTGATTATTTTTTGAGCCCATTAACATATATTTTTTTGTTCTGAACTTAAATTCCAAATAAAATGAAAAGTTCCATATACATTGTAGAATAGGAAAGGACTTTCCACTAAATTGTGTATATCTCTCTCTTATGTGGAATTTTTCCAAGTATATACTTAATTTAATATTAACTTTCAAAATTGTACTGCTTTTCTGTGATTCCTTCTGATTTACCTTCTATTCTCTTCTCTTTTTTGGGGGGGAATATCCTAATAATATTCTTTCTTTTATTTTATTCCCACTTTCCTCCATTTGAAAAGTAAAACCCTTATAACAAATATGTACAGGCAAGCAAATTTCCATAATATTCCTGTCCAAAAATGTTTGCCTCATTATGATCTATGAATCTTGAGTCCATCATGCTTCATCATTAATATTCTGGAATTCTTAAGTTTTTCATAGTTATTTTGCTCACTATCTATATCAGATCACACGAAACTTTCCAGGATTCTCTGAAACTATCCCTTTCTAATATATTCCATTACAGTAATATATCACAATTTATTCAGCATTCTTTAATTGATAATCTGTTCTTAAGTTTTTCAAGTTATTATGCTCACCCCACTATGTACCTGTTCATATAAGTCTTCCCAGGATTCTCTGAAACTGTCCTTTTCATCATTTCATAGGCATAATAATATTCAATTATATTCATATACAATAATTTGATCAACCATTTCCCAATTGATAGAGATTAGTCTTCAGTTCTTTGCCACTAAAAAAAAGAAATGCTACAAATATTTTTGTAACTATGGTTCCTTTCTCTCCTTCTTTGGTGTCTAAGAGTATAACCTGTTATATCAAATGGCATGAACAGATTAGTAGTTTCTTGGGTAAAATTTAAATTACTTTTCAGAATGGCTAGACAAATTCATAGTCAAATTGTTAAGCATTTATTAAACATTGACAGGCATCATGCTAAGTGCCAAGAATACAAAAAAAGACAAAAATAGTTTTTTCTCTCAAGGAGTTTATTAATCTAATGGGAAGGCAACATGTAAACAACTGTATAAAAAAGATAAATTACAAGATATTTAATGATAATCTTGGAGAGATTGCATTAAGGACTGGGAAAGGTTTCTTACAGAAGGTGGGATTTTGACCAATCCTTGAAGTAATTCTGAGAAGCCAAGGAAGCCAAGAAGTGGAAGTGAGGAGAAAAAGCATTCTAGTTATGAAGGGTTGCCAGGGAAAATGTAGAGTTCAGGAGATGAAGTATATAGTATGTAATCACTCAGGTATTTGAAACATCAAGGAAGACCACGTTACTGGATGGTAGAGTATGTGATGATGTAAGAGTGGAAAGGAAAAAGGGGGTCATGAAGGACTTTAAAAGTCCGGATATTGTATGTTTGATCCTAGAAGTAATAGGGAGCCATTAGAAGATATTGAAAATTGAGAGGGGAGTTACATGGAAAGACTTGAAGCCTTAGGATGATCCCTTTGATAGCTAAATAGAGGATGGACTGAAATTCAAATAGACTGGAGTATAAAGATATGAGACAGGTCCATCAACAATACATTAAGCTGGATAGTCTCCCAAAGTTCCTCTAACATTTGTCGTTTTATTTTTATTTTCACCTTTGCCAATAATGGGTGTGTCCAAAAAAGAAGTGTGGAGACATTACCACAACTAAATTTTATAGATCACAGAAAAGAAAAGTTTCCCTATAGGAATCAGTTCTTCCTAATGTTCAGTTATTATTTTATTTATTTTTGTCAGTCAAGATCAACTTTTTTAATTTTTAAAAAAAAATTTTAAATTTTTAAAAGATTTTATTTATTTTGTTTCACAATTTCCCCCTAATCTTACTTCCCTCCCCCACCCCCCCCACAGAAAGCAATTTGTCAGTCTTTACATTGTTTCTATGTTGTATATTGATTCAAATTGAGTGTGATGAGAGAGAAATCATATCCTTAAGGAAGAAACATAAAATATAAGAGATAACAAGATCAGACAATAAGATATCAGTTTTTTCCCTCACCCAATTAATTTAGGCTCTGAGGGAGCAGTATCATTTCCCCATATGTGAATGTAAGTAGTTTATACTTGTTTAGTCCTTTATCACTGTTAATTTATGCTTACCATTTTGTTTCCCTTCTCTTCTCAGCTTAAACTTGAAAGTTTCTCCATAGTTCTGGTCTTTTCATCAGAAATGCTTGGAAATCTTCATTAAAAGTTCATGTAGGGGGCGGCTAGTTAGTGCAGTGGATAGAGTATTGGCCCTGGAGTCAGGAGGACCTGAGTTCAAATCTGGCCTCAGACACTTAATATTTACCTAGCTGTGTGGCCTTGGGCAAGCCACTTAACCCCATAGCCTTGCAAAAAAACTAAAAAAAAAAGTTCATATAGTATACTGTTATGCTGGGTAAGTTATTATTGGCTACTGTAAGCCTATATCATTTGACTTCTGGAATATCAAATTCCAAATTCTCCATTCCTTTATAGTAGTGACTACTAGATCATTTATAATATATAGATATCAATATAGATATAGTGACTAATGGATTCTTTCTATTTACAATTTGTCCTCAATTCTAAGAGAGCTTGACAGTTTTCTTTTAAAATTTCTTGAACTGTGTTTTCTAGGTGAGAAAGGGTTGGGTGAGAGGGAGAGAATTTGAGAGTCTGGAAACTTGGATTTTAATCTCAATTGATCATATACTGTTGTTCAAGTTATCATGATCTCTTTTGGGTTTTTTTTTAAATAAGGCAATGGGGTTAAGTGGCTTGCCCAAGGCCACACAGCTAGGTAAATATTAAGTGTCTGAGGCCAGATTTGAACTCAGGTCCTCCTGACTCCAGGGCCAGTGCTCTATTCATTGCGCCACCTAGCTGCCCCTAGAAGGAGAGAATCTGGACCTCAACTTTCAGGGCAAAACCAAAATGGTGGTGTGAAAGTAGCATGCTCCCAGAGCTTTTTCCTACAGAATGTTAAATGAACCCTCTACATGGACATTAAAGCTACAGATCCCACCAAAAAAAAAAAAAAAAATCAAAACAAGCTTTCAATTGTGGACACCATGGAGGATCTTCAGAGAAGGTTTGTCTCTTCAGAGAAAAGAGGGTAGTAAAACCAAGCTAGGCAGGAAGGCTGGAAAGCCAGCAGGAGGCTTTTAGTCACAGTTTAGTACAGGTCCTGGCAGCTAGATGGCAACCCAGATTCCAGCAGTAGATAGCAAGGCAGTAGAGAGGAGTCCGTAGTAGGGCAGGTCCCAACCCCAGACAAAGTCTGAACCCGTATACACTGGGACAAAAGACAGGACTGGGTTAGGAACAAACCATTGCATAGGTAGAATCTGGACCTAAAGGAGGAAACAAACCTCTGCAAAGGCAACATCTTGACCAGTGATAAGTCAGGGATCAGACCACAGCCTCAGCACAAAAAGCTTGAGACTACATTCCCTAAAAACCAAGAACAGAGCTCAACAATCAAAATGAGCAAAAAAGCTAAAACAATACTAACCAGAGAAAGCTACTATGCAGTTAGAGCTGATAAAAAAAATCAGAAAAAGAGAGCAGTTACCTACATGGGAAGTCACAAAGGAGTCTATGATTGGATTCAAATCCAAAACTTCATAGAAGAATTTAAAAAAAAATTATAAACCAAAGAAGAGAGGAAGAAGAAAAAGAAAAAAAGAAATGAGAGATATGCAGGAAAATTATGAAAAATTGATTAAAGAAAGAAACTCCTTTAAAAGCAAAAGAAAATGAACTAGAAAAAGAATGTAACTCTTCAAAAAATAAAATCAAACAACAGGAAAAGGAACGCTATTCATCTTAAACTCAAATCAAGGGGCACCTAGGTGGCACAGTAGATAGAGCACTGGCCTTAGAATCAGGTGGACCTGAGTTCAAATTCAGCCTCAGACATAATAATTATCTAGCTATGTGACCTTGGCAAGTCACTTAACCCCACTGCCTTGCAAAAAAAAAAGGTTATTAAATTTAAGGGCAGCTAAGTGGCACAGTGGATAGATCACTGGCCCTGGAGTCAGGAGTACCTGAGTTCAAATCTGGCCTCAGACACTTAATAATTACCTAGCTGTGTGATCTTGAGCAAGTCACTTAAACCCATTGCCTTGCAAAAACAAAAAACCAAACAAACTCAAATGGACCAACTAGAAAGGGAATGCAACTCAGCAAAAATAAAACTAACCAATTGGAAAAGATAACACAAAAGCTAACTAAAGAAAATAAAACCCTAAAAACTAGAATTGGACAAATAGAAACTAATGAATCTACAAGACACCAAGATTCCATCAAGCAAAATCAAAAAGGCTGAAAAAATTTGAAGAAAATATAATGTATCTTTTAGGAAAAACAAACACCCTCAAAAATAGATCCAGAAAAGATAATTTATGAATTATTAGTCTACCCAGAAAGCCAAGATCAAAAAATGAACCTGGAAAATATCTATCAGGAAATAATTAGGGAAAACTGTCCCATCAGGGCTCTTCAAAATGTGGCTTGCTGACCACAGAGAAATATACACAAGGTAAAGCTAAAAGGCTGGAGCAAAATAAATTTGCTTCAGTGGAAGTAAAAAAAAAATCAGGGGTTGCAATCCTGATCTCAGACAAAACAAAAACAAAAATAGATCTCATTAAAAGGGATAAGGAAGAAAACGACATCTTTTTTGTTTGTTTTTTCTTTTCTTCTTTTTTCTTTTTTTTTATTTACACATTACTAAAATATTTTTGTTTAAGAGTAAACATATTACCCCCTCCCCCACAAAAATATAAAACCTCATGTGAAACAAAGTAAAAGAAAGAGAAAAAAACTGTTTCAGTCTGTGTTCTGATTCCAACAGCTCTGTCTCGGGTGGATCGCTTTCTTTTTTTTTTTAATTATTTTTTTATTCTTTTTAGATTTTTCAAGGCAATGGGGTTAAGTGGCTTGCCCAAGGCCACACAGCTAGGTAATTTTTAAGTGTCTGAGGTCAGATATGAACCCAGGTACTCCTGACTCCAAGGCTGGTGCTCTATCCACTGCACCACCTAGCCACCTTCTTAATTATTTTAAAAAAATTTTTTTAGATCACATTCTTTATCATAAGTCCATCACAGAAGTTACTTCCATATTTTTCCACAGTTGCTGTTGCTGGTCATAATTCCCTCCATCCATTCCTCCCTACTACCATCTATTATATTTTCTCTCTCCCTGCACTTTGTCCTTCTGAATGGTACAGCAGACAGAGCATTGGCCCTGGGGCTAAGAGGCCCCAAGCCCACATACCACCCCAGAGGCCCAGCAACTACCTGGCCCCATGGTTCCAGACAGGTTACCCAATCCCGGCACCTTGCAAAAAGTAAAAAAAGAAAATGTACTATATCTGACTATTCTCTCCTATGATATACCCTCTCCTCTATCACCCACATCCCCTTCCCTTCCCCCTTTTCTCTAGATATCTATACCCTATTGTGTATGCTGTTTCTTCTCTGAGCCATTTCTGATGAGAATGAAGGTTCCCTCATTCCCTCTTGCCTTTCCCCCTTCCATATCATTGCAAAAGCTCATTGCAAAAAAAAAAAAAAATCTTTTATATGAAACATTTTAGCCTATTCCACCTCTCCTTACTCTTACTCCCAGTACATTTCCCAGTTAGCCATTGACTCTATTTTTACACTATATCTTCAAATCCAGCTTTCTCCAGTACTTCATCTGTATAAGCTCCTTTTACCTGTCCTATTAAATGAGAAGGTTCATATGAGTATTATCAGTATCCTTTTTCTATGCAGGAATACATGCAGTTCATCATCATTAAGTCCCTCATAATTTACCCTTCTCCTCCACTCTCTCTCTCTCTCTCTCTCTCTCTCTCTCTCTCTCTCTCTCTCTCTCATTTGCAAGGCAAATGAGGTCAAGTGGCTTGCCCAAGGCCACACAGCTAGGTAATTATTAAGTGTCTCAGACCGCATTTGAACCCAGGTACTCCTGACTCCAGGGCTGGTGCTTTATCCACTCCACCACCTAGCCGCCCCTTTCCTCCACTCTCTATGCTTCACCACCTGAGTCCTATACTTGAAGGTCAAATTTTCTGTTCAGCTCTGGTCATTTCAACAGGAATGTTTGAAATTCCTCTGTTTCACTGAAAGTCCATCTTTTCCCCTGGAAGAGGATGTTCAGTATTGCTGGGTAGTTGATTCTTGGTTGCATTCCAAGCTTTTTTGCCTTCCAGAATATTATATTCCAAGCCCTACAAGCCTTTAATGTAGTTGTTGCTAAGTCTTGTGTAATCCTGACTGCAGTTCCATGATATTTGAATTGTGTCCTTCTGGCTGCTTGTAAGATTTTCTCTTTGACTTGGGAGTTCTGGAACTTGGCTATAATATTCCTGGGTGTTTTTTTTTTGGGGGGGGTGAATCTCTTTCCCAGGAAGATCAGTGGATTCTCTCAATTTCTATTTTACCCTCTGCTTCTAGGATACCAGGGAAATTTTCCTGTAGGAATTCTTTAAAAATGAGGTCAAGGTTCTTTTCCTGATCATGACTTTCAGGTATCCCAAAAAATTTTTAAATTATCTTTTCTGAATCTGTTTTCCAGATCAATTGTTTTTTCATTGAGATATTTCACATTTTCTTTTAATTTTTCATTCTTTTGGTGTTGATCTATTGTGTTTTGATTTCTCACAAAGTCATCAGCTTCCTGTGAATGAATGACCACAAGTGCCACCCTCTGCCACAGGACTGGGGGGGGGGGTCCCTGCTCTATGGGGTGCCTAGACTGCCATCAGGATCTGAATGTGGTCAGAGCCCCAGAGTCTTGTTCCAGGGACGGAGGACAGACCTCAGAAGTCTCCCTCTACTCCTTTACTTTTGGTGGGCTGAGCACTCAGGGTGCAGCTGCCTGGAGGCTCCTGCTGGGAGATTCTGAAGGCCTACTTCTGTTTCCTGGATCTGGGCAGCTGCACAACCCGCACTGAGGGTCTGGGCTTTGCACTCGCTCTAGCTCTAGCAGAAGTCTCCCTGCTGATCTTCCAAGTTGTACTTGGTATTCCCTAGGGTGCAGGTCAGGAAACTGCTTCTGCCACTGGAAGCCACAGCTCCCAGGCACCCTAGGGCTGTTCCCAGGAGGCTGAAATTCCTTCACTCTGGCAAGCCATCCCTCTAACCCCGAGGAACAGAGTTTTTTCACTATTTTCCAGGTTACCTTGGGCTGGAGAATTGCCTCACTGGATCTTTCTGTGGGTTCTATCTCTTGAAAAATTTAGTTAAGAGTCATGATTTTAAGATTTTTGAAATATTTTGGAGTGCCTGGTATAGAGTAATGGACCAGTGGATAAGGACAGATACAAAAGAAACAGTAGTAAATGACTAGTAATTTATTGTTTGACAAACCCAAAGACATTAGTTTCTAGGATAAGAACTCAACATTTGACAAAAATTGTTGGGAAAACTGGAAAAGAGTATGGCAAAAACTAGGCATAGACCCACTCTGCACACCCTATAATAGGATCAAACTAGGTACAGAATTTAGACATAAAGGGTGATACTATAGACCAATTAATAGATCAAGAAATACTCTGGAGCTAATGGAAAGGGGAGAAATTTATGATCAAACAAGAAATACAGTACATTATAAATTGCAAAATGGATGATTTTGACTATATTCAGTCTCTTTTCTAGAACAGTTGTTTTCACTATGAGATCCTTTATACTTTTTATTTGTTCAGCCTTTTAGCTTAGTTTTAATATTTGGAAACATTGGTTTCCATTGGGTCCATTTTCAAGGAGTTTGTTGCTTGGGCAAAATTTGGTACCTCTTGTGCCAAACTATTTATTCTTTTTTCAAAATCTTTCTTCCATAGCTCTCATTTCTTTTCCATTTTTTTCCTAAAGTGCTCTCTCATTCCATTTAGAAAAAAAAATATTGTGTTTTGCTTCATTTTTTTCCCCCAGGAATTTGAGTTGAGTTTATGCTCCCTGTTATATTTTTTTTCTGAAGTATTGCTTGTAAATGTTTTGGAGTCATGTATACTTCTGCTCATTATAGCAGAATTTTTTTTGTTTGCCCATTTTTCCAATCCTGTCTGCACATGATCTCAGGGCTAGGCTTCACTGCTTTCTTGGGAATATTGCCTCTTGTGTTATTCCAGGATTTCAGAATCAAATTGAGGACCTACAGTGTTCAGTGGTTGAGCTAATATTGAGCTCCTTGAGTTGTCTAGTCCAGGGCAAAGTTTGATTGCTGTCCCTCATAATCTGAGCTCACTAAACTGCTGATCTACATTTGTTTCTGTGCAAAACTAGAGTAGACTGTGCACCCTAGATTAAACTTCTCCCCTCTGACCCAACTGGAAAACACAATGCTGAGAGGCAGAATTATAGGCCCTCCCTTTGCTCTGGGATTCTTGTCATCATTTTTCTTTAGGCTGAACTAGATATTTGGAAATGGAGTCATATGGGGTCTGAGTCACACTGCTTGCTCCTAGCTTCTGAACTTCCTCTTTTCTCTGTACATTGCTTAGGGTCTCCCTATCTAGGAACACTATCTCCTTCTACAAGACTCCTCAGTCTGACCTGAATTTATAACCCAGAACTGGGTAGTGGACAGAAAAGCTGCCAGTTGGCACTTGTCCCTCCCGGCACAGTATTCCCAACCATGGTCTGGAACCTCATCTTCCCCTCCTATAAAACCTTTCCCAGGGCACTGGGATACTTGAATGCAGCATGTCTGTAGCTCTATTTCCTTATGCCAAGATAGCCTGGACAAATGATTCACTTTTTCTGGATCTCCTCAACAAGATTTAGTTTAATGCATTTTTTGGAGGAGTTTGCATAGGGGAGCTCACTATACTGCATCCTAATACTCTTAAGCATATTTGCCCCGCTACCACAATAATTTGCAATTTTTATGAGGCCTGTTTGGTGCTATGTTTGATCATCTATCCATTTGAGGAGCTGTTCTTGTTCTTAGCTATTGGTGTATTTAATTTTCCATACATCTTGGAGAGCCTTAACAGAACTATTTGATACAAAGGTATTTTCCCCAAATCAACTGTTTTCCTTATTACTTTATTTCCTTATCAGTTGTACTGATCCTGCTCACAAAAAGTTTTCAGTTTCATGTCATCAAATTTATTTTCTCTTTTATATCCTTTAAGCCTTGTTTACAGATTTCCCCTCTAGTTGTGAAATATTATCTCTACTTATTTTCCTCTAATTTTTATATGACCTTTTAAGTTGATCATCCATTTGGAACTCTTGTTATATAGTATCAGACACCAGTATAAATTCTACTTTTACAAAACTGCTTTCCAGTTTGCCCAGCTGTTATCAAATAGCTCTCCTCCAAATAATTTGTTTTTAGATTACTAAACTCTACTGGCCTATTGAGTACAATTATTTCTGATTTTTGCTTATCTAGCCTGTTTAATGATCAACTTTCATGTTTTTTAACCAGTGCCAAATAGTTTTGATGATGACTAATTTGCAATATAATTTAAGGTTTAAAATTATTTTTCTTGATTTTCTAGACCTTTGCTCCTCCAAGCGAATTTGATTTTTTTTCATCTAGCTGCATTAAGACATCCCTCTTTCCTCCCCATCCCATAGTTTTATTGGTTAAGACCACTACAATGCAAATTCAAATTTTAATTCCAGACCTTCTCATCCATTACAGAGAAACTATTTATCATGGCTTTAAGATGCTCCTCAAACTACCTCTTCAATTGTGTCTGGATTGACTTTATTAGAAGAATTTAATTTCCTGGTATCCTAACATAAACCTTCCTTTTAGACTGTCTTTATTTTTTATATGTCTTCTATGTAAATAGCTATTTGCCTCTCTCCTCCATTACAATATAATGGACTTATCCAAACTCCAAAAAACTAGGATACATGTCAGACTATTCTCAACATTTCTTTTATAAATTTAAGATGGGAGATTTTGTGCTCTTTGTTGTACTTATTCTATAATAAGAATTATCCTCATCCTCAACAATGTTCCCAACATTTCCAATTCAGTCAATTGTTTCTCCTCATTAGTCAGATCCAGAGAACTTTCCATGATTTGTTCCTCTACTATATAGAGTTTGAGGTTTCAGTGGACCACCCAGGTGAAAATGCCCGGCAGCAAGCAGTAGAAAATTGAGAACTGGGAGTTTAAGTACAACATTGGGAATATATATATATATATATATATATATATATATATATATATATATATACACACATATATATATTAGGAATACATATATTAGGAATATATATATATTTAATAATCATATGAAAAGAAGCAATAAATGAACAAAAGAAGCATATAAATTGTGTAAGGGAGGGAGGGTTTGGAGGGATTATAGGGTTAGGGCAAAGCAGTAAAGATCAGGATTAGAGGGCAGAGGATTATAAAACAACCAAAGAAGTTAGGAGAGGGCAGTCTGATTGATGTTGGTGGCTGTTCTTTCTTGAAAAAAATTTATGACATCAGGGAGGTATAATGCCATGACAAACAAATGAAGTGGATTTGACTGAGGGGATGTTGTGCTAATTCACCAGCCTCACTTTCTCCTCTAGTCATCTGGGTCCAATGACCAGATATGGACCAAGAAGACTGGAGATGGCCCTAGAGATGAGGCAATCGGGTTTAAGAGACTAGCCCAAGGTCACACAGCTAGTAAGGGGTCAAATGTTTGAGGCTGGATTTGAATTCAGATCTTTCTGACTCTAGGACTGATGCTTTTATCTATTGCATCATCCAGCTGCCCTTTATCTACTAAAGGATAGGGAGAAAAAGTATCCAGAAGGGAAGGGGGTAGAGTCAGTAAGATTAAATAAAATGGACAGTGAAGTCAAAGAACAAAAACAGATAAAGTCACCAGATGTAGCACCTGTATAACTCAATTCAGAAATTATTCATTTATTTAATAATCACATTCAAAGGAAATAAAAAAATTAGATAAAAAAGTGATTCCCTCTCTTGGGAGGTTAGTTGTGGTAGAAGGCATTAAAGTGTACTGCCATAATATATTGCATTTATAGAATAACTATAACAAAGAGATATAAACTAAAGTGTTTTGTGAGATGGTCTGGATATTGTTACTATCATAGAAACCAGGGAAAGATTCCTGGAGGAGATGGCATTTGAATTAAGCTTGAAGAATAATCAGGAATTCAGGAAAGGGGTACAGCCAGATACACAAATAATTACGATAAAAGCTGGAATATTGTAAAAGCCTATAAGGAGCACAGCGTTCTGCTGAAGGAGAGATCAGTTAAGAGTTTTTTGGGGGGAAAGGGATGGAAGGAGGCTTCTTTTTCCCAAATGACTTCTCCTACTGGCCTCACAAAGAAATCAAGTCAAGTTTCCTATTGGAGATAGCCCTTGAAGCGGGCTTGAAAACTTTAGTAGGAATTAAAGAGGCAAAGAAGGCACGTTAGGGAAGTAGCGATAATAATTATCGTCTCCCCACGGCCTAGAGTCTGCAGGGACTCTGACATTGCGCAAGTGACCTCCTCCGGGACGCCAAGCACCAGTCGTGTCCATGACCACGCCCCGGCCCGCCCCGCCAGGTCCGGGCCTTTCTCCCCACCGCCCCTCCAGGAGGTCCACCACGCTACCCCCTCCAAATCCCTCCGGCAACTCCTCCCCTCCGCGAGTGCCCGCTTTTCCGCAGAAAGGCCGGAGGTCGGAGAGAAAATATCTGGGGGATGACACTAAGGCCGCGGCCTCCTAGTCCTGGCCTCGAGGCCCCTCCGGAACAGACGTGCCGCCCTTCTAGCCTTCCCTTCCTCTCTATGGCGCCCTTCCTTCCGGTTGGGCTTCTGCTCTCTGATTGGTCAGCGGGAACCACTTCCGGCTGTTCGCTCACCTTCGATGTCCCCGCGATGCTGCGCATCCGCAGTGTTCTCTCTGCCCCGGGATTTGTGGTTGTGACAGCATGTGGCGACTCCCAGGGATGCTGGGGCGAGGTGAGGGGACTCCGAGCAGAGACAGGGATCTCAGCCCCGCCATGTCGCGGAGTTCCAATAACGTGAGGCAGGCTTAGAGCGGGAAACGTGGAGAAAGGCCGAGAGGGGAAACCACCCTGCTGGAATGGGCGTGGCCAACCAGAGTGGGCGGGGACTGGGAAGGGGCGGGGATAGGCCCCTTAGTGGAGTTAAGTTAGGCCCAGGTTACACAATCTGCCTTTTTGACCTTGGCCTAGACACTTGATGGTTTTCAGGATCGGTTTTCTCCTGTTTAAAAGGGGCATAACGGGGCGGCCGGGTGGTGCAGTGGATAAAGCACCGGCCCTGGAGTCAGGAGGACCTGAGTTCAAATACGACCTCAGATACTTAATAATTACCTAGCTGGGTGGCCTTGGGCAAGCCACTTAACCCCATTTGCCTTGCAAAAAACCTAATAAAATAAAATAAAATGGACATAATTTAACTGATTTCCTCACAAGGCAGTTTTGCAAACATTAAATACATTGCAATATGATCGTTACTATTAAGTGAGTATGGACAATTAGTCAACCAAATAAAATAATCTTGCAAAAACTCCGTAATGAAATTTTTGAATCAAAATTAAAATTTGATTTTACAGTTTGGTGGTTTTAACCAATCAAACCATGGGATGGGAGAGACGAGGAAAACTATACAGCTCGATGAAACCAAATAAATGCTTATTCCCAGCTCCTTTGTCAAATAGGGGAGGCTGAAGAGGAAGAGACTAGAATCAAGGGCAGAACCATGCACTGAGCAAGATAGGAAAAAGGAGTCTGACCCTAGGAGAAAAAGTTAGTGGATCAAGGAGAGGTCATTGACTACAGGGGTTTGGGTCACTTTCCCAGCAAAATTAGGGTACCACAGCTGCTGCCCTTCTCTTGTAAGATTCAAGAGCCAAGAACCAATAGAAGCAGGGATTATCCTCAGCATTTGGGTTGCTGACTATCCATATCTCCTGCCTTCTTAGCCCTTCAGCACCTGCCTAAGTACAGCCCTCGTGGTGTGACTCCTGGGGCCACCAGTCAAGATGAACCTCAAATCACTTGGTCACCACAGTCCATCCCTGTGGCCAAACAAAATAGGTATGTATAATTCCAAGGAATCTACCAGACATGTACCCTATGCTTCCCCAGGACTTTGCCCCTGCCTATTTAATAGATCCTAATGACTTCTTTTGATTTCTGTTTAGGCATGAGTCCCATACTCTGGGTGTGGGCTGTGGCCCAAAATACCAAGGCTGGAAAAATGCATTCCAGTGGATCTCAAGCCGCCTGTCCTGTCACAGAATGTGGGATGCTGTCTCATGGGTATGCCTTCCCTACATCTGTCCAGGGTATATCTGGGGTTTAAGTTTTGAAATACAGTCAAGACATGATAGGTTCATTATTATGAGTAGAAAAGTAATTTATCATATGGATCAAAGGAGGTAATATATATATATATATATATATATATATATATATAGTACTTTATATTGTAAGTAGTCAATTTTAGACTAAGTGTAGATATCCCATGATTTGTTGGGAGAAGGAAGTAGCAGTCTTTGATAAAGCTGATAAAATGACTCATCAGCTTCATCTTCTATGTCAGTTCACTTTTACTCTTCCTTTTTTGCTTTTTCCTCCTCTTCTTTTTCTTTCATTTTCTTTTGTAGACCTGACAGTGGTCCTTGTGAGCATTTGTTTAACCCTGTTTAAGTTAAAAAACCACTAACTTAATATTGTTTTCTAGTGATTTCATGTGTGTGTAAAATCTTCCTCTTCCTCAGTGGTTGATTAAAACTTAACCCTAATCCTGCTATTTGTTACTGCACTATGCATGAACCTTATTGGCACTTCATACTTGCAGATTGACTGGCCTTGGTGCTGTCATAACATGAAGTTTAAAAAAAAAAATCTCCCTAAAGGACTTAAATCTAGTTTGAGAATCTATACCTAAACATAAAAAGGATAATGATTCACAATAGTATATGCTATCTAAATAAGTTAAATATGAATGAACTTGTTCAAATTTTACCAGAATGAATGTTTGCCACCATGAGGAGGAGGGAGGGAAAAGAGGGTGGTAGAAAATGTGGAACTCATAAATTTATAAATGGATGAATGTTGAAAAACCACCATTACATGAAATTGGAAAAACAAAATAAAATTTCAACTAATAAAAAAAAGGTAGTATATATCGAATAGTACAAGGCCACACTAAAAGAGTGCAAATAAAATAAATAAATAAAATAAAATAAAATTTTAAAGGCAAATGGGGCTGGTCTTCCTTGACATCAGGGAGGTGACACCATGACAAGCAAGGGAATTAGATCTGAGTGATGGGGATGCTGTGCTAAATCATCAGCTTCACTTTTTCCTCTGGAGCCATCTGGGCCCAGTGACCAGATATGGATCAGGATGACTGGGATAGTCCTGGTTGAAAGGCAATCAGGATTAAGTGACTTGCCCAGGGTCACACAGCTAGTTAGTAGTATCAAGTGTCTGAGGCTAGATTTGAACACAAAGTCCTCCTGACTTCAAGACTTATTCTCTGTCCATTGTACCACTCAGCTGTCTAGCACAGGGTCCCTGTACTGGTAGGTCCATAATAAACATGTATTGATTTCAAGACTTTATGCCTAATGAAATAAAAAGGTTATTTGAATAATGTCTCTTCCCTCTAAGGTCTGACAGCAATGTGGAATGAATTAGGCACAAGTGAAAAAAAAACATCTTTCAGATAGAAATTAGAAAAGTCTCCTGGGGCAGCTAGGTGGCACAGTGGATAGAGCATCAGCCTTGGAGTCAGGAGTACCTGGGTTCAAATCCGACCTCAGACACTTAATAATTACCTAGCTGTGTGGCCTTGGGCAAGCCACTTAACTCCATTGCCTTGAAAAATCTTAAAAAAAAATAAGTCTCCTGACTTCATAGGCAGTAACAGATTCAAGGCATGTCAGATATTGTTTGGGCACAATCTTAAGCCAAGATACAACCTTCACTCTTCCATCCACCTCCACCAAGCAAAGTTTTAGCGTTGAGCCTGAGAACTTTATTGAGTTCCTGCTCCATGCAATATATTGTCCTGTGTCAGGGGTTTTTAACCTAGGGTCCAGCAATAGATTTCAAGGATTCCATAAACTTGGATAGGGTAATCAAAAATAAATCAATATTTTCACTCAACTTTAACTGAAACTTAGCATTCTCTTCAGTTATGAACATAGGCAATAAATATTATTCTGAGAAGGACTCCATAGGCTTCACTGGACTGCTAAGAATGCCAAGACACAAAACAAAGCAAAGAAGCCCTGTCCTCAGTGCTAGAGATGACACCATTACTTTTGTAATCCAGGTCACAGTCCACCCACATTAATTAATTCCATCTCCTCAGACACCCCCACCCTAAGGACTGGATCTGTTTGTAACAGCAACATCTCTCTTCAGTGGTCTGTTTCTTTTTAGGAAGCAGGAGCCTCAGGGGTTTATGGGTAGTATCTAATTCACACTGTCTCCCTTTGGAGAATAAGATGGACTAGGAAACATCCCTTTTTCTCCCTTCAGTTAAGCAAGATTAGAGTTATGCTGTCATAACATACTCCAATAAGCCAATATTCTAGCTGGCACTAGAACCTAATACAAAGCCCAACACTTTGTTCATTAATCTAAGCAATCAAGGATAGGAACCTTATGTGTAAATCAATAAGGAAAATGTTTTGAACTTCACAGCACAGGGGTAGTCTTGTTATATTTTTTTTTTAAATTGTCTCAATAGTTATCGAGTCATATCTACCATGAGAAGATATTTGTAAGGAAGTCATCCTCTAGGGCTCAGCAAAATAAGGCTTGTCCTGATGGGAAATCATGATCTGTTATAGTAACCTAGATTATAGAGGCACCACTTTATTCTCTTATTGCTTGTACCCAGTTGGGTTTCTGACAGGTTTTTTTTTTCTTTCTCAGGGAACCCTGGCTGTTCTGGCCTTGCAGTTGGCCAAGCAAATCCAATTTCAGGCATCGTTACCTGGTTTCCAGAGAAAAGAACAGTGCTCTTGGCACAGTCACCTGGTCCAGATCCGTCTCACCCCTTTGATGTGCCAGGACTTATGTAAGTTATCTCCTGAACAGGCATAAGGAGTGGTTCTGGAGTTCCTCATGGCCAGGATGTAGCTGTGGGGACACACCCCAGGAAAAGAGCCATCAGCTCTTCCTCATTAGGGGGTCAGAAATAAGGTCAGAGGAAAGTGAATGTGGTAAAGTTATATCCACCCAGGGTGTAGGACAGTTCCACCCATATAATTCTTCTATCCTACTCAGCCAAGAGAGGAAGCTGAACAGAGGGTCCTGAAGACCTCCTTTGTTGTTATCTTAAAAAATTTCTTTAAATTATATTTTTTCAATCATCAAACATTAATTTTTTTCTACCTCCCTTCCCCACCAAAGAAAACAAAACACCATTAACATATCTATATAGTAGTCAAGCAAAATTCCTACATTGGCCATGTATCTCATTCTGTGTATTAGTCTGTCATTTCTCTGTCACAAGGTAGACAGTATTCTCAATCACTGATTCTCTGGAATCTCTATAGATCAGTGTATTGATTAGAGTTCTTAAGTTTTTAAAAATTGATTTTATGATGTTAATGATATAATGTCCCTTGCCTCCTTAGGAAAATATTTTCCCAGTTTTCTTCTTTATTTTATAACATACTTAAATTTTTTTCATTCCATAATAGTGTGTCTTAGGTCAAGAGCAGAAATCAGCCCTCCTCTGCCCCTCCCCCCATTTCAATCCTCAATCCTCTTTAAAGAGTATTACAAATAAATTTGAATGATCCCCTGGAGCTTGTTGTAATGAGATCTGACTTGCAATTGAAATGATATGGGTTGCTCCCCCTAAGGGAATAAGTATATGAGAAAAAGTCAAGGTTCCCATCCAGTGTTTTAAGTAAGAAACAGGTACAATGATATATTCTGTCCCCCTTCTCCCCTCCCTTCCCTCCATCTTAGCCTTTTTTGTTTGACCTATCTTTCTCTCTGAAGGCCCACAATCTTCCAATCAGTGCTCCCTCCTAACTTTCCCTAAGTAGCTGGACATTGAAACCTCTCCCATCCCCTTCTCTTTGGAAAAATCTCTATTGCACTACAGCTCTCCAGGCCACTTCTTGCTTCCCACTGGTGGTTGCCTGGGTCTCTTCATATATATCCTCACACCCCACTTCAACTTGCCAAACAAACTTGGTCACTCATGCTGTTTGGATAAATGAGGTAGTCAGTGACCACAATCTCACCTATAGATGGAAGGCCACCATTTGATCTTAGTAACATCTGATCTCTCACAGTATGGTAAGGTCTACTGTACCTTACCATCTGCCCTGCCACCATGTTTCTTAGACCCTGGGCATTACCATCTGACCTGCCAGTATACTTTAAGGACCCCCAGACCTTACTATTTGCCCTCTAGGTATCCTTCCATTCACATTGTAACAGAATTTTTACATATGTATTGTTCTTTCAATTAGAATATAACTCCTTGAAAGGACTGATTTTCTTTTCTATTTCTATTAGAAATAATAAGAAATTACTAAGAAATAGTAAACTCAATTGATTTTTCATTCAGAAGGAGCCTTTTGGGGGACATTAGTAGATAATGATTTTAGGATGAGGAGTTGCAAAGTGAGGAAAAGGAGGGAAAAGGTAGATTTCTTTTTTAAAATTTTATTCATTGCTTTTTTAAAATTATTTATTTCATTAAATATTTTCCAGTTACATATAAACATTTTTAACTTTATTTTTTTTGAAAAGGTAGGTTTCAAAAACTATGAACTAGTCAGCTTGACATCAATCTTCAGCAAAATTCTAGAAGAGATATTTTGTGAGCATTTAAAAACCAAACAAATAATCATCATATTAGTCAGTATAGGTTCATTAAAAAAAAAATTCATGCCAAACTAACCTGATTTCTTTTTTTTTATAAATTTACTAAATAAAGAAGATAAATAGATAACTAAAGAAGTTAACTAAATAAGAAAAAAACATTGTTTATCTTTATTTCTCCAAGGCAGTTAGCCTTGTTGCTCATAATCTACCTCAGAGAAATGTGGGCTAGGTATAGGATGGATTTAAATCATTGAACAGTTCTACCCAAAGAATATTAATGGACATATGCCTTTCTGCATGGAGCAGGGAAAGGGTTTTCTGTTATTGTGAAAGAGGAAATGATCTTAGTCTATGACTCTGGAACATATAACTAGTATTGAATGCAGAATCCTCAAAAGATAAGTGTTATCATATCCCTATCAAAAATATTATACAAAGTATGTGTATTGGCAAGACAATTTTTGTAATATACCTCCAAGACCCTTTCCAATGATGATTCCTTAGGAAGAGAAGGAGGAGTGGCCATAGATAAGTAGTACCAGAAGAGCCTAGGCATCAGAGTTATCAAAATACAGGGTTAAATTCAGTCTGGGCACACAAAGACAGCAATCCAGACCTGGGCAGGACTTTACCCACATTTTATGCCTTACCACTTGTTCTTGGCATTTTCTAGGGTTGAAGAAAAACATTCTCCCTACAAGTAATTCCCCACCCCCCTTCCACACTTGCCTAGAGGAACCCTCTGAAGAGCAGAAAGGACCTGAGCCTCCAGACCCTCAGCCTGAGAGCCTTGCTTCCTATAGCTCTTTGAGGACAAACAGACCCACGAGTCCCTATGAAGCAGGTAATAAACACATCTCTTGGAGTCAGTCAGAGGAGGTCCAAAGGGTAAGGAAAGTCTACATTGGTGAATATTTGCTGCTGAATGCTCCTGGCCAGGGCAGTGGGCATCCCTTTGTAATTGCATGCTTCCTGGACTCTGGGAACAGGGTGAATCAGGGAACTAGGCTACAGAAGAAAAGGGGAGCCAAGGTGCTATATAGCTGTGTCCCTCTTGTCTTTCCCCAGAACCTGTTGGCATTGCTTTCTTGGACACGGCTGGAGCAGACCAGTGTCACACCACCAGAGATAGACTGGTATTGGTGAGATGTCACCACACAGAGGCTTATATTTGTCCCCTGAACAGGGAGTTGGGGAGGGATCTTTCTTAACTTTCCCAAACTGACTCTTCTGGCTATCTCTTCTTCAGGAGCAGAAGGAAACAGAGCCTCTTTCCTTAGAGGAAGCCATGTTGTCCTTGCAGCAGCAATTCCAGCTCAGTGTTTCCATCGCCCTCAATTTCCTGGGTAACTGATTGCCACCTTGGGATGAGGTGGGGGTATTGAAAAAGGGAGAGGACACAAAGGTAATTGAGTGGTTTTCTAATGTAGCAAAAATGTTGAAACTCTGGTAGGGGAATCAGATTCTCTGGTATAAGTCATGGAAAGCAGGAGCCTTAGGGTAGAATCATATACAGCCTCCAGAAGTACTCCCAAGAGCTGTGCCCATACCTAGAGTATGCAGGTTGGCACAGCCTTCCCCTCAAGCAAATAATATGGGTTATAGTTTCAGAATCTGTAGGAAACTAAGGAACCACCCTGTTGAATGGGGTTAAATCCATAGATGAAGTATCTCTCTCCTGTATTGTCCCCTCCCCCCCCCCCCCCCGCCCCCAGTTCCCTGTTCTGTGCCTGGTTAAAAGCCTGGTGGACTTTTATCAGTTCCTGCCAAAAGAATTTAGAATAAGATGGTGAGGAGTTAAATTGGTGGTTTAATTAAGACTGACTTTTGCAATCATGTCCTTTGATTTGGGGAGAGGATATTCTCTTCTGAGCATAACATGAAACTGTTAAGAGGAGTAGACATTATATGGGCCAAAAGCAGTGGTACAGATACAAAAGACTAGGAATTCAGAGAAGGGAAAGATAATCTTGAGTAAAAATTGTTGAGAAATTGAGACTTGAGCTGAGTCCTGATAGTTGGAGAAAAATCTCAGGCATTCATTAGCATGGCACTTGGAAGGAGAATGGTCTGTTCCTTTTTTTTTTTTTTTTTTTAATATTTTCAGGATCAGGAGTAAGGAAGGAACTTGTCATTAGGCAATTAGGGCTCTGGGTCCACGGGGTCCTTGGTAAATGTCTTCTCTGCTCTGTGATTTCTTAAAGGGACTGAAAATATGAGAAATGGTGATTGTGAAGCAGCATACTATTACTTCCAGAAGGCTGCGGACCGGGGCTATAGTAAAGCTCAATTCAATGTGGGCTTGTGTCATGAGCATGGAAAAGGGACCCAGAAAGACCTCAGCAAGGTAAGGGAAACCTTCCGATTGACCCCCACTCCTCTGTGCCAGGCATGTAAGAGTAATCACAGCTGAGTGAACAAGGCTGTCTCAAACTGGGGGGAGCACCCTGGCCAAGGGGAATTCTCAGGGATGCAACTGAACATAGTGCCTGTCCATTTGGGCCAGGCAGTTTTTTATTACCAGCTTGCTGCCCAAAAGGGCCACCAAATGGCTCAGTATCGCTATGCCAGATCCCTGCTAAATGACCAGGCCCCAGGGAGAGAAGCTGATAAGCAGAGAGCAGTGGCTATGCTGACACAAGTGGCTGATAACGGCCTGAAAGAGGTGAGGCTCCTGCCCGAAGGTGGGGGGGGTCCTTGTGGGCAAATGTGGCAGGGATTGAGATGTCCCTTTTTCTGCTTCTGCCTCAGGCTCAAGCCTATCTGGGGGTGCTGTTTACCAAGGAGCCTTTCCAAGATGATCAAAAAGCCGTGAAGTACCTTTGGCTTGCAGCCAGTAATGGAGTAAGGGGGAGTGATATGGGAGCCTGGTTTGAGTCCTCTGTAGCTCTTCTAGTTCAGGCAGGACTAGGAAACTCAGTTACTAAGCAGTGGGAGAGAGGACTAGAGCCAGTATCCAGTGATATCCACTGAATCCGGTTGCCTTGTAGTCTTCCTATAACCAAGGTCATTTCTTCATTTCCTGATCAGTGCCTAAGCAGTAAGAGAATTATTTTTTCAGTTCCATTTTGTGAAGGCATCTTAGGTTACCAACCAGCATCTCCTTCTGTAGCTGGCATTGCTCTCAAAGAACCTTACAAAACTTGCTCTAGGTTGAAATGGACCTGAATTTTGATGTGCTTGGAAAGTGGGAATAGTCTCTCTGACTGTGTTAGTTAAGAAGGAGCACCAAGGTCCGACAGGGAGCTGTTTGTCACCTTGGCCAATCACAATGCATTGAGAGCCTCTTATGTTACCATGGCAGCAGTGGCCAAGGCTGGGACTCCTCTATCAGGTCCTGATATTAGTCCAGGCATCTCTTCTATGACATAACAATCTCGGGAGACATTATTTGAAGGTGTGCAAAAACAAACCTCCTGTATTTATTGTGTGGCTAGAAGATAAGAGTGGTGTTTTGTAAGTATTTTGTTTTTTCATCTGGACTCATGCAATTGGTTAGGAAAGTCTCAATCAGTATGTGACCTTACCCAATGCCAATTTGCAATTGTCCTGTAACTTGAAGAATAGTCATAGAGAATTGCCTTGAGACAACAGGAGGGTTGGTGCAGTAGTATATTTGGAATTTAATGAGCAAGTGTCCATGGTCACACAACCAGTACAAGTCAGAGATAGGACTTGAACCCATGCCTTTTTCAGTAGTCTGCACTGCCTCTCAGGTCCACAGTACATATTATAAAACAGACCTAGTTCCTGGCCTAAATAGAGAGGAAGTTAATGGTAAAGTGACTAGATTACTGAACGTAGAGACAGGGAAAACCTAAATTGAAATACACACACACACACACACACACACGCGCACACACACACACACACACACACACACACACACACACACACACATTATCCCTGTGTCCCTAGGCAAATACCTTAACCATCCCTCTCTGGGGAACATCTGACTTTCTCAACTTTGGTCTGGGCTGGCTCTGATCTCAGATTCTCCTTGATAACCTCCAATTTCTTGTTGTGGTGATGGTTCATTGGAGTGTGTGTAGATAGTGTCACTTCTGTCTCTTGGTTCTTGCTTTATACAATATGGGTGAAAATTGGGACTTCCAAACTCTTTGTTCTGTTTTTCTACTTTAACATGTCCTGTTATCTATGATTTTACATATGTGTATATGTTGTCTTTTTTAGGATTCTCAGAGCAAATATCACTTGGGGATTTGCTATGAAAAGGGCCTTGGGGTCCAGAAGAACCTAGCAGAGGCCACAAGATATTACCAACAATCAGCTGCTCTAGGGAATGAGCCAGCTCAGAAGAGGCTAAAGATGCTCATCTCAGCAGAGCTGGAAGGTACAGTTAACCTCTACATGGGGTGAATCATTGGTTCCAGCCCACATGGCATGGTCAGAAAGACAGGTTTTTTTCCCTTTCCTGTGAAACAATTATTCCTGTACAAAGGTGAAGGAGAAGACAGTGACCACTGGTTATTCCTTCTACTATTAGTACTATTTTATATTACTTCTCACACTTTGGTAATGTTGAAGGTTTTCCCTATGTAACCAAAGCTCACATGATTCCTATAATCCCAACAAGGAATCATCTCCATTTTCACACAGAAGATTCTATGAGTTGTATGTCTAGGGTCACTTACCTAAACAGTGACAGAGTTGGCACTAGAGCCCTGATCTTCTGACTCTAGTCCAGCAATCTTTCCATTATACTCAGTATTCTAATCCATGATAGGAAGACCTGGAAGTTGTGTTAAGACTTGCTGTTGCATCCTCTTTCCTTCTTTGAGTGTAATGGAGAATTAGGAAGTAGTAGTGGATCACTGATGAGGAATCCTCCAAGTGTCAGGAAAGAATTGGTTAGAATTGGTATGCTGAGGGAAGCAAATCTGGGTCGTGTCCCTTAAGATCTCACACATTAGGTGTTGTAGCAGCTAGAACACTGGACTTGAAGTCAGAAGATCCTAGTGTCTTGCCTCAGACACTTAATATTGGTATTAACTTGGACAACAAGGTTACCTTGCTGAATCTCAGTTTCTTCATCTATAAAATGAGGATTTGGATTTGGTGGCCTCTAAGGTCCTTTCCGGCCTGAATCTATGTTGCTATGATCCTCTTGTGCAGCTTGATAGTCTTAGAAAGTTGACTATTGTACTGATAGTTTACAGAACCATTTTGTTAGAAGTGGGTCTTGAACCCAGGTTTTTCTGCTTCTTGAGTCCCCATTTACTGTGCCACACTGCCTCTCAAAAAAAGAGAAACCCCATGATCCTCTTCACTGAATGATAGTTCTTATCTCTCTTCCTCACAGCTTTGGGGCACAATAATTCAACACTTAAAGGTTTAAGGTCCTTTTCTAGCCCTTCTGTCTGTACTCTGGATGCAACCCTGAATGGGGCTACCCACCTTGCCCATGCTTGGAGCACAGGAAACCTTGGACTTCTTGGCAGAAATGATCATCTGGGACCCAGCCCAGTAGCTTCTGGTGTGACAGAACCTCCAAGTCCACACCCTTTTGAGATGCATCTAGTAAAACTAGGATTTGGATAAGGTAAGAATATAGTTATGAAGGATCCTCCAAAAAGATAAACCTTGAGGTGGTTTGAGGGGATAGCAACAAGAATGTAAAGTAACTTTTTATTCTCTTGTGAGGAAATTGTAATAGGGGATAGCATTCTCTGTTATGAGCTGGTTCAAAGTTCACTATAGAGATTTGGGAGTGATTCTTATCAACTATTTTCAGAGCTTAGCAAAGTAATGTATATAGAATCTTTTCCAGTCCCAGAAATAATAAGGATTCATATCTCTCTGGTATGGGTTTTTTTTTTTAATTTGAAAGAGGATTTCCAAACAGAGCTATTCCCTGAATGTATCTGTTTGGCCCCACAACAATTACTTCGGTCCCAAAGATGGAAGCTCTGGGAATCCCTCATTGACACTGGACACAGCCTTGAGCTCAAAGGAGTTGGTGCTACCCAATCACGTTCTTCTGTGAAGACCTTGGAAGAGTTTTATTTTTCCATGGCAAGTGGAGACTGAGTGTGAGTTCTGTGAGCAAGAGTGTGGTTTTTCTATGGCCTCACTTGGGACATTATATAACATTAAAATCTGCAATATTTAATAAAATCAGCCAATTAAAACTGAAACTAGGTTTTCTTATCACTTCATCCCCTCTGAATGTGAATGGGAGATGAATGAGGGCAGGACAGAACAACTCAACCTTCATCACTTAGATCTTTCTGTTAGACAGTATAAAGTCCCACAACCAGATATTGTTCCAAAGGGAATGCTTAGAAATGAATGCATCAACCTTGTTCAATTGTCTTAATTCTTGTTTATAACCTGAATTAATGATTTTACTAATAACTTCTCTTTTTAATGATATTCATCTGTGTTTAATGAAACTTTTTTAGGTAAAAATCAAAGATGGATGGATGGATGGATGGATGGATGGATGGATGGATGGATGGATGACTGAACTATTTGATGTCTAGAGAATGTTTTGCAAGTTCATAAAGGGTCTCAGAGTGGGGGGGAGCATGATTGGGCTATATTGGCAAAAAAACCCTCTTTCATTCCCCTGTATTGCTTCAAGTTTATTTGTCTGTCCATCCCTTTAATGAACTTTACCATAGATCTCTCTCAATAATTCCCTCCCATACCTAATGTCTCCCAGAATTTCCTGTGGTTCCGATGGCTTTCATTCAGTACTCACTCCTTAGCTTTGCCAGTTTTTATGTGTCCTCCTAGAATATCAGCAGGACTGGGAGGTGGGATTGTCGTCATTGTATAGACTGCTGCAGCCCCTCTGCATCACAATGATCATCAAAACCATAATTGCCATACATGTAGTACTAAAGCTTTGCAAAGCTTATAATTTACTTAAAATTTTTTACTTAACAATAATCTCATTTGATCTTTACTAGATAGCTACTACTACTACAGGATATTATCCCATTCTAAATGAGATTTAGGGAGTTAAATGACTAGCTCATGATTACACAGCTGGTAAATCTCAAACAGATCTTTTCTGACTTCCCAGGCCAATGCCCTTTCTTGCACCCTTCCACTGCCTTCATCCAGATGGGTTTGGATAGCATAGAACTATCCAGAGACTTTGTAGCATTAAAGCCTTATTATCTGATGACTCCTCACCAAATCTTGGAAAGGAAGGCTGGGGCAGAGCAGCCTGCACAGCGGAGCCTGGCTGGACTTTGGGTGGCAGGCTCTGGCTGACTAATTAGTCCCCTGTGCCTCAGCTTCCTTCTCTGGGCTAAGATTTGTCAAGTGCCCGCAGTTTCACAGGCGAACTGTAAAAAAAATGAAAAAACTAAATCCTGCCCTACCTGCCTAAGCCCTTCTGATTGAGCTTCCTTTACCTTTCCATTTCCTTTGGGGTTTGATTTTCTCAGGATCCCAAGGTAGATTGATTGGCCTTTGTGTCCTGTGACAAAGTGCCCTGGCTCAGTCCATTCCCACATTTCTCTAAATTGAAATTCTACTCATCTTCTATCATTCATAGGATGTTGTATATCTTGAAACACTTGCCTTTCTCCTGGAATTTGTCCTACTTGGCCATAAGTGCAATTCTGCTCCCCATTAGGCCTCAAGCTCATCGAGGCTACAGAGAGACATCACTGTGAGGTTACAACTTTACAGCCATTCATTAGCCAAATCAGTAAACATTGGTTAAGCATCTACCTTGTGCCAGGCACTGGCTGAGGATGCTGGGGAAAGAAAAAGAAGCAAAAGATAGTCCCTGCCCTCCAGGAGTTAGTGATCTAAGGGGAAGGGCAAAGATGCCCTTTGGGCTATAGGAGGATGGAAACAGCCATGCTCATGTTGGTGGAGTTGTAAATTGGTCCAACCCTTCTGGAAAACAGTTTGGAGCTGTGGAAACCCCAACTTGGCTCATCCATCATTGTGGGCCTCAGGTAGTAGCATCAATTCATGTACCAAACAGCACTCCATCAGTGTTGGCTGGAAAAATGACTTGTTTTAGTTGAGAGGTTACCACTGTACAGATTACTGTCAAATTGGAATGTGGTCCCAAATTGACTGCCTACTAGGCTTTGAGCTGGCTCCAGGTGCCATCTATGATCCTGCCCTTGCCCTCCCCCCACCCCCAGGGAGAATGGATGCTCTCCTGCTGGAATCTTACAGAGTATTGTCATCTAAAATTTTTGCTGTGACATCTTTGCCTTTCTGCCACCCATGTTTGTCATGAACTTGAACCATGTTGTGCCGAAACACATTGTAACCTACTTTCTCCCTGTACAGGGAGATGTTTCCATGAGACAGGGAGAAAAAGGACTAGTGGGTAGAGCTCTGGGCCTGAGCCAGGAAGTCCTCTGTTCAGATCTAGCCTTGGACACTAGCCACAGGATCTGAGCAAGTGACTGAACCTATTTGCTTCAGTTTCCTCACAGGATTGTGAGGATGAAGAGTGAGAGTATTTTAATGATACCTTTTTTTTTTGTAAGGCAATGGGGTTAAGTGATTTGCCCAAGATCATCCAGCTAGGTAATTATTAAGTGTTTGGGGCTGGATTTGAACTCAGGTCCTCCTGACTCCAGGGCTGGTGCTCTATCCCCTGTGCCACCTAGTTACCCCATGAGAGTACTTTTAAAAAGCACCTCCAGCATGACTGGCAAGTAGTAGGCTCTATATAAATGCTATATACCTGCTGTCCCTCTACCTCCAGTTCCCAACAGAACAGATGTTTTTAAAAGCACAGTTCACCCCATTTCTTGCTGTCCTCCAGTGGCCCACAAGAGGTCAGAGGCAGAGAAGAGTTGAGCATGATTCACCATTGTGTTCTCCAATGCCATGGATCACCTCTGAACACATCACAACCCCCTCCCCCGGGAGCCTCTACAGAGGAAATCTGTGCAGCTGAGGCAATAGTACAATCTGATGCAGCTCTGAGCTGAGCTTTAGAAGACCCCAGACCCCATCCAAGCACAGCTTCATATTAGATAGATTTGGAAAAACTACATAAAGTTTCTGTTCTAGTTATCTCATCTGTGACTTAGAATACTACTTTACAGTTGCAAAGTATAATTATCTTTCTTCTTCCTGACTTAAGAGAATGGTTATGCCGTTCTATACCCCTAATGAGGAAGGGCAGAAGAAAGACTTGTATCCAGAGGGAATGCTGCTAATGAAATTAGGCAATTGAACTGCCTGCAAATTTCTAGGACAATGATGAGTTTTAAGATTTGCTATTTCTTGGTTCTCTTTTTTTTTTTGGCAGGGATAGTATGGTGGGTGGGTAGGTGGAGGCAAGGGGAAAAGGGGAAAGGGAACAACTAAATCTGTGATTTCATTAAGATAGGGAAGACGCAGGGAAGAAGCTCCTTCTACTAATGGAAATTGGGATCTGATCTTTAATTTATAGTCATAGAAGCTTAGAGAATTGTATGGAGACACAGAAAGATGATGTGATTTGCCCAAGGTCACAAAGCCAGTATGTGTAGGGGTGGAATTTGAACCCCAGTCTTTGACACCCAGACTAGCTTTCTGTACTTCACATAGATACACATTCATACACACATATATATATATACACACACACACAAACTTTTGTTATGTACCTGCTATGTGTCAGACACTGGCTAAGCACTGGGGAAAAAAGATGGTTCCTGTCCTCAAGGAACCTATAATCTAACAGGGATCATATCATGCAAACATATATAAAGCAGGCTATAGAGAGGATAGATAGGAAATAAGTGACAGAGGGAAGACACTAGAATGAAGAGGTTGGGGAAGGCTTCCTGTGGAAGGTAAGATTTGAAGATTTAAAGGAAGGCAGAGATGTCAGTAGATGGAATAGAGGAGGGACAGCCTTGCACACATGGGGGGCAGCTAGGGAAAATGCCCTGAGGTGAGAGATGGAGGGTCTTATTTGGGGAAGAACCAGGAGGCATATATCTCTGGATCAAAGAGTACATTCCAAAGAGACCAGAAACATAGAGGAGGTTAGGTGATGAACTTTGAAAGCCAAAAAGCATTTTGTATTTGATCATGGAGGCAATAAATAGCTACTGGAGTTTATTGAAGGGAGCCTTGGTATGATAGGATTTGTGCTTTAAGAAAACCATATTAGTGGTTGAATGGAGGATGAATTGGAGTGGGAAGAGACTTGAGGCAAACAGACTCTCTAGCAGGCTATTGCAATCTGGGCATGGGTGATAAGAGTCTATTACTAGAGTAGTGACCATGTCAGAGGAGAGAGGGGGGCATAATTGAGTAATGAAGCAAAGGTCCCAACAACTTGGATATGGAAGGTGTGAGAGAGAATGAGAAATCTAGGAAGACTTCTGGCATGCAAACCTGAGGAATTGGGAGAATGGTTTTAAGAGAAATAATCTTCAAGAAGATATGGGCTAGTGGGAAGTTTGGGGGGAAACAGAGTTCTTTTTTTGGACATAATTGAGTTTAAGAGACCTACTGGATATTATCCAATTCAAGATGTCTGAAAAGCAGTTGAAAATGAGAGCTTGGATATCAACAGAGAATATGGTAGATTTGAGATCAGCATAGAGATTGGAATTAAATTCATGAGAGCTGATGAGAACCTGGTGAAGTAGTAGAGAGGAAGAAAGGGACCTAGATAAAATCCTGAGGGACACCTGTTATTAGAGGGATCTGGAAGAGGATCCAGCAGAGGAGACAGGCCAGATAAAACCATTAGATAGGATGAGAACCAGGAGAGAGTGATGTCTAGAAAACCTAGAGAGGAGAATTTCAAGGAGGAAAGAGTGATGTCAATGACTGCAGAGAGGTCGAGGGGAATGAGGATAGAGAAGAGAAAGGTTTGATTTTTTCCAAAGGAAATTTTACTAGATAGCTATTTTCTTTGACAGATTTCTTCCTATCAATAGGCTGAAGTGAATTAGATATTAAAATACTACATAAAGATTAAAACTCAACATATGAAAAAAGATAACTTACTCATGTACCCAAGTATTCTGAACTGTGAAAACTGTCATCATAGACCAATTCTTTGCTTAATCCTAGTCCTCTTGACCCTGGCCTTTTCCAATATCCAACAATCCAAATTAAAATATAAAATCTCAGCCTCAACTTCTGATAAGGTAGTTTACAGATCCATTAAACTAAGTTGCTTTGGAGCTCTTAGGAGTTCTTCAGTGAAGCTTAGTCAAGTTCACTGCTGACAATAACCCAAATTACTGACTATTTTTCATCTCCTGATGTGAGAAGAATTTAATCATAGATATCCTGTTACATATAGACATCAGTCTTGCCCCTTTAAATGCCACATCAAGGAGGATTCACAGGCTGAAGGCAGAAGGCATCTCTGGAGAAGGGACCTTTAGTGGTAACTGACTGGAATGTTGGGTTCTACTGAATGCATAGGCAATATAAGTATGTATACATAAAACAGTACACACCATTTTGGGCAGGGAAGTCATAGGAGTCTCCCCTTTATTTCTCAAAACCAATTTGGACCAAGCTGGCCAAAGACTTTTTGAAGGTAATGGGCAAAGGGAACTTACTCTTCCCCCACTTTTTATGATAGAGGGACAGTAACAATCAAAAATTTATGCTACTGAACTGATGCTGAGTGAGATGAGCAGAAGCAGAAAAACACTGTACACCCTAACAGCAACATGGGAGTGATGTTCATCCTTGAAGGACTTGCTCATTCCATCAGTGCAACAATCAGGAACAATTTTGGGCTGTCTGCAAAGGAGAGTGCCAGCTGTATCCAGATAAGGAGCTGTGGAGTTTGAACAAAGTTCAAGGACTATTCCCTTTAATTTAGAAAAAAACAGATATCTTATTGTCTGATCTTCTCTCTCATCACACCCAATTTGGATCAAGGTACAACATGGAAACAAAGTAAAGACTGACAGAGTGCTTTCTGTGTGTGGGGGCGGGAGCAAGATGGGGGGGAAATTGTAAAACTCAATATCTTTAATAAAAATTAATTTAAAAAATGTATGCTACTTTATCAGTGGATCAATTAACACTTAAGAACCCCCTAGAATTCAGGTCCTTAAAGAAGGGTGGCTCAGATGAGGGACAGCTCAGGTAGTGTTTTTCAGGAGAATGTCCATTCACACATACTTGTTTGTGATATACTTAGGCATTTCTACTTCTAGGATCTATTTCTTTATCTTCTGTATGTATTTTGCCAACAAACAACCAATCTCTGCTTCAGTCTAGCACCTATTCTTCAGCCAAGTCCTGCAATAGGGTGAGCCTTTTAAAGAAGTCCGCTTTTGTCCCCTTGCTAACAGGCTAGGTGCCATCCTTGGAATAGTTTTTGAATGTAGGAGTTTTCTATCTATCTCAGATTACGTTCCTTCATGGTGATGTTAAAGATTTCAGGACCTACCAATGGGATCCAGGACTCAGACTCATCACCCAGCACCAAAAATGATGAGGGACCAAACACAATCAGCCAATTTTCTCCCAATCTCAAGTGGATGGCTTAGATTCCCCCATCTAGAGAACCCCTGTCTAAACTCAGACCCCGGGTACTATTGCTGCTATCAGTCCTATTCTTGGGTCCTTTCTTTCCACTTGTACCTATGGCTTCAGAGCCCAGGGCTCCACTTCCAGCAAGGTCTAACCCCAGAGTCTTGCCACAGGCTGAGAGGCGCTGCAGCACTTCAGAAGCAGCCACAGGGGCGTTACTGTTTTGGGATAGCAGCATCTCAAACAGGGAGCTCATTTCTGACAGGAAGGTGCTGGCCAGCTGGGTCCCCACTGAGTTCATCTCTGAAGTGCTCGATTTACCAAAGGTCTGGAAGGTTCTCGGCTCCTCCATGGTAGTGGCTTCTCGACCCTGGCTAGTGACTGGGGAGCCTGGAGAAAAGACATTGTCTCTGTAGTTAGTGTTAAGAGGCAGAGACAGCCTTGCCATCCAAGCTGGATCTGGGACATTCAGCCGATCAAGGTCCAGACCTGTCAGTCAGAGAGAAACAACAACCATGCAATTAACTGCTGTGAGACAACAAGGTGCCAAGCAGGACAAGAGAGGAACTGTAGGTCAGGAAAAGGGGATTGAACAGTACAAGGTAGGGAAAGGAAGTGATTGGAAAGGATTGTGTTGGTTATGAGTTCCAGGTTTATCCCCTCTTCATGCTACCCTCTACCACTCCTATGCAGCCCTATCTCCTACCCCTTAAAGGGAACTTTTCTGTCCTCTGGGTACTGTACAGTTGCTTAGCACTGCCTTCATTATAGAGATTGAAACATGCTATTTTTCACTTTCAATTTTTACTTTTATTAGAGCTTTCTTGCACAAAATGACATACAGAAATGTTGTATATAATTACACATGTATAGGTTATATCCAACTGCTTACTATTTCATGAAGAGGAATAGAATTTGGAACTCAAAACTTTAAAAAAAAACCCAAATGTTAAAACTTGCTTTAACATGTAATTGGGGGGAAAATATATATATATAGTATATCTATATGGAGAGAGATAAATATATACATATTATATATGTATATAATATGTATATATGTATGCCTTCATTAGCTTTGATTTGGCTAGTAATATTCAGTCAGCCTATGGCCACATTGGTCCTCTGCTCTGTGAAGGTCCCCTGTATTACAGCAAATTAGGCCATCTTTTGTCTCCATTCTTGCCTAGCCTTTAATTATGATTGAGCATTGTCCCAGATAAACTGATTCCTGGGAAAGACCTTAGCTTAAAGGCCAAGGTCTCCCACTGCATCTGGGGCCATCATCTTGATTTATGTCTTTCCACTGGACTCCAGTGACTCTGGAGGAGAGAGTGAGGCTGATGACTGCATAGCTCTGTCTCACTTAAACCCATTTCACTTGCAAGTCAAGACATCACCCTCCTGATGTCATGGTCCTCTTTGAGAACAAAGGACACAACAACAGTGAAGTTCCCCTTCCTCCTTCCTTTGCACCTGCTCTCTCTAACTCACATCACTGGCACATTGCTTCCATCTCTACACGCTATGAGCAATGCTCATACCCTATGAGTTTCTCAGCCTAGCTGATTCTTTCCTTCTGAATAAAGGCTCTGGTACTTGCTTTAAAACAGTGCTGAGTGAGATGAGCAGAACCAGAAAAACATTGTACACCCTAATAGCAACATAGGGTAATGATCAACCTTGATGGACTTGCTCATTCCATCAGGGCAACAACCAGGGACAATTTTGGGCCATCTGCAATGGAGAATACCATTTGTATCCAGAGAAAGAATTGTGGAGTTTGAAAAAAGACCAAAGACTATTACCTTCAATTTAGAAAAAAAAAATGTTATCTTATTATGTAATTATGCTATCTCTTATACTTTTCATCACATTCAACTGAGATCAATGTATACTGTGGAAACAATGTAAAGACTAACAGAATGTCTTGGGGGGAGGGAAGAAAGAATGGGGGAAAAATTGTAAAACTCAAAATAAAATCTTTCTAAAAAAATAAATAATTCAAAAACAAAAAAAAATGAAACAACCTATCCTCAAAGAATTTACATTCTATCAAGGGAAATAACATGTTCCTATCTAAGTAAATGCAAGACATATAGGAAGTAAATAGATTATTTTAGTTTGCAGAGGTCCTAGCTGCTAGAGGAATTAGGAAAGGACTCATAAAGGAAATGACACTGCATTTGGAAGATTGGGATGCTAAGAGGGAGAAATGAGAAAGGAAGGCATTCCAGGCACAAAGATGTGTGATGGAATGTCTAAAGTGAGGATAAAGAAGTAGACAAGTTTGATTCAATGATTAAGTGTATAAAAGAGAGTAAGATGCAACAGATCCTGAAAAGGTCAGGTGGAGCCTGACAAGGAAGGACTCAAACTGCCTATTAGAAGAATTTGTATTTTATCTTACAAGCAATAGGAAGCTACTGGAGTTTTCTGAATAGGTTAGTGATGAGGTTAGACCTTTATTTTAGGAATGTTAAATTAGCATTTATGGAGAGAATAGAGGGAAGGGACATGAGGTCAGGAGCCCAACTAGTTCCTTTATCTTGTTCTTAGATCACTTTTATCTTTTGTAACAAAAGATAACTTTGGATTGGGTGTGTGTGTGAGGGGATAGTTTGTGCAAACCTGTTATTTCCTCAGGGGAATACCACAGCAAGCATAGATTCTACCTTTAAATTTAGTAACTTTAATCCCAAACACTTGGGTTGTATTATTTCCCTTGATATTTTTGACCTTCAATTCATTCTTCCAAATTAATTTCCATAGTATTTCATCTATAAAGTAATCCTTCAGTAGTTTGACATTGAATTAGTAAATTAACTGTCATTTTGATTATATTGGCTCAACTACCCAGGAGCATTTAAGATTTCTCTTATTATTTAAGATTGTTTATTTCTATAAATGGTATTTTGTATTCATATCATATACTAGTGTTTTCCTTGCTGAAAACTTCTACAAGTTTCTTCCTTGTTTGCTATACTACTCTGGGCTATAATACCTCACTTGCCTGGACCTGCTAGAGGGCAATTCAGAGATCTCCATCTTCTTACAGAAACCGAATTATATGTGGTCAAGGAGCATGCTTAGGGAGGTGATAATTTGAAAGAGTATCTGCTACACTTCCATGGTTGAGTGGTACCATTGGAACAATAGCAGATCTGGAGTCAAGGGGAATGTGTTTGAATCATAATACTACTATCATAATACTCTGTGACCTTGAACAAATTTCTTAAACCCTCTGGGCTATTGATTTCTCATCTGTAAAATAAAATGATTGGATTAGATGACTTCTGACATCCCCTCCAGCTCTAACTCCAGGATCATATCCTATATTCTCCATATATAAACACCCTCTTAGCTACCAAGAATTTTTCTCCAAATACCTGTCTTCTCTCCTTAAAGGACTCTGGAAATGGTTATGTGGGCAGAGGGAAGGGAAAGCTACTCTTTCCCAGACTGAGGTGAGTAATGAGTCTGATTGTTAGTGACTATATTTCATGTTTGTTGCATGTGACTTCCTGACCCATCACAGGGCTTGAAATGGTCTTTGAGACCATAAGAGACTATTTTCTTCCTCCCTTACTGAGTTTGATCAGGGTGAGCAAAAATCCTTTTTATGAAAATATGGAAATATAAGAGAGTGAGATTCATAATAGCAGTGCCCATTTGAAAAAAAGTCAAAATGTTACATTTGGAACAATTCCATTCAAGCCTCAGTTGTTTAGACCCCAGATTCAGCATTTTCACTGCCAATGGAGGTTCCAATAACTGTTCCTTATCCTAGATCTAGAAGACCTTCTGCCC
This sequence comes from Macrotis lagotis, assembly GCF_037893015.1. Taxonomy (NCBI): domain Eukaryota; kingdom Metazoa; phylum Chordata; class Mammalia; order Peramelemorphia; family Peramelidae; genus Macrotis; species Macrotis lagotis. The sequence goes on along the minus strand of NC_133658.1, from coordinate 410,286,706 downwards.
AGACAACAGAGCTGAGAGGCAGAATTGTATCTGTTTATACAAATATTTTCCTGTACTACCCAGGCTTACCTAAAATTTGATAATATCCAGTAGTTCTCCTCTAAACTAAATACAGGTTCTGTCTATCTGCATCTGATGCTGGGCTCTGCTAAGGAGAACTTGGGACTAAAATAATCTTTTTAGATTTGTATCCTCCTCTGTCGAACAAAGCAATGTCCTTAGGGGCTGCTGGTTGACCTTAAGTCTAATAGGAGAAATGGAATGATTATAATCCCAGAGCTAAAAACAAAAGGAATTTCACTAGCATTGAGATCCATTACTTTTTTTGGTTTTTGTTAAATTGAGGACACTTCTGAATTGAATCTCCTTATATTATCCTTTCCTGGTAGATTTCTGCCTTTTAGCTTTTCCTCCCCACCTACCATCAGCCACAGCACTACAATGACTTCTAAAACTAGCCACAGGGAACTGCTGCCCAGAGCAGACAAATGAGAAGAAAGAACCAGAACAGTGAGAGACAAGAAAGAGCCAGAATGGTAAGTGACATCATTAGACTTTAACTCAGCTTTCTGCAGAGAAAGTGACCAGATGTTTTCCAAAACTCACAAATTTTGCATGAAATGTCAACTTGCTATCATAGTCTCATAGCTCTAAAACTGGAAAGGGCCTTTGTGGTCATTGAGTCAGTTTAACCCCCTCATTTTACAAATGAGGAAACTTAAGACTCAACTGACTTGTTCAAGGTGCATTAATATTAAGTAGTGGAATTAAAGCTAAGCTTGCCTCCCTCTAGAGTCAGGGTTCTTTCCTTTGTATCATGCTACAATTTGCTAATTTTTAAAAATTTAATTCAATTCAGGGGCAGCTAGGTGGTGAAAAGGATAGAGCACTGGCTTTGGAGTACAAAGGTCCTGAGTTCAAATTTGAACTCAGACACTTAATAATTACCTAGCTGTATGAACCTTGGGCAAGTCACTTAACCCTACTGCCTTGAAACCCCCCCCCAAAAAAATTAATTATTCAATTCAGCAAACATTTATTAAATGCCTACCATGAGCCAGGCCCTGTGCTAAGCACAAAGGGGGAAAAAAAGAGGCAAAAGACAATTCCTGCCATCATAGGCAACTAGATGGCACAGTGGAGTGCCTGACCTGAAGTTAATAAGACTTGAGTTCAAATCCAGTCTCAGACACTTAATAATTGTTTGACCCTGGACAAGTCACTTAACCCTGTTTGCTACAAATTTCCTCATCTGGAAAATGGTCTGGGGAAGGAAGTAGCAAACCACTCCAGTATCTCTGCCAAGAAAACCCCAAATGGCGTCACAAAGGGTCTGATAAAACTGAACAACAAGCCCTCATGGAGCTCTGGATCTAATGAGGGAAATGACATGAAAACAAATATATACAAAGCAAGCTATATACAGGATAATTAGAAATAATTAACAGAGGGGAGGCATCAGAATCAAAAGGAATTGAGGAAGGCTTCCTGGAGCAGTTGAGATTTAAAGGTGAAAAGCACCAAAAAAGTAAGATTAAGGCAGCAAAAGTATTAGGCTTTGTTAAAAGCATTAACTTCAGACTTTTGTTGTGCATAGGTCACTGCCAACTCTAATACACAGAGTCAATAATCTCAGAGTGACCTGGGAATAGGAATACAAATAGTAAAGAACATTCTCATTAGATATAAACTCCTTGAGGGTAGGGACTCTCTTTTACCTCATTTTGTATTCCCATCACTCAGCATAATGCCAGGTAGGAAATAGGTGATTAATATGTGTTTATTAATTGATTGATTCTCTGCCATCACTATTACCTCTTTTAATTCTTTCCTTCACCACCTTGTCCTAACCTGACCACCCTGGAGGAGGAGAGATGGAGCTGAAAAGGACCTCTGACCTTCAGGATGTTTGAAATCTGAATAGAAGAAAGTAATTTTAAAAGTTTCTAATAACAGCTGTACAGGTACACAAATTCCTTAAAGAATACAGTTGGCTAATGTTTCTCTCAGGGAAAAGAACAATTAGCAAATTCACAAATTATAGTTATTATCAAGGCAAATTTGTGAAATTCAAATATACTTGTGAAAGGCAAAGAACAAATTAATCTATTCACTGGTGCTTTTGATTTCCAATCAAAGCATAACTTAATTTAAACTTGCTTAAAAGAGTAATTACCTTGCTTGAAGTTTAAAAGGAAATAAAACTAACGATTTTGCTAATTGTTCTTCCCAATTGTGGCCATAATAGTCTTTCACATAGTAAGTGCTCCATATTTTTTTAATTTGAGTTCTGAAAAAAAGAAAATCCTGAAGGAATAGAAGTAACAGTATCAAATGAGGTTAGTGTTGATCAAAAGAAGTCCTTTTACCTGTTTGTGGATCAAACAAGCTCTCTAATTCTTCCTCCAAGAGCTGTTTCATTGAGAGGTCCAGTTCATTGTCCGAATTCCCATCCTCCCCCTCATGTTCTCCAGGGTCACCCTCTCTGGAACTTTGCCAATCTGTCTCCAATCCTGTGTTTCTGTAAAGGAAACCAAATCACCACAGGATGTGATGGACTTCCTAGCGTTCTCTCTTTCTTTCCCCCATTGTAGATTTCAATTTGACAAATATTTAAATACCAACTATCTTTGAAAAATTCCCTTTTTGGTTCCTTCTTCTTTTCAAGTACATTCAGAACCTATTTGAGGCCAGAAGACTAAATTTAGAATATCTCCAACTTTGCTTTCTCACTTAGAAAATATTCCAAGTCTACTTGATGTGCTGTTTTCTTCCAAGGTCTTATTATCTTAACCCAGCTAGCTCAAAAACTTTCAATGGCTAACTATTGTTAACTGAATAAATTCCAGACTATTTATAATGGCATTCTAAGTCCTCCATAGCCTGGCCCCAAACTACCTTCCTAGTCTTATGTCCTACTCTTCTTCATAATACATCATATGTTCCAGTTCGATCTGTATGATTCATGAGTCTCTATAGTTACCATATATTTTCCTACCCTTACCCATCCTTTCCCTTCTATCTGGAAACGTTCCTATATCAGAGATATACTTACTCCACCTCTACCACATTTCACCTTTTAGAACTATGCATTCTTCAAAGTCAGTTCACTGTTGCCTCTTCTAAGAAGCCATTCTTGATCCCTCTAATTTACTCACAAAGCATTTTGCATGTACTCTCTTAGAGCACTTAACATATTCTACCTTGTTTTTACATTTGTCTATACTCATGTCTCTTTCCATTAGGTTCTGTTTCTTGAGAGCAGCTATGATATCTTGTCCATCTTTGCATATTCTGTGGAGTCTGCCACAAGGTCTTGCCCATACCAGACACTAATAAGCACCTAGTGAATTGAATTGAATTTCCATTCCTTCCTCTCAATCATTATAGTCTCTAAGTGAAACCTGAGGAAAATTATTTTTGCTTTCATGTGAAATAACTGATGCCAGGAGCCCAGCCATTTTCAGAGGAGTCTAAATCCAACTTGCTAATGAGTTGTGAGTCCTCAGAAATAATGAGACCACTCAAGGGGACAAACAACCACACTTAGCATGAACTATTATTCCTACTCTTTAAGCTAGGCTTAGGTGACAAAACAAGAAGGGAATAAATTTATTAATACAAAACAAAACGTATCCTGTGTGCAAAAGGAGCCCAAACACCTCTGTAATCAGCAGACAAATTAGAGCATCAGAAATGAAATCATTTCCTTCACAGTTCTAGGATCTAAATATAGTGACAAAAGCACCTTCCACAGCCTGGGGCAGAAGGATGGCAGGGGGTGGGGGATCAGGCCTGGTATTCTGACCCAGAAGAGCAAAGACTGAAGATCAAGGAACATTGCAAAGTCTGACCTTGGGAGAAATGAAGCTTGGAAGGGCTGGGGCAGGGAGGATGGCCAGGGAAAGAGAGACAGGCCCAGGGCCTTTGAAGACACTTCCTTGAGTAGAACTGAAGGTTACGTGTTGCTTACCTGACACTACCGGTCTTGGCTGAGTATTTGTTTCCTCTGTGGTTTGGTTTGGGTTGAAATTGGCCCTGGTGCAGCAAGGACAGCAGCTGGGATATTTGCTGTAAGACAGGAAAAATCTGTTGACTCTACACAATTCCTACCAAGCACACTTCCTTGCCGGATGTTTCCTTCAATACTGTGCTTTCTTTTTATAGTGTTTCCTCCGGCTTCAGATGTTTGTGTGATTAAGACTGGGGGACAATACAGAAATGACAGAGACCTAGGCAGGCAGATTCCTCAAGCTCCTTTACTTTACCCAGGAAAGTTATAAGCTAAAGGAAGGGGGAGCTGAGAAAACATGTTATCCTGTCCTTTCTTTGTCCATCTTTCTCTCACAAACACACACACACACACACACACACACACACACACACACACACACACACAAAACACACAAACACACAGCCCCCTGCAAGGTGACCAGTAGCAATGGTCCTCACTATTTAGGGATTTGGAGAGACATTTCTTGAAAACAAACCTTAAAAAAATCTCAGTCAGATACTAACTAGCAAATGAGCACACAAGATTCCTTTGCAAATGTTTAGTTAATTGCTGCTTTAAGAATGGATGAAGGGACAGCTAGGTAGTACAGTGGATGGAGCACCGGCCCTGGAGTCAGGAGTACCTGAGTTCAAATTCGACCACAGACACTTAATAATTACCTAGCTGTGTGGCCTTGGGCAAGCCACTTAACCCCACTGCCTTGCAAAAACTAAAAAAAAAAAAAAAAAATTAAAATTAAAATTAAATTAAAATTAAAATTAAAGAATGGATGAGGGAGTTTAGGTAGACTAAGAACCATACATCATGTACACTAATACAACAAAATAATAAAGCAACTATACAATGCAAAGAAAAGGGGGGAGGGTAGAAAAACCTGACATTACTTTAGCAAAAATGAGTTGTTTGTTTCCACCAACATTTAAGCATCTACCTGATCAAAAGTGACATGAGGCCATGATGCCAAAGGAAGAAAAAAAGACTGGGACCCAGTCACCTGGCTTCCTCCCTCATCTCTGTCATCCCCTTGTATGATGTAACTCCCCTCAACTTTTGGGTTAGGTTCCTCATCTGTAAAATAGGACTCATGGTACTTATCTACACAGAGATAAAGATAAATGAGCTGTTTTTTTAAAAAGTTATTCAAATGCAAAAAGTTTCAGTACTTCAGCCTTAAGTCATCTCTAGGATGACTGGTTGTCTTTTTTCTGAACTCAACTCCTTAGACCCAAAGGAAGAAAGGTCTGAGAATTTCCAATGTCAAATGTGATTTGGATGTCAGACCCTTGAAAAGCCTCTAGGCTGGGATTTGACTGTGACTGTGATGTTTTTAAAGAAGTAAGGTCAGTAGGTCAGTATCCCATTTCCTGGATCACACCCAACCCCAACCCCAAAGAACCAGGTCCATTCATTAGCAGCAGCTGGAGAAAAAGTTGCCTATTCTAAAAGTGCTATCTGCAGCAAACCATTTCCTCTTCTTGTCTTATCTATTTGTATGACAGATAAGAAAACAGCAGGATGACAAGTCACTTAACATAGTAAAATGTCTCTTTAATGTCTCCTCCCTTCTTTCCAGCCTCCTCATTAAGTAACATTCCCCCCAAGACAAAGTCTACCTTTGTGTCTGAGTGGCTAGGGAGGGCCATTTTGATGTCTGGAGCCCATGTTAAAACTATCCAAAAGGGAGACTGGCTATTTGCCTAGTAGTCTGTGAGTCTGAGTTTTTGGCAAGTTCTTGGGGGGAGGGTTGAGGAAATAGCTCTGTCCTTGGAGGCCAAGAAATTTGCCTGGTCTATTTGGCACCACAGGAATATATCTTATCCATTTTGTGAATGTAATGTGGAAAGAGCCTTGGATTAGGAAGTCCTAGATTTGCTATTGACTAGCTGAATGACCTTGGGTGACTCTCTTTCCCTGCTGAGCATCATTCTCCCTAACTATTAAATGATGGCAAGTTTATCTGCCCCATTTATTTCACAGGAGAGATTTGAGAATCAAATGAAATCTGAAGAGGTTTGAGAACTATGTGCCATAACATAAAGCAACATAGACATAGAGACACTTAGTCTAATCCTTTCACTTTGAAAATGAGGAAATTGAGGCCCAGAAAGATTAAGTCACTTGACAAAAATCATATAAGGACCAAAATCAAGAATAGTATCCAGTCCTTTGACTTTAAATCCATAGCCTTTTCATGACTCATCAGCTGATTTCTCTTGAATTTAATGTATATATTGCCTTCCTTTCTCCTCCCTCCTTCCTGCCCTCATCAAAAAACAAAACATCAAAACAAAAATATGCCTTCGGTGTCAAGTCCAAATTATTCATCTTTGTTTAGTTTTTTAAATTTTGTAATTGGAAGGAAATAACAAGAATTTAAATGTAGAGAAATTATAAATTTAGCAGACCAAATTCATTGCTCTAGTATTTAAAATGCAACCTTATCCATATTGGATAGAGTCACATATCCAGTGATTTTGCACTATTTGAATTGGATAGCAGTTTTACTTAAGAGAATCCTTATTTTCAGTCATTTTCTATCTGCTACATATTATAAAAAGAATTAGAATTATTAGAATAAGATACCAATACAACTGAGACAGACTCCATAGCCATATTCTTTTACCTGGAATAAGTTTGTTTTTCCTCTAAGAGGTACTTGTGTTCATAATACCTGTACTGGAGGGGAGTCAATGGTGAGCTCTTCCATTGGGTTGCGTTCTGTGAAGGCAGCTACAGACAGTCGGACCAGGCTGCGCAGGATCTGATGGGGGTGATGTTCTTTGTCTAGGTCAGCTTTAGCATTCAGATTTCGCTGCCTCCTAAGAGTTGTAGTGGTGGCTGGAAGGGTTGGTACTGGTTGATCGCTCCTTTGTTCTTGGGATTGCTTCATCTGGGGGCTCCCCACATTCTTTGAGGTCTTGGGGTAAGGTTGGCATGTTGTTGGCTGTGGATCTGGAAAGCTCAGATTCTCTCTGGAGGCATTTCGCTGCCTGGGATGGTGGAAAATGAGATTGTAGGTGTCTTGTAATACTTCTCTATCCTCAGGGGAAGTTCCTTGGTTCCTTTGGTTCCGAAGTGTCCTATATAATGTTGGGGTTAGATATGGAGCCTGCAGTGTAGAATCCCAGCCTGTTTCTGAGATTTTTTCATTTCCTGCATCCTTATGGGCCAGCCCAATTTCACAAAGCTCTTCTGCCTGGCCCCTGAGTACTGGTACTAGGTGAATGTCAGTTTTCTGAATTTGTTTCTGGGGCCTCTTGGGCTGGTGTCGGTAGGTTGACTCTGCTTCTCTACAATTATAAGCTCTGTTATCTTTACGATCAGTTCTACAGATAGAGACAATCAAAACAAGAATCAACAAAAAGATGACCAACAAGACAGCCAAGCAAATCACTGTCACTGCTGAGGTGCTCAAGGGGCTAGATTCCTGTGCCATATTCTTTAGCTGATCAAGGCTGTTGGTGAAAGTGATTTTCATCAGAGCTCTGGTCTCCAAGGGGGGACTTCCTTGATCAGTGACAATAATCATCAGTTCCCATTCACTGCCAATGAGACTGCTGGTATTGGTGGCATTGATGTATAGCTGCCCCATGTGAGGGTCAAGGAGGAAGAGGTGAGCATCATTTCCACTCCAAATAGCATAGAGTACATTTCCATTGTCTCCAGAATCTGCATCAATGGCTACAATGGTCATTAAGAGAAATAGCTGTGACCTAGAGGCTACTGAAGATGTACCAGAACCAGATCCTCTAAAGGGGTCAGGGATCTCAGAAAAAACCATAAGATGATCTGTGGAAGAGTTCACAAACACAGAAATAGAAGCTACCCCACCACGAAGGACAGGCTGCACCACTATGGGAGGATTGTCATTGGTATCAAGGAGGCTGACCCTCACAGAGGCACTAGAAACAAGCTGAGGTTGACCTTTATCTTCTGCTATTACCAAAAACTGAAAACTTGTCATTTGTTCATAGTCCAATGTAGTAGATGCTGAAATCTCTCCAGTGTCAGAGTCAATAGCAACCAGATGGGAAAAAGGAGATGCCTGAATGCGATAAGTGACTTCTCCATTTAAATCCAAGTCAGCATCATGAGCCTTAATAGTAATGAGATGGGAAGAAGGTAAATTATTCTCCCAAATGGAAATGTTGTACTTGCTCAACTCAAATATGGGTGCATTGTCATTGATGTCACTGATCTGAAGAGTGATCTGTTTCTTGGCTGTTAAAGGCTGATCCCCCTGGTCTTGGGCAAACAACATCAAGTGATATTCAGGCCACCTTTCCCTATCCAGAATAGCATTGGTCAGAAGCATATAAGTGTTACCATTGGTTCTTTTTAGTTGAAAATGTCCCTGAGTTTGGCTGAGAGAACAGTGAACCAGGCCATTGTCCCCAGAATCCAGGTCATTTGCTATCACTAGGGCAATGAAACTGTCCTTGGGAAGAGCTTCAGATATCACAGATGGTTGAGAGGCCCATGTGATATGTATGCTTGGGGAGTTGTCATTGACATCTAGAATCTTGATGAGTACTTTGCAGTGAGCTGGAATAGGGTTGGGACCCAAGTCCCTGGCCTGTACATCTATCTCATAAGCAGGGGTTTTTTCATAATCCAGGGGCTGACTCAAAATGATCTGACCTGTCTTGGCATCAATACTAAAGGTATCTTGGACATCTTGTGGCACATGCTTACTGAGGGAAAACTCAACCTCCCCATTTGGTCCTTCATCAGGGTCAGTAGCAGTGAGATTTATGAGAAGGGTCCCAGGGACTGTATCTTCCCTGACTTCTAAAGCTAAGGAGCTCTCTGCAAACATAGGGCTGTTGTCATTGGAATCCAAAACACTGACCTTAACTAAGCTGGTGCCTGACTTTGGGGGATCCCCATTGTCAAAGGCTGTTAATACCAAGTCAAAGGATGCATGTAGCTCCCGGTCCAGTTCCTTCACCACCACAAGCTCTGCATGTTTGCTTTCATCAGGTCCCAGGATCACCTCCAGAGCAAAGTGTTCACTGGGAGACAGTGAATATGAGTACAGAGTATTAGGGCCGGTATCGAGATCCCAGGCTCGGTCCAAGGGAATCCTGGTCCGAAGAGAGGCACTTTCAGAGATCTCCAGCTCCTGCTCTGCTTTGGGGAAGCGGGGGTGGTGATCATTGATGTCCAGCACCTGGATCTCCACATGGATCAAAGCTAAGCCTGCTGTGGCCAGCACATCGAAGGATATCAAACAAGGATCTTTCTGTTTGCAAAGCTGCTCTCTGTCGAGCCTCCTCCCAGTGATGAGTAAACCATCTTTAGAGCCAACCTGAATAGGGAGCACCTGAGGTGGCTGCAAAATCTGGAAAGCCCCTTCTTGCCTGCTCCTCTCCTCCCAACCCAGTTCTTTAGACAGTTTTCCTATCACTGTCCCATACGGCACTTCTTCTGAAACTTGGTATTTTACAGTGAGAGTGGCTATCTCCTGACTATCTGCTGAAAGAAAGAACCAGCACAAACTAGAGAACTGAAGCCATAAAAAGAATGCCATGCTTACCACCCTAACAAATGGGATTTGAAAGGGGATAAAGCCCCTTAGGGCTGGAAAAGTCCTCAGGTGTTTCCTGAAGGGTGGGTTGGCCTTGTCCTCTTGCCACCAAACTTGCTGGCATGATCGGGTCCCATAGTCAGATGCTGAAAGAAATAGCAAGATTTCCAGGCATGTCCATCTTCATTTGAAGAGAGCTGTGAACCCCAGGTTTGGAGAGAATCAAAGAAGGCTTCACTTTTGCATCAGTTCAGATATTTATGCAAAGGCTGGAGAAAGTCCAGCTGAAAAAAGGGGCTTTACCAAGTGAAATGGGATGTAGGGGATTCAGACCACAAATAGTTGCGAGGGCAAGGAAACAGAGAGGCTGCTTTTTCCTATGGAAACCCCACCTACAGGAAAGGGAGGCCTGTGAGTTGAAATGTCAGAGAAATAGCACTTCCCATGAAGGCTGAGCATGAGAATCCAGCACCAGCATCAGCTCAGGAGATCATCCGATGGGAATGTGCTATCCACATGGAACAGTGACTGCTCTGCTATTCTAGAAATCAATCCCTTGCCCTAGAGGAAAGGGTTATGTAGAGGTAGCCTTTCTTAGTCCATGTTGTTCTCCTTTCCATTGTTCGCATCTGCACCCCATGCCCCACTGCGTAGACTCTACTTCTGCCTTCCCCATAGAGTACTCTCACCTGTTTCCTACTGTGGCACACTGTTTTATGAGACTCACACTCTTTATAAACTCCTTTCTCTCTTCATTACTCTTCCCCAACTCCCAATCACATAGTTTCATTGTTCTTCCTATACTGTTTTTAATTCTTGTCTCGGGGATTCCCCAAGTCTTCCATTTTACAGTCTTTTCTCATCCTGTTTTATCTATCCTTTTTCTCCCTCTTTTCTTTCCTTAATTTCTTCTGCTTCTTAATTCTTTTTAAGATCAACTCTTCCATTGACCTCTGCCCCACCAACTCCCACAAATATTTTTCATTTGACTTTCGTGTAGGTATACCCACCCCTCACCTTTCCTACCTCTCTTAAGAGAAGGAAGAAAATAAGCATTTATATGTTCCCAAGTGTCAGTACTGTGCTAAGTGCTAATACTGTGCTAATACTGAGAGAGTATTTATCCCCATTTTTAAAGTTGAGAAAACTGAGGTAAAGTGATTTGTCCAGTGTTATATAACCAATATACACCTGAGACTCCATTTGAACTCAGGTTCCTGACTTCAAATCTAGAACTCTATCCACTGCACCACCAGCTGCTTCTAAGCAAGTTAGAAGGTTGTGTTGAGGAGTGGGCTCGGTGGAGAAAAAGCAGTATGTATGATTTTGCATTATTCCTTTGGAATAGGCTTATTTTTCATGACTTTCCTCCTCAATCTGAGGTATCTAGGGTCATAGAGGTTGATTGATATGGCAATAATCCCTCTCTAAATTTCCTGGATTCTATGTAACATATACACATAGTAAAGACTATCTTGCTTCTTTTCATTTTGTGTTACTTTCTTGCCCAGGTTGTTGATTTTTCATTTCTTCCTCCCATCCAAGAAAAGTGCAAATGCCCATTCCTACTCCCTATCCATTTTTTGACACAAGGATTATACATCTTGGATTTTCTTTAAAAAAGAAAGGAAAGGAAATATACATCTATGAGGCTTTTTGAAAGGAAGAACTTATGTCATATCATGTGTTCCAGTTCTTGGTTTCAGAAATATTAATCACTTTAATTGTAAGAACCAAGAAAAGGCTGCCTGCCACATACTCTTGTGTCCACCAAGGAGTTAGAGAGCAGATAGTGCTGTGTTCACTGCCATCTGCTGACCACAGGCTTTTATGACACTTCCACTATGTTGCCCAATTGCCATCTAGTGGCCAACGACTTAGAAAGAGATTGAGATAAGTTGAGTTCCTAAAATATTTTAGGTAAAGCCAGAATTGTTTTAATAAGCAAAAGCCTTGTCAGGGAACTGCTTTGAAGGAAATAGTACTTTGTATGTAAAAGTTCCAGTATGCTTATTTTTTAATCAACCTAATTACTTCATAATCATATGCTTTTATATGAGCAGTATCATCACATACTTATTATCTAGAGATATTATTTACTGTTGCTAGTGTCAGTGGGAAAAACGTATCTCACTTCCTTAAAAGCTTTTCTCAGATAATGAATACTATATCAAATCTCAAACACAAGATGGTCATATACCATTTTCTCTGATTTTAATTTTTTTAATTATAGAACAGATAAGCATGTTAGTTTTACAACCTGTATTTCTACCCAACTTTTTTACATCTCTCATTAAATGTATTATATGGTATTCATATATGTTGTTTTTTTCACATATTCTGCACTTTATATTTTCAATAGCACTAATGTTTATGGAACATGGCAAGCATTTGCATATATCTATACAGGTCTGTCAAAATGGGGGAAAAAATTTTAATACCTTGAATTTCCTTAACATTTAATAATAGGCCAGGCAGACAGGCAACAAATATTTATTTTTAATTGATTTAGGATTTTATTTTCCCCCAGTTATATATGAATTCAATTTAATCTTTTTGGTAAGGTAACAGGATTAAATGACTTGCCCGAGGTCACACTGCTAGGTAATTATTAAGTGTCAGAGGTCATATTTGAACTCAAGTCCTCCAGACTCTTATTCACTGCACCACCTAACTGCACCTGGAAGATGAATCTTCATCTGTCTCTTTATCCACCATACCATCTAGCTGCCCTTACCATAAATGCTGTATAGCAAACAAAGTTCTTAAAATTTTTTTTTTTAGATTTTTTTGCAAGGCAAATGGGGTTAAGTGGCTTGCTCAAGGCCACACAGCTAGGTAATTATTAAGTGTTTGAGACCGGATTTGAACCCAGGTACTCTTGACTCCAGGGCTGGTGCTTTATCCACTGTGCCACCTAGCCACCTCTTAAAAATATTTTTAACTTGAATCTTATCTTCCACTGTGCATTCAGCATTGTGCTGAATACTATACTGCTGAAAACCTCTCTGCCTTGCCACTCTCTTAAAACCAAGGGAGAAGTTGCTAGAATTTTAGTCTCTGCTAAGGGAAGATGATGAGACTGGACATCATCTCCTACATTCTGTACTTCCCAGACCTGGTGAAGGACCCACTGATATGAAATAATCTGTCAGCAATGTTTGTTTCATGCTCCATTTGAGATCCTTAAGGGTCTCAGAGTATGGGAACATGGATGCCAATGTGTACAGTTGTCAACAAGAAAGTGAAAATGAGGCTACTGTAAAATCACAGCAATGTTTCAAGTCAGGAAAGTTAACCAAGGATTGAAAGTTTGTACAAACAAGTTACAGGAATCAGGAGATAATCAACAGAAAGAAGGTAATAACATTAAGGGTGATCTGGAAAGACTTCTTGTCAAACTTGGGATTTTAATTGAAACTTAAAGGAAGTCAGGAGTCAGGCATCAGGAGGAGGAGAAAGAGAATTTCAGACATGACAGACAGTGAATGCCTAATGTCAGGAGATGGGGTGTCATATGTAAGGAATAGCAAGGAGTCCAATGTCACTGGTTCAGTGGATATGTAGAAGAAAGACTGGAAAGATTGTAAGGAGCCAAGTTGTGAAAGCTTTTAAATTCTCATCAGAAGATTTTATATTTAATCTTAAAGATGATGAAAAGTTACAGTGATGGAGATGTTATTACTAAAGAAGGGTGTGACATGGTCATTCCTGTGCTTGAACTGACATCGGAGCAGAGGATGGAGTGGACTGCACAGATATATCTATCAGACAATTGGAGATATAAGACTGGAGGTCAAAAGAGAGTTCAAGGCTGGTTAATTAGATTTTTAATTTTTATATTTGTACAAATATTTTATATTTGTACATTCTCAGGATAGGTTTCTTATAAGCTTATTTTAAGGTGTTATTACAAAGCAAATTTTTTTTTGCAAAGTAAATTTGAAAAATTCACACAAAAGGAAACAAAGATAAAACATTTGCTAAGTATGTCTCTGTGAATATTCAAGAGTTGACTCTGTTGATTAACCTTGTTATATATTCATCATCTTCAGGTGCCTTTATCATTGCATTGTTTTTAAATTGAAAGAGCTATCCATGAAATTCCTCCATCACATTTCTTTTTTAAAATTATTCATTCCTATTCAGCATCTTCTTCCCTGCCTATTGGGTCAACTTTTCTTATGAAAGAAAGAGCTGAGTTTAACTTTCACAGGGCCTGTTCTACCCATGCATGACCTTTCAGACAAAAAGACCTTTAGAAAGTGACTAATATTGAGAAATACTTTAATCCTGTATCTGGCACAGCAGGGTGAAGAGAGATTGTTGCGGGGCATTCACAAAAAATTTCCACTCCATCCCAGGGAGAGCTCCTTCTATCACACTTGTCTCCACCTCAGCACATTCCCTTGAGGCTTTTATTATATTGCAACATTCCTTTGACTTTTTTAATCAAATTACATAAATGAAAAATAACTACGATACTTTTGAGGAAGCACTTTGCAAACCTCAAAACACTATAAAATTTAACTCGTTATCATTATCATATTCCCGAAGACCTTTAATCATTGAATGAATGTTGCCTCTGTCAAACTGAGACTTGCTAAAGACCTTAAATTCCCACTGCATCCAATGCCATCTCCAGTCATCCTAAGACATATGTGATTACTGAATTCAGAAGGCTCTGGAGGGGAGAGTGAAGCTAGTGACTTTGCACAGTCCTCCCTCACTTAAATCCAATTTCATTTGCATATCATGGCATCACTTGCTGTCATGGTGGGCTTCAAGAATGAAGGACTAACAACAACTGAAATCCTATCTTCTCTGATGCTTTGTCATAACTGAGATATAATCTAAATGCTTTGTCAGCAATTTCAGGTCCCATCAAGCTGGAAAGGCTTCTACTGTGGGGTCAACAAGAAACTATTGTCTACTATTCAAGGACCAGTCTAGCTAAATTCAGAGACTTGACACCAATTTTACTACTCCAACTAATGAAGATACACATGATATATACATACATGTGTGATATGTTCATATACATATATGTACCTGAGGTTATGTTATATTCTAATATGCTATTATTTGTTCAGATTATATAAGTGATTGCAGCATTCCTAAAATTAACATGGAACTACCTCTCAGACTCGTTTGGACTGATCTTGATAAGACTTTGCCAAAAGAAACTATTGGATTTGGGTGGAGGTGAGATCTAGTGTCTCTTGAAGGGCTTGCCTCTACTCTGGACATGCTTCCTCTCTCTTTAGGACATGCCTAAGTTTCTTGCCCTTTTCTGGAAATATCAATGCCTCATACTTATTCAGTAGGTACTTTCCCCAAATCAATCCTGGCATCTCCTTTCTTAAGTCATAAGAGGTGGGAGGTCAATCAGCTGAGCTCAGGTGAGATCTGCTGCTCCCTGCCTTCATTCTCCCCTCCCCCCAGATTCACATCCTTTACTGTCAATTTGTATTCATGGAGAATTGTTTTTGAGTGATTCTGTATAGTTGGAGGAAATGGCCTCAGTTATCTCCCACACTTATTAGAAGTGAAAGAAGAGCCATATTTGATGATGCTAGTTCAAAGAGCAGTTTTGTCCATCATTTCCTCCCACTCACCACCCCATTTCTCCTCTTGATGTGGAGGAGGAATGTCTTGCCTGAGGTCTGGCACTCTCCCTGGTTGTATCCTTTCCTTGTTGTCCCTATCCTCCATTTTCCCTTCCCTGAGGTAGCTCTTTTTTGACATCTGCCCTTCTCTTGTGTGATGTAAGATGCTATAATCAAGGTCTCTTGTGCTACACATCTTTGGTTTACATCTTGATTCTGTTTTTGCAAGACTTCCTCAAAATCTGAGGTCATGAAGGCTTCTCTGCTCCAAACCAAGCACCAGATCCTAGGCCTTCAGTGTTTCTTGCTTTTAAGGAACAAATCAGTTATTGTATCCTGTTTTAACTGAGACCTAATGTTTGTGCTAGAGACTAAATTGGTGACAATATGCAAATATCTAGAAAGCAATATAAAATGAACATTACTGCAAAAGATTACTAGCAGGAAAGCTTCTAACATGCACTTTGTCCAGTCTCTTATGAATCTAAAGGTCATCTTTAGTATGAAGTGGAAAATAATTAGGTATGAAAAAATTAAAATCAAGAGAGAAAAGTCATAGCTGCTTTCCCTAGTTTCATGTATATAACCTTAGAACCAACAATTCATCCTTGAGACTGTGAAAAGGATAAAGATATTCCTTCTAATTTCCATTATTATTAAGGTCTCTGTATACTTTTTCAACATCCTCAACAATTTTTGTGTCTAGATCCATGCTTCAAATGGTCTTTACAATGACACTAAGAGTCTTTTAGACATAATGATCCTCTGAAGTGTCTTCAGCAGCTGTACTTGGGTATCTTCTCTTGAAATGATGTCACCTAGAGTTATTCCCTGTACCCCATGTATCACCCCATAAATGGGTCTCTGGTTTTGGAGTATAATGTGAAGGGAGAATTCCTAAACTTTTTTTCTGAGACTTTATTTCTCAGTTTACTCTGCATTCAGAATTCAAAGGAGATTTGCAAGTGGGTGTACATGGGGCAGCTAGGTGGCCCAATGGATAGAGCACTAATCCTGGAGTCAGGAGGACCTGAGTTCAAATTTAACCTCAGATGCTTAATAATTACCTGTGTGATGTTGGACAAATCACTTAACCCCATTGCCTTGCAAAAACCTAAAATGAAAAAAACCCTTCACAAGTGGGTGTACACACACACACACACACACACACACACACACACACTATACAACTCAACATCAGTATACACTGATTAGCTCTAAAAGGTATGCACGAAAAGGCATGTCCCTATTCCTCAAAGTGCTTTTTATTATACTAGAGAAAGACACCACCTATTACTAGTGTGTCCATTGGGTCAATGATGCTCCAGAGTGACTGATGACAAGAAGATCTGGTCACATGGCATTCTCTAATCAGGAGAACATGGCTACAAAACCCAGAGTTCCAAAGCTTGAGTAGTTTAGCTCCTCTACGACTTTGTTTTTGGAGGTCCAGTTCTAGGCTGCAATAAATGACAAGGTGGGTGGCAAGATAGCTTAATGGTCTGATTTAGGAATGGTCAGCAAGACTGTAAGCTAAAATCATGCTATCTCATAATCTTGAGAGTCTCTAAATTTGTGTACTAACCTCAGTTAATTATTGTCTAGAGTCAAAATGAGAATGGAAAAAACCTGCTTAACTCCTCAGTAATCTTTGTCAAAGACCCTTTTCCAAAACTTTGAGCTTGGTCTTATATCTCTTTAATCAATCAAACACACTGTCAGTGAGGACCAAGTTTACACACTATTAGGTACCAGCAATACTGAGAAGCAGAAGAATGTGGAAAAAAGAGCTGAACTTGGATTAATTATATAAATAAGGTATGTCATGGCTATCTATGTTGCTAAAAATCCCTCTACAAGAATAGTTTATTTTCTTTTTCTATCATGACAGATTTAGATTAATTCAATGATTCAGTGGTGCTGCAGCAAACATCAATGATTGTTCACAGTCCTTTCGTACCTTAGGGTTTAAAAGAATCCTATCCACTCAACACCACTATGAAGTAGTGGGCGTGCAAAGCATCATTCCCATTTCATAGATGAGGAATTTGACTTTTTGAGTGTTTAAATGACTTGTTCAGACTCAAGAGCCACACATTTGAAAGGTATTAACCTATGCAAGCCAAAAGACAGAATTCAAGTTGGAAACTTGAATCTTAGATGTGCTACTTTTAATAATCTGGGTCAAGGAACAGAACATGAAAGGCCAGCATAATATACTAAGAACTGTAATGTCCTTAGAATCAGAACACCTAAAATCTCCTAATTCTTAGGGTAATCAGATTGTGGATGACTCAAACATTTTCCTAAATTCCATCCTGAATTCAGTTCTGAACCATAGAAACTTCTCTAACCATATTCCCAAAAACAATTAAAATCTGAAAAGGAACATGGCCACTTTCAGTGTTTATCATTACTAACCAACCAAAGTGACAAAATTCCAACTTCAGGTGTTATCTTCAATTATCTTCATTCCCTGTGACATAACATGAAGTCATAATTAAACCTATGACTATGCCTGTCTTAGATAAATCCTTACAGGTTAACCTATAGACTCATAATGGCTCATGTAATCTCATGTACATGCATTTGGTAATGAAGGGTACAAGGAAGCATACCAATGACACAAGGATTGCTGTGTAATAATAAAGCTCTTCTGGCCTGTAATGGAGAAGGTATGAGTTCTTTCATGGGGCCCAGATACTTTTCTTTAGGCTAAATTATTTATTAATAGCACCTGGCTAAGCATTTTCATTTGGTTTCTATTCTGAATTCAGGAGAAGGCAAGGATTTTTTTTTCTTTTTGTCTACTCTGATAATGAAAATAACATTACTGAATTTGGTCAAATGAATTTCATTCTTCTGGACTTATTTTTCTTGGTTTTTGTTTCTATCGTAAGAGCTATATTTAAATTACTGACAAGTTTTTTTTTTGTTTTGTTCTTTTAGCTTTTGCAAGGCAATGGGGTTAAGTGGCTTGCCCAAGGCCACACAGCTAGGTCATTATTAAATGTCTGAGGCTGGATTACAGGCAAGTTTTTAATCAAACTTAAACTTGGAAAATTCAGATTTATAAAACACAATAGGAGATGTGTAATCATTTGCTTTGTAAAAAGGCTGATGCTTAGAGAAACACTAGCAAACCTCGGCTTTAGTCAGATCTTTAGATCTTTCTGGAGGCCTACATTATTCTTTCTCCTTAATTCCTTTTGTACTTTATATACTGCCCAATATAGCCCTTAGCCACTCATTATTTCTTGGGTATGACCATAGCCGAAGAATTCTAAGCTTCAAGTCTCCTTTTCTATCCCCAGAATTTTAGTTAGGAGATTTGAAGACAGACTCCTAGAGCACGCATTTGTGAAGTGTTGTTGCTTAGAATACTGCTTCACTATGGGTCCTAGCTTGTAACCCTAAGTGTCTTAATTTCTCTTTAGGACCAGTGGATATTAGTGTATAGTACTAGATGTCACCTGGGTTTTAATACATCAGATAGTTTTGTACTTGGAATTAGGAATCATTGGACTTGAATACTTTCTGATACTTAATAATATGTGACTATGGGGAGAGGCTAGGTGGCATGGTGGGGAGAGGCTAGGTGGCTCGGTGGATAGAGCACTAATCCTGGAGTCAGGAGTACCTGAGTTCAAATCCGACCTCAGACACTTAATAATGACCTAGCTGTGTGGCCTTGGGCAAGCCACTTAACCTCATTGCCTTGCAAAAAAAAAACTAAAAAAAATAGTATGTGACTATGTAATCAGTCACTTAATCCCTCTGAACCTCGGTTTCCTTATCTCTATAATGGGCATAAGTAACAGCATCATTATAAAAGTAACTAACATTTGCTTTGCTATTGTTATCGCGATCATTTTGCAGAAAGAAAAATTGTAAAGGCATAGAAATTCCTTGCTACTTCACAGGTCAAGGAGAACTTTCCCTTCCCCCAACTACAGGGACAAGATTCTGCAAAGAAAAGGGGTCTAAGCTCTGCGTGTGGCTAACTCCATTAGTGGTCCCAGTTCAATCTAAAGCTGTTTTGAGAGTTGGAAGGGATTTTGGTATTTACCTTCAAAAGGGTTTCTCAACCCAAACTGTGTTGCGTGTTTAACGTCAAAATATTGCACTGGGAATCGCTTGGGTCTCAGGGCGGGCCCGGCCGTGAAGGGCGCGGAGGCGCTGCGTGCTTACTGACCACCCCGGGCCGCCCCGCACCCCCTAGGCGGCGCAGAAGCTGGGGAGCCACGCCCTCCCCGCCCCCTCCTCCTTCCCTCTTCCTCCTCCTCTTCCTTCCCCGCTTCCCCTCTTCCGGCCCTTCCGGCTCTGACCGCCTCCACCCTGCAGGGGGCGCAGCCCGCGGAGCCTCGGCGGCTGCGCGGCGCCGGCCGGCCCCACCCTCCCCGCCCCGCCCTTGGCCGCCCCGCCCCATCCCATCCCGGCCCGTCCCGTCCCATCCCATTCGCGTTCGCTCGCTCGCTCTGTGGCTAAAGGAAGCCGCCTGCCGGGCCAGGTGAGGTGGGCGGCGGGGAGCGGAAGTCGCCGCCGACCTCCCGGCCGACCTCCCCGGGGGGGAGCGGGGGGTGGGGGCGCGCGAGGAGGCCGCGGGGTCGGCGGAGGAGGCGGCTCACGCGGGCCGCGGCGACCGCCCTGCACTCACCGGCGCCGAGGCGCGGGCCGCGCGGGCAGCCCGGCCGGGTGAAGGGGGAGGGGAGAGCGGGGCGGAACCCCGGGGCCCGAACTCGGGGCGCCGCCGGAAGGTGAGGGCGCCGGCCTGCGGGGCCGCCTCCCGGGCTGGGGGGAGGGGCTGCTGCTGCGGCTTCGGAGCCGCCGCCTCCTGCCCCCCCCCCCCCGTGTCGGGAGATAACGGAGCCCGGCGCCCCCGCCCCCCTTCGCAGGAGGGAGCCCCCCTCCTCCAGCAGCGTCAGGCGGTGCAGTGGGTGGAACGCCGGGCAGAGTCAGGGCACCCGGTGCCCCTGCGGCCTGCCTCAGTTTCCTCACCTGTAAGATGGGGATCACAACAGCACCGGGGGGCATAAAACACTTGCAACCCCCAAGATGCTAGCCATTATTACCCTTATTAAAGGATCACTTTCCTCACTGGATGACTGGCTTTAAAGGGAGGATAATTAACCCTTTTTTACCGGGCGCAGAGCTTCCAAAACACTTTTTTTCCTGTTTCTATTTTGTGAGGGAAACAGCTTAAATAACAAACTGTTCAGAATGAAACTCTGAATCCATCACTTCAGGCTTTGAATGCTTTTGGTTGGTACTTAATATTTCCTAGGTTCAGATGATCCAGAAAGCACCTTAGAGATCACTTTCTTTTTATAGAAACTCATTTTTTTTTAGGTTTTTGCAAGGCAATGGGGTTAAGTGACTTGCCCGAGGCCACGCAGCTAGGTCTTTATTAAGTGTCTGAGGCCGGATTTGAACTCAGGTCCTCCTGACTCCAGGGTGGGTGCTCTATCCACTGCAACACCTAGCTGTCCAGAAACTCATTTTCAATATGAGGAAACAGATCCAAGTCTGGACCCCCAGACCTGTTTGTAATTGCACTTGACTCTCATTCAGATCCCTTAATCTTTGCCCTATACCATCCTGGCCTCATTTGGTATCATTGTTTTACTTCTGTTGTATTAAAAATAAATCTGGTGCTTTGGAATGGGCTTGCATCAAGAGATGTGGACACTGTAATGGAGATGTTTTTTGAAGGCCCATGTTCTTTACCTTAAAATTTACTACAATACAGCAAAACCTTAAATAGAGTTGACAGATTTTTTTTGCCTGTTGATAAATTATTGCCAGTGAGAGGAGGTTGAGTCTCACGGAATCCTTTAAGCCCATTGAAATAGAGATTATTTTCATCTTAAATAGTATCACCCTACTGCCCACCCAAGCACCAAGCTTGCAGTTCTTGTTAATTGTAAGAATGATCTGGACAGGTGTGGAATTTGCAGTTGCTTAACTTCATTGAAAATAGCAGAAAGTTAGGGTGGTAGTATTTTTCTCTCTGTGCTGTATTTGGCATCTGAAACAGTAAATTACTATATTTTATTTTTGTATCAAATTGCTTCAAAGGAGGACCAGCAGCTTAGGTAATGTTTTTAGTGTAACAGTACTAAATACTTAATGAAATAAGAACCAAGAATAATTCTTTAACCATAACATCAGCCCTTAATTATATAACCTCCTGAGGTGGTTATTTTAAATATTCCTGCCTATTGATTGCTTAGCTTATTTTAAATTTTAAGATGGTAGATGGCTAGGGGCAGTTAGGTGGCCCAGTGGAGTCAGGTGTACCTGAGTTCATATCCAACCTCAGATAATAATTGCCTAGCTGTGTGATCTTGGGCAAGTCACTTAACCCCATTGCCTTAAATAAATAAAATTTTAAAAAGACCCTTAAAATTAATTGTTAGCAAAGTGTTTCACTTCTCATATAACAAAATTGTGAGGACATTGGATTAGGAATCTAAAGAAAACACTGTTAGAATTGTTTTATTTGTCAATTTTTCTCCAAGGAATTAAGAACATAACTGCCTAAAGGCAAAGAAGGGTATTGCAAAAAAAGAAATTGAAGTGTAGAAAGGCTCAAATTACTTAGTTAAATTGAATCTGGCAATTCCAAAAAGATTTAATCTAAAAATCTACACAATCTGTTGAAGAGAGAACCTTTTTTTAAAAATGCATTCAAAATTGATCATGAGTTCTTGATTTCTTCTGTTTGCTTCATGTTTGACTCTCAGAAGTGATTTATGTTACTGTAACATTATTAGGGAAGTTATAAATTCAAATCTTTTTCTTAGAGAAGCTCAAAGCTCTTCAACAACTTTCTTTCATTGATTCATGTTATATTCTTAAAATGTCAGGTATTTTCCAGAAACTTAGGCAAGGTAAATTATCAAAGAACTTCATTAGTGAATCTTTAATGTGCTTGACACTGCAAGATTACAAGGTCTAGGGGCGGCTAGGTGGAGCAGTGGATAGAGCACCAGCCCTGAAGTCAGGAGTACCTGAGTTCAAATTTGACCTCAGACACTTAATAATTACCTGTGTGTCCTTGGGCAAGCTACTTAACCCCACTGCCTTGCAAAAAAAAAAAAAAAAAAAAACCTAAGATTACAACATCTATGAAATTAGGTTCTCTGACTTTTTAAAAACAGTCTAATTAGGAAACTAACAAAGACAAAAACAAATCCTCTATTATTAGGAAGCATTAAGGGTCAGATCAGTGGTATTAGAGACTGTCAGTTTTGCCATTGTGTAACTCCTATTCAGAGGAGGTAAGAGGTCATTCTGATGCAATTGGAACAGAAAAACCTTTCTAGAAGGTATATGGGGGTTTGTAAATAGAGGGTCTTGGGAAAGTGATGAAATTCACACAAAGAAGAAATACCCTATGATCTTAAGTAGGATAACCTGGACTAATTGAGAATTTGTGGTTACTTGTGTGAATTGTACGGTATTTGAAAATAAGGAGTATTTTTTTTTACTGTTAACAATGTAAATTATTTAATGTAATTTTTTTCTAATATGTGCTATATCTGATTTTTTTATAAATTGAATGATTTTACTGTTTAGAAATCCTTTGATGAATATTTATGTGAATAACCACATTTTTCTTGTTTACTCAGGCTTTCATTTTGGATTAGCTTAAAGAGTTTACACCTGTGTGTATGTATGACTATGTAAACACATTTTGTTGATAGGAACGTGATTTATTCTTTGTGTATAATATATACATATATGATGCCTTAAAATAATTGCTAACAACGTATTTTTAAGTAGAGGACTAGTAAAACCTGTTGCTAATGAATAGATGGTAGACAGACCCCAGATCTTATTGTAATTCCTCTTGACTCTCATTCACTTCCCTTAATTTTCGCTCTATATACCATCCTGGCCTCATTTGGTATCATTACAATTATTGTGTTTCATCTCTTAATTTATTTAGCCCAATTGTCTATGTGGCAAATTCTTTTCTTATTTTTATTCAGGACACAAAAAAGACTGTTATGAAGCTAAGAATTGGTAGGACACACACACATACACTCTCTCTCTCTCAAGATTTTGTAGCTTTAATTATAATAATTCTCAAATAATCCCCATAGATGTTACATGTCTCCTGGGGGGGGGGGGGAGTGGAAAAGAAAAAAAAGTGAAAGGATAAGGGGGGAAAGGAGAGAGAAAAATTAAAGTGCAGCTGGGATTAAAGGTCAAATGAGTGCTTCAAAGTTTCACTTTATTGATAGCCTTTTGGTTCCTTTCCTCAAGTCATGACTTTCAAAGCCTAGGACAGTTAGGCAATATTTTTTTGCTGAAGAAAAGTAAGTTACAGGTTGGTAGTTTGAGCTTCTGTGTAGTGTTTCATTTAAAGGAAAGATAATAAGAATTCAGAATATAAGTTTTGAAAGAACCCTAATACCCACCACTTAAATTACTTGTTTTCTTCAAATGACAATTTAAGCAGAATATCTAATATAAATATTCCACAGTGCCAATCTTAGTTTTCAATTTTAGCAATTTCTTTTGGGTAATTTGCCAGAAAATACAAAAAATAAGAGGCACTCTCAAGGTTCCCAGACTGATAATGTCACTTACTATATTACTATATTAGATATCATTGAAACCTGCCTCTTAATACTATGTAGACATGTAGCTTGAGAATGATAACATTTCAATAAGGAATAATCTTGTCACAAATAA
The DNA here is from genome assembly GCF_037893015.1 of Macrotis lagotis. Classification (NCBI taxonomy): domain Eukaryota; kingdom Metazoa; phylum Chordata; class Mammalia; order Peramelemorphia; family Peramelidae; genus Macrotis; species Macrotis lagotis. The sequence goes on along the minus strand of NC_133658.1, from coordinate 410,262,846 downwards.
TTTTTTGCCCACATATTTGTGCTTTACATAATAGGTATTCTAAAAAGCTATATAGAGGATGATTTCTTAATCATGTCACTATTCAGAGACAATAGCAATGTGTTAAGATAGAGTCTACTGGGCAATTTAGACAGAAGACCTGTGTCCAGTGTCAGCTCTGTCACTAATGAACTATATAACCTTGTGTAAAATCCCCTTTCTAAGCCCTTATTTCCCTATTTGTAAAATTATGGGGAGAAGATTAAATAATTCCTGAGGGCTAGTTCAAACTGGGTCAAATTATTTAGGGGAACTCTGAGGTGAAACTTCTCACTGTATGAATTATTACTTCTGAATTTTCCATCTTTTCAGGATAGATTTTTATATATCCAGATTTTCTTAAAGTGAAAAGTACCAGTAATTGCAACAGTATTCCTAAATTTTTATTGCATATTTTGTCATTCAGTCATTTTGGTCAAATCCAATTCTCTGTCATCCTATTTGGGGTGTTCAAATATACTGGAGTGGTTTGCCATTTACTTCAGCTCATTTTACAGATAAGAAACTGAGGCAAACAGGGTTAAGTCAATTGCTCAAAGTCACAGAGCTAGTAAATGTCTGAGGTCTTCCTGATTCCAAGCCCTGGGATCTGTCCATTGTACCATCTAGCTGCATATAACTAACTATAGGACATTTCTGATTTTTTTGTTCTAAAAAATATTAGATGACAATTTGGAACATTTCATTTTCCCCACAAAAAATTGTATTATAAAGTTGTAAATTATAGCTCGGTTCCCACACAATCCCTGCCTGCCCTCCCCATTTAATCAATAATAAGTGTATTACTGATAGTATAGAACCAAGCACCATAAGCAGCAATTTTCTTTGGAAAATTTGTATACCTTTGGAAAAAGGTATAACACTATTTCTCTTACCCTTGCAACTTCCTGAGCTATGAGAATGGGTATCCCTCCCAACCCCGTTTTTAACTGATTTGGGTTGGGACAGGGATTTCAGACAGGGGAACTGCTCTGTAGCAGTTCGAAGTCTGTTCTGGCTCCTGGTATTCTCACTTATTTTCTTCTGAGGGACTCAGGAATTGGTTTCTTTCACTTCCACTGCCATTTAAGCTCTTGTTCCTCAAGAGTAGTCAAGTTCTCTTCCATGGTACCAAGCAGAACAAAAATTTTAGTCTTTTTTCCCAGTCTCGTCAGAAGCAAATGAATTATGCCTTTGACTTTTCTGAGTTTTTACTGCCAGTAGCAATGGAAGATTGGACTCTTTGTTAGTGAATTCCTTCTTTTTCCCCTCACTATAGAATCCTATAGAAAGACAGGGTATTAATATTGGGGGTGGGGGGGACAGCTAAGTGGCACAATGGATAGAACACTAACCCTGGAGTCAGGAGGACCCGAGTTCAAATTCAGCTTCAGACATTTAACACTCAACTATGGGTAGGTCATTTAATCCTTGATGCCTTAAAGAAAAGAAAAAATAATAATAATGGTGAATTTATGGGCTCACAAAAGAATGAAATGAGTTATCTACAATTTAGTACAATATGCAGATTTAGTTCTAATGAGATTTTGTGACAAAAACTTGACAAATACAGAATTATTTTGCTTGACTTATTACACAAGAGCTTCTGTGAGAAGGATTATGAACTGATGAATAAAGATTGAGCACTCCCAAAAAAGAATATCAATAAAAAATGCTATAAGTGTGCAGAAGAAAACATTCACAAGGGGACATACAAACAGCAGCTTTTTTACTACCATATTAAAAAATACTACCATATTCACTACCAAATTAAACACTTTTAAAAGTTACACATATAGTATGTTTACTATTTCATATAAAACCAACCATTTTACTCTTCTTTGATGTTTGTATACTGAAATGTAGGTACCCATTTGATAACTAAATTCACAATTTAAAAAAAGGCACAAGAAAAGTCTTGGGGGGGGGGGGTGAAGAATATGGAATTGTACCTTTAATTCCTTCCTTCTGTTGTTAGCTCTCTGATAACTAGAGACAAGAATCTGGAGAAAGGGATGGGGAGTTCCCAGGCAGCTGGGAGGGAAAGGAAATTCTTGTGATTATATTAAGTAGAGGAGTTATTCCTAGGTGGCAGTGAGTTTACTAGGGGTGTACTAAGTCATAAACTGTTTATAATGGATTTTTTTTTTTTTTTAGTTTTTGCAAGGCAATGGGGTTAAGTGGCTTGCCCAAGGCCACACAGCTAGGTAATTATTAAGTATCTGAGGCCAAATTTAAACTCCGGTACTCCTGACTCCAGGGCTGGTGCTCTATCCACTGCACCATGTAGCCGCCCCTATAATGGATTTTTAAAAACCTTTTTTTTTTTTGATAACCAGTGTCAATTTGGTACTAGTAATGTCTCCCTTTTCTATTTTTAAATTCCTTGGTGATTTTTTTAAAATATGTAAAAATAAATTATTTATTGACTCCTAGTGATAGATACCAGTTTATACTATGATACAGAGTAGTAGGAGACATACTAACCCTTTTACGAGCATAATAACATATATTGTAATTGCTGATTATTCTAAAATTGGTTCTCATAAAACCAAATTAATCAAAGCTGGCAACAAGCAACAATTTCTAATGTAGCTGTTTTTGAGATAAGGAAATATGGTAATATTATACCTGCCATGTTTTCATCCTTATACAAGATTTACATGGTTTATTAATTGCTTTGCAATTGTGTAGGGGCTTTCTTTTACACTCTTCAGCCTTACTGCTATAAGTGAATATCTTTAACTCCACAGAAAATTAAATGTCGTCAGAAGACCGAGAAGCCCAGGAGGATGAATTGCTGGCCTTGGCAAGTATTTATGATGAAGATGAATTTAAAAAAGCAGAGTCTGTTCAAGGTGGAGAAACCAGAATCTGTTTGGATTTGCCCCAGAATTTCAAAATATTTGTGAGCGGTGAGTCATGTTTCTTTTTTTCTAAATGCAGCGTTTTGATGCCATCAATATAGCTGGAGATGTTGGACATTTTTAGAAAAGTGGTTAACCACTCTGCATGTCTCTTTGTTAACCTAAATAACTTTCTGCATGTCTCCAGAAAACTTAATTAAAAGAGATGAATACAATTTTAGTTGTTCTTTCATTGAATAACAAGTAGGATTTCCAGATAGTTTATACTTCTCATAAAATGATTTTTTAAATTTTTCCTAACTCCAATTGCAGTAATTTTTCTTTAAAAACAAAAGTAGAAGTAGGGATGTCACATACATCTCAGAAAGATCTCAGGTACTTTTCCTCCAAAAGTTATTACAGTATAGAGGAGAGTTGGAGAAAAGGAAGTAAGGTAACACAAATGAAACTTTGGTTGTGGAAATGACCTGCATAAGCAAGATATCCTCTGGATAGAAGATCAGTGTGTTAGCACATATTAATCTAAGTGGACTGTGACTCCTGGCCCCAGTTAATCTCATTGCTTCATACAACTATTCAATAAGAATAGCTATTTCCCTTTTCTCTGAATTTTTTCTTTAATTTTCTCTTGTTAAAATAGTGTGTATAATTTGATGACTCATTAAAGTTGGAATCCCATCAAGCAGTCTATACTAAAGTAATTTATATTTTTACTAAATAGATCATGTGCTTTGCTTGATTTTTAAAGGTTCATTTTCCCCCCCTGAATGGAAAACTAAAACTTAGAGGACCAGGGATAGAGAGACTTAAACAAAGGGAACTAAGAGATTTCTCTTTTTTTGGGGGGAGGGGGAAATCCCATTTTCTTTCTTATATTTCCTCTACCACTGATCTTCCCACCCCTTTCCCTTCCATCCCACCAGTGCATTATTTTGCACACTGGAGCACTCAAATATTGACTGATCCTTGAATTCCCTGTTTTGGTTCAGGCAATCCAACGGAATGTCTTCAGAATGGTGGCTTTGAATATACAATTTGCTTTCTGCCTCCACTTGTGCTGAATTTCGAACTTCCACCAGATTATCCATCAACCTCCCCTCCAGCATTCACCCTCAGTGGCAAATGGCTTTCACCAACTCAGGTTAGGTTTGAAATTTACTTTTTATTATCCATTTTCAGGAACTTGAATATTTTCCTTCTGATGTTCACCTTGATGGGCATTAAAGAAATTCAGTATAATAAAGAGCAGCATTTTACTTTTTTTTTTTACCTTTATGAATCCTGCTGTTAATAAGAAACTGGATATACTGAACTAGGAATCAGGAGACCTAGGTTCTAATTAAAACTTTGCTAATTATGATATCTTAGGCAAGTCATTTAACCTCTTTGGGGCTCAATTTCCTCATCTGTAAAATGAGAGGTTTGGACTAAGTGATGATTGTATGATCTCTAAGGTTGCTTTTCTACTCAAATCTGTTACTCTGTAATTGAAAATACTTTTGTTTTAGGAGGTAGTTGAAGTGTTTTAATCTTTTAATGTAATGTGCACCCATCATAGATTGCAGTAGAAATAATTAGAAATCAAGTGTACTGTTTCTCTTTTCTCATCTTGCAGTTTTCTAATTTTACCCATATTAAAATTGAAAAAATATGCTTTCTCTAAAGTTAATAATCTGTCTTTTTTTCTTAGAAGTTAGTGCCCCTCTTTTGCATTTGTTTCTCAGCTAAAAGGGTTTTTTCTTTTCAAAAGAAATCTCATTTAGTTTGCAAAGTACTAAAAATTCAGTTTATGTTATAACATAGTCTTTTGCAAACTAAATGAGAATCAAATTTCTAAAGTAAACATAAAAGAAGCTTCATTTCATTTTTTTTACTCTTTATAGAAATAAACATTTCTTAACTGTATTCAAATTATAAAAGCAGTAATATTAGGTTCTAGAAGATATCTAAATATCTCCAAAGTATCTTTAAGGCCAAATACCTCGTATTAAATGCCTGTTTTTCCTTTGCAATTTATGTTCTTTTTCTAACAACTCCATTCCATTTTTGGGTGAAGAAAAAAGATAAGCATAATATAAAACATCTAGGCACAGATTTTGTCAAAATCCTTTTGAAGATTGATAGGCTAAGAATGTTAAGAGATAAGCTATCAGTAGGGTGGCTAGGTGGCGCAGTGGATAGAGCACCAGCCTTAGAGTCAGTAGTACCTGGGTTCAAATCTGGTTTCAGACACTTAATAATTATCTAGCCCTATGGCCTTGGGCAAGTCACTTAACCCCACTGCCTTGAAAAATCTTAAAAAAAAAAAAGGAGAGAGAGAGAGATAAACTATCATATGCTGAGTGCAAAGAATAAGAAGCGTACCCATTTTTCATTGTTGATCATGTTGTTTTCACCTTCTCCTATCTGCTCTTTAGAATATCATTAAATTATAACAATGTCTATAGAAAATGAGAGGAAATGCTTTAAGATTAAAAAGGCCACCCTAGACTTATTTTTTAAAAAAAGGTTATTGTGCTTTTAAAATTAAAAAAAAAGTATTTTAAGTTTTAATATCTGAGCTAGTTGCAGAGCTTTAGTAAATCATATCATAAAAAATAGTGACTTGAGTCTATACTGCCTGGCAACTTGGTAACAGCATGTAAGTAATTGGAATAGAATTAATTTAGTTTGTGCTGTTATAAAAAGCTCAATGTATACTTTACATTATTTTTAATTGTATAAGTGCTTTAAAATAATTATTTTAAATCAGTACAATGATAAATTAGTAGGGATACAGGAAATAGAAGAAAAGAGAGGTAGAGAAGGGCAGACAGGAAAATTGGGAGTTTATTGTTTTTATAACATGCCCGTACTCTACATATAAGGTAATTGTAACAACAGGCTTCTTTCAGATGAAAAAAATCCATTTTTAATTTCCGTTCCTTTGACTTTGTTTATAACTTTCATTGTTTTTTTTTTACTTTTTTTTGCAAGATAATGGGGTTGAGTGACTTGACCAAGGTCATACAGCTAAGTAAGTATTAAGTGTCTTAGGCCCAATTTGAACTCAAGTCCTCTTGACTCCAGGGTGGGTGCTCTATCCATTTCACCACCTTAGCTGCCCCCTATAATTTTTAATTGTTTAGACATCCAAAATATCTATTACAAAATATATTTTTAGTCTTATAATTCTATATATGATGCTTTGATTTCTGAGCACTATATATCATGATCGAGTTAACAGTTGAATTTGTTTAGTCTGAGGTAGCAGTAATGAGGAATTAAAATGGGTTTCCCTCTTTTCTCCCTAAATTTATGGGCAGACCAACTATCTTTTTGGAAGTGTTAAGAGAAAAAAAAGAAAGAAAGAAGGGAATTGGAAGAGTTAAGATAATCAGATGGGGCAGTTAAATGATTCAGTGAATGGAGTGCTGGGCATGAAATCAGGAAAACTTTAATTCAAATTTGGCCTAGGTACTGCCTAATTGTGTGAACCCTGGGTAAGTCACTTAACCCTATTTGCCTCAATTCCTTATTTATAAAATGATCTGGAGAAGTATCTTTGCTAAGAAAATCTCAAATGGGGTCACAGAATTAGACACCACTGAACAGCTACATAGTTAAGGAGATGATCATCTTATTTTGTGGTTCAAAAAGCAGTTAGCTTTTTGATTATTAGTAATTATGACATCTCTATTACATAAATTAAGCACCAGCAACAATCTAAGTTTTTCTTAAGGGAAATAAGTTTGGGATTTTCCTGTCCCTTTTCAGTCAGTATTAATTTAAATGAACCAAGATTTGTTTGCCTTTTTAAAAAAGAGAAAAAAAAGCTACTTGTTACTCTAACTTTGTTATGTACTTTAGAGATCTGTGTGGGGAGACATATCTATCTGCCTTTCAGTCTAAATAGACCCTATTTTTTAAGGAGAAAAAAAATCAAATAATTTTTAACTTGATTCTTTGACATTTTATGTAACATTCAAGCTGCACTGACCTATTTTTGTGCCTGCAAAATTGATCTAATTCTTTTTACTAACTTACTTTTGTTTTAGACACATATAGGTTAGTAAAATAAAGCCATAAATCAAAAAAATGCACTTGACAAAACAAGATTGTTCCTTTAGTCATTTCCCTGTTATACATCAATATATAATTATGATAATTTAATTTTTACAATTTGGATGTTTTAACCTATTTCATTACTAATCATAATGCAGATGAATCTTTCCATTGTGCAAGGAGAATTTGTCAACTATTCCAGGATATATATAAAAGAGCTAGGACAATAAAGGCTCTGAAGTACTCTAGACCTAAATCTTAGCCTTTTTTTGGAACATGTAGCATGTCAGATGATTTCTATAGTAAATCTGTAATTTTGGCATATTCACGAATTTTTTGTTTTAAGTTGCTTTGAATCTTAAACTTTGTTATATTTAGATGCAAAGGGCTTACTCTTCAGAGAATTAATTGATGATGATGAGATTTTTTTTTTTACAGCATGTCACAGCTAAAGAAAATGATGATATAGAAAAGGAAAATCATTCTGAGTCAAGAGTTAGTTGTTTTTTAATAGCATTTTTATTTATGTGCTCAATGATGTTACTTTTTTGTCGTAGCTAACTGCTCTGTGCAAGCACTTAGACAACCTGTGGGAAGAACATCGTGGCTGTGTGGTCCTGTTTGCCTGGATGCAGTTTCTCAAGGAAGAGACTCTAGCATACCTGAACATTGCCTCTCCCTACGAGCTCAAAATGGGCCCCCAGGGGAATGTACAGAGCAGGACATCTCTGGCTTCTCCTAACACAGAACTAGATTTTGGGGGGGCAGCTGGCACTACAGTAGACCAGGAAGAATTTGTGGATGAGAGAGCTGTGCAGGATGTGGAGTCCTTGTCCAGCCTGATACGGGAAATCTTAGACTTTGATCAAGCTCAGCAGAAAAAGTGCTTTAACAGTAAGATGTACCTGTGCAATATCTGCTTTTGTGAAAAATTGGGCAGCGAGTGTATGTACTTCCTGGAGTGTAGGCATGTCTACTGCAAAGCCTGTTTGAAGGACTACTTTGAAATCCAGATCAGGGATGGCCAGGTTCACTGTCTCAACTGTCCAGAACCAAAGTGCTCCTCTGTTGCTACTCCTGGCCAGGTAATGGATTGTCTTTTGGGGAGCCTCTCTCTTTTCTCTGACCAGAAAGCAAGTATAATTAGAGTCTCTATTGTAATTATCAGGATCATTTATTACCTAAAGCCCAAAAAATTAGTCCATTTTATTCATCTGAAATAATGTGCTATCATTTTAGTTAAAATGAACTCAAAGGCTGCCTAGAGTGGACTTGTAATCAGCTTGACAAAGAAATGAGTTACTGTGTAAACTTTAGTAACTTTTAAGTCTGGTTCTGGGCTTACATTATCATTTGATGATCTTCTAATCCGCCTCTGAACTAAGCATGTTGAGTTTAAGAAACCCAAAGAAGCAATGCTTTGTGTCTTTGCCCTTCTGAACATGAATCAGTATCTTGATATGAAGGTGAAAGAGGGTTTTAACACATTTCTGAGCAGCAGACTCATGAATTCTGAACCAGAATCCTAAGGATTTCCTGATAATCCGGGGTCAGTGACAAAATGAGTGTGTTGCATCAATCAGATATTTCTTCCTTCTCCTTATAGGTCAAAGAACTAGTGGAAGAAGAGTTGTTTGCACGTTATGACCGCCTTCTTCTACAGTCGACATTGGACTTGATGGCAGATGTAGTATATTGTCCCAGGCCATGCTGTCAGACTCCGGTCATGCAAGAACCAGGCTGTACCATGGGCATCTGTTCCAGTTGCAATTATGCCTTCTGTACACTTTGTAAAATGACTTATCATGGAGTTTCTCCATGTAAAGTAACTGCAGGTAATTATATTAATTTGGAAACGGAATTGAAAAAGATTGTTACAGCTTTAGGGGGGGAGGGAGTGTAAAAGAACTATTCGTTTAAGTTGACTTCTAGAAAAAAAATTTTGCTTATTGATATAGCATAATCTAGAGTAAAGATAGGGAATTTAAACTTAGGCCGTGGCAAGTTTTCTAAAATTGACAGTCATGTGGCATTATTCTTAACAAATAAAATTTGTTCAAATATGAAGGGAAGTTCTTATGATCAGATGAGCTTCCTAGTGTCATGATTAGTCCCATCACAATTATTTTCACTATGATTTCCAGAAGACATTGGGGGGAAGAATACTACATTAGACCCTAGAAAGATTTCTAAAGCAAAATTTTGGTAATGTCATCTGGAAAGGAAAAACAGAGGTAGTTATATACTGGACATAATATAGAACAGAAAGGATATTTCTTAAATTGTATTAAGTAGATTTTGTGTTCTATGATCTTAAGCTTAAAATCAGGTAAGTTGAATTTTTTTATTCCTATTTTTCCTCAAAATCAACAAAATTACAAAATTAACTCAAGTACCTATGTTATCTTTTACTTATGTGCGTCTCATTTTTTTCGCCTAGAGGTGGAAGCTAAAGCTTACTTTAATTCTTTCAGCTTGCTATTCTGAGGTAGAGATAGATGGAAACTGGATACAGGGAAGTCTAGGATATTAATAAAATTGAGAAGTGTAAAATTCCAATGCTATTAATTTATTACCTTTATTTTGAGATTATAGGCATAATCATGCTAAAGTAGAAATGTCAAGGAAAAAGGAAAATGTTTCTAATTATTAGTGGTAGGGAACTCACAGGGGAAAAAATGTTAGATAACTAATTCTGCTAGCTTTAGAATGAATGAAAGTGGATAATGTAGTTAAGCAAAAGCCATTACATTAACATAGTAGCTTGAAAAGGGGCGGCTAGGTGGCATAGTGGATAAAGCACCGGCCTTGTAGTCAGGAGTACCTGGGTTCAAATCTGGCCTCAGACACTTAATAATTACCTAGCCCTGTGGCCTTGGGCAAGCCACTTAACCCCATTTGCCTTGCAAAATCCTAAAAAAAAAAAAAAGACTGAAGCTTTTGAAAGATTTGAATAAGCAAGATTGCTGAATTTATTTTCTTTTTTTAATTAATTTTTATTAAAGATATTATTTGAGTTTTACAATTTTCCCCCCAATCTTACTTCCCTTCCTGCTCCCCCCCCCACGGAAAGCAATCTGTCAGTCTTTACTTTGTTTCCATGTTGTACCTTGATCCAAATTGAGTGTGATGAGAGAGAAATCTTATCCTTAAAGAAGAGAAGTCTAAGAGGTAACATGATCAGACAATAAGATATCTGTTTTTTTCTAAATTAAAGGGAATAGTCCTTGAACTTGGTTCAAACTCCACAGCTCCTTATCTGGGTACAGAGGGCACTCTCCTTTGCAGACAGCCCAAAATTGTTCCCGATTGTTGCACTGATGGAATGAGCAAGTCCTTCAGGATTGATCATCACTCCCATGTTGCTGTTAGGTTGTACAGTATTTTTCTGGTTCTGCTCATCTCACTCAGCATCAGTACATGCAAATCCTGTCCCTCCTGGTTTCTAATAGAACAATACTTTCCCATGACATACATATACCACAGTTTGATAAGCCATTCCCCAATTGAAGGACATTTACTTAATTTCCAGTTCTTTGCCACCACAAACAGGGCTGCTATAAATATTTTTGTGCAAGTAATGCTTTTACCCTTTTTCCTCATCTCTTCAGGGTATAGACCCAGTAGTGGTATTGCTGGGTCAAAGGGTATGCTCATTTTTGTTCCCTAGTTTAGGCACAGTTCCAGACTGCTCTCCAGAAAGGTTGGATGAGTTCACAGCTCCACCAACAGTGTAATAGTGTCCCAGATTTCCCACAACCCTTCCAACAATGATCATTATCCTTTCTGGTCATATTGGCCAATCTGAGAGGTGTGAGGTCGTACCTCAGAGAAGCTTTAATTTGCATTTCTCTAATAATTAATGATTTAGAGCATTTTTTAATATGACTATGGATTGCTTTGATCTCCTCATCTGTAAATTGCCTTTGCATATCCTTTGACCATTTGTCAATTGGGGGATGGCTTTTTGTTTTAAAAATATGACTCAGTTCTCTGTATATTTTAGAAACGAGTCCTTTGTCAGAATCATTAGTTGTAAAGATTGTTTCCCAGTTTACTACATTTCTTTTGATCTTGGTTATAGTGGTTTTATCTGTGCAAAAGCTTTTTAATTTAATGTAATCGAAATCATCTAATTGGTTTTTGGTGATATTCTCCAACTCTTCCTTATCATAAACTGCTTCCCTTTCCATAGATCTGACAGGTAAACTAGTCCTTGATCTTCTAATTTGCTTATAGTATTGTTTTTTATGTGTAAATGGTGTAACCATTTGGATCTTACCTTGGTAAAGGGTGTGAGGTGTTGGTCTAATCTAATTTTCTTCCATACTAACTTCCAATTATCCCAGCAGGTTTTATCAAAGAGGGAGTTTTTATCCCAATAGCTAGATTCTTTGGGTTTATCAAACAGCAGATTACTATAATCATCTCCTGCTTTGGACCTAGTCTATTCCACTGGTCCACCACTCTATTTCTTAGCCAGTACCAAACAGTTTTGATGACTGATGCGTTCTAATATAATTTAGATCAGGTAGGGCTAAGCCACCTTCTTTTGCACTTTTTTTCATTAAGCTCCCGGCATTTCTTGACTTTTTATTTCTCCATGTGAATTTACTTACAATTTTTTCTAACTCATTAAAGTAATTTTTTGGAATTTTGATTGGTAGGGCACTAAACATATAGTTTAGTTTTGGTAGAATTGTCATTTTTATTATATTAGCTCTACCTATCCATGAGCAGTTGATATTTGCCCAGTTATTTAAATCTGTTTTAATTTGTGTGAGAAGTGTTTTATAATTGTTTTCAAAAAGATTCTGAGTCTGTCTTGGCAAATAGACTCCCAAGTATTTTATATTGTCTGAGGTTAATTTGAAAGGGATTTCTCTTTCTAGCTCTTCCTGCTGTATCTTGCTAGACATATATAGAAAAGTTGAGGATTTATGAGGGTTTATTTTTATAACCTGCAATTTTACTAAAATTGCTAATTGTTTCCAGTCATTTTTTGGATGATTTCTTGGGATTCTCTAGGTAGACCATCATGTGATCTGCAAAGAGTTAGAGTTTTGTCTCTTCCTTCCCAATTCTAATTCCTTCAATTTCTTTTTCTTCTCTAATTGCTGATGCTAACATTTCTAATAACAATATTGAATAGTAGTGGTGATAATGGGCACCCTTGTTTCACCCCTGATCTTATTGGGAATGCCTCTAGCCTCTCCCCATTGAATATAATGCTTGTTGATGGTTTCAGATAGATACTGCTAATTATTTTAAGGGACAGTCCATTTATTCCTACACTCTCTAGTGTTTTTATTTTTATTTTTATTTTTATTTTGCAAGGCAAACGGGGTTAAGTGGCTTGCCCAAGGCCACACAGCTAGGTAATTCTTAAGTGTCTGAGACCAGATTTGAACCCAGGTACTCCTGACTCCAGGGCCAGTGCTTTATCCACTACGCCACCAAGCCGCCCTTCTCCAGTGTTTTCAATAGGAATGGATGCTGTATTTTGTCAAAAGCTTTTTCAGCATCTATTGATAAGATCATATGATTTCTAATAGGTTTGTTGTTGATATAATTGAATATACTAACAGTTTTCCTAATATTGAACCAACCCTGCATTCCTGGAATAAATCCTACTTGATCATAATGTATTATCCTAGTGATAACTTGTTGTAATCATTTTGCTAAGATTTTATTTAAGATTTTTGCATCTATATTCATCAGGGAAATAGGTCTATAATTTTCTTTCTCTGTTTTAACTCTTCCTGGTTTTGGTAACAGCACCATTTTGGTTTCATAGAAAGAGTTAGGCAGAGTTCCATCTGTCCCTGTTTTTCCAAAGAGTTTATGTAGAATTGGAACCAATTGTTCCTTAAATGTTTGGTAGAATTCACTTGTGAATCCATCAGGCCCTGGAGATTTTTTTTTAGGGAGTTCAATAATGGCTTGTTGAATTTCTTTTTCTGAGATAGGGTTGTTTAGGTATTTAATCTCTTCTTCATTTAACCTGGGCACCTTATATTTTTGTAAATATTCATCCATTTCACTTAGATTATCAAATTTATTGGCATAGAATTGGGCAAAATAATTTTGAATTATTACTTTAATTTCCTCCTCATTGGTGGTGAGTTCACCTTTTCATTTATGATACTAGCAGTTTGGTTTTCTTTCTTTTTTTTTAATCAAATTGACCAGAGGTTTACCAATTTTATTGGTTTTTTCATAATAACAACTTTTGGTTTTATTTATTCATTCAATAGTTTTTTTGCTTTCAATTTTATTAATTTCTCCTTTAATTTTTAGAATTTCTAATTTGGTATTTAATTGGGGATTTTTGATTTGTTCTTTCTCTAATTTTTTTAAGTTGCATGTTTAGTTCATTGATTTCCTTTTTCTCCACTTTATTCATGTAAGCATTTAGAGCTATAATATATCCCCTGAGAGTCGCTTTGAATGAATCCCATAGGTTTTGGTATGTTGTTTCATTATTATCATTATCTAGGATAAAATGGTTAATTCTTTCTATAATTTGCTTTGAATTTATTTTCAAATTTAAGGTCATTTGAGTTCCCTTGTGAGTTCTATTTGAGTGAAATCAAAATTGGGGAAGCAGAGTGGTTTAGTACAACTAGGCTCTGGTACCAAAGGCCCTTAATGAATATAATAGTCCACCCTGACATCATCTTTTTCATAAAGCCTTTCCTGATTTCCCCCACCCACTAACTCCTACCAACAAGTGTATTCAACTACTTCATATATTTTTGTATTTATTAAATCTTATATTAGTGCTAAATATGTATCATGTGTACTTTGTTCTCACAGCAACCTCTAATCCCTCAGCCCTTCAATTCTTTCCCAGGGTATTACCTCTGTAATGGCAATATTCTCCTCCCCTGTTTTGTTGTTGTTTAGTTGTTCAGTCATATCTGACTCTTCTAGAACATCCCATGGGGTTTTCTTGGCAAAGACACTGGAGTTTGCTGTTTCCTTCTCCAGTGGATTAAGGCAAGGGTGGTTAAAATTAATAGTGATTAAATGACTTGCTTGCCCTGACTCACATAGCTGGTAAGTGTCTGAGACAGATTTGAACTCTGCTCTTTCTGACAACAGGCCCAGCGTCCTATCCACTGAACTAGCAGCTGACCTCAGGTTAAGTGACTTGCCCAAGACTTCTTGGCCCTTAGTAAAAGTTTTAACTACATTATTTTGTTCTCTTAATTCCCTTGTTCCCTTATCTATTCAGTCAATAAGCATTTATTGAGACTGCTGTGTGCTAGACACTGAACAAAAGTTCTGGGAATACAAAACAGACAAAAGACAATCCCCTTCTTCTGGAAGCTCACAATTTAATGAGTGAGACAATAAGAAAACAAATATGTACAAACAAGCTATTTACAGGATAAATAGAAAAGAATTCAAAGAGAAAGTCACTAGAATCAGAAAGGTTTGGGAGAGATTTTTTTGTAGAAGATAGGATTTTATTTGGGGCTTGAAGGGAAAACAGGATGGGGGAGATGAGGAAGGAGAGCATTCTAGGCATGAGGAACACCCAAAGAGAATGCCTGGAGCCAAGAGATGGAGTGTCTAGTTCTTGGAACAGCCAAGAGGCAAGTGAACCTGGATCAAAGAGTATTTGTAAGAGGTCTGGACAGGCAGGAGTGAGGGGAGGTGAAAAGGGCAGGGCAAAAGTCATGAAGGAATTTTGTATTTTATTCTGGAAATATGAAAGAGAGACACTGGAGTTTGATAGGAAAGTGATATGGTTTGATCTGGGAAATGAAAATTGTTTTGGTGACTGAATGGAGGGTGAATTGGAGTGGGAAAGAGAGAGAAAAAGGAAGCGCTACTGGCAGGCTATTGCAATAGTCTGAGGTTATACCTCAAGACAATGTGGTAGCTATTTTAGAGAGTAGGGGGTGTATTTGAGAGATGTTGCAAAGATAAACAGGTCTTGGCCACAGGACTCCTAAGTCAGGAGTTTGTGGGACTGGGAGGAGTAGTATCCTTGATAGTAATAAGGAAGTTGGTTGAGGGGTGGGGGAAAGTTTTTTTGGGAAAAATATTGCTGATGCTCCTCTACCAAGCTTCAACCTTGGATTCAATCTTCTGCCTTCTCTTCTAATTTACTGCTGAATAGAGCTGGAGAAAAATCATGAAACTGCTTACTGGGTCTACTATAAATAATGTTATACAATCTCAACTGGATCCTTGGTTTTTTGTTTTTTAGTTTTTGCAAGGCAAATGGGATTAAGTGGCTTGCCCAAGGCCACATAGCTAGGTAATTATTATTAAGTGTTTAAGGCCAGATTTGAGCCTCTGGTACTCCACAGCCAGTGCTCTATCCATTACGCCACCTAGCCTCTGGCACCTCGATCCTCATTGTTAATCACCTATCCCACTCATTTAGCTTTTCCAAACTTTTTTTAATCCCTTCTCAGAAGTCCCATGACTCAGCCCTCCTCTTACTTTGTTAAGTGACACTTTGCTGAGAAATTGAGACCATTGTCTATGCCCCCCCCATCCTCAAATCTTTTCCTTTACCCTGGTTTCATACACAGATGTGGCCTTTCTCCTTGCTAAGACAAACCCCTTAATGTACCAGTAATTCTATTCTATTACATCTTTAAAAGATTGCTTCTGTCATTCCTATGAGCTTAAGTTTCTCCCTGTCTTCTATTTTCCTAGTGCTTACATGTCCATGTCTCCTCTATCTTCAAAAACTTTTCATTTTATCTGTCCATATCCATTAGCCATTGCTCTGTTTGTTTCTCCTACCTTTTGTGGTTAAACTTGAGATATTCTATAATCACTTCTTTTCCTGTCGCTTTAAGCTCTTTGTAGTCTAAATCACTGGACTGAAACTACCCTTTCCATAAGTAACCAATAATTTCTGAGATATGGGGAAGGGAAGCCATGGGTTTAAATGACTTGCCCAGGGTCACACAGCTAGTTAATGTCTGGGGTTGAATTTGAACTTAGGTCCTCCTGACTTCGGGGCCTGTGCTGTATCTACTGAGCCACTTAGTTGCTAGTGATTTCTTAAATTACATCAAATGAATAGCCTTTCTCAAACCTCATCCTCCTTGATTTTTCTATAAGCCTTCCACATTTTTCTATAGCCTTTCTCTTTCTAGGTTTTCATGACGCTGCTTTCCCCTGGTCCTCCTCCTACCAGTCTTATTACTGTTTCCTTTCCTAGATCTTCCATTTTTCTCAAAGGTTCTCTCCTGACCCCTCTTTTTCCTCTATTATTATTTCACTTTCTGAAAGTCCTATATACTTATCTCCCTGCAGATGGTCAATTTATCCAACTCTTACCTGACTTCATTTCACACCTCCAACTGCCAAGTAGATGTTTTGTAGACATCTTAAACTCAACATATCCAAAACTCAACTCATTCTTTCTCCGTATGTCTTCCTTTCTTCCTCGCTTTGCTATTACTGTCACTACCCTCTTCTCAGTTACTTAAATTTTTGTCATCCTTGATTCTTCACTCCCCTCACAACATAAATATCTTTTTTTAATTTATTTTTATTAAAGATATCATTTGAGTTTTACAATTTTCCCCCCAGTCTTACTTCCCTCCCCCCACTCCCCACAGAAAGCAATGTCAGTCTTTACTTTGTTTCCATGTTGTGCCTTGATCCAAATTTGAGTGTGATAGAGAGAAATCATATCCTTAAAGAAGAGATAAGAAGTCTAAGAGGTAACAAGATCAGACAATAAGATATGTTTTTTTTTTCTACATTAAAGGGAATAGTCCTTGAACTTTGTTCAAACTCCACATCTCCTTATCTGGATACAGATGGCACTCTCCTTTGCAGACAGCCCAAAATTGTTCCCGATTGTTGCACTGATGGTATGAGCGAGTCCTTCAAGGTTGATCATCACTCCCTTGTTGCTGTTAGGGTATACAGTGTTTTTCTGGTTCTGCTCATCTCACTCAGCATCAGTTCATGCAAATCCCTTCAGGTTTCCCTGAAATCCCATCCCTTCTGGTTTCTAATTGAACAACATTGTTCCATGACATACATATACCACATCAACACTCATATCTAATCAATTACCACATCCTATAAATTCAGCCATCACAACTGCTATCGTACACACACACACACACTCTCTCTCTTTCTCTCTCTCTCTCTCTCTCTCTCTCTCTCTCACCTTGGTACAAACCTGGACCATTCTAATAACCTGCTGGTTGGTCTCTTCTCTCCAATTCATTCTCCACTCAGTTATCGAATCACACACATACACACTTCCTTGTACTTGGTGATCTAGTAACACTGGCCACATTAAATACTTTTACTGCATGTCCCATGTCTAGAATTCTTCCCCTCTTCATAACCACCTCCAATTTTCCCTGACTTATACAAGAATCCTTCCCAAAAACCTCCCAATTAAATCTTTTCTTTATTATCTCCAATTTATCTCAAATATATCTTGTTTGTTCATAATAGTTTACCCCATTAATAGATGTAAACTATTGATAGATGTTTATTGATTTTCTATCCCCAGCCCTTAGGACAGTGCCTGGTATATTTGCTGTTGTTTTTCAATAACTCCTTCATGACTGCATTTGGGATTTTCTTTGCAGAGATAGTACAAAAATACTAGAGTGTTTTCTATTTTGGTCTCAAGTATATAGTATATAGTATATAACCTGGGACATAGTAAATGCTTAATAAATGCTTCCTGATTGAATGATCATAAGAGAAAGGCAAAAAGTAGGTTAATGGAAAGTAGAGCTAGGATGTTGGTTAAACTTGGCTAGGAAAGATTAGACTTTATAGCATGAAATCTGGTTCCATGATAGATTTTATTTCCTCTAGTTTAGGCCCCAGGGTAGGCAGAGTGAAACCGATAACATGTCCTTAGGCAAAAGTTATTTTGGTCATAATCTCATTGGGTGACTGGAGAAATTGATAAACATGCATACCTGAACATTTGCCTTTATATAGAATAGTATTTATTTTCCTTTTCACTTTCTAGAAAAGCTAATTGACTTAAGAAATGAATATCTTGAAGCAGATGATACCAATAAACGATTTTTGGAACAGAGGTATGGTAAAAGGGTGATTCAGAAAGCACTAGAAGAAATGGAAAGTAAAGAGTGGCTAGAAAAGAACTCAAAGAGCTGCCCTTGCTGTGGCACCCATATAGAGGTGAGTCTGTGGGGACAAACAGAATGATGAAGGTGGGTCCTCCTTTAACTGATCCATCCATTTCAAATTTGTTCCAAATGTATGCTTATGATCAAACAAGTTCATAAAACCCTTTGGCATTTGTTAAATCTTATTATACCTGGAAGATAAAAATTTCACTTAAATATTATAATTATGTCTTTTGTTTATATGGCACTCCACATTTTTCAAAGTACTTTCTTTATTATTAGAGCTTATTTGATAATGTCAATTCTTTTATATCTGCCACATGAAGGTGAAATGGCTTCAGAGGTGGTCACAGTGTAGCTATGGTCCTTGAAAGGCCTATGTATTGTTCTAGACCTATTATTTGTTTATTTATTTATTATATACCTGTACTAGAAATTCTCCTTCCATCCCCTCACCCCCAAATTAGTTCAGAGTGAGCTCTACCTAATAATATTGGTTACCACAATCACTATGAAAAAATGCCATAAGAGTCAATTGAGACTGACATCCAAAGAGCCATATATTGGAGTTGGAGGGATTTTTATTATTTAGTGAGATTCAATTCATTAGAACTTGTATGTTTATATATATGTATACATATATATATGTATATATGTATATGTTGTTTTATCCCTGTATCTTTCAGCTCTAAAGGCCAGGTGTTCTGATTTGTATTGATCATCGAAAATTATTGTTGTAACAAGTATTTAAAGACTTGTTGACTATTTCCTTTGCTTTTATAATGTCACAGAATAATTGGCACTAAAGTGAAGTGAAATTAATAAATTGTCACATATAATTCCAGTATGAGAAGAGGGAGTAAAACTGATCAGATACCCTAGTGAAATTGGTCAGATGTCATGTAGAATCTGTGTATGTTGTGTATCTCTTTGGTTTTATAGCATTGTTATTTCTACTTTTTCTTTCTCTCTCAGTAGAAATTAGATGGGTGTAACAAGATGACATGTACTGGCTGTATGCAGTATTTCTGCTGGATTTGCATGGGTTGTCTATCTAGAGCAAACCCTTATAGACATTTCAATGATCCATCTTCCCCATGCTTTAACCGGTATGTATTACATAAGAATGGCCTAAGGCAAGCATTGATCTTCTGGTACTACTTAGAATAGTTCAAATAAATACAGTAAATTGGACCATATCTATTTAGTTAGGGAACAGTTCCTGACCTGGAACTACTCAGCACTACATTTTAAAAACAACTTGAGCATAAAGCAAGTGCACAATAATATAGGAAGTGAGAACTAAAAAGAGTTGAGTAATGGTTAGCATTAAATAGGACTTTGTGGCTTCTAAGATTTGATAACATCTCCTGTCTAATATAGCCAAAGAATCATTCCATATATCATGCGTGCCCTTTCATCCTTGACCCTGGATAGCTAAATTTAGATCCTGGAGGAAAGTATGTGTTCAAATTTCTATACAGCTTTTTAGGTTTGTACAGTACTTTACAACTATACTAAGGAAGAGGATAGAGCAAGTATTTTGCCTCATTTTTTTTAATGAAATCAAAGATTGTATAAATTAATTGCCCAAGATCACACAACTTAGAATCAGAGACTAGACTTGAACCCAGGTCTTCAGACTCTATGATAAATGCCTTACAATGAACTACATTGTGCTGCCATTTTAAGGGTGCTTCAGCAAATCCTTTCAGGACATAAGTTGCATAGCTGATACTTGAAACTGAGTTCATTCTTTTGTAGTAGAATGTTTAAAATGTTAGAAATAAAGTTCTGTAATGTAGCTATCATGAAAGAAGGGCCAGAGATGTTTTTGAAAAAAAGGAAAAGGAGTGATATTCATTTCTTCTCAGTGCATAAAAATGCATTTTATTTTATGGTCTTCCAGGTTATTTCAAGCTGTGGAAATTGATGGTGACATTTGGGAAGATGAGATTGAAGATTAGTTAAACTACTTTATTGCTCAAAGCTATAGAAGTGGAATGGTTTGCCCTATTCTTTTGTCAAGTACAGTGTGTGTAACCCTGCAAGAGGTTTAGAGAACCATTCATTCTTCCCATGTAGAAAGTGCGGAAGAACATGGTTTTATTTTCATTTTCTGCTGATTAAGGCACGTGTATAATTTTCAGTGTTTGTGTAATGTGAACAATTATAAGCCAAAGGTTTTAGAAAACATTAGCAAAAACTAGAAAGTATTCAATATCATTATGTGCCCCAGATTTTAAACTAAATGTTTCCTTTGTTACCTAGGCTCAGAGGGAAAGGGCTCAAAATGATAGTATTTTAAAGACCTTTTTCATATCTCTAAGGCATCTTGCTCTTCAGGGCATCAAATTAAAAGCACATTCCTTGGGGTCATTTCCCACTGGAGCTGTTCAGTACACTGTAAGCCTAGGGGATACTGCTAAATCATAAGTCTTAAGATGTGCTCTTAACCTCCAATTCCAGGTCACTTGCCTGCCAAATTAGTCCTAGAAGTAGGAATCTTATTCCCTAAGTTGGTATAATTGAATGTGATAAAGTTGTAAATTATCAGTTGATCACATCTTCCACTGGCCTCTTGCCATTCATTCTTATAAAGAGCATATAGACATTTTTCCAGTTTATCAGAAATCACTTATTTTTTCTGATATCACAAATATTTCTGGATCATCTAATACCTATTTTCTTATTTATTGATCCAGTGGATTTGGGCCAAATGTAGAGTTCAGTGAATTGTTACAGAATCAGAAGAACATGAGTGAATCCCTTCACTTTAAAATTATGATTTCTATTTAACTCTAATGCATTTTTATTTGCAGTAAAATTAAACAATGACTTTTCCTCCATCACCTGCTGTACTACTACCCTCCCAGCCCATCTCTCATACATACCTTTTAAGTTGGGTTGGTGATTAATGCAAACTTAGTTTAATATTATACTGAGTAAAACATGAATGAAACCAGTGAGGTGCAGAGGGTAAGCATTCTTTTAGTTAAATCTAAAAGGAGGGGAGGGAAATTATGAAAAAAGTTGATATATATTCAAAGTGAATAAAAATGATTTTTAAGTTATTTGCTGCTTGTGACTGTTCAGAATACTACTTCCCCTGTTAGCAGGTAATCAAGGTAATTGTTCCAATCTTGACTTTGAATTCTGCTTTTGAAAAAACACACTTTCTGCAGTGATTTAGTTTGAAATACAGATCCTTGCTACTCAGTGTTTGCAAACTTTAGAAAGTTTTCCCCTCTTGTGGCTTTTGTGGTAGGAGTGACTTGATAGCATAGTTAACTAAAGTTTCAAGTAAATTTTTCTGGCTGAAGAAGGCCTACAGTATTTTCATTTGCTGTTATGTGAAGTCAGCCCTTTTCCATCTGCATGCATGTTATTGAAAATAAAATAGCATTTTTTTTGTTAGAACCGTATAGCTTTTAATTGGCAATGGAATTGTTAACTTTTCTTCTCTTGGTGATTTGTTTACTATGTTAAAAACACTATGTTAAAAAAGGATGATTTAGCCATCAATCAACTATCATGAGAAGTTGTTGCCAATTCGTTCCTAAAGCAATTGTCCACACTAGATAAATATTTGGTATACTTATTGTATTGGTATAATATTTGGATACTTAGAAAGGAGACAAAATAAAATCATAGAATGATCCTTTTTTTTCCTGTACTTCTAATTGGAGTTGGATTTTTAGAACCTGTGTTTTGATGAAACTGATTGTAAAAGGTACTGTCCTTGAAAACAAACACTAAATTCACTTTTTAAAAAATAAATTGAATACAATAAATGAATTCAGAAAACTAATTATCTAGTGTAATTATCAGTGTAAATAGCTGCTGAATGAAAAAAAAATAAGTTCTAGTTTTTAAGCAGCAATTGATCCCTTTAGATTGGGTGCTTAAATCTGTGGTCTTGAATTACACAGATTATAGAACACATACTGTTAATTGATGAACAGAGGAAGGAAAGGTATCTTTTCATGGGAAAAATGAGAGTACTTCTATATGTTAATAGTATGTTCTTAGATTTAAAGCATTTACCCTAACCATAGACATTGGAAGGGAAGGGGTAATTTTTTGGCATGATTTATACTAAGTTTTAACATGGTCTCAACTTTTAGCTTCTACTTATTTCTGAGTGACTGAAAAAAATAAGATACTGATTTCTATGTGTGGAAAATGCTTTGGAAAAGGATTCTTTAAAAAGCATACAGTAGAGGAGAGATTTTATTATGTTTATAGTTTGGTTTCATGAAGGCCTTGGTTACTGAGCAAAATGCTTTACCATAGCTTAACTGAATCCCAATGAAAACTTGTGAATATTTGTGACAGAAATGATATCCTTTTCAGATTTACTGTTAAGTCTAACACAGTGGTTGAAAGAAACTACATCCCTCTTAATTTTGTAAAAAAAAAGGTTTGAGTTTAGTTCTGTTAAAAATAAGAATGTAATCTACAAATGAATAAATACTTTATTTTAAAAAAGTAAATTAGAGGACTCTCCACTTTCTCGAGAGATTTCCATTGGCTGCTTATGGTATGTTATCAGCATTGTGAAATTATTTGTTTTAATATCAGTATATTAAGCTGAGATTATCCTTCCATTCAAGCAGCTTTTCTCCCTAAAAGGTGAAGACAGAGGTAGCAGGCACAAATAGTAAATCACCCCAAACAGTGAATTTGTTTCCAGGTTCTTTGTAGAGAAGTCCTACTTAAAGGTTGAGGCCCAAAAATACTCTATCCAATGAAAGGGAGCTGAAAATGGTAGTCTTCACTTCTTTCTGGCCTCATTTTACTAAGTTTGTTAATGCAGGGATCTCCAAGATAAATTACACTTTGACCCTCCCCCCCAAAAAAAAAAATCTTCGAAAAACAAGTGGTCTTTTTTAAGTTTAAAACCCTGCATGCTGATACCAGTATTTTCCAAGGTTCTGTTTTCTGGAAATATTAAGTTTCATGAGAACAGAACTTCAAACCAGATTGCAGAGTATACAGACCTCAGATTTAGTAGAAAAGTATTTCTGGTCACTGTAATAAGCCTACCTTTTTAAATTCACAAGATAATGACAAGGAAAGATACAAAAGTTTTCGGTGCTTATTATCATCAGTAGATGGCATAAATCTGTGAAATGGTAAAACTTCAGTAGGATGACAGAGCATAATGTAATTAGTTGACAGTCCATTTGATTTTCCTCTTATGTGCTCACCTTTTCTGTGTATGTGTGTGTGTGCGCGCATGCGCATCTTAGCTGCCAGGTTTATATAATCAGCCAGAGGCAGGCGAGTTGGCGAGTATTAAGGCTCGTTCTTCCCAGTTGGCCACAATTAAGTTACCGGTAAAGCAGTTAATAAATTAGGAGCAAGAGAATCATAACCACCTTGTCCTCAATAAATCAGCAGATGATCTCTATTCTAAGAAAACTAGTCATGGAAGTTTTTAATATTAATGATTATGAACTTTTAGTTTGAATTGCTATCTTTATTTTTCTGACTGAAATGAAAGAAGTTGAAGGGATATGGACAATACAGGAACAAAAACAATTTAACTGATGTTTTCCCAATAACTTTCCAAAGAAATATTAAAATATGAAAGTTGGAAGAGGACAGTAGGTTAAATGACTTGTCCAAGGCTACATGGCTACCCCTAAAATCTAGCACTCTTTCTCATATCAGAAGTGTCAAACAGGTAGGGCCAACCAGATTAAAATATAATTGGGAAATACTTAACAATTCAGTTCTTTTTTGTCATCACTTTTACAACCCTGGGCAAGTTACAGCCTCTTTGTTTTTCATCTATATAAATCAGAGGAGCTAAGTAATTAGATGACAAATATGATTTTGATTCTCTAGGCTTATACAAATTTAGTGTGAGTAGTTACAAAACATTTTGTTCAAAGCAAACATGCCAATTTTTTTGTGGGGTAGCATCAAGGAGGAAGTTCATTACTCTTAACCATGTTCCATTTGAAAATACTGAATTTAATAGAAAATATCACATTATAAACAAATCCATTTATCCATCAGCTTAAAACAGAATTTTTCTAATCTCATATTAGCTAAAATTGAAATACAAGTAGAAAATATAGTATTCAAAAAGTTCTGTCAGAGGCACCTGAATCACTCACAAAATTTTTTTCCCCAGTAGTAACTTGTCATAGGCACATAAGAGTGAGTGGAATGAGCAACAGTGAAGAGAGAAATAACACTGGGGTATATGACTAGTCACACCTAATGGAGAAAGATCCTAGGGAGCAGAGGACAGTCTACCTGGTCTATTGTCATATCGACCACAATGCCCTATACATTGTCTATAGTGATTGAATATTACATGACCACAAAGTGAAAGGTTTAGCCTTGTAGTCACAAATCTTAAAAGTGAAACATTCTTGCTGTTCTACTAAACCCAACTCGTAAGAAGTGAAGGGTATGCTGGGAAAGAGAAAAACAAGACTACCCATTCTACCTATACTTGTAATCCAGTTGAGGTCCAAAATACCCACTCTCTCCAGGTCTACTTTTTCATGCTACCATTCTTTTTCTCTCTCCCTGTGCCTTGGGGAGTACCTGTATTAGTCATTTCCCCTTATTTAGGTAGAAAATAAGGAAAACATACTTCAGAGAAAATCAAATTACAGTATAAAACACCCATTTCTGTAAGCTTAAACCCTTACAACTGAATACAGAATATTCATGTACACTCATTTTCATCAAAGGCAGATAAAACATTGGAGTGGACTGATCAATGAAATAAATTTTTTTCCCTAAAGACCTGTTCCCTCAAAGTCTATATGTCTTCGGGGGATTAGACATCTGGTTCCAAGGGCAAGTTAGTCACTATATGGTTTCTTTGAAGATTGACTTTTCTCAGTTTCTTTTATACTGTACAGTGGTTCCACTAGTTTGTTATGAACAAGCATCAACCCTACCAAAAACAAACAAAAAAATCATGGTTAGCCCAATTGAAGTACCCCACAGAGTAATCCCCAGAGGCTGTTTCTTAATTTTTTTTCAATGTCTTCTAAATCAGGGCTGCTAAAAGTTTTTATTGAAATAATAGACAATCTATTTTGATTTGCCATTTTAGTGACAGCTCTGCAGCAGCTTGGCTTCATTTACTAAAGCATTTAGTAAACCCATGGGGGCACCACATAAAATCTGCCATATTTTGGATATGCACCTTTCATGTAAAAATTGTCAATATATTCTATTCTGTCCAGTATACTTCAATGCAACAGTTACCCCTTAAATTTTCTTAGTTAAAATTTATCAAATTAGAGAACTCTAGGATGTTAAACACATCAGGTATGGTATATTGGTGAAGCCTTTTTAGTTTGGTAAGAACTGCCTAAACTTTAATAATTCAGTCACAAAATCTCGGCATTGGGAAGGGCCATTGGATCAAGTTTCCATCTGAACAGAAATCCCTCTATCATGAAGACTTCGCAGCTCAGAGCTGCTTAGAATAAGTGGACAACATAATGTAACTATCAACTCATTCATCCTGGATTTAGTCTTTTTGCAGCCTAAGATCATATTAGTTATTTCTCTGGCTACGGGATCTACTGGAATAAGCCTTCAAAGAACCAAGGGTAAAATACACTGCATAATGAGACATTGAAATAGGATTCTGGTGAAGGTGTGTATAAATTTGGATTTTCCCATCATCAGTTTGGTTAAACTGAAGTCACAGTGAAAAGTACCAGGACAGCTAGTATAATGCCCTACCCTTGGGTAGTTATTTAGCACGGTGAGGCACAGTGTAAAAACTGAGGATTCTTTTATCACAGCAAGGGAATTAGATGGTGGTTCTTCATTATTAGTATTTGGGATATTTTAACTTCATAATTTCCTCCCCACTGTTTTTAAAATCTCCACTCTCTTTAAACAATTAGCTCCCATGCCACTAGAGATGTCCAATCCTGTTCTTGAGGGACAAATCCTATCCCACAATGGAGAAGGGTGAGGAAGAAAGTCAATTTTTGTAAGAAAGTTGTGGTTTTGCTTCTTTCTATCAGCCAGAGATCAAAGTAGCTAGCCTAAGTTGGAAAATGGAATTCACTCCTTCCCCCTCTTTAATTCCATATCAACCTCACCTTTGAAATACTTAACAGTTTTCACTTTAAGCTCCAGTGTAGCATCTTCATCACACACAAATACTGCACGGGGATGCTGCTGGAAGGCAGATACAGTCCACATATGACTAATCCCCTCCTCAATGGCCTTGTGCAGTGCAAATGCCTTGTGGGCTCCCGTAATTAGGACTACAACCTAGAGATTGGAAAACAAGTATAGGATTAACAGAGTTCACAAGACAGGGAGGGAATCAAATCCCAAGAACTTGATGTAGCCCTGTCACTAAACTATTTCTCTTGGTGGGCCCAGATATAAAATTGGGAGCCTGAAGTAGATAATCTCTCTCTACTGAGACCATATAGTACAGCAGCAGGATTAGGGATGCTGGAATTAAGAAAGCCTTCATGTAGGAGGTGGCACTGGATCTTTGAAAAAGGCTAGTAACAAGTGAGGAGGAAAATGGCTGCTGCTCCTGGAGACTATGAATAGAATGCTATCTCACTTGAAGTCTAGCAAGGAATAGAGGATGAACAAATGTAGAAAAGATTCCTATATTAGTACAGACTGCATTAGATCAGATATGGGGAACCTTTTTCCTGCCAAGGGCCATCATTTATGGTCTGTCCAATATTATCAACTTAAAATTTTCCTGCTATATGGTCAAATGTTTAATTTACCCCCTAAAAAGCTCCTAGATTTATAGAATTTTGAGGGCCACCTCCCGTTGCCAAGGAAGCACCAGTTCAAATGATAAGACCTATGGACCAAATATTCCCAGTCCCTGTAAATAGATGGGAAGTGAGGATTCCTTCTAGTTATTAACTTCTACGTGGTTCTGTGAATTTGGGAGTAAGACCTGGATTCAAATCTCACCTTTGACAGTGTGACCATCTGTAAGTTGCTTAATTTCCCTGCCTTAGTTTCTTCATCTATAAAATGGTGGTTGTGGTGGTGAGGAATAACTTTAATACTTAACCTCACATGCTCAAATGAGTTGATGTATATGAAGCACTTTGCATATTTTAAAGTGCTACATAACTGTCAACTATGGCAAAAGGGCATTTCTGATTCATAAAACATCTCTTCAACCAGTTCTAACACTGAAACTTGTTTCCAATATCCCCTAGGCCTTTGTTTTCCAAACTGTAAAATGGGAACTTTCCTGTCTACTTAAAAGCTGTCTATAAAAAGGGGTTTCAGGGAGTAATTGTAAAATCCAAAAGGTTATTACCTAACCTAGTCCCCAGTAGGGAATCAGATGCTTTAACTAATGCCTCCCAAAAAATCATTAGCCAAATGGCTTTTCTTAACTATCAAAATCCTTATTTTTAATTTTGTAACCAAACCCTACAGTCCAATTACCAGAGCTGAAACTTTTCAAGGGCAACTATAAAGTGGTTAACACACAGGCTTTTTCTATTTTGCTTCTTGAGATTCAAAAATACATACGGGATAGGGGCAGCTAGGTGGTGCAGAGCCCCAGCCCTGGAGTCAAATCCGAGTTCAAATCCAGCCTCAGATACTTAATAATTACCTAGCTGTGTGGCCTTGGGCAAGCCACTTAACTTCATTTGCCTTGCAAAAAAAAAAAAATATATATAGGCTCAAGGAAAGAACTGAACAAGTGCTTGCTTCAGAACTCAGTAACATGTCTGCATTAAATCCCATGTGTGCACCCTTCTGAGTTTGCCACCTTACTCAGGGATATGCCTTACACTATTCTGGATCAGGGAGAAGGAATCAGATGACTCTTAAGAGAAGCCCTGCCTATGTACAAGGCTCCCAGAGGAAACATCAAGGAGATACAAGGTTCTTCTATCATCTCACCTCTCTGGCATCCATGACTGTACCCACACCCACAGTCAGAGCCATCGTAGGGACTTTTGAGAGATCTCCATTGAAGAACCGGGAATTGGCTAGGATGGTATCCATGGCCAGAGTCTTCACTCGAGTTCTAGACACCAGACTCGAGCCAGGTTCGTTGAATGCGATGTGCCCATCAGGACCAATACCTGCAAAGGAAATCCGTGATGCCAGAAAGACTTGACACAAAGTCAACACTCCCTTATCAAGGAGAGATTTCCCTGAACCATCAAGATCACAAATACCTGGGGGTCGCTAGGTGGTGCAATGGATAGAGTACCAGCCCTGGAGTCAGGAGTACCTGAGTACAAATTGGGCCTCAGACAATAATTACCTAGTTGTGTGGCCTTGGGCAAGCCACTTAACCTCATTTGCCTTGCAAAAAAAAAACCTAAAAAAAAAATCACAAATACCTGGAAACATTGACCCACCAAAAGAACATGGTACTATAGAAAACAAATCCAAGTTCTTCTGCAAATAGACATATTGTGGGTGACCTTGAGAAAGTTCTAATTTCTCTGCTTCAACTTCGAAAGTAGAAAGAACATGTTTTCTAGTCACTTCACAGGCCTAGTCTGAAGATAAAGATGAGAATAATAGAAAGGACTTCATAAAAATGTTAAAATCATGATAAAAGTAATCATCCCTACAATTTATTACTAAACACTGCATATATATATATACACGGACAGCTCAGCCTAGCACAGCAAACTTTGACATAAGCTCAGAGCTGGCCCATTGCAAATTAAATTACTTTTTTGTAAAGCAATAGGGTGGTTAAGTGACTTGCCTAAGGTAACATAGCTAGGCAATTCTTAAGTGTCTGAGGTCCTATTTGAACTCAGGTCCTGACTCCAGGGCCAAAACATTATCCATTGTGATACTTAGACGCCCCACAGAACTAAATTTTAAAAAAAGCTTTCATTAGTTGATAAAGCTTATCAAGTGAGTCTCAGAGTTCACAGCATGGGAGGACAAGATGTGTGCTGGTTATTAAAAGTATACAAAATATGAATGCATGCACATATTATAGTACAAAATAATTCAGCTAAGTTAACCTTTGCTTTTAGTCAGTCAATGTGTTGCAACCATTTATGTGCTGTTTTTCCTAGTTAGGTAGGTCCTGGAGTTTTAAAGCAAAGCATCCCAAAGAAATTATGCCTGCCCTCAGTAATTTATCGTTTTTTTTTATCAAAAGACAAATGCTTCCTCCTTAATCCCTCCATAACTTAGTTGAAAAATTAATCTTTTCTCCTGTCCCCCAAACCCATGTGATGAAGAAATTTCTCTGCTACCTTTAAGCAAATCAGAATTGCCACACTAAGCTCCAAAGTTTGTCCAGTGGGGATGCAAGACCCACAAAGCCCTGGGATTAAGTACCTCTGTCAACACCTCAGACTTCTCCATATTCACCAAATAAACTAATATTTTCTGTTCTTGCTGCACATAAATGGGAATAAATTTATGGAATTTCTATAAAATTAGAGCTGCATGGAACTTTATGAGAGCTAATCCAGTCTAAACCCCAAATTTTGTAGATAAACTGAAATTCAGGTTAAGTGACTTGACCAGTATAACAATAAGGGAGAGACTGCCAGGATTAGAAGTCATGTCTTCTGACTTCAAATCCATTTTCCCATGGCACCATTTTGCCCTCAGAACAATCTGAACATAAAATAATATAGCCAATGTATTATTTCACTGGATTAATTCAATGAATATTTCATCTATGCAGGACCTTAAGATCACCTAATCCAATTCCCTTAATTTATGGATGGGCCTATAGAAGTGATTTGCCCAGTATTACATAGCATAGTTTTCATACTATATGGCCTCCCACCATAAGGGACCATTCATTGTTTCTAGTAGGAATAACAAAAGGATGGGTAAATTTTAATGTCTGGAAAGGGGAATGAGAGGAAGAAATGAGTAAGGACCCAGTCCAGAAAATAGGAACACGCAGTAAGGGTCCTAAGCAGCCTGTTTTTTTCTAACAGACTTTAAGACAAGAACTATGTTTATTCTTTTCTTGAATTCGGATAGAAAAACCATCAAATCTGACCTCACCTCCAAGAAAAAGCTCAATCCCTCCAGCTTCCTTGATCTTCTTTTCAAAAGCATCACATTCTGCCTGCAGATCAGCTGCATTTCCATCGAGGATATGGGTGTTTGTAGGGCAAATGTCAATGTGCTTGAAGAAATTGTTCCACATGAAAGAATGGTAGCTCTCAGGATGATCACGTGGGAGGCCTAAAGAATCATAACACCACTGTTACCTTCCTGTCCCTCCCCTGGAAGACCTTCAGTGAAAAAAAGTTCATCTCTTGAGGTAATCCATTTCATTTTTGGAAAGCTTTCCATTGTTACAAATGATCCTTGTCTAAATCTGCCCTCTTGAAATCAAAAACAAAATTTAATCCCCTTTTCACAAAACTTTTAGATATCTAAAGAGGTAGGTATTACAGTTCTCCTCAAGTCTTCTCTTCTGCAAACTAAACCAAATTCCTTTAACCCATCCTCATGTAGCATATCTCATGTCTTTTCATCATCCTATTTGCCTTCAAGTTTATCAATATGCACTCATCAAGCATTTTATAAGTGCCTACTATGTGCCAGTCACTGATAGAATAGTTTCAAGAGTGACCTTATCAAGGAGATTTAGAATCTGTGTTCACAGGCAAACATAAAATACATACAAAATACACACAACTCAACATGCAAAACTGGGAATGAGGAGAATCTAAGGAAGAGAAAAGAAAATCAAGAAAGGGTCTCTGAAGTGGAATTTGAGGTAAGCCTTGAAGGGAGCAAGTGTTCCAAGAAAAAGAGGGAATGCATCCAGTTATGAGGAAAGGCCAGGTAAAAGTAAAGAATGTTGTGTATGTAGACCAACAACTTAGTTTGGCTGCAGCACATGTAATGATATGTAATCAGCCTGGAAATATAGGCTACTACAAGATTTAGGAAATTATAATCAAATGGGAACTAGAAGCCAATGAAGTTTGTTGAACAGGGAGGTGAAATGGTTAAACTCATGTTGCCTTTAAGAATATCACTTTGTGGAGAGTTTTTTTGGAGAAAGGAAAATGGATACAAGACTAGTTGAGAAGATAATGACTGCAGTAGTCCAGGTAAGAATTCCTGAGAGCCTGTACTTTGGTAGCTTTGCTGTGAGTGGAGAGAGGAGGATGAATGCAAGAAAGATTAAGGAAGTAGAAGTAAGATTTGGCAACTAACTGCCTGAGGATGAAGAAAAGAGAAGAGCTAGGGGCGGCTAGGTGGCATAGTGGATAAAGCACCGGCCTTGGGAGTCAGGAGTACCTGGATTCAAATCTGGTCTCAGACACTTAATAATTACCTAGCTGTGTGGCCTTGGGCAAGCCACTTAACCCCATTTGCCTTGCAAAAACCTAAAAAAAAAACCTAAAAAAAAAAGAAAAAAGAGAAGAGCTAAAGATTATTCTGAGGCTCACACCTGTGTAGTTGGATGAATGAAGATGACTTACAAAAGAAAGGGAAGTTAGAAGATGAGTAAATTTAGCAAAATATTATAAATTTTGTTTTGAACAGGTTGAGTTTGAGATGCTCATGGGACATCAAGGTAGAGATGTTCAGAAGGGAGATGGAGATGTGGGAGAGGAAATCAGGAAAGTCATGAAGGTTAGTATGTAGATTTAGGAGACCTCTTTATAGATATGAAAATCCAGGGGGGGGGAAGACTAGCAAGAAGGATCCAAAAGGTCTACAAGATCAATTGCTATAGAGGCCACAAAAGCAATGAGGACTGAATAAAGACCACTGGATTTGCAATAAAGATATCACTGATAATCTTGGGGAAAGCAATTTTAGGCAAGTAGTAGAAACAAAAACCATTCTGCAAAGAGTCATCCCTGTGAATAATGACAAGTGATGTGTATAGCTGAGGTAGATAGAGTAAAGGTAAAGACTGAGGGAACTGAGGTTCATAAATGGGGAAGTAAAGTCTTCCTAAAACATGAGGTCCAGAATTAAACACTATACTTCAGAAGTGATGGAGAAATTATGGTCAAAACAATTGTTTTTTTCTAAAAAAGTTCTGGTGCTTCTAGTGATCTGCTAGCTTGATGGTAGTCAAATGAGCTAATGAAATTTTAGGCTGCATTTAGATAAACAATGTCCAAAATTAGGAAGGTGATAATTTTCCTGTCCTCTGCCTTGATGAGACCACATCCACTCTTGACACTAGAGATTCTTAACCTTTTTTGTGTCATACCCTTCAAAAGTCTGGTGAAGCTCATGGATTCTTTCATAATGTTTTTAAATGCCTATATTTTTTAAAGCAAATTTGTGAACACCAGATTAAAGTTACCTGACCTATGTATTGCCTGAAGCAATAGTCACTTCTCCTGTGTGGTATACTAGACAACTTATGATCAACCTGGAAGGAAAGCTATTCCCCCAGCCATAGGATATAGGTCCTATAGTTTGCATCCTACCTACAAACTCCAAGAAATATATGTCTATGTCTGTCTCTCTCTTTCTCAGTCTCTGTGAATGTGTGTATCTCTCTGTCTTCCCCTCTTTGTCTTTGTCTCCCTCTCTTCCAAGTTTTCCTATTATCTCCTTCCCACTCTGCATTCCCCATAGGATTTGGTAGGGGATGGAGAGGGAGGGACATGAAAGAAAACAAAAGGTATCTCTTACCTTCTGATCTCCTTAAAAAGGATCCACAAGAGGCTCACTAGAAAAACTGCAAGTTAAATTGGGAATATTTCAAGTGCAAAGCTAACTCTTTGCCCCTCAGTGTGTACTGTTCCCTACCATCTGACCTGTGCACCCCAACTTACCACCTTTATTAACTAAAATAGCAATCAGGTATTTGGTCAGCAAAATAAAGATACAACAACAAAGTAAAACAATCAAAAATAGAAAAGGAGTTGGTAGAATATTTTATACAACAGAGAAAACAAAAATCTCCTGTTTAATATCCCCAGTAGACTGAAAGTGTTAGAAGAGGAGAAAAAGTATGGTCTAAATATGGATACCAAAAGAAACACATCTTGCCATGAACTCTTCTGCAGTCATTTTTTTGCAGAGACAGAAAGCACAAAGTTTAGAGACTTTAAGCTACTTAGCAGGCACAGGTCTTGAGTCTCCATTATCTCCCCTACCCCATTCCACCTGGTAGCCCCAAGTCAGGATCAGAAAGCTTTCAATGCCTCAGTTACCAACTTCTCATCCCAAGTCCTTGAAAAAGCACTCACCCACATACTCATCCATGTTAAATGTCTTCACGTACTTGAAGGAGAGGTCCCCATTCTTATAATACTGGATCAGCTTCTTGTAGCACTCAAGAGGAGTACTCCCTAGAAGAAAGGGAAGTCAGTGAGCATACTTATAGGGGTCTAGGGATTTCTTAGCATTTCCAAGACCCCTCTATCCCAGATCAGATCAGAAGCTCTAGGCTCCTCTTTCCAACTATCTCTTTATCTTCTCAAGATGTCTGTTTGGGGGGGGGGGGAATTCTCAATCCCTTTTTCTAACTTCTAGACAAACTCTAGTTGAAATTGGAATTCATATCAACTCTAGTCCATTCTAAATGCTTCTTTCTCTAAGTCCTTTTGAGTTTATTTCATACATATTTATTGTGTGATTGTATATTACAGAATTTAACACATTCTTACATAGCATAACGCCTGCACACATACATCTCTTTCCTTCACCAGACATTAAGCCCCCAGTAGTTAGGTAGAGTCTTGTTGCTCCTGTATTTTCAGCACAGGATTGGGGGGCCACATATGAACAAATTGCTTTACATTGGAGGACTCTAGGAGCTCCAGTGAGACCTTTCTGCTGCCTTGTTCCTTAAGAGAGTCACTACCCAAACTCTATAGCCTTTAGCCATCAGAGTTCTAATGACTCTTCAGAGGCTTTTGAAAGAGAACTCAAGGGGGGGCTAGGTGGCATAGTGGATAAAGCACTGGCCTTGGAGTCAGGAGTACCTGTGTTCAAATCTGGGTCTCAGACACTTACTAATTAACCTAGCTGTGTGGCCTTGGGCAAGCCACTTAACCCCATTGCCTTGCAAAAAAAAGTTCCTCCTCACCCCAAAAAGCTATACCAAACCAAAGAACAACAAATACAAACACAACCTGTCTTACTGAAAGTTTCAAGGAATGGATGTCCAAATTTGTAGCTCTTTCTGGGGTGGATCACCCAACAAAAACTTGTGAAGGACTGCAGATAAAATTTAATATTTATTTTTGACTACAATGTAACCCATATTACCAATGAGCATAATAAACATTTAATAATGCTTCTTGAATGGGCTTTAAGGGCTACATGAAGCCACAGATCTCAAGTTGAACATACCTGGTTTAAGGGATTCATACCTGGAGGTACAGATGAACACTGGAAGTTTCATGTAAGTCCCTCCCTATAACCATTAGTACTTGAGAATGCTACAGGGTAAGAAATACTATGCAAGGAAATCCAAACTTCTTGTTGACTGAACAATGCTTCCTAGACTTCTCACTTCCAGATGCCTCTACCTCCCCACTTCTACCCACCTCAAAAGGGTACTGTGACCTACCTGTAGGAAGTCCCAAAATGAAATACTTGTTGGGTCCTGGACCAAACTGAATAATTCGATTTCTAATATATTTGGCAGCCCATTCACTAGCCTGAAGGTAATCTTCTAGAATGATGAGCTTCATTGTGCCCTGTATGGGGATTTACAGAGAAAGAGACTTGCTCAAACAAATGTTCTCCCTTAGAACTACCAGCAAGGAAGCCCCAGAGAATTCTGAGCTGTTGATATATAATCTATTAGAAACCTCTTGCCCTGCTGCCAAGAGAGTGCACCCCCCCCCCCCCCCCCCCCCCCCGCACCAAAAAAATTATCATTCACACATCTAACAGGCCCATCCTGGCAGTTACCATTACCTGCCACCCAGTGTTGAGTATAAAGGACCATGAGACAATTGGGCAAGAATAGAGCATCCTAGAAAATAATAACTGGCATATAAATAGCATTCCCCTGTCTGGATCCCTTTGAACTAGAGAAAATTGGAGCTTTTGAATGAAGAAACAAAAGTTTACATAAGAAACAGATCTGGGTTGAACAGGAAGAACTTCCCAACAATTAAAAGTTGTGCCACAATGAAACAAGCTCTCCTACCAAATAGTGAGTTCCCTGATATGGGGTATCTAAGTAGAGGTTGGATTGCTCAATTAACCAACAAATATTTTTAAACACTTAAGCACAGTGCTCATGGGGATGGGGGGGGAGATATTTAGGAGTACAAAGGTAAAAATGATATCTCCTGCCTCAAGGATCTAGTGCCCAGTTTGTTAGGAAAGTGGGTTGAACTAATGCCTTTTTTTTAGGTTTTTGCAAGGCAAATAGGGTTAAGTGGCTTGCCCAAGGCTGCATAGTTAGGTCATTAAGAGTCTGAGATTGAATTAGAACTCAGGTACTCCTGACTCCAGGGTTGGGCCTTTTAAAAGTTCCAAGATTCTATAATAATCAAATATTCCTGTCTAGAAAAAGTGAGAATTTCTCAGTTCCCTGAGTCACGTCCTGTAACATGTTGTCTATGTTGGCTGGAGTCCTCAGATTCAAACCCTGTTTTCCTGATAATAGTTTCACCCTATTCTAATCTCACTTGCAGGTGACTTCCAGGGGATATGGGCTGGCAGTGCCAAGCTTGGATTTTAGAGCAGGAGTTAGTACGCTAGACAATTAAAAGAAAAAAGTACTTTGAAACCCTCACTGTGCTCCTGAAGTCAGGAAGATTACCTTCAAGAGTTCAAATAAGTGGGGTGGATAGAGCACCGGCCCTGGAGTCAGGAGTACCTGAGTTCAAACACGACTTCAGACACTTAATAATCACCTAGCTGTGTGGCCTTGGGCAAGCCACTTAACCCCATTGCCTTGCAAAAAAAAAAAAAGTTCCAGTAAGGCATCGAACTTGCTGGGTGGGTTGGGCTGGGCTGTCACTGACCCTGCGAGTCCCTCATCTGTAAAGTGAGCTGGGGGAGAAACGTCCCAATGGGGTCCTGAAGACTGGCCTGGCCTGGCCAGGGACCTTGCAGACCCCGTGCAAATGCCCGCTCCGGGCCTCGCGGGCCCCGGGGAAGGGAATCCCTGGCACTCGGGCACCGCGGCGGTGGGCTCCGGGTGCAGAAGCTTGGGCACCTGCCACCCCCCCCGGGGCACACCCCGCGGCTCCGGCCAGGGCCGGCCCGGGGCCGCGTCTCTGCTTCTTTGGTTTGTTTCTGGCAGGACCAGCATCTGGGACCCCCGAGGGAGCTGCCATTCCTCCTCCCGCTCACTTGGCAGCTGAGGAAACTGAGGCAAGGGGGCGTGGGGCCGGGGCCTCCCGGGCTCCGGGCGCTCCCCGCCCTCCAGCCTCTTCCCTCGGCAGCGCGGCTGCCCGGCCCCGCCGCCCGCCTCACCTCCGCTCCGCGCCGCCCGCTCCGCGCCGCCCGGGCCTCCGTGGGCCGCTCCTCCGCTCCGGCCGAGTCATATGACCGGCGGGTCACGCTGCTCCGGGCGCTGACTCAGCACCGCCCGGCCCCGCCCCCCGGAGGGGCCCGGCCCCGCCCCCAGCCCCGCCCCCAGCCCCGAGGACATGAGTTCCAATGCGACCCTCGCTAGGCGCGTGACCTTGGGCGAGTCCCCGACCTCGGGGCCTGGCGGATAAATAAATGAATAAAATTACTTCCTGGATCCTTAATTAAGCCCACGCCCTACGTTTTCCACTAGAGAACTCCCATTTCTTTTTTTTTTTAGGCTTTTGCAAGGCAGTGGGGTTAAGCGGCTTGCCCAAGGCCACACAGCTAGGTCATTATTAAGTATCTGAGGCTGGATTTGAACTCAGGTCCTCCTGACTCCAAGGCCGGTGCTCTATCCACTACGCCACCTAGCCGCCCCCCTCCCATTTCTTCTATTCCCCCCCCCAGGCCTAATTAAACTTGAACTTCCCTGATGCTGTGGTGCCGACCTCCAGCAAGCTGCCCGGCCTCCCCAACACAAAAATGAGACCGGACCAGAGAATCTGAGGGCTCTTCCCGCCCTCAGTGAGGCTGCCGGTCACAGAAGGCGCACACCCTGCCCGGGAAGCAAGACCTGAGTTCCAGTCCTCCTCCTCCGGGTATTCCACAGCCAGTGCGAGGGGAGCGGGGAGAGGGCAAGAATAACACCCAGTATGTGGGAGACTTATTTGGAGCCCGCCGGATGACAGTCCACAGAGCACCGAACCTAGAATCGGGAAGATTGGAGTTCAAAGGTGACCTCGGATTCTTACCAACTTGTGGGGTGACTGGGCAAGTCACTTCATTTCTGTTTGCCCACGGGCCCTGGAGAAGGAAACCATTCCAGTATCCTCGCCAGGAAAACCCCACGGACAGTGTGGTCACCAGGGTCGCAAAGAGCCAGACAGATAGTGCCAGCCTGTATCTGACCTGATTTATTTCTATCTTTTATTTTTATATAACCTTCATTTTTGCTCCATGCATTATTGCTCCCTCCTCTTCCCAGAAAAAAAAAACTAAGCATCTAGCTGTGTGGCCTTGGGCAAGCCACTTAACCCCATTTGCCTTGCAAAAACCTTAAAAAAAACAAAAACTAAGCAACACCACCACCCTATTCTCCAAGTTCCATACATTCTTCTCGAGGCTATGCCTGGCCACAGCAGTGCCCATGGACTGTCAAACTATGTTATACTCTACTTCATAAATCAGGAAACGACGCTCGGGGAGGGCAAATAAAGCCACATCAGCCTCCCTTGACCCTAATGGTATACAATCATGCAAGAACTGGAAGGATAAGTAAAACTGTAGGGAGAAGGCAGTGTCCCAATCCCTTTGAGGTACTCTCAGGGAAGTGGACATGATTGTTGGTTTTGTTTTTATTGGGGGAAGCATGGAGTAAGGAGGGAAATAAAAAGTAAAGAAAGATCCTCAGGCTTATCGCATCTTTAGAATCCTTGATTCTGAGACCAGCAGCTGGTGAAAACCTAAGATTTACTTTGTATTTTATTTTTGTATAGGGCAAAATAACCTTGTATTCATTTTATATAGGGCAAATTAGATGGTGAAGTGGGTGGAGTGCTGGAAGACAAGAATTCAAATATAACCTCTGACACTTACAGACCTGGGCAAGTCACATAACCCTGTTTGCCTCAGTTTCCTCATCTGTAAAGTGAGGAAATGGCAAATCATTCTAGCATCTTTGCCAAGAAAACCCCCCCCCAATGGGTTCACAAAGAGTTATGTGTTTTCTCACCTCCCTTTTGTCATTGGTTCTCTTTGACAAAGGTTAGACAACAATAGAAGGCAACAGATGGATTCTATTTCGTTTTGTTTTGTGGTTCTAAGAGTTCTGAGCAGTTTTCATTTATGATTTCTTAAAGACCATGGCCAAACTTTTTTTTGGTCATGATGGTCTTAGAAATTGTTTTCTAGTTTAGTTTTTTAGATACCTTATATTTCTTTTTTAAATTTCACTCAAAATTGTTACAATATCTGCTGGTTAACTTATCAAAACATTTGTAAGATTTGGTGAAATTAAGGAAAGGCTTGTTTTATTCCATGAATTAAAAAAATAATAAATTTAAGAGGAAAAAAGATTTGTATAAATATAATCACAACATTCTTTGCAGATAAAAATACTTAAATAGTCAAAGAGATATTCATTGTTCATAGTTGAGTCACACTAATATAATATCATATATTTTTTGCTTTAAAAAAAATCTTCTAGGGGCAGCTTCGTGGCACAGTGGATAAAGCACCGGCCCTAGAGTCAGGAGTACCTGGGTTCAAATCCTGTCTCAGACACTTAATAATTACCTAGCTGTGTGGCCTTGGGCAAGCCATTTAACCCCATTTGCCTTGGAAAACCCTAAAAAAAAAATCTTCTGATTTCAACATTTTGTTATATCATGTGTTATAAATAGCTAGAGAATAGTCCAGAGTGATTAAAATGGTTTTTATTAAGATATCTTACCAAAATGGCATAACTCTCTCATGGTGGGAGCTCTTTTACACAATTTGAAAGACTTTGTTCCTGTCCCTTCATGCCAACCATAGG
Source organism: Macrotis lagotis (assembly GCF_037893015.1). NCBI lineage: Eukaryota > Metazoa > Chordata > Mammalia > Peramelemorphia > Peramelidae > Macrotis > Macrotis lagotis. The sequence goes on along the minus strand of NC_133658.1, from coordinate 410,223,790 downwards.
CTGGGGTCACAAATTTAATTGATACATTGGTTCCTATACATTTCTCCACCCTGCTCATTATACTAATGAACAAAAACATATAGATCTTCTTGAGCATGTGCAAAGGAGGTGAAGACTCAGGTTTCTCTTGACCAGTTAAGGACTAGTTTCTTCTAATCTTGGGTTTGTCATTTTTGGAATGGGAAAACTCTCCCAGTTTTGTGTTAGGCTGGGGCCATTCCCCCTTTATAATAGGGCCCCTCCTCCACACCCTGTGAAGACCAACAACGCCCTACATTCCTCACATCACGTTATTTTTGCTTTCTGTTTGCCTCAATCACTTCCAGGGAGTTCAACCTTGAGTAAGATTTACAACTGTCTTCTAATTTAAGGTTTCAGTCCTTGCTATTTCACCCTTCCTTGATATTCCATTTTGTATCTCACTATTTCTCTGTCTGTCTCTGACTTTAAAAGGATGCATCTTTAATGAGCTCTAATTTTTGGAAATTCAGGGAAGATAGATGGAAGGCCCCATCCAGAGTGTGGTTATTGGTTAAATCTCTCTTCTCTTGTATTCACAGCTCCCAGCCAGAATTTAGCCACATGTACCAATAACTAACTATAAATCCTGCCTATTTCTGGAGGAGTTTACAATATGGCCCAGTTTTCCTGATAAGCCATTCAAAGAGTATGGGTCCCCAGAACTATGTCCAGCACATCTAAAAATCTACTAGTATGATAACCAAAAGAGAAATAATCTTGGAGAGCTAGGACAACTGTATTTAACTGGTTATGGACTATATTATCCCAAACCAGAGGAAGAAAAACAAAATAAAACAAAACACACAAAGAAAAAAAAACCCTTCCAAATCTGATGAACACTTTATAAAAACTATCTCTTATGTATTTCTTTCCCTTAATACTAATTCCTTATGCCAAAAATTACTAATTTGTACATATGTTTAACAAAATATGAGGGATCAGCTAGGTTCTTTATAAAAACTATCTCTTATGTATTTCTTTCCCTTAATACTAATTCCTTATGCCAAAAATTACTAATTTGTACATATGTTTAACAAAATATGAGGGATCAGCTAGGTGGCTCAGTGGTCCTGGAGCCTGAAGGACCTGAGTTCAAATGAGGCATTAGGCACTTAATAATTACCTGGCTGTGTAGTCTTGGGCAAGTCACTTAACCACATTGCCTTGCAAAAAAAACCTAAAAACTAAAAAATATGCATGTAAAATGTTAATCTGACTATTCCCTGCTAAGGGGAAGGAGGTGGGAAGGGAGGGTGGAGGGAAATTTTGTAACTTGGAAATATGCCTGTACAAATGGATGAAAGCAAATAAATAAATAAACACTACAAATAAATAAATAAACAAACTAACAAATAAATGAATGAATGAATGAATGAATAAATAGATGTTTGATAGAATTCACCTGTAAAAGAAAAAAAATGGTCTTTGAAACAAGGAATCTTTAAAATCTTACCTTGTAACCCTTTCACTAACAAGAAGCTCAAATTGGTTTCTGGGGCAGAAAATGGACGGAGAGAATTTAATTGGGAGATGGGAGAGCGCAAAGCTGTGATTTGCTAAGGTGTTTTATCACTTCTGTTGTGCCAGACATCTCTGTGACATGGGCCACCACTTAGTCAAATCTCAGAGCTGTTCTCTGATTTGGCTCCTCTAAATCACTAAACAAAGACTTTCACCTACAAAGCAGTAGTAAATTGTGCAGGAAGCACAATCAAGAGTTCTTCATAGTCCTAGTTCATTCTTGTTTCAGACCAGTCCTTGTTCCTTTTGGAGGAGTGAAATGTTATCAGCATCACCAAAAAAAAAAAAAAAAAAGGCAGAATTCCTAAAGAATACAATAAAGGTTGAGTGTTGCATATCAAGAAAGAGAGTGAAGGCAAGGAACTCTGGAGTGATCCCTGGTAGAATTAATCTTCATGTAACTCCAATTGCCTGTGAACAGATATAAAATGAAAAGAAGTATTAAGAATTTCATGAGTCCTCTATTTAGAAGCAAATATCTGATGCTTGGTTTAGCATTCAGAGCTCTTCATAGCCTAGTCCCCATTCTGTCTTTGCCATCTTCTTACATCTTTTGGACTCCAGGTTGTCAGGTCCAAGCATTTTCTCATACCTGAAACATTTTTCCTACTCTGCTCTGACTACTGAATATCCTGGCTTCCTTTTAAATCTCAAATAAAATCTCAACTTTTCTGGAAACCTCTTCATTCCAGTGCCTTTCCTCTGTTATTTCTTATTTATCCTGTGTCACAGAATATATATTTGCTTTCATGTTGTCTCCCCTGTTGAAACTTTAAGCTTCTTGAAGACAGGGACTATCTATAACCTCTTTTTGTATCCTCAGGGCCTGGGACATAAAGTGCTTAATATTGTTTAGTGATTAATGAAAAGCCCAGCAGAAAAAAAAAAAAAAAACATTGAATCTAGAGTCAAAGGAACTGGGGTTCAAAGTTCACCTTTAATACATACTAATCTGTGTGACCTTGGACAAATCACAACCTCCCTGGGGCTCACTTTTTTTTTTATCTAGGTGATAAGGAGATTCTTAGCAGTAAACTTGAGGAGGGAGAGTGTTCCAGGCATGAGAAACAGCCAGTTCAAAGGCATGAAGATGGTAGGTAGGATATTTAGTTTCAGGGAATAGCTAATAGGTTTATTTAGCTAAAATACAGGATACATGAAGAGGGAAAATATGAGAGCCAGACTGCCAGACTATTTAGAGTTCCAAGTGGCAGGTTGAAGAGTAGTTTTTTAATCCAATTTGCAAGAGGGAACCACTGAAGATTTTGAATGGAGGAAAGATTTATGGTTTAGTTGTTTGTTTTTTAATTGGTGATTTTAATTGGCTTCCAAGGACACCTAATTTTAGAGGCAACTTGGTGCCTCCGTAGATATGATGCCAGACCTGGAATATGGAAGACTCATCTTCCTCTGATCAAATATGGCCTCAGACACCTGCTAGCTGTGTGATCCTGGGTTCCTTGATCCTGTTTGTCTCAGTTCCTTCATTTGTAAAATGATATGATTTGGATGGAATACTCTGTACTAAAATAAAGAGTTCGATGATTTTAGAAATACATGGGAAAACTTGCATGGAATAATGTAGAGAGAAATGAGAAGAACCAAGAGAACATTATATATACAATAACAGCAATGTTATTTTAAGAATAACTGAACAAATAAGTTATTTTGTCTATTATAAGTACTCAAATTAACTATAAAGGACATGAAGGAAGACACTATCTGCATCCAAAGAATGAATTTATAAATAGAAGTATGTATAGCATAATTTTCTGTATATATGTACACACACACACACAAATACACCTAATTTGTGTCTAATAGGAGCTATGGGGAGGGGTGAAGAAAAATAAATTTACATGATAATTTTGTTGTGTATTTGAAGAGAATAGCAGTTGTGTATGTAGATTTAGTTTTATGTCATCATCTTTTTATTATTCTTTTCAACTATGTACTATTGTACAATGCTTGATTTATTCCATAAATTAAAAGTAAAATAAAACAAGAAAAAATGTTTAAAAATTAAAAATTTTTAATGAACTGGAGAAGGAAATGGCAAAGCACTTTAGCATCTTTGCCAAGAAAACCCCAAATAGGGTAATGAAGAGTCAGACATAATTGAACAACCAAGGTGGCACAGTGGATAGAAAATTGGAACAGAAGTAGTGAGGAACAATTTCAAATTCAACCTCAGACACTTACTAGCAGTGTTAAGCCTGGATAAATCATTTAACTTCTGTTTGCCTCAGCTTTCTTATCTATAAAATGGAGATAATAATGATAGTACCTAAAGGACTTACCCCCTGGTATTGTAGTGAGGATAAACTGAGACAACATTTGTAAAGTATTTGTAAAATAGTTAGATACTTTATAAATGCTATCTAGCTATTATGATGATAATAGAGTTGCCTGGGTAACTGAGAAGTTAAGAGACTTCCCCAGGAGGTTACTTGGTCAGAAGCAGGACTGAAATCCAGGTCTTCCTAACTCTGGACAGTTATACCCCATGATGCCTCTTATATTGGGGTGGAGGATAGTTTGGAGAGAAGGTTGGAAGCAAGAAGACAATGAGCACTTATTAAGGATGTGCTATGTGTCAAGCACCATGGATGAAGATGCTGCTTCAGTTCAGAAGAGTGATGAGGATTTGAATTAGGATAGTGGCAATGTGAGTGAAGAGAAAGGGACACATGGGGGAGGATGGGTAAGAGTCAGCAACTGATTAAATGTAATTATAATGTAAATGTTAAAAAACTGATTAGAGGTAAGGGAAAAGGGAGAGTCAAAGATGACTCAGATTGAGAACCTGGTAACTCTCAGGGAAGGATGGTGTTGACTCTCTACAGACATAAGAAATTTTGAACAAGTAGTGGGTTTGAGAGAGATGAGTTCTATTTGGGGCATATTGATGTTGATGGGTCATCAGATGGAGATATTCAACAAGTTGTTGGCAAGAAGATACTAGGGTTCACAAAGGAAGCTAGAGTTGAATATTTAGGAATTTGAGAATTATTTGATCATTGATGTGATGGGAGCAGATGAGATCACCAAAGAGAGCATTTTTGTGTTACGGACCTCATCTCAGAATCATGTTTCTAATACATAAAATACATAGGATTAGAAAGGACACAAATCATACTGAATTATAGTCAATAAATTATTTTAAAAAGAATTTAAAGGATTCCAGTTTAAGACCCCTTCTAGAGGAAGAGGGCCCAGAAGAGAATCTTAAGAAATATCCCTGAAGAATCAGTTCAAGTTGGATAGTGATCCAACATTAGATTTATATTCAACAATATATATATGTGTGTATGTATATATATATATATATATAATATATACACATATAGCAACAGGTTTGTACATAGGTATGTCATTCATGTATATAAATATTCATGCATATATATATGTGTACACACACACACACACACACACACACACACACACACACACACAAAATATGTCTTAACTGGTCCATGCCCAATGTGAATTTGTTGGAGGAATGACTAACAACCACTTTATGATTCAGTTCTTTCTCCACAGGGACTAAATGGTAGTGGGTTCCCAACTGGCAAAAATTATACTTAATCTTCTGGTAAATTTTTATTTATAAATACTAACTGATGCTAATTGATATTGAGGAAAGACCCATTAGTTATATTTATGTTGGGGCGATATTAACTGAAGATTGATATTGAATAGCTCGGATTGATGGCTTATGAACAACATTATTTGTGGAAGATTATGTCTATGTCCCCAATTTATGGGGTGAATATTCTATTTTTTCTTAGTTCTCTTCTATCTTATTTCTATCAAATATATTTACTTTGAATCAGTTGTGTTTTCTGCCTGAGAAGCAAAAGTAAATGTATTTGTGGGGCCTGTTAAAAACTTTGTCTTCAGAAGCCACTTTAACCTTGCAGCTTTTCACCAATGTTTCTGAGAAAGAGATCATCACAGGATCATAGATTTAGGCTAGAAGGGACCTCAGAGATCATCTAGTCTCCACATTATGCAACCTGAATTTTGGCCATCATTCCCATCTAGAACTTTGGTTTCCCTTTCTGGAATGCTGAGTCTTTACCTTGGGTGAATTTTAACTTACCCACAGGCCTCCCCACCACTTCTTACATATCCTCATACTATGCCATCATGTCCCATTCTCTATCCCTTTTCCATTCCCTTTTAGGTGCTTTCTTCCCCATCAAAATGTAAGGTCTTCAACCATCCACTGACTTATCTCCTCCCCTCCCCACCCTACACCTCAGGCTGTGACATCATTCCCCCTACCCCCTCAGTACATACACACACCTTTCCAGAACTCTTAATGGTTTTCAGTTTAAATTAAGAAGTCTTTATTGTGGTGGTGTGATGGGAGTATGAAATAAAATGGAGGAAAAGGCAAAAAAATATATAAGGTCTTCAGCAATATCATTACTGGGTTTGTATCCTGAAGAGATTGTGAAAGAGGGTAAAAATCCTATATGTACAAAAATATTCATAGCAACTCTTTTTTTGGTGCCAAAGATTTGGAAATTGAGGGTATGCCCATCAATTGGGGAATGGCTAAACAAATTGTGGTATATTTACGTGATGGAACACTATTGTTCTATAAGAAATCATGAGGGACAGCATTTCAGAAAAGCCTGGAAAGATTTGCATGAATTGATACTAAGTGAAAGGAGCAGAACCAGAAGAACATTGTACACATTAATATGAGGTGATGATGAACCATAATGGACTTATTCATTTTAGCAGCACAAGAATTAAAGACAATTTTAAAAGACTTGTGATGGAAAATACCATCCCTATCCAGAGAAGGAGCTGTGGAGTTTGAATAAAGACCAAAGTTTATTATCTTCAACTTTTAAAAGTCGTCTTAAGTATTATCTCTTTTTTCATCTATTTTCTTTCTTCCATTTGGATCTGATTCTTCTCTCACAACATATTCAATATCAACCTATGTTTAGTATGATTACAAATATGGAATTTACATCAGATTGTTTTCTGTCAGAGGGAGGGGAGGGGGAAGGAAGGAAAAAAACTAAAACTCAAAACTTTTTAAAAAAAGATTGGTAATATGTAAGGTCCTTGAGGGCAAGGGTGTCCCCTAGCATTTGGCACAGCCTATAATAAGCACTTAAATGTTTTATCTAGTCCAAATCCCTTTATTTTACAGATGAAGGAACAAGACTTTCATGGACATGAATTTTCCTAAGCCATGCAGCTAATAAATACCAAAGGCAGGATTTGAAACCAGATCTTCCTAACTTCAAGTCAAATACCTAACCTCTATGACACATTGTCTTTGCCTTGCAGTGCTTCTTTTCTTAGATCTAAGATCTTCAGCCTGCTATATAGGTACTGGGTTCACTTTCCTAAGCTACAGGTTGATAAGAGTAATACATAATGATCTAACTCTGATGTCTAGTATTAGCATCAGTGTTTCTATTCTTAAAGGGAAAGAGATAGCTATGTGAGCACTATATGATTTTAGAAATGACCTTATTTCTAAATTGAACTAAGAACCAACATTACCCACTTGATACTTTTGAGGTAATTGTTCCTGAAAATTCCTCTTTAGATGACTTGAAAAGCAAGAACTGTATTCTTGGGAAGGGCCAGAATTCCAAGTTCCAGTGAAAATCTAGTCATTCCAGAGTTACTCCATGTTGGAGAAGAACACAAAGGTATTAATAATCAGAATAACTAAGATTAATGGAGTACTTAAGGTTTTACAAAGAACTTTACATATATCTATTATTGACGCTATTTTTACAGAGGAGGAAACAGACTGACAGTGGCTAAGAAACTTTGCCAAGGTCACATAATAAATGTCCAAGACAGGATTTGAATGCAGCTCTTCAGTTTCAAAACCATCATTTTATCCCCATGTCACCTAACTGCCTCATCTCATACTTTTTGTACTTAAATGACAACCCTTTCTACAATAAGCCAGAAAAAGGGTTTCCCAGCTTTCTCTTGAAGACTTCCATTGTTGAGGGTCTCCCTACCTCTCAAGGCCACTATCTTGCCCATGGGAAGTTCTAATTATTGAGCAAAAATCTTCCCCTCTCTAACTCCCACTCTTTGTTCTGGTTTTGTACTCTGGAGTCAAGCAAATCAAGTCTAATTTTCTCTCCCATTTTACAATTCTTCAAAATTGTGCTATAGCTATTATGCTCTTCCTTCCCCAAAATCTCCTCTTGGTTCCACATTACCAGTTCTTTGATTTGGTCTTAGGATTTAGAGCAGGAAGGAAGGGTCTGGGCATATCCTGAATTCTAAAGATAACCACATGAGTTTGGAAAAGCCATTGACAGTTACTAACAAAGTTAGGACTTGAACTGGGTCTCAATTATAAACTCAATGATCTTTCCACTATACTATGGAGCAATGATAGTCAAAGGTACTATATTTCCCATCAGTCATGATTGCAAATCCAAAATCATTCTCCAGTTTTCTTTCTCTAAACACACCTCCATCCAACGAGTTGCCAAGTCTCTTCTATTCTACTTCCATAGCATCTCTTGAAGCTTTCCCTCTTCTCTTCATTTGTATTTTCACCACTCTAGTTCAAGTCCCCATTGTTTCACTTCAGTACTTTTTTGGTGGGATTTTAATTAGTTGCCCTATTTCCAGTTTCTACAATTCATCCTCTGCACAGCTGCCAAATTAAAATTCCCAAGATTCAAGTCTGATCTTGCCTATGATCTGCTAAAATATCTTCAGTAGTTCCCTATTCTTTCTAGAATAAATTATGGACTTATCAACCCGACATTTAAAATCCTATCTAGTCTGGCTCCAGCCTACCTTTCTAGATATATCATTATGTTTTCCTTCAAAACTCTATAAACCAATCTACAAGCTCTGTCTTATATTTGATATTCCCACATCTCCAAGTCTGTGCCAGCCATCTTGCATGCCTAGAATATACTCTCTTCTCATTCCTGCCTCTCAAAATAATTCCTAACTTCCTTAAAGATTCAGCTAAGGTGCTGCTTTTTCATGTAGTCTTTCCTAGTCCCATTTGTTAATAGGAAATCTCTCTTAAATTATCTTATATTTTTCTTTGGATTTATTGTATGGGCCCCTCCCCCAATAGTATGTAAGCTCCTTGAGGGAAGAACCTGCATGTATTTCTAGCACCTAGGATATTGTGTTAGCCAGAGTAGGTCCTTAATATATGCTTGTTAGATTGTATTGTATTGTATTAAATGACTACCAGTCTCCCACTTGTTGTTTTATAGTTTGCCAGTTTAAGGGGAATGGTCTGACCAGGGTAGAATACAATTGGATTATACTAGTGTCCTCCTGTTAAATAATGTGATCCTTCAAGTGACAGTCTTGTCCTTCAATCCTCACTTAAGAACCTTGTGAAAATCATATCAGAGAGAGCGAATGAAACTCAGGTGGGAATATCTTCTGGGGAAATTCCTCACCTTCACCCTGGGAACTCTCCATTCTCTGAACTGAATAGCAATCCAAAGTGCCTCATCATGCATGGGGGGGAAGTATGATGAATGCCCTCCCTCCCTTTGGAAGTTTCAATTGACTTCCATTAATCTCAAATCTCTGAGGTATAAGGTCTGATCCTTGAGGATTTGTTTCCTCCTGGGCAATGATGTAAAAGCTCTTCTAGCCCCTTTAGAGTCTATTTTAGTCTTTCAAGAGCTTTCACCACTAGGCAGGAAAGGAATCCAATCCATTACCTTCCACACCAGTGTTATGCCATTAGCTTCTTAAGTGGAAGGTTGCTATCAGCGGTTCCAGGAATACGTAGAGGGATGAGGAGTGGAGTAGAAAAAAAAGACAGCTGGGGGAAGGAGGGAACCAACAGAAAGAAAGCAGAGGGTACGTGGCGGGGGGAGGGAGAGGTAGAACATGATCTAAATAGAACAACTTCTAGCATAAAAAAGGAGGATTTATGCAACCTCATAGAAAAGCATGAAGTTTGCAATTCATCCTTTGCAACCCACTGGTCACAAAAGGGCAAGGATTGTGCCTCTGGGTCTATGTGGTCTGACTCCCTGAGGGTGGCAGTGTGGCATGGCTAAAACTGGCTCTTGGTATCTACTCTTCCCTTTTCTATTCTCTGATTCTTCTCCTCCCTCACCAGAGGGAGATTGCTCTCCTGTTTTCCTGCATGTAGTTTGAATATTTGTCTTTATCTAGACTTCTAGAGTGACCCTCTGCTAATTGTCCTGAATGTTCTTTTTTTAAATTAAATTTCTTTTCGATCAGCAAAAATTTGCTTTCACTTCATCCATCCCTCTTAAATGAGGATGAAAGAAAAACAAGATCCTTGTAATAATTGTAATATGTTTATTATAACTTATAACAGACATTTAATAAACATAGTCAAGCAAAACAAATTTCCCCATTGACCAAAGTCATACAGACATATGTGTGTGTGTGTGTGTGTGTGTGTGTGTGTGTGTATATATATATATATATATATATATATATATAAATGTATGCACATATACATTTCATTCTGTTCTGAGTCTTTATCCCTCTCAGTCAAAATGAGAGCTGTTCAAGACCCTAGTTTAAAAAGTCCAAGGACTTGCCTTGTATCTAGGGCCATTTCCTATCATTCTGATCCATATCAGGTCACTGGACCCAGTTTTGGAGGAGAAAGTGAGCCTGGTGACTTTGCACAGGCTTCCCTCACTTAAATCCCATTTACTTGCATGACAAGGCCTCACATCCCTGATGTTATGGTCTTCTTCGAGAATGAAAGGCAAACTACAACAGCATGTTTCATCATTAAATCTCTGGAATTGTGGTCAGTCAGTTATGCTAATGAGAATTCCAAAATCTATCAAAGTTGTCTTTACAATATTATTGTAACTGTATGGGTTGTACTCTTGGTTCTTTTCACTTCACTCTACATCTGTTCATAACACCCCAGGTTTCTTTGAAAGTATTCCCTTCAGGGGTGGCTAGGTGCCGCAGTGGATAGAGCACCAGCCCTGGAGTCAGGAGTACCTGAGTTCAAATCCAACCTCAGACACTTAATAATTACCTAGCTGTGTGGCCTTGGGCAAGACACTTAACCCCATTGCCTTGCAAAAACCTAAAAAAAAAAAAAGTATTACCTTCATTGATTCTTACAGCACTGTGGTATTCTATCACACTTACATACCATAACTTGTTTGACCTTTCCCCAATTGATGGGTACCCACCAAAGGTGCTTTTTACTTCTGCAAGCTAATAGCTCAAACACATAGCTCTCTTGTGGATAAACTTCTCCCAGGGAGACAAGATGCTCTTGTTTGACTCAGAAGGGGTGGGTGTGGGGGTGTCATAACTGGAACCATTTGCATCTTCAGATTGGATAAAGGAAAAAAAGAACAATATTTTATCTTAGTCTTTAGCCAATAAAACTAATTAATAAACAGAAAAATATATTCTATATATTTACATCACATCTTCCATATGTATGTTATGGTCCCTTACCAATTAAGATTTAAATGATTTCAATTACCCACCCACTGAATTTTTCAAGAGACCTGAAAGTGAATCCTCTTCCAGTTATTGGTGGGTCTACTTTAGGCAAATCACTTAATCCTGTTTACCCTATTACCCATCTATAAAATGAATTGGAGAAGTAAATGGTGAACCACTCCAGTATTTCTGCCACGAAGACACCAAACAGGGTCATAAAAAGTTGAGACAATTGAATAACAAACTCTTAGTCTAAAATGAATCCTGGCTCCATTGCTGTATTAGCTATTTGAGCAGAGAGGCAACCTTCAGTAAGCCTCAGTTTCTTCACATATTACATGGTGATGATAGAAGTGATTATCAAATAACCAGATATTGGGGAAATTAAGGATTTTTCCCCTTATTTGGAGATTATGTTAAAGTTTAGTGATCTGAAAAGCAGGGCAGATGGTGAGATGAAATCTTGGAGTTGTTGCCCTTCCCAACCAGAGAATCTTTCAAATCATTTAATCTGAGGTGAATTCTGACCCATTGTGTTTCACTCAACTAACTCTGAATAGAGGTAGATCCTATGTTTAAATTGCCAGAGGTTTAGGTGATCAGTCATATCCTCCAGCTTCCCATTAGAATGTGTCCACCTTTCATAATACTCATTCTTCTCATTAATTATAAACCAATTAAGAGTTGATTGCCATCCTCAGGAACCTCTAAACTTCCAAAGGCATATAAGCATTGAGTTGGTTCCATGAGGGGTCTTTGGTATTTAGGAGTGTCATTGACACTTTTATTAATTATATGCTAGCATGATTACTAAAATGATTAATTACCCAGAAACTATGTCTCTCAAACTTTATATGTCACAGTGACAATAAAAATATGCTATCCATTTCTTTTTTCAATTGATATTTTATTTTTCTAATTACATATTATGAAAGTTTTTCAACATTTATCAATATGCATTTTTTTAGTTTTTGGGGGGTTTTGCAAGGCAATGGAGTTAAGTGACTTGTCCAAAGTCACACGGCTAGGTAATTATTAAGGTCTGAGGATGCACCAGCATATGCATATTTTTAAATTACATGATTTCTTCCATGCTCCCTTCCCATCCCCCTCCCCTCAGTGGCTAACAGGTGAATATTGTATATACACATTTATGTTTAACATGTTTACAAATTACTCATTTTCGGTATGAGGAATTAGGATTAAGGGGAAAGAAAGAAATCCATGAGACAGGAAAGCAATACATAAATTTTTTAAAAAGTGAGTGTAGTGTTCATTCAGGTTCTGTAGGGTTTTTGTTTTGTTTTGTTTTGTTTTCTTCCTCTGGATGAAGATAGCATTGTCTATAGCTGGTCTCCCAGATTTGTCCAAGCTTTCTGAACTGCTTCAAGGAGATGTATCCATCAAGGTTGCATCTATCAATGTTGTTCATGTTCATGCTCTCTAAGTTCTTACTCCCTTGTTCAGCATCAGTTCCTGTAATTCGTTCCATGCTTCTCTAGAGTCTAAACATTTATGGTTTCTTACTGAACAAAAGGATTCCATAAAATTCATGTACCATAATTTGTTTAAACATTCCCCAATTTATGGGCATCCCCTCAATTTCCAATTCTTTGCCAACTACAAAGATGTTCTATCTATTTCATAGGTATTGTGAAGATAGTTCTTTATAAACCTTAAAGTGCTAAACATCATCGATCATTTAGTCAGCCAGCCTAGTCCAGGACAGCAGCTAACCAAGTGACTAGCACATAGCAGATGCTCCAGAAAAATGGGTGAAATTTAACTGATTAATTCATCTGATAGCCAGATAGACAAGAATTCTGTTAACCCCATTTATTGAATGCCTGCTATGCCCAGAGCTGTAAGGGCAGCATTTTCAGAATAGTTTGTTTTGATTTTGTTCAGAGAGCCTAGTGACAAAATAAGATCTTTGTGAAAGGACACTCTTAGAAAAGATGAGGAAATACACCAACCTTCTATCAGTAAAAAAAGGTGGTAGACTAGGGATGGTGATGGGCACTGTCAGATGAATTGCAGTGTTGGTTGGTTTTGCTTAACTCCCTTTTTTCACAAGGGAGAATTCAGTAATGGACTGGGTCCCCAAAGCTCCAAAGGCTATAACATCTCCTCAGAGTTTTAGGGTATCTCTGAAGTTGAATGGGGTTTTTCTAAGGCTATTGGCTCAAGTCCCTATTCAAAGTTGTTCCCTGAATATCAATCACCAGGGACAATTGATAGCTCTACAATATCATGTTGACCATTTACTTTCTCTTTACTATCAATTAATCAGTTAACACTGATTAGTTTTTTTTACCAATAATAAATTACAATATATAATTGCCACATGATGCAACAATAAATTTATAATATATACATATATGTATGGGTATATATATATATACACACATATATATACACAGATGGATAAACATCCATGTATATAACAATACACATACTCAATGCATGCACACACATGTATGAACACAAAACATTATAGGTATAATGCATGTATTATGTATAATACATAAGTACATAATAAGCATGTACACAATACATGTTTTATATCATGTATAATACATAAGCAAGTACATATAACACACATACACAAAATACATCTAGATACACTAATGCATGCATATCCATATACATCAATGCATATACACACAGGCATACACATATACATATTCAGCAGAAGTATAGACTCATCTCTCAGTCCCCCTTTTTTCTACTATTTTGGTCCCTAGGGAGAATGAATTAAAACTTAAGCTGATTGCTACAGACATTTCCATCACTGACTTCATTTCCAGAGCTCAACTGCCAGAAAACTCTCCTATGGACACCTATTATGGGACCTCTGGTGGCTTTTTCAACATTTCCAAGCTCTCAAGGTCATTTGGACTTGATCATGACCCAGTGAGAAAGGGGTCAAGTTCCTTCCCCCCATCTGAGAACCTGTGGCAGTTTTTGCTTCTCAACTCCAGGGAAGCCCCATTTAACATATTAGTGACTTTTGTTCTGGCTTAGTAGGCAAAAAAGGTTTAAGTGTTCTCCCCCCCTCCCCACTTTGCAGTAAGTTGACAAGAAATAATGCTCCACCTGATGCACATTATCACAGCCTTCCAGAGCACTGGCCCTGGTGTCTGGAGGACCTAAATTCAAATCTGGCCTAAGACACTTAATAATTACCTAGTTGGGTGACCTTGGGCAACCTTGATGAATGCAACTCCTCGAAGCAGGTCTCACCAACTGCCCCTTTTCCTTTTAACACGGGAAATTTCCATGACTGGGTCCTTATTGGCCAGTATCCCTGTTATAAAACCCTGTTAAAAAATCTGAAATGAGTAATAAAACATGAAAGGAAAGAATGAAAAAGGGAAGGAGAGGAAGGAGAGAGAGAGAGAGAGCAAGAGAGAGAGAAATACAATTTTTCACCTCTTTAGATTTTTTTTGCTTCTTTCTTGTAGTTTTCCTCCCTTTATTCTGATTCTTCTTTCACAGCATGTCTAATATGGAAAAATGTGTAATACAATTGTACATGTAAAACCTATATCAGATTATTTGTTATCCTAGAGTAGAGGGAGGAACCTGAATATTGAAAATGATTATTGGAAAAACTATCTTTAATATAATAACAAATAAAAGAGAGAGGAAAATTGAACATATGGAATCAAAATATGGTAGAATTTTCTTGGGGAAAATTGAAACTGCCTATTTTAATTTTTTTATTTTTGCAAAAGTTTTTGTTTTATACTTTATAGTGTTTGAGTGTTTGCTGAGAAGTATCTATTATGTCAAAACAAAATATATCAATAAAGTGAATGAGGAAATCACTTAAAATGAATTTTAAAATAAAAATCTTTGTTTTCCTAGAAAACAATCTACTGATATTTCTCTGAGTCCATAGACAGCTTTTGATCAGGTGCTGATTGCCTAAGGAAACAGAAAAATCACTGATGAGTACTCTCCCTCTAGATTCAGCAATATGGAATTAGACACCCCTTCTAGGACTGGGTTTTCTGAGTTTATTTTAGGTGAATATATTTCAATCAATCAATAAATATTTATTAGATACTTAAAATGTTTCAGGCATTGTGCTAAGCACTTGGGATACAAAAATAGGTGAAAGACAATCCCTATCCTTATGCAGGAGACAATATGCAAACAAATATACAAAGCCTGAATATAGATGTTGATGTTAAAAGTAAACTCAGGGGTCTCATATTCTCAGGACTAAGGGATCAAGACTCATTTGGTACTATAATATTTTTTTTTCTGCCTGCTTTGTGAAGAGTATAAGATTTTTGAGGGATGTTGCTATATCAGGAGGGGTTTGATTGCTCTATCCCAATCATGTTGACCATATTGTGTGCTGGAGTTTTAAGGATGTTAATGTACAGAAAAGGACAAGCAATTTAGGGGAGAGAAGATTAATGAGAAAAATAACTAACTTTCCATAACTACTTCATATATGAATCTCATGTAGACTTCCCAGTCATGCTCTTGGTTACTACAACCTCTTTCCCCACCCATCTCAACCCTGAGATCTTGTTACTTCACAGACATCCTAGTATGAAAGAGCCAGTCATTGGGGTTTTTGATTGTTCTTCTTTCACCTTCAACCATCTTATCAGCTCCCCAGTTTGTGGTAGTGATGGTCTTGAATCAGGTAATAGATAACATTCCTTCAATGGAGTGGGCTCCACTATACACTTCTGGCTATTAGACAGGAGCATCACTAATGATTGAATTGACAATAATGTGCTATGCTTGTAGTTAATGTGGTCAAAAAATAGATAAATTGAGAGTATAACAAAACAAAATTAAAAGAATAGGTTTGTTACCTATCTTCATGCCTATTTAATTAGAAAGTACAAAGTTAGAGCTGGGAGTCCTTCTTCAAGGGCCTGAAAGCTGAAGTGTCTCAGTGACTTACCACTATCTTGATAATGTTTTCTATTCTATAAGGGGTTGTTTCTTCTTTCACAACTACTTCTCTTTCTCCAACTTCATTTTTTTTTCCATTTTATTTTTAACCTTCTACCAAAAGAATTAAAAATTTTATTTAAAAAGTAAATTGTGTAAGCCACATTTGTTGGTGTTTGTTTTTTCTTGATTCTACCTAGGTCCTTAGGGAAGATTAACTGTCCATAACATTGGGGTTAAAGAATGACTGGAAGAGAATCTGTAGAGTTCGTGATCCCTAAATATTCCTGTCCTTTAACTGATCTCAATCATTACTACTAACCCACTGTCAGTAAGACACAGACTTAAATCTGTTGTTTTTTTTTACATAATAATGGCAGATTTGAGATATTAGAAAGGAAGTTACTTGAAGGCAGGGGTTGTTTTGTCTTTGTCTGCAGCTAGATGGTGAATTGAGTAGTATTGGCCCTGATGTCAGGAGGATCTGAATTCAAACTTCAGACACTAACTGTGATCTTGGGCAAGTCACTTAACCCTGATTGTCTTGAATCCAGAGCCATCTCCCGTTATCCTGATTCTTATCTGATCACTGGATTCAGATGACTCTGGAGGAGAAAGTGAGGATAATGACCTAGCACAGCACTCCCTCACTCAAATCCAATCATTTGCATGTCATGGCATTACTTCTCTGATGTTATGGTCTTCTAGATTGAAAGACAAAACATCATCACTAGCTCAGTACCTGAGAAAGAACAGCCACTAAAAATGCTTCTCATTAGACTAATTGCATTTTACCATCTACATGCTTGTGCCATTTTTATTTTCAAGATGAGTGATCTACTACTTCATGGAAAAGCCTAACATAAAGGTCAAGGATATGACCTTAATTATACATATCTGCATACAACATAGAGGCAAGTAGAATGGAAACTTCAGAAGGAAGAACATGGGGCTGAGTCTTTTCTATTGCACTGATTTGTGTCTTACTCATTCAATTAATGATTAAATGAGGTTCTCCTGAACTTAGGGAAGAATTGTTGAAGCCCCAAGAAAAATCAATCTGCACTAGGGGAAAATATGTATATCCTTTTTCCAGAAGCCATGATATCTTGAATAAAGAGGTAAACAAAAATAGAAACAGAAAACATATTGGTGCTCTTCTGGGAAAAATTGTCCAAACAAGAGTGTGATAAATGAAAAGTTCAAAAGATTTAATTTAAGTAATTGATTATTTTATCAATTATGACTAGTGAATAATTAATAAAAGGATGGTAATTCAGCAGGCCTTAAAACACTGATAATCCCTTAGAAGAATGGGTATTCCCTACATGTGGGAATTAACTAAAATTAGCTAACAATGAGAGAATGAATATTATAATTAGAGGTAGACCTATTCTAATGAGGAGTGGACAAGGACTTTGATCTTGTAAATTTTACTCCTCTTTATCTAGACCACCCCCAACTTGGAACAATCTAGACTAAGGGATCTATCCTACCACCCAAACCTGCTTGAGTAGAACATAATGAGGTAGAATTCACCTAGATAAAGAAGGTCTAGGAATGGTAAATATTTGGGCAAAGTCAGTAATAGCCTGCTTTGAATAAGGAAATAGGAAAGAAAAAAATCTGATTCTCACCCCTGAATTTCTCTTAAGAGGAAAATTATTCATGGCAAGAATGAATTCAGAGTCTCTGCCTGGTGATCTTGACCCAAGAGCAGTTAAAACAAATGAAGTGGGGGCAAATAGGTGGTGCAGTGGGTACAGCACCAGCCCTAGAGTCAGGAGAACCTGAGTTCAAATGTGACCTCAGATATTCAATAATTCAATAATACTTAATTCTGTGACCTTGGGCAAGTTACTTAGCCCTCTTTCTTTGCCAAAAAAAAACTCCCAAAACAAAAAAACTCAAAATGAGACAACCTAGAAAATTTAGTAATATAATAACTGGGCATCATACACATTCTCTTAATCTCCTATAAAATAATTCTGGGAAGATGGGGAGAAGCTCTTCTATATCCTATAAGTACCTAGAGAGCAAGACTTTTAAATTTGGAACATATCTTATATATACATATATTTATACAGAACATATCTTGTATATCTTTATAGAGAGAGCACCTATGAGCCCTCTTCTCTACTCACTAATTCCCACTGTCAGTTTGGGCTTTAGAGAAATGCCTACCCCATGTACAAGATAACACTCCTAGAAGTACATTTATATTTGTTAGTCCCCCAATAATTATAATTGGCCCAAAGCTTAGGAATTTATTGATATGGAACAATAACATTAGGAACAAAAATAGTAACAACACTTTGTCCTCCCCCCCAAATCAGGAACACAGTATCCCATAAACACAGAGTGTCGTCCCTGGGAAGTGAAAACATATATAATATTTACTACTGCAGTCACACATATTTATAGTTAACATCTGTGATCAAAGCAGCTAACACTTCTGATGATGAAGTGCCTTTTATATTCCTTTTCCCCCTTCCAGTTCAGGATCTCTGTTAGACAGGTTGCTCCTCTTGTTTCCATGGCTCTATTCTTTTCCATTACCCACTCATGACAACTAAGAATAATTCTCTCTCAAACGCTTTATCAGGGTTTGACTCACTAGGCCTATTCACTATTAGGTACAGTGTCTCCTTTTTTGTTTGTTTATATATTAGAGTTTGTTTTATCACATAGGACATATGTCTTAAATTCAAAATCAAATGATTTAAAAATACAAGTAATATCCACTTTAAATCCTGTGAATTTAATACATTTTCTTCAATTAATATCCCAAATTCATTTTTTTTTAGGTTTTTTGCAAGGCAAATGGGGTTAAGTGGCTTGCCCAAGGCCACACAGCTAGGTAATTATTAAGTGTCTGAGATCAGATTTGAACCCAGGTACTCCTGACTCCAAGGCCAGTGCTTTATCCACTGCGCCACCTAGCCACCCCTCCTATTCATTCTTAATAACAGAAATACCAATAGTATTGAAATCTTTTTTGTTTGAATTTTAAGATGATGCAATATTTTTCTCACCATTACTTTTTGAGTAACACGATTCAAAGTCTAAATTATAAGTCCAAGTCACACCACCACACAAAAATGAATTATACTGAAATTAAACTGATGTATCATAATATAAACATTTTTTAAAAGATTTAAAATTTTAAGAAAATTAATCTGACTCTTCCACAATCCACAACTGCACCTGAGTATGTATATATATATATATATATATATATATATATATATATATATATATATATATATATATGTATTTAGGTTTTTTGCAAGGCAATGGAGTTAAGTGACATGCTCAAGGTCACACATCTAGGTAATTATTGTGTTTGAGGTCACATTTGAACTCAGGTCCTCCTGATTCCAGGGCCAGTGCTCTATCCACTGTGCCACCTAGCTGCCCAGGATATATTTTTCAAAACTATGAACACTTATCAATATATATAGCTGCATTGTCCAGCAAAACAAATAATATAACTGAGTCAATGTGTATACTATTGACTATTTGGGTAGACTATTTTCGGGGCATAGTTGTCAATGGTATGATATTTCCTAAGAAATCATGACTGAGGGAGGGAAAGAGGAGAGAAAAGTCCTCTCCCCATCCAGGATTTGAGGAATGTTTGATTCCCTCTTGGAATTCCATTCTTCCATTGATGATTCTCTTATCACCTATCAGAGGTCACACTCTTCAAGACTTCCTCCTTTCTGTGATCATCCAATGTCTATCTGCCCTCTAAATTCCATCAAGTTTGATGGACATATTTCTTTAAACCTAATCAAGTATGACCATTTATTTATATTTAATTTCAGACTTTGAATAAATTTTAAAAAGCATTAAATAAGTGTTTTCTGTATAACAAACACGTGTTAAGTTTCAGGGATATAAACAGAAAAATTGAGATAATTACTGTTCTCAAGGAACAAATACTGTGATTGAGGAGAAAACACATAAATACCTTGTTAACTGTTTCTTGCTTCTTACATTCTGTAATTTCATCTTCAGAGCTGAGATGAAATCAATTGATCAGATTTCTCCTGACCATCTCCTTGCCAGACCCCAACATAAACACTTATCAAGAAAATTATGATTTTTATATTTATATGATATGTGTAATGAATTTCATCATCATAATCATCATCATCTAGTTTTTAGAGACCCTTTTTTTACAGGCAGATCCCAGTCTGAGAATTAGTAAAAACAAAGTCAGGAGCTTTTGACCTCTAAAGGTCATTGGGTAGCTTACATAAGGAAGCAGAAAGATTCTCTTTGCATATTGGAGGTCTTAACATAACTGATAAGACACAAAGATCCTGGGTTTGGGAGAAGTCATTCCTTTGGGAGGAGCCATCCCTCCTGTTATATCCTCCTGGACATACCTCTTAGTAGGTATGTCTAAAATCCAGCCCCATCCTTAGTTGAAGGTCACTCCCTTCCTTTGTTGAAAAAGTCAGAAGCAACTTTTCAGATCTTGTCTTCAGAGTGAAACTGAATTTAAAAAAAATCCTTCAAATCATTATCCCTGGGGGTTTAACTCACTTGCCAAACCCCCTCATGCATACCTAAATAATCAATAAGCCAGGAGAAATATTAATAAATGTATATTAACCTAATTTTATTTTTGTTCTTTCTTGAGGTCAAATCTATAGGGTTAACTTTTGCCCATTTTTAGGACAAATTCTGAAGATTAATACATATTTAATATAATTATTAATTTTAAGACCTAAGCTCACTGAGGACCCCTCCTCAGAGTTGCCCATCATTCATGACAGGTCCTGAATTCTTTTCCTGAATTATACTTGTCTATGTTAAATGAAGTGAATAAGAGAACTATGTACTGTACTCAAGCAAAAATAGCATGTATCCCAAGACTACAGTCAACTTAATCATTCCCACAGGACTCAAGGTCACCTATGTTGTCCTACTTGAATGTCTAAGACCCGTTCTAATTCTTGTCCTGCATGGTGGGCTTGTCCTAGGAAGATCACTCAAACCCCCAAACTAATTGTTCTATGATCCCCACCTTCCCCGTCCCTTCCCAGTTATGAACATGTATATAATATCTGCTTCCTCTTTAGCAAGGTAAAGTTCCTATCAGGAGAATTCCCATGATTTAATAATTGGTTCCTTACAATAAAAGTAATTGATTAATCCACTTTGGCCCTCTGTCTCTGACCTTCTCTGTTTTACCCAGGTTAGAGACTGACTCAATAAAAATTCCGTTAACACACTGAATAAATATTTATCTTTGGGCAGCCAGGTGGTGCAGTGGATAGAGACAACAGCCCTGGAGTCAGGAGGACCTGAATTCAAATTCACCCTCAGACACTTAATGATTACCTGTATGACCTTGGGCAAGTCATTTAACCCCATTATCTTAAATAAAAATTTAAAAAAATATATCTTTTCTTATACTTCCATATCTCTTTTTCTCTCTTCTGCCTTTGTATCACTCCTTCACCCTAATTCTGCTTTTCCTTTCCCTCCTTCCTATTTTTTCTCATATTTCCTTCATCTCCTCTTTCTCCTTTCTTTTTCTTTTCTTTCATTTTCCTTGCTCTCCTCCCCTACTTTCTTTTTTCATCTTTCCCCACCTCTCTATGTCCCTTCCTCTTTTTTTCTCTCTTCTCTTTTTCCTAGCTACCTTCTGTTTTTCCTACTCTGCAGCTGCCTCTCTCCTTCCCTCTTCTCTTCCTTATTTTTCTCTTTTTTCTCACACTGCACAGATTCTTGCTGTGCAATGATGGTGCCAAATAGATACTGGCATTAAGGTGAGAAACAATGTTTTCTTTGATCTGTATAACTTTGTGAATTATATGTTAGGGTTGATTTCCAATAAGAGACAGTTCTGAAATGCAGGTTGTGGAGCACTAAAAGAGTTGGTCAAGAAGTCAGACATCTATTCCATCAGCCCATTGTTTTGGTTCCTATGAAACCTGGGGCCTGGTCTGAGTGATTTCCCCAGAGAACTAACTCAATCAACTGGTTGATTGGTTTTGGCAAAGACAGAGCCTTAGAGATAAAGCCTAAGAAGCCATCCTAAGCTGTGCTTCCTTATTTTTATCCAAGAGTGGCAACTTGTTCTAGATGATTCAGCTCATTTTATCTTACTGTTATTTCCTGTTTCACTATATTTGAGGAATTTAAAATGAACCCCTAAAGGAAAAAACACCAGATTTCAAATCCCCCTAAGAGTAAAACGGAATTCTTCTCAGTCATTCAAAGATTTTCCACCCTTTTAAAAGAGGTGTCTGCTCATTTAGGAAAAATAGAATTGAACACCGATTAGAATAACCCAGCTGGTGGTGATGAGGCTGCATATTCAGTCTGGTTTGTTTCTCCATAGCCTTAAAGGTGCAGATACAATGTAGGAACAGGATGACCTACAGTAAAATGGCACATTTGGAGGGTGGAATGGATTGCCTCCAGGTGTCATGACTTAAAGGGATGACAAAACTACCTCAAGCTCAAAAATATTTTCCCATTGGTCTATCTTCATACTTTAAAATGCCTGGCATCTGTATCGGTCTTGTATTTGTAGAGAATTCTTTTTAAAAGTGCTAATATTTTACTTGGGGTGACATTTTTTTTTAGAGTTATTTCCTTTTTTAAAAAAAAAGATTTTATTTATTTTGAGTTTTACAATTTTTCCCCCAATCTTACTTCCCTCCCCCACCCCACCCCATAGACGGCAATTTGCCACTCTTTACATTGTTTCCATGGTATACACTGATCCAAATTGAACGAGATGAGAGAAAGATCATATCCTTAAGGAAGAAATATAAAGTATAAGAGATAGCAAGAAGGGCAGCTAGGTGGTGCAGTGGATAGAGCACCGACCCTGGAGTCGGGAGTACCTGAGTTCAAATGTGCCCCCAGACACTTAGTAATTTACTTAGCTGTGTGGCCTTGGGCAAGCCCCTTAACCCCATTGCTTTGCAAAAAAAAAACAAAAAAAAAAAAACCCTAAAAAAAGATAGCAAGATCAGACAATAAGATATCAGTTTTTCTTTCTAAATTAAAGTAATAGTCCTTGGTCTTTGTTCAAACTCCATAGTTGTTTCTTTGGGTACGAATGGTATCTCCATAGCAGACAGCCCCAAATTATCCCTGATTGTTGCACTGATGGAATGAGTGAGTCCATCAAGGTTGTCACCCTTCGGGTGACATATTAACAATATAGGACAATATAGGTCAAATTAGTCTCTTAATCCAAAAACCCCCCTCCCCCAACTTCATCATTTTCTCCTTCCACAATCAGTGGGAAGGAATTGCACAGATCATCTGGATGCTGAAACACCGGGCTCATGATTGTGTTTCCTCCACATTCTCTTTGTATTCCAGAGTTGCTTTGAAAAAAATTTCGAGTATAAATGTACTTCAGTCAATCTGTTACAGTGCATGAACAATGACACTGAGAGCAGATGGGTGTTCAGAAGAATCAATGAACTCCATGACCAGTCTGCAACACAAAACCAACAGAAGCCCTGGAGTGTCGTGCAGGAAAGGGGGTAAGGAGGTTGAACGTGAGGGGTTGACACTCTAGACACTCCCTGTTGCTGTTCATTCCTTTCAATTGTCTCTGACTCTTTGTGACTCCATATGGCATTTTCTTGGCAAAATACTGGAGGGGTTTGCCATTTCCTCTCCAATTCATTTTACAAATGAGGAAACTGAGACAGGCTTAAGTGATTTGCTCAGGATCACACAGTTGGTAAGTCTGAGGTAAAATTTGAACTCAGGTTTTCTTGACTCCAGGACCAGCCCCCATCTACTGTGATAAAGGTTTCCTCCCCTAAGACTGGGAAAAGAGGGATGCCCTTGGTGTGGAGGAGGAATTTAAACAATTTTAAAGAGACTGGAGGTGCTCTAGCCTCTGGAGGGGTGAAATAGCTATAACTTGTTAGATATAATTACTAAGTAGGCCAGCTATTCAACACAGTCTCTACAGGAAAGCTATTTGGCACCTTTTTTATGATTACTATTATTCAATCTGTTTGGATTCTTTGTAACCCCATGGGTTTTCTTGGCAAAGATGTGGTTTTCCATTTCCTCCTTGGTAAACAACAGTTAAGTGACTTACCTAAGGACACACAACTAGGAAGTTTTCCTGACTCTTAAGACCAATGCTCTATCCACTGCACCACCTGTATGAGAAAGAACCCAATAACTGGGGATAGGAAAACTACTGAGTAACAGCAGTAGAAAGAGAAACTGTAACCCGTGCTAGGAGTAGAGCCCAGTGGAAGGTCTATTGGGGGACCCTGATGGGTAATAATGGGAAGAACTGCGATCAGGCATAGGTTTTTCCTAACTCTTAAGACCAATCCTCTATCTGCTGCACCACGGATTTTGAACTCTGATATTCCCCCTCCCCCCATATTCTTCTATCCTCTCATTTCTCCCTCTGACAAAATCCTCTTAAAACCATTATTCTCTTTCATTGTGGACCCACCAAACCTCCCTGTCTGTCACCCATGTTCTGGCTTCACTCTTCTCTCATCCAAGTTTTGTCCTGCAGTTAACCAGCTTAACTATATACCATCATCCACCCTTAAATCCCACACAGTATTGTGTGTCAATAGCTACCTTCTCTGATCAGTCTAGATTATCTATAGCTATTTACTTATAATCTAAAGGTTCTTAACCTATTTTTATATTCACTTGGCAGTCTAGTGAATTCTTTCATAGGATTCTCAGAAAAAAGTTGTTAAATATACAAAATGTCTAAGATTACAAAGGAAATGAATTATAATGAAATGTAGAGGAAAAATGTTTATGAAGCCCCAGTTCAGAATCCTTGCTCTAATTTCAGGCAATGAATTTCAGTTTCTTCCTTGGCTCAGCCCCTCCCATAGTTTCTTTTTGGTCTGGACTGGCTTTTGCTCTATTTTCCTTAATCTTCCCTTATCTTGTTTTATTCCATCTGGGCTGAGTTATGCAAATTACCCTGGGCTACTTCTCAAATTCTCAAGAAGCAACTGTTTGCTGTTCATCTTTTCAGTTGTATCTGATTCTTCATGATGCCATTAGAGGTTCCTCCAGACAAAGATGATTTATCAGTGTAGAACCTTAATAGAGACCTTGCTCATAGGAAGCACTCTATAAATGTTTGTGGGGTAACAATGGGGGTTAATTGAGTTCATCAGTGAAGTCTCCCTCATTGCACTTAAGGATGTGGAAAAGTGAGGAATATTCTCACTTTGGGTAACTGGGAAAAAAACAAAACATAACATTAGCCCCAGGAATGAGAACACATCTCAAATGAATCATTCAGCCAAAGAGATGAACAAGGCCTGGATATCAAATATCATGAAATATCAAGATATTACAATTAGGTATGATAGAAAGGACAAGAAGTCTTTTTAGTCTTAATCATGTCCTCTGAGGCATGTTTGAAATAAGGAAGTTTATTGGAAATGGAAAGTTTACTCTAGCAGTTTAAAGAAAGAAGCCTCTTGCCAACCCCCTGAGAAGGAATAACTTGAGAGAAAGGAGATTACCATAGCCTTAATCTCCCCTTCCCCTAAACCTGCCCTGTTAGAGGAGGACTACATCTATACTGCATTTCTGAGCAGAGTTGAAGGATTTAAAATTTCTCATAGGTATCCTATCAGTGTCCTTAGGACAACAGTGGCTGGTGATACTATCTCTTTTTTGGAGGTAAGCACAAACTGGACCCAGTGAGGAAAAATAGATTGAAGATTCTGTGACAAACTCAATAGGAGAACTATAGTGGACTTAAAGGAAGTTATCTTAAGAACTCCAGCAAGTAAATTTCCAGGAGCTATGAGTTATCTATTTGTCCTATAAACTCTAAGTTTGAGCCCACTTTTCCCAAGATACTTTGAACTGGTGGAAGAATATGTCACAGGCTTTTGGGAGGATGTTTTAAACCAACTGTTCTTTATCATTCTACCATTGTAAATAAATATCTCTTTCTAAAAGTTAATTGACAAATTATATAACTGATAATGGAAGAAAATGTATGCTAGTGGGAGTTTATGAGCATTATTAAAACTCTCCCAATTTCTCAGGGATAATCCTAGAATCCTGTGGGGAGATTAGGAGTCCCATTCTGTGGACCCAACTTGTCAACAAATAGGGGTTAGAAAATTTGTTCCAGAGACCATACAACAATTGACTTAAATTAATACTGAATGAGTAATACATAGAGTTGATGTTGATACAGTGATCACCAATACAGTCCCACAGAACCTAGGAATTTTTCTTTTTTTTAATATTACATGTAAAAATTAATTTTAATGTTAACTTAAAAAAATATTGAGTTCCAAATTTTCTCTTTCCCTACTTCTTTTCCCTTCTTTCTAAAATAGTAAGCAGTTTGATGTAGGTTATACCTGTGCAATCATGCAAAACATATTTCTATATTAGTCATGTTATGAAAGAAGAAACAGACCAAATGAAACAAACCATAAACCAAAAAGTGAAAATGGTATGCTTCAATGTGCATTCAGATTCACAGTTCATTCTATGAATGTGGATAACATTTTCCATCATGAATCCTTTTGAATTATCTTGGATCATTGCATTTCTGAGAACAGTTGTCATTCATAGTTGATCACCATACAGTGTTGCTGTTACTATGTAAAGTATACTCTTGGTTCTGCTCATTTAACTTTGCATCAAGAACCAAGTGAGTTTTTAGTATTAAATGCAAAAAGTTGGGGCAGCTAGGTGACTCAGTAGATAGAGCACTGGCCCTGGAATCAGGAGGACCTGAATTCAAATTTGACCTCAGACACTTTATAATTACCTAGCTGTGTGACCTTAGGCAAGTCACTTAACCCCATTGCCTTAATAAACAAAATTTTTTTAAAAAATCAGGACACTTACATGCAAAGAGTCAATGAGAGTAAGAGCCAAAACTTTATAGTGTGTGGTAGAATAGTAAGGCAAATGGGGTTAAGTGGCTTGCCCAAGGCCATTAAGTGTCTGAGATCAGATTTGAACCCAGGTACTCCTGACTCCAGGGCTGGTGCTCTATCTACTGCGCCCCCTAGCCGCCCCTAGAATAGTATTTCTATGGTAGTTTAAGGTTTCTGAGTATTTATCTTTTCATGAGTCATTTTTAATGTTATTTTGTGGGTTGATTCAAGAAAATGAATTATGTCTATGTCCCTTTTCATGGCTCCTGGGCCTGGGGTTGTCTTTGCCCTAGAAATTGGTCATAGTTCTGTAATGGGTGATTCCATGATGAGTCTATTTCTTAGTTATATAGAAAGCTAGGCATCAGCCAATGGTCCTAGAAGTTAGAGCTGGGACCTTAGAGATCATTCATCAAATCTCTTCATTTCATGGATAAAGAAAGTAAGGACCAAAAAGTTGTGACAGAAAAATGGAAAGACAGGAAGTAACAGGCTTAGTTCTTGTCTTTTGACATCCAATTCAGCCCCTTGTTCATGATGCCTCACATGCAACTCAATAGTCAGAGTCCTTTTCTGTTTCTAAAAGGTGTCCTGGGCCAAAGTTAGAGCTATGACTCCCAGGACTCATGGCACAACCAGCATGTTCCCCACTCCAACCTTCACATGTTTAAGATTTGACAAGCACTTGGCATCTACAACCTTGTAGAGCCTTACAATAACTTTGTAAAGTAAATATTGCATGTATTATCATCTTCATTTTACAGATATGTATACTGAAAGAGGAAGCTTAAGTGACTTGCCCAAGGTAGACAAGTGGTAGCCCGGTGGATCTAGGGCAAGTCTTAGAATCCAATAGAACCAAGTTAGAATCTTGCCTCAAACTTCTGCTGTGTGACCCTGAATGAATCATTTAACTTTCTTAGTCTGAGTTTCCTCATCTGTAATATGAGGATAATAGTAGAACCCATCTCACAGGATCCAGTGAGAAAGCATTTGTAAAGTGCTTTGCAAACTAGAAAACATTCTATGCATGTTATATATTATTTGCTATTTTTTTTTTAGGATTTTGCAAGGCAATGGGGTTAAGTGGCTTGCCCAAGGCCATACAGCTAGGTAATTATTAAGTGTCTGAGACCAGATTTGAACCCAGGTACTCCTGACTCCAAGGTTGGTGCTTTATCCACTACGCCACCTAGCCGCCCCCATTTGCTATTGTTAAGGGCAGCTAAGTGGCACAGTGGATAATATGCTGTGCCTGGAGTCAAGAAGACTTGAGTTTGAATCCAGCCTCAGACACTTTCTAGCTGTGTGACTTCTGTCTACCTTGGTTTCCTCATCTGTAAAGTGAGCTGGAGAAGGAAATGGCAAACCATTTCAGTATATTTGCTAAGAAAACTCTAAACCGGGCCACAAAGAACAGGACACAACTGAACAATAACAGTCCATTATTATTCACATAATCTGTCAAGTGCCTTCAAAACACAAGTAGGACTGTGGCTAGCTCAAGGCCGTTGTCATCACTATAACTAGGGCCAGGCATCAAAATGAATTATGATGGCTTAACTTCTCCCTAAGCTAAAGCTGAGAAAATATTAAGGTACATTCAGTTTTCCCAGATAGTTCTATTGTATGGATGTCAAGCAAGTCAATCTTTGTGTGTCAGACAGAAAATATGGAAGTAAAATGAAAGGAAAGTCAATCATGATCAGGGCAGCAGCTTGGTTATGGTGGCCTGGAGGTCCTGCATGTTCCCTTCTCAGGGATCTGAGTGATGACAACAGATTCAGCACTGGGTTAAAACATCCATTCCTTAGAGACTGAGCTCAGTCCCCTGTCCCTAGAGGAATATTTGGCACAGGGTGCAAACATAAACACGAACTGTCTCTTGTTTGGGATCTTAAGATCACAAATGGAAGGGACTTCAGAAGCTGTCTAGTCCAATCCCCCTCATTTTACAGGTGACCAAATGATGGCCTAGAGAGGTTAAATGATTTGCCCAAGGTCACACAGGTATAATAAATCTCAGAAGTGGGACTAGGAATAATGCATTTTGAGAATTGGCAGATATCCACTTGGTATTCTTTGATCCAATCCCAGAAATCCCAGTGAATCCCAGTCTTCCAAAGGCTATCTCCAAAGATATTTCTAGGATTCTACCTAGTACAAGTTGGCTCTTAGAGAGATTTTTTTTGTTGTTATTGAAGGAGCTAGATACCTCTTGTTCCCTAAGCCATTCTATTGGGAACAACTATTTGTCTTATCAACTTGAAAGGGACAGGCAACAAGAGTCTCATACTAATTTACAAGTTTGTTTAAATTCATGTGTTAACAGCAGAAATATCCAATTTCATGCATAGTCCCAATTCCCTGCACTGGGAAGAGAATTCCAGGAAGCAATTATGTTGAACAAAATGTTATGGGTAAAGGGATGGCTTGTGAATTATTCATAATCAGTTAATTATTTTAACCCATTTTTATCCATTTTTAATACAATCTATTATTTGATGTCAGCTTTTGGAAAGCTCCCAGGAGCTGTGTCTTCCTGTAGGTATGTTTACAAAGATATAAAAACAGTAAGTTTTTAATCTACTAGGCCAGTGATCTCCAAAGTGGGAGTTATGACCCTATTGGGGGGTCACTCCTAATCAAAAGGGGACTGTGGTCTGACTCAAGGCGGGTATGTGATCAACCAATCACAAGAATGAGATGAGTCTAGTAAAATAGTCAGTCATAGGTCTAGTTTTCAACACAACCACACTTAACCTTATCTCTTAT
The DNA here is from genome assembly GCF_037893015.1 of Macrotis lagotis. Taxonomy (NCBI): domain Eukaryota; kingdom Metazoa; phylum Chordata; class Mammalia; order Peramelemorphia; family Peramelidae; genus Macrotis; species Macrotis lagotis. Next base: position 410,194,187 of record NC_133658.1, on the reverse strand, counting down.
TTTCCACACCCTCCCCTGCCATGCAGCTTCCAAAGTCCCCTTTTCTGTGCTGGGTTTCAGGACTCTTCTAATAACTATTCTGCAGTTGTTGCACCTTGATATTGGGGGGGGGGGGAACCCTGTTTTCTCATGTCCTTTTCCTCTCCCTCAAGCAGTATATCTATATTTATCTACTTGTTGCCTGGCCACCAGTCATTTGTGGCTGCAGCAGATGCCCCTCCAAGAGAAGGCTCTAACTCTGCCTTCCCACATTTTCCTTTAGGGTGGTACAGAGTGAGTCACAGAGGCAGAGCAGGTGTGGATAAGTTTTGAAAGGAATTACAGACTTTTTAATGTTATTTTCTTCCCTCTAGACTTCTGTCAAGGGGACTACCAGCCTTTCAGTTACCCAGGTTCACCACCCTAGTGTATGTCATTGTCGCTTCTTCACTTTCCCTTGAACAATATGTTCAATGAGTTGTTAAATCTTGTCATCACCCTCTCCACAACACTTCTTTTTTTATTTTTTTTAGTTTTCGAAATACAACCAGTTAAGTGACTTGCCCAAGGTCACCCAGGAAATATCAAGTGTCTGATGTTAAATTTGAACTTAAATCCTCCTGACTCCAGGGCCAGTACTTTGTCTACTGCACCACCTAACTGCTCCTCTTGCAACACTTTTTGAAACTCTCTCTGTTTCTTTGCTCAGACCTTTATAATTTCTCTTCTCAAATATTTATTATTGCAGTCTATTTATTCACCTTGAGGCTTAAGATTCAGTTTTGCCTGATTCTTTACAACCCCATTTGGGATTTTCTAGGTAGAGATACTAGAGTAGTTTGCCATTTTCTTCTCCAGCTCATTTTCCAGATGAGGAAACTGAGGCAAGCAAGATTAAGTGACTTTCCCAGGGTCACAATGGGAGGTTTCTGAGGCCAGATTTGCATTCAGGAAGATTAGTCTTCTTGACTCCAGGGCTTGTGCATAAACAGATTTTACCTCCAATGGATCTTATTTCTTCCTTTGGTTACAACTGCAACAATCCTCCTGCCCCCACTTTAGACCACAAATAGCAGGTCTGCAGTTTTAAAGCTGTAATATAAATTATAATATAGTAGCATTTTCCACCTCTAAAAATACCATCTCTTGTGGGCTGTATGAAGGTAAACACTGGATGTTTACTTCAGTGGTACTGAAGATGGCTCTCTCCTTAATGAGCAAATGCCATAAAGCCAAGATAGCTTTCAGTTGACAAGGTATTATTTTTTTCCTCCAGGAGATATAAATAAAAACAAAAACCCTGTCAGGGGTGGGAATGGGGGGTGGTATCTTTCTGTTCTCTTAGCCCATTCAAGCAATCACATCTCAAGGACAAATGTGTGAATAAAGGACTAAAGGTGTTAATTTCTCCTCTAAGGTGTTATTTGGACTTAATCTGGTTGCACATCTATATATCCATCCTTGACCATTCTGTGATTTCAGTCCTATGATGATTACATCATCTCTTTTTTCCCCTTAGAAAAGAAGACTTCTAAAATCTAGATTTAGCTTTCTCTCTCTCAGAATATTCATCCAAGGGAAATGAAACACAAGAAAGCAACTCATAAAGCATTCAGTGCCTTTGTAAATCCTGTCAAGCCAGTACCATTAGGAAAAGACTGAATAAGGATGATGAGAAACAGATGAGGCCACCAATCACAACAAATCCAATCATTCAGCAACATTTGTTTGTTTAGAATGAGATCCAAAATCACTAGTGACCCATGGCTGGGGTTTTGCCATTCTCAGCTGGCCCTGTTGACCCATAGGGGAAGTACCACAAGACCAGTTCCACCTTTGACCCCAAGGCCTCTCTTAAATGATGTGCCTCTCAGTAGAAACCTGCTGTGTCTGTGGGAGAGGGAAGCACTCACCAGAGCATTGCTGACCCCTTGGGTTCAGGAGAATGCAGCCAAGGCCAGGTCATGGAAACAGCAAGTATAAACTGTTGGATGATGGAATTGAGAAAGCTGTCAAAACACAACCATTTCACACCAAAATTCATGCTGGTTCTTAGCTCAGGAAACATTTTCTCCCCTAAAGTTGCTTTTACTTTTGGTGGTTATTAAAACATCATAGAATGACCATAAAATTTAGAGAACAGGAAAGGTCTTAGAGTCAAAATTCTGCCCAACTCTCTCACTTTCTACAGGAGGACACAAGCACATGGCTCACATATGGAAGAACCAGAACCAGAACCTGGACCTCCTGATTCCTCATCTTGGGTTCTTCTCATACCTACCTATGGTATGTCCTCCTAAAGCACTCTTAGAATTCAGTGTGCTTTCTCATTTGACAAGGAAAAACCCAGATTCACTTTGAGAGAATTTTGCCTTGATGTCTTCTCTCCCTTATTGTCTCCATCCAGAAAATCTTTGAACCATACTATCTGACATCATCTGGTATGTTGTCAAAACTCCCCTGGTAGATATATAGTTTGCCAGCCACAAAGAATGAACAAGTTTACTTACAAGTCAAAGAAAAATCACAGAGCTCAGAATATAAGAATACCTGCTGGAGAGCAATCCTTCCCCAGAGACCTGTCCTTTGTGGTCATTATTCCCCTTCACCAATCCTAAGGTCCAGTAAAACTGGCCTATCCATCCTTCATATAGCTGTCAAACTGACTTTCCTAAAGCTCTTTCCTAATTAATGAACTCCAAGTGGTTTCCTGTTATCTCTAGAAACAAATATAAATTACATTGTTTGGCATTTAAAACCCTTTTCAACCTGGCCCTAACTTTCTGTTCCAGACTTAATTACACAATACTTCCCTTCATGCCTAAGAGGCATAGTGCCAGACTCCAAGTCAGGGAAACCTGAGTTTCAAACTTGCCTTAGTGATTTACTAGCTTTGTGACCTTGGGTAAGTCACTTGAATTTTCAACCTCCTTTTTCTCATGGGTCAAATGGAAATAATAATACAACTTAACACACAGGATTAATGTGAGAATTATTAGCTTAATATATATGTAAAAACACTTGGCAAACCTTAAAGTTCTATTATTATTCATTCAATGTGGCCTTCTAGTGTTCCTTGAGGGAATCACACCATTTTCTCATTTCTGTGCCTTTGCCTTGACCACTCCCTTTCTTGGAATACACTCCTCCCTCTCCCTCACTTTTAGAATCCTTAGTTCTCTTCAAGACTCAGTTCAAGTGCTACCCATGTGGAGCCTTTTGTGAGCCCTCAGGGAGCAGCTCCATGTAGTTGTTACACTACCTTTAGTCTGATTCCACAAGAGACAAATGTCCCCTATACCTGAAACAAACTCTATATATCCAGCAGAGGATCTTCTGGTTGTTCCTCATTGTCATTGTGTTTCATTTTTGCTTGGGCTAGCTTTGCTTGGCATATTGTTCTCCATATCTTTTATCTGATGGCAAGAATTGTTCTATTCCCAGTCCACCCCTTCCCTGATCTTCTGCCCCTTCTCCTACCCACCACCCTGCCTTCCCTGCCTCATCACCCTGCCTATGGTTCTCATAGCCTTCAGCTGACAGTGATCTACCCAGATTCTACTCCCATTATTATCAGACATTCCAGGGAACCCCCCCACCCCTTGGTGGGAACCAATTGGTCTCCTTGTATCTAACTCCAATGTGCTGCCAAACAAGAAAACTTGTGTGGATTTCTTTTCCCCTTGTGTTACAGATCTGCCAACCTCTTCCTTCATGAAACTAGGGTGCCTTTCATAGATATCCTTAATGCCAGTTTGGGGTAGGATGGATTTCCCAAATCTTATGTCCTCTGTCTTCTAGAACCTAGGCAGTTAATGTATGCATCAGAACTTCTCAGGAATTTAGAAGAAAAGAAAAATCACTAAATTCTCACTTTATCCTCAACTGTTCTTTTCAGGAGGCAAGATTTTCAAAGTATCTGTGATTACTTCTGATAGAGGCAGGACTGGGTAGTTTCTGGGGTCCCTTGCAACCCTGAGATTCCTGGAACTCCCCTCAGGTTAACAAACTGGATTGGGGTTTCAGGACAACAAAGATGATCCTGTTTATTGACAGGACAACTTTAGAGAGAGCTAGAAACTGGCATGGAAAAAGCATCCCAAACACCTGGCTTCCCTGGCTCTTGTGGGTCTAAATATTAGATGGGAAGTCTTCCAGGAAGCTGTTTTCAATTATAACTAGAAGCCCCAAATTGCCATTTGCCAAACACTTAGACCTTCCCTAGAAGGACAGGGACTCTCCTCATTGGTAGAGAGCATATTATTTAATGAGGGGTGGAATTGGTTCCCTCCATTTATGCAAATTATAGACTTAAGTCCCAGGTTATAGATTCTCAGTATTTTCTGGTTCCTGAAGATTGAAGTTGAAAACACCAAACAAACATGGGCTCAAACCATCTCAAAACATCAAATGTGATAAGGTGAGAATTGTTTCCTACATTCTAGCATTCTGTCTCTTTTCAATCTGATAGAGATAATAACCTCTTTATATAATATGGGTGCATTTCATCTTTTTCATCATGTCATCCTCAGGGATGATGGGAAATGTGATACTTTCAACCTATCAGTCCCAGGGATTCTATTGGAATCAGAAAACTTGACTCCAATCCAATACTAAGGAAGGAAGTGTAGAATCTGAAAAACTTGGAGGAATACATTGTATAGGAGCCTCCTAGAAGACCTACCTACCTCTTTGACTTTCACTTAAAATCAGAGTTCCTCTCTATTTACAAATACACATTTGTGACTACTGACAGTGCTACATTCACCAACCTATACAAAAAGAGGGAAGAGGGCATCAGATATGTGACATAGTAAAAAGAATTCTGGGTTTAGGAGTAAAAGCATTTTTCTCAACGTGTTTCCATCTGCAAACTCTAAAGTCTCTTTAAATTCTAAAATTCCATGGTCCTCTGACTTGGATTTGAAATCTGGTTTTGCAACTTAACTAACTGTGTGACCTAAAGTAATTCAAACTTTCTTTGCCTTAGTTTCCTTAATTGAAAAGTCAGAGGATAGGACTAGATAATTTCTTGGGCTCCACTTGGCAAAATCTTTTAGACATATTTGACCTTCCCTGTCTTTGCTGACTTCTTAAATTCAATTTAATGACTGCTTAACTTGCCCAATCTGACCTGTTAAAATACTTCTGCCTAGCTGGTCTCTTGGTTCTGGACTCACCTGATCTGCTTTGCCCTGCTGCTACCCACATCTGAGAGTGTTATTGTTCCATGAACCATTATTTCAAATCACATACAATTAAATGAAATATGAACTGTGGTGGTTATCATTGGTAATCAGATGCTCTGACTGGTTGGCATTTCATTTACATCATGTTGTAAAACATATGACCCATTTCCCAACAAAGAAAATTTAGAGAGCAGAATGAGACATATTTATATTTGATACAAGAAATTTTGCTTTTGTTTTGATGGGTGTAGGTGTAAGGGAGACAAAATTGACTGTGGTTAATTGAAAAAAAATTAACATAAAAAATCTATATCCTGTTGAAATCCGGCTGTGCTATCTTTTCTCTATCTGGTTATGCAACAGGAAGAATGCCTCTTCTTAGTGTTAGTCCCTGGTCATGGTTGACATCTAAGCCTGTGATCTCTGTCCTATAGGAGACAACCAGTCCCTGCATATATATTCTACAATTCTGAGAATTCAGTCTGTGTTTCCTAAACAGTAGTTAATGAGACAGGCAGCAGTAGGGGATAACTAACCAGAGAAATGTCTAAGGCAGCTTATAAGAATTTAGACAGGCTCTGTCATAGAAAAGGAGGCTGTAATTAGAAACTATTAAGCTTTAAGAACCACACAGAGGTCAGAGAGACTTGTCCCCAAGCTGGCAAGTCAGGGCTGATTCACGAGGGCACTGCAGTTCAGTGCTGACATAATTCGAGCTCCATTTAGGTGGCTGTTGGCTTGGTAACAGCCAATCCAAGGGGCCTCATTATATGGACAAGAGTCAAGGTTCTAAAAGAAGGGCTTGAAAATGAACTCTTTGTTCCTTTCAGAGAGAGAAGCTAAGAAACCCCTGCAGCACAGGGAGACAGTGAGGATGGGAGGAAGCAGGTAGAAGGATTAAATGGAAAGGGAAGGGCTTTGTACTACAGTATATTTGGGGATAGAGGTAGGAATGAGGCATCATTTGCCTGTCATTTTATCCTAAAGACGATTCAGAGAACTGAGCCTTGCATACTACTGTGGAAAAACCAGATTGTTTCTCCTTTGGGTGACTATGAAAGCATCCAAAATTCAGACGATCATGGGTTCCAATGACCCTATCATGTGACTAATAAGACGACTCTAGAATCAAAATCTTTAAATCTGAAAGGGACACTAGAAGCTATTTAATGCAACCCCTTCATTTGCCAGATAAAGAAAATGCAGGAGTCGTAGGTGGCAATTCTGTAAACTGTTGTTGAGCAGTTTCTGTGATTTTCTAGAAATCTGGCTTCTCATCAGTCAATCGTTTTCCTTTGTTCTTTAACCTGTTCTTCTAAATGGGGTATATATAAAAGAACTTTTCCCATACCTTTTCCCAAAAGGAAAAGGAAGACTGGAGGTGGGGAAGGGTTGGGACTTAAGATATTTGTGTTTTAGATATATTTTAGTGATAATTCAAGTTCACCTATACAAAGGCAAAATATGTGCTGTCCCTGGCCAGCCAAGAATAAGAGCTGGGAGACTGCAGGCAGCCCTATTTGTATTTCAGGCTCTTTCTCTGTTGCCATGACAACTTGGACACTCTGAATCCTTCCCCGAATGCAGGAGACACGGGCTGCATGGAAATCAACTCTGGACACAATAGTTCTGCCCTTTTGCAGAGGCAGCCATGATGCTTCCAGTTTATAGGAGGGTTTGGAGTCAGGGACAAGAGATAGATCCCACCCACAGAAGGCTCTCCAGGCTCTCAGACCTTTTGCTGGCAGCTGGTCTGGGTTTATTAGTCTCCATAAGAGAAACATGGCTGCCTTCCCTTAGGATTGAGAAGAAGGGTGGGGTCGATTCTGTTCCATCAGGACCCCTGCCTTGCAGCATCTTCTCAAATGAGCTGTTCAGTATGGGGTTTTTTTTTAATTTTTATGTTGTTATTTGTTTATGTGCAGTAAGGGAGTAGGGGCAAGTTTTTACTCGATTTTATTCTGACTCACTTTATTCTAAGCACTTAGTATTTTTCTTTGGCTAAAATCACTGCAATGGGGATTAGAATTGTTTATTTAGCTCATCCTCCCACCCCAAAAATAAAGTTATAACCCTGAACAGTTAAATTATCTTACCTAGCATTAAATTGAGTGAAAGACTGTTAAAACATAGTTTATTATGTTAGAGAATCATATCTGTCTTGGGCTATCCTTAGATGGGTGGGGTAAATTTTTTACAAGTATCAGTTCTGGTAATTAGCATAATCAGAACAGCAGGAAGTTGTTCAGTAAAGTGGATGTTGTCCAGAGTACTAACAAAAACATCAGCATCCCTCCCAATCTGAGGTTGCTTGTGTACAACATACACACACACACACACACACACACACACACACACACACATATATATATATATATACACAATCACATATACACATACACACATAATATATACACATATTCACATATACACACATAATAAGAAGGGACAGCCCAAACTTCAGGATTAGAGTTTCTAAACCTGTCTTTATTCTATGACTATAGAACTGATTCTATTAGAAGGAAAAAGTACAAGTATCAGAACAGTGTGGTTTTAGGAAATTTGTTTGCTTGGGTGACTTTTCATGATGAATCTCAGTCACATAATAAGCAAAAGGGTTGAATAATGATTCAATAAACATTTATTAAGTTCCTGCTAAGTACTACATACTAGGCTACATGCTAAGGACTTTGTTGTTGTTCAGTGGCATCTAGTTCCTCCTGACCCCACTTGGGATTTTCTTGAGCTACTGGAGTGATTTGCCATTTTCTCCTCCAGCTCATTTTATAGAAAAGGAAACGGAGTCAAACAGGGTGATGTAATTTACCTGCAGTCACAGGGCTAGCTAGCTAAAGCTGAATTTGAACTCAGGTCTTCTAACCCCAGGCCCACCCCTCCATCTACTGCAACACCTTGATACCCTTTCACATTAGGATACAAAGATGATAACCCTATGTCAAAAAGTGATTGGCAGTTGTACCCTGAAGAAGCCTTCAGAATCCTTCTCTTGATGGGCGAATTGCCCATGTCTAAGAGTCCCTGCTACCCATGAGGCCATTGGATTACTTGCTGGTGGATTACTTGAGTCCTTAGGGAGTTTTAAACTACAAGGTAGCTTAAACCCAATCAGGTGTCCGAGCTGTCAGGCATTATGTAGCAAGCTCCCAAAGATGGTAGCAGGAGAAACTAAGCTGCCTAAGGAAGGATAAACTGACCCAGGTCAGGAACAGAACAAGTCAAAAACTTATGAAATGATCAGCAGAGGACTTGGGTCTGTGAATGGCCACGAGGTGGGGCAAGATAAGGAGAAAAAAAATGGAAAGAAAGGAATTCTTTTTCAGTTATATTGGGAATTTCTTTGTTCCCTATTGTAAGACCCTGGATAACGATAAGGATCCTTAAGAAATAGTGAGAGGGACTATAGGCAGACTCTAAAGGTTGTAATTAAAGTTTTCCCAATTCCTTTTGTAATAGGTATAGGATTTCAAGGTTAAGATAGTTAAATTAACTACAGAGCTTACTGATAATATATAAGTTGATATACAGGATATGTAGGAAATTAACAAAATTATTTAGGACCAAGATCTATTCTCTGATAGATGAGTAATCAAAGGATGGAAACAATTTTCATAATGAGAATTACAGATTATCAATTACCACATGAAGACATGATCCAAATCCCTAAGAAATAAAATAAATAATTTTTAGATTTCACCTCACACATATCCAATGGTCAAAAATAACAAAGACAGGAATAAATCCCTATAAAACCTATATCAGATTGCTTGCTATCCTAGGGAAGAGGGAAGGGAAAGAGAAAAATCTTTCAAAAATGAATGTTGAAAATTGTCTTTACATGTAATCAGAAAAATTAAATCATATAATAATTAAGAAAATGAGTTAAATAAAAAATAAAAATAAAAATGCTTTCCTTTTCTAAAGTATCTATATTCCTTGTAATGAAAAATGTCCGTGCTATAAAAAGCAGTGACTATGATGAATGCAGAGGATGGGAAGATGTATGAACTGATGTAAACAGAAAACAGAAAACAATATAAATGATTACAACAATGCTAGGTGGTGCAGTGGATAGAGTACCAGGCCTGGAATCAGCAAAGTCTCCCAAAAACACTTACTGGTTGTGTGACCCTGAATCAAGTCACTTGACCCAGATTGCCTCAGTTTCCTCATCTGTAAAATGAATTGGAGAAGGAAATAGCAAACCACTTTCTTTGCCAAGAAAACCCCAAATGTGGTCATTATTACACTAGAGAATTATATCTCTCTCATGGGCTATCCTTAGATGGGTGGGGTAAATTTTTTACAAGTAGCAGTTCTGGTAATTAGCATAATCAGAGAAGCAGGAAGTCAACAAAATAATAAAATAAAATAAACAACAAAATAAACCCCAGCAATATCAATAGAAAGGACAAAAAAGAACAAGAAAATTTAAATGGAATACTTTGAAATGATAATGACCAAGCTTGGCACCTCTCTTTTCTCCTCCCCTTACCCTTTTGCAGAGATAGAAGACTAAAAGTGTTGAGTATTACATTTAATGTCAGACTTTTTAAAATGTTTTGTTGAACTTCTCCCCATCCTCTTTTATGGTTGGTTATAAAGGATGGTGCTTTGGGAAAGGAAAGGAGGAGAGATATATTGGGAAATGTAAATCATATAAAAACAAAAATATCAATAAAGTTTTTAAATAAAAAAGGAAAAACAGAACAGTTGCTTTTAGTACATAGACTACTCTGTATGTAGGTGGAGATTAGTTCAACATTCTGGCAAACAATTTGGAGTTGGTTAAGAAAAATGAATAAAGCTTTCATACTTTTTGATCCTAAGATCTCATTTTGTGGACATAAACTCTTCCTTTGGCCTAAGGAGAATAAAGAAAAGACAGGTCCATAAACCAAAATATTCATAGCAATGTTTTTTATAATAGCAAAGAACTGGAAACAAAGTCGATTCTCTTCAGTTGGAGAATAACTGTACAAATTGTGCCTATAGATGTGATAAAGTGGAATATTATTATACCACAAGAATTGACAAGAGAAATTCTGAGAAATATATAAAATATAGTGAAGGAAGTAAAACTAGAAAACATTGTTCATAGTGATTATAGTAATGTAAATTAAAACATAATCAAACAAAAACTAACTATATAAACAGGGCATCTAGATGATTCGATAGATAGAGTGCTGAGCCTGAAGTCAGGAATACCTGAATTTAAATCCAGTCTCAGACACTTACTAGTAGGATGTTAGAAAAGTCACTTAACCCTACAAGCCTCAGTTCCCTATCTGTAAAATGAATGGGAGAAGAAAATACAAACCATTCCATGATATTTTCTAAGAAAACCCCAGAACAACAGCTCGGTTATCATTGTAATCTTGGACTGTAAAAAAAAATAACAAAATACACCTCCCTTCTTTTGGTGGAGAGCAAGGAAACTTCAGGTTTGGAAAATTGCAAACTTGGTAGATGAAGTGGCTGAATCAATTGGTTTGTCTTAGCTGGTTTTCTTGGTCACAAGAGAAGGCTTTCTAGTCAGAATGTGGGAGGAACTTTAAAATGATTGTGTTATAAAACATCAATAAAATTTAAAAATTAAAAAAGGAAACACTCCAGCAATTTAGAGTTGATTGGTTTTGGCTAAAATTTACATCCACATCAAATAAATATATATCTTTTATGCTCAATAGAGTAATATCTTGTGATGTTTCTCTGCACAAAATAAGAATAAATAATACATTCTTGAATTCTGTCAGCAAATTGAGGTAAGCTCCCCACCCTATATAATCTAAAGATACTATCCTCTTCCCCTTCATTGAAAGTTGTGACATCATGCATAATCTATATTAAATTACTTGCCTTCTCAAAGAGAGGGGAGGGGGAGAATGTAGAACTCAAAAATTTAAAAAACAAATGTTAGAGATTTTTACATGTAATTGAAAAAATAAAATGTTAAAAAAAAAGAAAGTTGTGGCAGTACCTTAATTGGGGATGGAAGATGGGGTGGGGAAGGATTTGCCAAACTGGGGAAAGAAGGGAAAAATACAATGAATTCATGGCACAGGATGGCAGATTTCTTACTGTGTTTCTCCTTTTCTTTCATGCAATTATCTGTCTCAGTGGACCACTTATACTTTCTCCTCTCTACTGCAAAGATTCAACCAATACATTTTTTTAAGTCCAATACTTTTTTTTTTTAGGTTTTTACAAGGCAAATGGGGTTAAGTGCTTTGCCCAAGGCCATACAGCTAGGTAATTATTAAGTGTCTGAGTTCGGATTTGAACCCAGGTACTCCAAGGCCGGTGCTTTTATCCACTACACCACCTAGCCGCCCCTTGTCCAATACTTTTTGATACTACAAATAATATTCATTTATTTTCAGATTTGATCTATTGTATGTGTAACTATGTTCTCCCTTATTTGTACAGATTGTTGACTATTTTAAATGGTAATCTCCAAATTCTGTTTAGCTAACCTTGCTTTTTGGCCAAGTGGAGCCTGTGGCATTCTTTAAAACTTTAGACTTAGACAAATAATAAAGACTGCTTGAAGAGGTATTTGATATTCAGTGCTGTGATTGGTCTCCTGGCCTTCCCTAGTTGAGTGCTAAAGATCATCATGGGAAAAAAATTAGTTGAATTCCATGGCTAAAATTCATTCAATTACACTTTTGTATAATCTGGATCCCTTCTAAATATTGAAATCCCCAAACACTACTCATTATAACTACACTCATTAATGATAACAAAAATGTTCAACAAGGATATTGCAAAATGTATATTCCAAAGAAGGAAGGGCTCTCAAAATGTAGTCTTTGTTGGAGTAGTTCCTCATGGTTTATTTTTCCTCCCAAAATGGTTTGGAGAATTTACTTAAAAATGCAGAAAAAGTCAGTTTATATTATGATATTGTGCCTGTAAGTACCTTTTTCAAATTATATTTTTCCAATTACATGCAAAAATAGTTTTCAACATTCATCCATTTGCATGTTTATAAGTTATACATTTTTCTATCACCCTCCCTTCCCATAGTGACAATCTAGTTAACTTTATATATATATATTTTTAGGCTTTTTCCAAGGCCACACAACTAGGTCATTATTAAGTGTCTGAGATCAGATTTGAACCCAGGTACTCCTGACTCCAGGGCTGGTGCTTTTATCCACTGCGCCACCTAGCCACCCCAACAATCCAGTTAAAGTTGTACATATACAGTTGTGTTTAACAGATTTCCATATTAGTCATGTTGTGAAACAGGAATTAGAATCAAGGGGAAAAAAGAGTAAGAAAGAAAAAATATAAGTTTTTAAAAAGCGAACATAATATCCTTTTCTCTTACATTCAGGTGCCATAGTTTTTTCTCTGTGGATTGGCATTTTCCATAACAGGTCTCTCAGGATTGTCTGTGATCATTGAACTGCTGAGAGGAACTTCATCCCTCAAAGTTGATTATTTCATAATGTTGTTAATATGAACAGTGTTCTCCTGGTTCTTCTCATTTCTTTTAGCATCAGTACATGCAAATCTTTCCACAATTCTCTAGTCTGATTTTCTCATAGATTTTTTATAGAACAGTAGTACTCCATCACATTCATATACCATAACTTCACATACCATTCCTCAAGAGATGAACATCCCCTTAATTTCTAATTCTTTGCCACTACAATAAGAGCTGCTATAAATACTTTTGAATATGTGATACTTTCCCTACTTTTTATGATTTCTTTGGGATATAGACCTAGTAACTGGCATAACTGGGTCAAAGGGAATGCAGAGTTTTATTGCCCTTTGGGCATAGTTCCAAATTGCTTTCCAGAATGGTTGGATAAGTTCACAATTCCATTAATTAGTGCATTAGTTGTAGATAACTTTTCCCATGATTTTCTTTTCCTTTTTAGAATAATATGAAACAAGGTTCTTGTTTACTTGGTACGGAAGCCTGGATTATCAATACTATATTATTCCTTAAGCATTTATTTACTGTGTGGGAATGAAAATGATTCTCTGCTTTCAAATAGCTTTTACTCTATCATGGGAACAACATGTGTGAAAGTAAATAAACACAAATTGTATTCAGAAAACAGTAATTTCCAGAAGACTAGAACACTAATACTTGCAGGGAGAGGGAAAGAGGAATTAGAGAATGCCTTGTATAGGATAAACTGTGTTTTGAAATGAACTAGGAATTCGCCAAGGCAGAGATGAGAAATGAACTTATTCCAGAAACAGAGCATTAAAAGAACATAAGTAGGAGATGAAAGGTTGTATTATAAGAAGCAGGTTTTGACTGGGGAGAACAAGAAAGGGAATAATAGAAAATAATACTGGAATAGTAGATGAGAATCAGATTGTGAAGCTGAGGAGGAAGTCAGTTATTCTCTCTTGTCCTCCAGGAGAGACCAGAAGTTTCTGTTACTCGGGCTGCTGGTGTGGTAGGAGAGGGAAGAGAGTGGAAGCAAGGAGAATAATGAGGAGACTATTGCAAATAATCCAGGTGAGAGATGACCAAAGGTAGAATTTAAGTTCTGTCTTTGGAGAGAAGTAAGCAGATACAAAAGGTATCATGAATGTAAAATGACCATATTTAGCAATTGACCGAATATGGTATGGTTCAAGTAGAGGATGATTCCAAGTTTACAAATATGGTGCTGAGGTTTTTGGGCTTAAACCAGAACAAAGATCAACTGACCACATCATATTCAGCACCACAGAATAATTAAATTCTCTGGTCTATTTCAGAAGAAAGTTGAAAGATTTACCTTAAATGGATACTCCATCAGTAACCTTCCATGGAGCTTTACAGTTAAGGGTACTTTTTTTTTTTTATCCAAACTAACTAAAGAGAAAATCCAGCAAGAAATAGGCAAGAAGGGGTGGCTAGGTGGCGCAGTAGGGAAGCTAGGCAGTGCAGTGGATAGAGCACTGGCCCTAGAGTCAGGAGTACCTGAGTTCAAATCCAGCCTCAGAAACTTAATTACCTAGCTATGTGGCCTTGGACAAGCCACTTAACCCCATTGCCTTGCAAAACCTAAAAAAAAAAAAATAGGCAAGAAGATTGTATCACTTCCCTGGTAGGAAGTCTATGGACTCAATGTATGAATATCTCAATATTAGGACAACATAAAAAGCAATTAAAGTGTGCATCCCTTTTGATCCAGCCTTACCACTATCAGGTCTGTATCCAGAAAAGATCATAAAAAAAGGGGAAAAGGACCTACATGTGCAAAAAAAATTTGTAGCAGTTCTATTTGTAATGGCAAAGAATTAGAAATTGAGGGCATTCCCATCAATTGTAGAATGCCTGAACAAATATGAACTATTATTGTGCTGTAAGAAATGATGAGTAGGTATATTTCAGAAAATTTCATGTAAGTCTGGAAAGACATGAACTGATGCTGAGTAAAGTGAACAGAACCAGGAGAACATTAACACTGTGCAGTGATAGACTTAGCTCTTCTCAACAATACAAAGAGCCAAGACAATTCCAAGACTTATGATGGAAAATGCTATTCATAGTCACAGAAAGAACTGATGGAATCTGAAAGAAGATCAAAGCATAGTTTTAATTTTTAAAGTGGGGGGGTTGGTGTTTCGTTTTCCTTTTGTTCTATTCTTTCACAACTTGGCTAATGTGGAAATATATTTTACATGATTGCACATGTATCACCTAAATCAAATTGCTTGCTACCTTAGGGAGGAAGTAGGGAAGAGAGAGAGGGAGAAAAATTTGGAACTCAAAATCCTTCAAAAATAAATATTGAAAATTATCTTTACTTATAATTAGGAAAAATAAAATAATATTAAATAAAAAATTAGGGTATATAGTTAAACTTTTTTTTCTTTTTCTAGTAGTGAGGATTGATTGACTCTGATTCACTGACTCTTCCTTACCTGATGCTCCTTTGAATAAGGGCATTCATTTGTGAGCTGATTGACTAGCAATAATCTTTTGCTTTGTCACAGAAAAAAACTGACAGCTATAAAGATGGAACCTATGACTTTGTCCTCAGTTACAAGGCTTATATACCTGAGCAATCCATACTTGAGCAGAAATGAGACTGTTCACTCTTCTCAAAAGATAGGAAGCCAGCCACTCTCTCCCATCCCCACTAGAGGCCAGAAGTCTGGATGACTTGGGCTGCTGCTATGACTGGGCCCCTGGCCAAAGGAGAGATGAAAAGCTTTCCTTTGAATTAGCCTCAGAAAGGGGAGAAGGGAGTTACTGTAACTACTGTAAGTCATACCAAGATGGGTAGAAATGTAAAGTCATCTTTGAAAGTCCTGGAAGCCAACACTAGCATCAGCTCATTGACAATTTGTTAGGTGAAGGTTGAGAAGGGCAATATTTACAGACAAATGAGGTAGGGCTATTCCCATTTTCCTAAGATTAATTTAAGATGAATCCACAGCTTGCTTATGTAGCTCTTTTCGAATTGTAACTTTCTTATTCAGTTCTATAGTACATGTAAATAGAATAGTGTACCTAGAAGCAGCCTGGCATCCTAGGAGGAGCACTGACCTAAGAATGAAAAGATTCTTGGTTTTGATTTTATCACTAGCCAAGTATGTCTAACCTTGGGTAACTCAGTGGATAAAAGACTGGACCTAGAGTCTGGTTCACTTAAATTCAATTTTGACCTTGAATATTTTCTAGCTGTGTGATCTTGGGTAATTCCTTTATCCTCTATCTATCTTAGTTTTCTCAACTATAAAATGGGGATAATAATAATACCTAGGGTTGTTTTGAGGAAAAATGAGATCATTTAAAAAAATCGCTTAGTATATATTATTTACCACATAAATGTTTATTCCCTTCTCCACTGGTTTCCATATCTCTTTTGTTGTTTGTCCTTTGTTCTGGAAGAGGACCATGACATCAGGAAAGTGATGTTATGACTTGTGAATAGAATTTTAGGGTTAATGTTTTTTGTATTTTATTTTTAAAATTTAATTTTGATTTTTTCCTCAATAAAATTTTTAATATTTATTGTTTTTTTATTTTGAGTTTCAATTCTCTCCTTCCTTCCTTCCCTTCTCCCTTTCTTGAAAAGGTAAGCAATTTGATATAAATTATAATGTGCAATCATGGAAAATATTTCCATATTAGTCATGTTGCAAAAGAGAAAATGCAAATTTAAAAAAAGAATAATAAAGTAAAAAAGTATGCTTTGATTTACATTCAGACTCTATCAGTTCTTTCTCTGGAAGTGGATAGCATTTTTCATCATGGTTCCTTCAGAAATGTCTTAGATCATTCCATTGTTGAGAATAGTAAATATTCACAGTTGACCATCATGCAATATTGCTGTTACTGTGAATAGTATTTTCTTGGTACTGATCATTTCACTTTTCATCAGTTTATGTAAGTCATTTCAGGTTTTTCTGAAAGCATTATGAAAGCTTGTTATTTCTTATAGGACAATCATATTTAATCACAATCATATACCTCAACTTGTATAGCCATTCTCCAATTGATGAGCATCTCCTCAATTTCTAAATCTTTGCAACCACAAAAAGAGCTGCTATAAATATTTTTGTAAATATAAGTGCTTTTCCTTTTTCGTTGCTCTCTTTGGATTACAGACCTATTAGTGGTATTGCTGGGTCAAAGGGTATGCACAGTTTTGTAATAGGTTTAATAAGATTCATAGTAACCTCCTTGTCTACTCACAAGACTTGTTCCTAATTATCTTTCATCGACCTAAAAGCATCAATCTCCATAGGACGTTTCACCCATGCTTTAGAGCCTTTGTATTAATCAGTTCTTTCTGGGATGGCCTTCAAAACAAATACACGAAGAGAGTCCAACTCTAAATTCTAAGATTTTATGACCATAGAACACTACATTCCACCTTTAAAATCTCCTTTGAACACAAAAATGATTATTACGTAAGATTTTACTCCCATATCAGTAAAATGGGAGTTTCTCAGGAACCCAGACTTGTTGGCTCTTTCATTTTATTTATTTTTTTTTTATTTTTTGCTGGGGTTAAGTGGCTTACCTAAGGCCACACAGCTAGGTAATTATTAAGTGTCTGAGGCTGGATTTGAACTCAGGTACTCCTGACTCCAGGGCCAGTGCTCCATCCACGGTACCACCTAGCCGCTCCCAGCTGTTTTATTTTGGCAAATGTGGTATGCCATTTTAGTTCTAAGCCCAGGTTGAGAAAGACAGTCAGAGTTAGGGGAAAAGAAGGTGTAGGAATAGGTACTGATGTTAAGGATTTAAAAATCACTATCATTTGAGATCCTTTCATAATTTCATAATACTTAATAATATAGTACTTTTAGATTTTGCATAAACTATAGCTCTTTTGATTATTATCTTGATTTTGTAGATGAAGAAATAGAGAAGTAGAATTTAAATTCAGGTCTTCCTGATTGCAAGGCCAGTGTTTCCATTGCTACACTTAGCTGCCTTAATCTTGGATTTAATATCACAGCAGTTTATCACCTTAAGTAATTAACAGGGTCTGGAACATATAGAGGGCTGTTGGCCATTTTCCTGGTAACTTTTATTTATTCATTCATTCAGTCAGTCAGTCATTTATTTATTTATTTGTTTGTTTGTTTATTTATTTATTTAAGGCAATAGGGTTAAGTGAATTGCCCAAGGCCCACACAGCTAGGCAATTTATAAATGCCTGAAGTCAAATTTGAACTCGGGTCCTCTTGACTCCAGGGCTGGTGCTGATATTTTTTACATCACTATATTGAACCCTCTTCTGTATTCCTTCCACTTCTTCTTCTCAGAGAGCCAGCTCTTATTACAAAGAAATCAAATTATTTTGAATTGACATTTGAAACCCTTAGATTCTAGATTCTCTTGTGTCACTGACACCTTAGGAGATTTTCCTAGTCTTTGATTGTTGCTCCCACCCAGGAAAGTTGAGACACTGCATGTAACACTCCCCTATGTATTTAAGGTACATCAAGTTCCAAGGATGTAGTTCAATTGTTCAAGACATTGATGAGTAATCATGAGTCATCAGTCATCTTCAGGGTGGTCTCAGAAGGATAGTACCCAGGGAAAGGTTGAGTTAACTTCTCAGAGATTTAACCTTGAGAGGGAATTTTTTTTTAGGTTTTTGCAAGGCAAATGGGGTTAAGTGGCTTGCCCAAGGCCACACAGCTAGGTAATTATTAAAGTGTCTGAGATCAGATTTGAACCCAGGTACTCCTGACTCCAAGGCCAGTGCTTTATCCACTATGCCACCTAGCTGCCCCGAGAGGGAATTTCATACCTTGTTAAAGAGACAAAATCAATGTCAGCCAAAGTACCCAGCTTGGGGTTCAGTGAAGGTTTTATACCTTATTATTATTGTCATTATTGTTATTGTCATTTATTATTATTGTCATTATCAATTATTGTCATTATCAATGCCAGAAGTCAGTGGGATAACAGGAACCCAGGATGATATCTGAGCATAACCATACATAAATTTACAAACTATTTCACAGTTCAGAGTAGGAAGACTCTGTCTAGAAGGGCTTCTCAGAACTGCCTAAGTCATTTCCTCTTTTCAGGTTGTGGTTATTCAGTACACAAAGGGTGGAGAGAACAAAAGCAATCTCTCTGTCTCTGTCTCTGTCTGTCTGTCTGTCTCTTTGCCACTGCCATTTTTTTTTCCTGGGACAAGACAGATGTAACCAAAAACCTCCCAAAAACCCTCTTCAATCTTCTCTTCTTTTCCATCAGTTGCCAACATTCTCTCTCTACAAGTTCTTTCTTTTCTCTTATTTCTTCAGGTTCCTTCAAATTCCAGTTTCTATCCATTTTCTTACATACACCGTGGGGTGGTTAAATTTTATTTTCAATTAAATAAGTATTAAGTTCCTGCTGCATGCCAGTTCCTGAGATTCAAAGTCATAGCCAAAATAGTCTTTGCATTCAAAGAGCTTACATTCTACTGGAAGAAACAACATGTACAGTGATAAATTTTGTATAAAATATATACAGAATAGACATTTTCTTCTGGTGGGAGGGAGGACTTGAGGATCCATAATTTAAATGGGGGAAAAGAAGAAGGGAGAAATGTCCTAGCATTAACTAATAAATTACAAAAATCTTTGCCATATGTTTGGAAAATGCAGATTTCTGTACCTTAGGCCATTCTTGCCAGCATAGAAGCCATATATTTTAGATTTTCTTTTTATTTTGGGGGCTTGTTATACTCACCAGCATGATGGAATACTTGGAAACAGACCATTAAGATCTTTTTTTAATGGAATGGGATCCTTCCGATATGACATTATCTGGGCATCTGGATTCCACACACCAGTAGAGGAAGTTACTGGGATTTTCACTTTTTGCTGTGATTTTCCCACCTGTTCATATTGAATGATGGATATGAAAGGCAAGTATTAAGGGCCAAGAAGATATGCTCTATTTGGGACCAGCTTATCATGACAGTTTTCCTGAAACCTCAGTGTTTCTAGTCAAATGCTTAAAGACAGAAATCAATTACACTTGAGGGAATCTCATTCCTATAATATTTATTGTCAAGATTTTCTCTGCTCTCTGTGTTAGAAGATTACATAGAAATTTTATGAGACCCTTTGCTTATTCAATGAACTTTATTCCCATTAACTTGTCACTCTACATAGCACCCTAGGGAGTCATGACAGGCCATTATCTCTACTTTACTGGAATAGCCAGGTGGTTTATCCACGGTCCTTTGTGCATTAAATCAAGTGCTGGAGTTTAGGTCAGAAAACTTGTTGATTCTCAAATCCTCTGGTTGGTCTGTCATGCTTCAAGAATTGAATTATCCCCGAGGGCATTTTGGGCATTTGCCTATACCTTTTGGGTAAAGACACACGAAGTTCTACTTCTCTACCGATTTCCAGCTCTCCCCACTTGTGATATTATGTAGCCTATCCTCAGGTTTCAGAAATCATATTGGACAAAGCAGTCTTGATAAGAAAATCCTGACCCAAGTTTTGTCCCTGTGCCCAGCATTATGACAATTACTCTGTCAGAGACAAATAGACCTTTAATCTAGATGGTGCAACTGGGGATTGTCTCAGGGCCTTAAAATTCAATGGAATCTGACAATACTTCCAACCCTTCAATAGCAATGAAAACAACTGTTTAACAACTGCATAGCAAAAACAATCAGTTTAAATTAGAAGAAGCTTCCTGGGATTTCTGTTCTCTCTCACCTCCCTATACCTGATAGTGTCCTCCAGCTCTTGCGGGTACATTTTGTTCTGCTTGCTTCAGACATGAAAATAGTACTATCCAATTCTTCGCTGTCCACAAGTGAAAAGGTATCAACCAATTCAGATCTTTCCTATTTTGTCCCCCAACTAACTGGGAAAATCTGTAGCTAGAAAATTTCTAGCACTTTTGGATATCTGAGTGACATCATCCCAAGTATTTATTCTATGGTGTCAAGGGAGGTTTAAGGGAGGGAGGTTGGGAAGGAAAAGACAACCAGGTACAACTTCCCATTTGTCTTTTTATTTTTTTTTAGGATTTTGCAAGGCAAATGGGGTTAAGTGTTGCCCAAAGCCACATAGCTAGGCAATTATTAAGTGTCTGAGGCTGGATTTGAACTCAGGTACTCCTGACTCCAGGGCCAATGCTCTATCCACTGTGCCACCTAACTGCCCCCCAATTTGTCTTTTGTAGTAAATCAACAAAGAAGCAGATATACTACCATGAAACCATGGTAGTATACCCATGGGTATGCACTACCCATGGGTAGTATACCTATGTTACCATGGGTATGTTGATCTTCAGTTCAACTGAACTACAAATAGTTTGAAATTTATCTGTTTGTTCCAAATTTTACCAAGCTATATATAAAACCATGAGTTTGAGCCTATTGTCTTTTCTATGAAGCCTAGAAGATCTGCTTTTGGGGGATCTGGAGTTTTAGGTTTGTCTTGGTAGGGAAGGAGTATGTGGCAAGGGGTCTATTAAATTTCTCAAAGGAAGTGAATGAATATCAACAGTACATAAAGCAAGACAAGACTTTCTAATTGTAATTTGGCAGCAGATCTACTTGCATATTAATTGGTCCCAGTTCATGCTGTAAGGGCCAATGCTGATTGTTTGTAAGCATTATTTATGATCAAAGAATAGATGGAGATGCAAAGGTACCATCTGTATTAGTCAAAATTGTTTTTAGCTAGTTCTTGGTCCTCTTGATTTAGTATCCTAGAGGAAGGGGGAAGGATTATCTCCAATTATCAATCTAATGTCTAAGCTAAAAAAAATTTGCATAGTAAACTATAGAGGGAAAAATAGTGGACCTTCTACTTCTTAAGGGTTTTTTTGATACTCTAAATTTGTCAAATATCAAATAAAGTGAACGGTTCCATATAAATCATAGAACATAAAAAAAGGATTATTTACTATGAATCTCTACAACTGTCTTTTCTTTTTAAGTATATAAAAAATTCAACATGTAATTTTCAGAGTGGGTCTCCTGGCAGTTGTTTCCCCTGGATTTCCTTTTGTTCTCTTTTGTGTATTTTTTAAAAAAATGTTTCAATAACTTTCTTGTTCTTTTTCTTTTGGCAGTCTAATGAATAGCTCTGCTCTATATTTTATCTCCCTCCTCCAAAATAAAAATAAATATCTTTTTAATAGATATGCAGTTGAGAAAAACAAATTCCCACACTGGTCATATTTGAAAATGTTTATCTCTCATTAACAGCAACATTGTTTCTTGATCAACTATGATGGACTTAGCTCCTCCCAGCAGTTCAGTGATCAAGGACAATTCTAAAAAGCCCAACAATTGGGGAATCGTTAAACAAATTGAATATATGATTGATGGAATGATATTGTTGGATGATGGAATACTATTGTTCTGTAAATAGCATGAGCTATTGAATGAGCAGATGAATTTCAGAAAAAATTGGACTTAGATGAACTGATACTGAGTGAATTGAGAAGAATCAGGAAAACTTCATATACCTTAACAGCAACATTGAGTGATGATCAGATATGATTAGTAATAGTGATTTCTTCTAAATAATGAGCTATTTAAAAATACCTGTGATGGAAAATGCTATTCATATCCAGAGAAAAAACTACAGAGACAATACAGACCAAAACATGCAATTTTCTCTTTTTGAAATTTATTTTGTTTTTCTTTCTCATTTTTTCCCTTTTGTTCTTATTTTTCTTTCAAAACCTGAGTAATATGGAAATATGTTTAATATGATTGTATATTTGTAACCTCCACAAGGAGGGGGGAAGGGAAAGGAGGAAGGGAGAAAAATGTGGAACTCAAAATCTTACAAAAATGAATGTTGAAAACTATTTTTACGTGTAATTGGAAAAATAAAAAAAAAGAAGTAAGTAGCATACTGGGCAGCATATTTCCTCATTGGTTCTTTGTGTATGGGATAAAAATTCAATTAAAAAATATAGAGACTCCTCTGAGCAAAAAAGATAGTTTATTTTGATTTTTCTCAAGAAAAGGGCACACTCCAAGTCTCACAATGGTAGTGAAGATCAAGGAGCTGCCCCCAAATGACAGTCAAGTAAGATTACATGGCCTAACATGATCCCCTCCTCCTCCTTATCTTCCCTCTCTGTCGACTCATTGGTTAGTCTTCAGAGTTATATTCTACTTGTGAAAATCTACCCCAGCAACAAAGAAAAGAATGACAGGTTTTCATAAAATATTACCTCACCATTCAGATGGTGAGAATAACCTTCAGGATTATAACTATCTCATTGAAGTAACAGTTTACTTATCATCAAACAAGGAGTCTTATGAGCTTCTTTGGAATGCAAGGTTTTTCTTATGGGAACAGTCTACTGTTTTCCCAGTTAAGATAGTTTTATCATCAAATAGTTGACTAACTGAAAATGCAAGGTCTCTCTAGAAATAGTCCACTATTTCCCCCTAAGAGAATTGGGAGGGTGCTTGGCTTGGAATGCAAGGTCTCTCTCCCTCTTTCTTCGAAGAATAGTCTAAAAGTAATAATCTGTCTTTGTTTTAATAATTTTTGTAACCCTGAGAGGACTTTACTAGGAATATTAACTCTTAAGAGGGAATATCACACTCATTTGGAATTATGTCAAATCTATTTTTCTTCATTATTATTGATGCATATTTTCATTTTCCAAGACTTTGACAGAGTCTTCAGAATTTCAGGAAGTATGATTTCCTCAAAGTCTCTAACTTATAAAATTATTCCATTCCATCCAGCCTAATGCTCTCTTCTAGGAGGAATGACCCACCCATTTCTTTTGGGGGAGTTTTAACCTTGTCAGGGAAATTGTATAGATAATACAAAATTTTCATCATCAATTCAGTTGTAAGTGTTTCAGGCAAACTCTGAAAGTATCTACCTCATTTTTGTCTTTGAGAAGAGGCAGAGGCGAAATAGAAGTCTAGCTTCTAAGTCAGAAAGACTGAGATCAGGTCCTACCTGATACATACTGATACTATAACTCTGAGCTTACTTAACCTCTCAGTGCTCAAAGTCAATAGTGTCAAATACAAATGGAAAAGGGGGCACTTGAACTTTGCTTATTGACTTAGAAAACCATACATTGACCTTATTTATTTTTTTGTATTTTTATTTATTTTTTAATAAGTCTAATCAGGGGCGGCTAGGTGGCACAGTGGATAAAGCACAGGTCTTGGAGTCAGGAGTCCCTAGGTTCAAATCTGGTCTCAGACACTTAATAATTACTTAGCTGTGTGGCCTTGGGCAAGCCATTTAACCCTGTTTGCCTTACAAAAACCTAAAAAAAAAATAAGTCTAATTATATTTTAATCTGTTTCTGTCCATACTTTGGAGTTGTAGCTATGGGACAGAGGGCAGGTATTTGACAATTCTGCTCTAGACAATTCTCTGAGGCTATAAATTTCAGAAAAGGCATTCATCTACTTTAATGCAGGAATTTTCTGGAGTTCCTATATCAATCAATTCAATGATCCACAGTCTGCTTCTAACATCTGATTGATAAATATTTATTGGATAATTGAGAGATTTACTTACTTCTACTCTCCAGGAAAGCATACTTTTAGTGATTCATTGAATAACAAAACATAAAACTTATACTAAGAAGGCCATTTGACAAACTGTTAATCTAAGGGTTTGGTAAGCCAGGTGTTCAAAGATACCACATACAGGATAGTGTAAAAGGTCTAGAAAGGTGTTAGCAGTGAGTCATAGGAATGTGGGCCCTGTAGAGTGAATAGCAAAGGAATATGTCAGCAGCCAGAGAAAGCAAAAAAAATCCTTTTCTTTTCAGATTTCCAAGGAATGCCTTTCTCCTCCACTCTTCTGGAGAATGGGGGTAGGCTGAAGTAGTAATGTATGTCTTAACTAGATAAATTCTCTTCTTAGTCTTGAGTTGAGTGACCTCTCTGCAGCAGGACATCCATTTGTTCTAAGAAGCTGCCAATTTGGCCATTCTCTCTTTCCCTGGATCTCTATAGTCTATTTTCCATTGGTGTACTCCAATTTGTTTTCTGCCACTTGCCTGTCTCCCAGTAGTTAATTTTCTTTAGCCATTTTTTTGGGGGGAGGGCTGAGATTATGAGGGAGCCCTTTTTTTTTAAGTCCCAGAATTGGAATGATGCAACTCTGTTCAGGGATAGCTTAAATTACGAAGGATATGACTACATTGGAATTAGAGCTGCCTTTCAAAGGCAGTTTGTCACCTGTCTTACAATGACCATCCTAATTCTCAGCATCGTCTAGAACTTGAAATTGCAAAGATGACTTGCTCTTTGTAAGTCATTTTCACATGGACAGAAGTTACTCAAACTCTCTGAGTATGTTTCATATAGTAGAATGGAGGTAGTACAATTTATAATGCCTTCCTTACAAGAATATATAAAAATAGTATATAAAAAAACCACTTTGGGGCCAGCTAGGTGGTGAAGTAGATAGAACACTGGCTCTGGAGTCAGGAGGACCTGAGTTCAAATACAACCACAGACACTTAATAATTACCTAGCTGTGTGACCTTGGGTAAGTTGCTTAACCCATTCATTGCCTTAAATTAAAAAAAAACCACTTTGTAAACCTTAAACCTTTATATGTACTAGGAGGCATAGGGGATAAAAGTAGTGGACCTGGAGTCAGGAAGACTGGAAGTCAAATCTAATCTCAGACACTTATCAGCTGTATGATCCCGGGCAAGTCTCTTAATCTCTCTCTATATCAGCTTCCACAAATGTAAAAGAGAAATAATAATAATAGCACCTAATTTACAGAATAATTGCAAGAATAAAATTGAGAAAATATTTGTAAAGCACTTTACCAACCTTAAATGCTACATCAATACTATTTTTATAGTATTATTTATTATGTTAATTTTGCCATGTTCAAAGCATCGTGTCTATAGAAAAATATGTGTAACTAATGGTTGTAGTAGATGTATCTATTAAAACCAAATAGTTTACGTTTAGTTTTATAAAGGCTCCCAGGAAGTGTGGTTCATCTTAAAGGTCCCAAATGAAGCAAAACTCTATTGACCACTATGTAGTCAATATTACATAACCATGTTAATATGTATGAGACTAAGAAATTCATCAGTTTATTTACTCATTTCAGTGCTTCATTATTGAGATTATTATAAAGTACCCTAATTTTTGTTAACATGGCTAATAGATCTTTCTTGGATATCCATCTATCTATATGTCATATATCTGATATATATGTATATATGTATGTGACTTATACACACACACAGAAAATAATATATTTATTAAATATGGGAATTCCTAGGAAGAATGTTCAGGAGGACATGCTTGAAGGACTTGCCAGAAGGGAATGTCTTCTCACGTCTGGACTTTTGTGCCTTATCAGGGAAGGTAAGATCTCCACAAAAAAATGTGAATCTTCTCCCTTCAGGATGTCCATGCCACCCATTGATACAACGGGGAGATTCATATTTTCTATCAAGGTCAACAACATATATGTATGAATATATATGTGTATATATGTATCTATATACATATACACACATACATATATTTACATATGCTTTTGGGATAAGGTGAAATCTTTCAGATTTTCTTTTTTTGTTCATGTGATATGATGTGTTCTCTAATGTAGCTAAAACCTAAATGTCACAGTGAAGTGTTTTATAAAGGTGTTTGAGGGGTGGGTAAGGCTGGTAAGGAAAGGAATTATTTGCTTATGAAGTTTTACTTTCTTTAAATAATATTTTAATTTTCCCCAATTACATGTAGAAACAATTTTTAACATTTAGTGGGTTTTTTTAAAGTTTTGTGTTCTAAATTATTTCTCTCCATCCCTTCTCTCCCCCCTCTTCCTGAGATGGTAGGCAATTTGATACAGAGTAAATGTGTACAATTATGTAAAACATTTCTATATTAGTTATTTTGTGTAAGTAAACTTGAACAAAAAGAAACTGAAAAATAGTATGCTTTGATCTGTATTAAGATGCCATCAGTTCTTCCTCTGGAGGAGGATGGAATTTTTCATCATGAGTCCTTTAGGATTGCTATTAAGTCATTCCCAGTTATCATAAACTATTGCTTAAGTCTTCCCAAGTTTTTCTTAAATTATCCTCATGTCATTTTTTGATATAATATTTTTTCTTAATTCTATGTAAAGACAATTGAGTTTCAAATAGTTTCTTTCTCGCTCCCCTACTTACTCTCTAAGATGGTAAGCAATTAGATATATGTGCAATCATGCAAAATATATTTCCATATTAGTCATCTTGTGAAAGAAGAATCATACCAAAAGGGGAAAAAAAACACAAAAAAGTAAAAAAAAAGAGTAAGTTTTGGTCTATACTCAGACAACAGCAGTTTTTTTTCCTCTGGGGGTGATTTAGAGCATTTTTTAAAATATGATTATAGGTAACTTTGATTTCTTCATCTGAAAACTGCCTGTTCATATCCTTTGATTGTTTAACAATTGGGGAATGACTTGTATTCTATAAATTTGATTCAATTCTCTATATACTTGAGAAAAGAGATCATAAAGATTATTTTCAAAAAGAAAGATTTGCAAAGAAATTGATACAGATGAACCAGGTGACTTGCTCTTTTTTCCAGAGATCACATTATTCAGTTTTCTCCATACATTATTCAGCTCCTCTGAGAAAGAAACAGGAAGGAACACTATTGATAAATATATTTGGGGTGGCTAGGTGGCATAATGGATAAAGCAGGAGTACCTGAGTTCAAATCCGGTCTGAGACACTTAATAATTACCTAGCTGTGTGGCCTTGGGCAAGCCACTTAACCCCGTTTGCCTTACAAAAACCTAAAAAAAAAAGAAAAAAAAAGAAAGACTTAGATATCCAAAATAAAACCTAGTATTTTTTTATGTTTTTCTCCCCATGCTCTGTTCCTCTTGACTCATTGCCCTCAGTGCTACTGCCCCAACTACAGCTTCTAGTTCTAGAACTTGAATTCTAGCTTTTTTCTCTTATCATTCTGTCTTTCAGAATTTCATAACCTGTGATTCCTTGTTCTTTATAATCTGTACTCTAAGACCTCCCTCTGTTGCTGCTCCTTTTTTTTTAAAATATACACTAAGTTGAGAAGGAGTTTAATCTAGATCTTTGACTATGCACCCTTAGATCACAACCTGTGACCTAATCCCCTAGAAAAGAGTGAAGACTTCCTTGTGCCCTGATGACTGTGATGAGCTGGGATTGAGCCAGATTCTTTAAAATGGGGGTTCTGAACCTTTTTTTGTGTCATGGATCCCTTTGGGAGTCTGATGAAGCTTATGGACCTTTTCTCAGAATAACAATACTTTTAAACACATAAAATAAATGTAATTATTTTGGAAAACAATTACAATGGAAATTTTTGCTATTGTTCATTTGTGTTCAACTCTCCATGACCCCATTTGGTGGTATTTTTGGCAAAGATACTGGAGTCATTTACAATGTCCTTCCTCCAGTTCATTTTACAGATTAAGCTTATGGACCCTTTCTCAGAACAATAATGCTTTTAAATGAATAAAATATATGTAAATAAGATTACATAGGAAATGAATTGCATTGGAAATTTTTGCTGTTGTTCATTTTTGTCCAACTCTTCAAGTTCCCATTTTGGGTATTTTTGGCAAAGATACTGGGGTGGCTTACAATGTCCTTCTCCATCTCATTTAGTAGATGAGGAAATTCAGAGTTAAGTGACTTGCCCAGGATCACACAGTTACAATCTGAGGCTGGATTTGGGTATTCCTGATTCCAAGCCTAGTGATCTATTTAAGTGTCCCATCTAGTCATCTAGTCATTCATAATACAAAAACAGCTGTCAAAATATTAAATGTTCCAAGCTCATGGGCTCTCTGAAATCTATCCACAGATGCCTTTCATGGATCCTTGTTTAGGGACATAGGCTTTAGAACAATTGCCCAGGAGAAGAGGTTACTTAGAGGAGCTCTGTACATCCTTGAACAATTTTTGTCTCCCTCCACCTTAAATATCAGATAGAGAAACTATGAAGGGTTTGAATTTTGAATTAGCTATGTCCCTTTAGGTTGGTTATTTAACTTTTCTTTAAAATTAAGAAAAACCTTTTATTGTTATTTTTTGCTTTTGTATCACCTTTTCTCCCCCCCCATTACATACATAGACAAGTTTCAACATCCACTTCCAAAACCCTGAGTTCTAAATGCTCTCCTTTCCTTCTGTCTCACTCTGCCTCATTGAGAAAACAAGTTATTTGATATAGGTTAAAAATGTGTATTACTTTCTTTTCTGCATACTTACCTTCTCTTTGCACTCCTCAGTAAAGTAACAAAAAATAATTAAAAGAAAAAAGACTATTCAGAAAAACTAACCAACACTTTAATTAAAAGCAACAGCGTATCCAATGCCCCACACACTCTGTCTCCAGTGAAGGAAGGTAGGTGTAGTGTATTTTCTCATCTATCCTTCAGGGTCAAGTATGGTCATCATAATCACATAGCATTCAGCATTTTTTTTTCATTTACATTGGACCTTGAAGTCTCTTCTTCACCTAACCATCTTCTACCCTGGGGCTGTCTTGTACCATCCTTACTTCAGCTTCTTACTCTGAGAATTGGAATCTATTGAACTCTATCATTGCTTCTGGAAAGAAGGCCCTTTTGTTCTACTCATCATCCCAATTACTTTCCTAACCAAAACCCTTTCCCTGGTTACTACTGCTACAACCTCCCTATTGGAGGGGAAGGCAGGAATTAGTCTTATTTTTCTATTTGTATTCCTTCTCAAAACTTAGCAAAGTGGTTGTTACATAGAAAATGTTTATTAAATACTTTTCTTTTTGTGTTTTCATGGCTTTACCATGTCTATATCAGTCTTCCTATGCTTCTCTGAATTCTTTATATCTATTACATTCCTATACCACAATTTCTTTAATTATGTGCAAATTAATGATCATCAATTTTGCTGAAGATAAAGTCCTTTACTAGCATAAAAATGATTCTATAAACACTGGTGGAGAAGCATCAGACTTACATTTGTGGATTCACACATGTGGACCATTCTAATTCTCTTGAGTGCTACCTGAACCAGATTAAAATGTAATTGGGAAATGTTTAACAAAATAAGCAAAGATATGATTAAAACATAAATAATATTCATATGTGGTTTTCTAAAGCAATATGTGGGCTACAAGAATATTTATGTATAGTTTAGAGACCCTATTTTTATTTGAGTTTGACACCAAGCAATGGCATCTTTAGATCAAAGGAAATTATCTTATTTTTCTATGCTTTAGTTTCCTCATTTGTTAAATAAGAATAATACTTGTCCTATCAAGTTCTCAGGGTGGTTATGAGTACCAAATAAGATGAAATGACTTTGAAAAATTAAAAAGTGTTCTATATTTAAATGGAAGACATTGTAATATAATGTCTTACTACTATTCCACAATTCTAGAATTTTTCTCATAAAGTGAGACCTACCTTCTGCCAAGGTCCTTGTGCAGGGCTTTGACCTGCCTGCTTCAAATATTTACTAGCTGTGTGACCCTAGGCACATCAGTCCCTGCCTTCCTCAGTCTCCTCATCTATAAAATCGACATAACAATAATACCTAATTCCCAGGATTGTTGTGAGGATAGATCCAGGTAATTCGTGGAAAGCAAGTTGCAAAGCTTAAGGCATCATATAAATGTTAGTTATTATAGAAAAGTAACTGTGTAATTTTTATTTCACTTTCCAGGTCTTGGATGCCAAGAAGGAACAGGGACATAAGGGGATCTTTCAGGACCTAAGAATACTGCATTCTGTCTTGGGCCACAGTTTAATGAAGGGCAAAGTGACCTCCTATTCCCAACAAAGGGCTTGTCAGACAACTCTAGCCAATTTATATTCAATGCCTGATAGGTACATAGTCCTCTGTACATAAAGATGTTTCTTGCATATAACCAGGCATTGGGTTGCAGAATTTACCATTGGTCTTTATGCCTCAAATAGTAATTTGTTCCCTGCCTTAATTCTCTCTTTCTCTCAGAGCTATAATTAGATGGTATTGAGGGCACAGGAGAAGTAGGAAGGATTGGTACAACTTTCAATGTGAGATTTATTCACTTTAGCAGCCACAATTTAACCACCTTTGACACTTGGTCAAGTTATTTCATCTCATTACTTTTAATTTCACACCACCCCTTTTCCTCCACTTCTATCTTTTTTAGTTCAAACTCCTGCCTTTCAAAATGTTTCAGGGAAGGAAAATTTTTTTTATTAAAAAAAAGCTCATATTTGCTTTTCTGTTGTTGATTGCTTTTTGATTGTTCAATGGAAAAGTGCTGGGTTTGAAGTCAAAAGAACTGAATTCAAATTCTGACTGTGCTGTTTAATACTTGTATGGGCAAATCTGAAACCTTAGTTTTCTCATCTGCAAAGTGAAGATGTTAGACCAGATAATGTTTTTTTGTTTTTTATTTTATTCAAAAATTTTTTATCCCAGCTCCATGCAAGTTTCAACATTTACTTCCAAAACATTGAGTTTCAAATTCCCTCCCTTCCTTCCAACCTCCCACCCCATGAGAAATCAAGTTACTTGTGTAAGTTAAAAATGTGTAGCCATGAAACATATTAATTACAAGAGTCAGGTTGTAAAAGTAAATATAATCTGCCCCCACTAAGAAAGAGAAACCTCAGGAAAAATAAAGTGAGGAAAAAAAAAGTTAGATCAGATAATCTTTTTTTTTTCAGTCCATACAGTACATGGCAGAAAAACCATGTATACAGTACATAGGGTTGGGAACATCTTTTTAAGTCTTATTAGAGGAAAAGCAGGATGCTTGGTACTGACAGACAGAATGAAGTGATGGGTTTCCTCTAATGTCCTGGGTCCTTATGGCAACTAAAGGTAATGATAGGAGAAGTGG
The DNA here is from genome assembly GCF_037893015.1 of Macrotis lagotis. NCBI lineage: Eukaryota > Metazoa > Chordata > Mammalia > Peramelemorphia > Peramelidae > Macrotis > Macrotis lagotis. Next base: position 410,162,692 of record NC_133658.1, on the reverse strand, counting down.
AGAATGAGAATGATCCCTGCCACTTCTTAATGCTTATTGTTAAGGAGAGGGCAAAGGGTGAAGAGAGTTCCTTCTAATCCAAGAACTATGGAGGGCCTTAGTTTGGGATCATAATCCTCTCTTCTACTAAATGCTCTTGACACAGCTCACAGAGAAGGCAATTGGGCAGGATGACCTTGGTTTTACCCTCAGATATACAACAAGAATCGATCAGATAATCTTTAAGGTCCTTTCTGCCTCTCCATCTTTGATCTTATGATTCTTCTAAATAAGACCTATAGAATAGTGAAATCTCTGCCTCACACCAAATCTATAGTTTGTTTTGTTTTTTGGGGAAGGTGTGAAGGTGAGTATATAAGAAGGGGGTGAAGCAGTGGCTCTCAAGGGCAGTGTTTATTTTTTTTTGTCTTCTACTATTCCATCCCCAATCCTCCACTTTGAATGGGTGTACATTTTTGCAGCAATCCTGGAACTGTCCCTCTGCCCCCACTTTGATTTCCAAACAAAATGGATTTTATCCTAGTGCAAAATAAGCAATTATCTAGATTTATTCCCCACTGATTAAATAGTTTTTCTTCATTATTATTTTTACCTTTGCATGTTAAACCATATATTCTCACCAAGGGGGCTCTTTGATTTTTGAAAAGTATTGAAAAACCCTTCACTGGTAGTTTATTATTTGGGGATATATACCAAGATTAAGGCAGTTGCTTGGGCCCTGGAGGACATAATCTATTCTGTTTAACTTATGGCAAATAACCATAATGCAAGTTAGAATATAAACAAGAAAGGAACAAAGTGCTATGGATATGTAGCAAAGGAAAAGTCTGATTCCAAGTAAGGCATACAGAAGATGGCAACTGAACTGAGCCTTCAAGGACAGATGGGAATTACATAGGCAAAATCTACCAGAGAAGGCCATTTCAGATAGAGGAACAACACAGACAAAAACATGGAGATGTCAAAACATGCTAAGTATCTGGTAAAATAATAGTTCTTTTTTTTAAATTGTTTTTTAATTAAATATATTATTTGGGGCGGCTAGGTGGCGGAATTGATAAAGCACTGGCCTTGGAGTCAGGAGTACCTGGGTTCAAATCTGGTCTCAGACACTTAATAATTACCTAGCTGTGTGGCCTCGGGCAAGCCACTTAACCCCATTTGCCTTGCAAAAACCTAAAAAAAAAAAAAGATATTATTTGAGTTTTACAATTTTTCCCCCCATTCTTACTTCCCTCCCCCCACCCCCCCATGGAAAGCAATCTGTCAGTCTTTACTTTGTTTCCATGGTGTGCAATGATCCAAATTGATTGCGATGAGAGAGAAATCATATCCTTAAGGAAGAGACAAGAAGTCTAAGAGGTAACAAGATCAGACAATAAGATATCTGGTTTTTTTTTCTAAATTAAAGGGAATAGTCCTTGAACTTTGTTCAAACTCCATGGCTCTTTATCTGGATATAGATGGCACTCTCCTTTGCAGACAGCCCAAAATTGTTCCCAATTGTTGCATTGATGGAATGAGCGAGTCCTTCAAGGTTGAACATCACCCCCATGTTGCTGTTAGGGTGTACAGTGTTTTTCTGCTTCTGCTCATCTCACTCAGCATCAGTTCATGCAAATCCCTCCAGGCTTCCCTGAAATCCCATCCCTCCTGGTTTCTAATAGAACAATAGTGTTCTATGACATACATATACCACAGTTTGCTAAGCCATTCCCCAATTGAAGGACATTTACTTGATTTCCAATTCTTTGCCACCACAAACAGGGCTGCTATAAATATTTTTGTACAAGTGATGTTTTTACCCTTTTTCTTCATCTCTTCAGGGTATAGACCCAGTAGTGGTATTGCTGGGTCAAAGGGTATGCACATTTTTGTTGCCTAGTTTAGGCACAGTTCCAGACTGCTCTCCAGAAAGGTTGGATGAGTTCACAGCTCCACCAACAGTGTAATAGGGTCTCCGATTTCCCACAACTCTTCCAACAATGATCATTATCCTTTCTGGTCATATTGGCCAATCTGAGAGGTGTGGGGTGGTACCTCAGAGAAGCTTTAATTTGCATTTCTCTAATAATTAATGAATTAGAGCATTTTTTCATATGGCTATGGATTGCTCTGATCTCCTCATCTGTAAATTGCCTTTGCATATCCTTTGATCATTTGTCAATTGGGGAATGGCTTTTGATTTAAAAATATGTCTCAGTTCTCTGTATATTTTAGAAATGAGTCCTTTGTCAGAATCATTAGTTGTAAAGATTGTTTCCCAATTTACTACATTTGTTTTGATCTTGGTTACAGTAGTTTTATCTGTGCAAAAGCTTTTTAATTTAATGTAATCGAAATCATCTAATTGGTTTTTGGTTATGTTCTCCAACTCTTCCTTAGTCATAAACTGCTCCCCTTTCCATAGATCTGACAGGTAAACTAGTCCTTGATCTTCTAATTTGCTTATAGTATTGTTTTTTATGTGTAAATGGTGTAACCATTTGGATCTTACCTTGGTAAAGGGTGTGAGGTGTTGGTCTAATCTAAGTTTCTTCCATACTAACTTCCAATTATCCCAGCAGTTTTTATCAAAGAGGGAGTTTTTATCCCAATAGCTAGATTCTTTGGGTTTATCAAACAGCAGATTACTATAATCATCTCCTGCTTTTGGACCTAGTCTATTCCACTGGTCCACCACTCTATTTCTTAGCCAGTACCAAACAGTTTTGATGACTGATGCGTTCTAATATAATTTTAGATCAGGTAGGGCTAAGCCACCTTCTTTTGCACTTTTTTCATTAAGCTCCTGGAAATTCTTGACTTTTTATTTCTCCATGTGAATTTACTTACAATTTTTTCTAACTCATTAAAGTAATTTTTTGGAATTTTGATTGGTAGGGCACTAAACAGGTAGTTTAGTTTTGGTAGAATTGTCATTTTTATTATATTAGCTCTACCTATCCACGAGCAGTTGATATTTGCCCAATTATTTAAATCTGATTTAATTTGTGTGAGAAGTATTTTATAGTTGTTTTCAAAAAAGATTCTGAGTCTGTCTTGGCAAATAGACTCCCAGGTATTTTATATTGTCTGAGGTTACTTTGAATGGAATTTCTTTCTCTAGCTCTTCCTGCTGTATCTTGCTACATATACAGAAATGTTGAGGATTTATGAAGGTTTATTTTATAACCTGCAACTTTGCTAAAATTGCTAATTGTTTCCAGTCATTTTTTGGATGATTTCTTGGGATTCTCTAGGTAGACCATCATGTCATCTGCAAAGAGTGAGAGTTTTGTCTCTTCCTTCCCAATTCTAATTCCTTCAATTTCTTGGAAAATAATAGTTCTACTTGTCTAGAATTTTGATTACTACTTTAAAGAGTCATCAGTAAATAACACTGAGAAGACAGGTGGGGAACTAATTAAGGAGGAGCTTGATAGTAAAGGAAAAGTGTTTAGCCTTCAAGTGATGGAGAAGAGTTTCAAATCTTAAATGTCATCTAATCTGTCTTTGCACACTAAAGACCACCAGGTCTTTCCATCTGCCTTGAAGTGTTCCTAAAAGTGTTGACTCCTTTAATTAGAATATGAATTCCTTGAGAAAAGGAGCTGTCACTTCTCTTTGCATCTTCAGTCATAAGCATAGTGCCTGGTATATACCTAGTTTTTTTAATTGCTTATTTTCATTCATTCATTCATCTACTCACATTTTTAGAATTACAGAAAAGAGCATCCAGAGGAAGGTGACCAGGTTGGTGAAACAAATCATGTTCATGGCATATAAAGATCATTTGAAAGAACTGTAGATGTTTAGTTTGGAGAAAAGAGGATACAGGAAATAGGATATCTTTGTGTTAGGTGATACAGTAGCTCCAGAGCTGCATTTGGAGTCAGGAAGAACTGAGTTCAAATTTAGCCTCAGATACTAGCTGTGTTAACTTGAGCAAGTCACTTAACCTCTGATTGTCCCAGTTTCCTCCTCTGTGAAACGAGGGTAATAATAGTACCTATCTTTGTAGGATTGTTATGAGAATCAAAGGAGTAATATTTATTAAGCATTCAGCTCAGTATAAGGATTATATATTATTATTATATGGAAGAGGGGTTATACTCATTCTGCTTGCCCCAGTCAATAAGTATTAAGTGTCTACTCTGCTCACAGGCATTGTATTGTTACAGAGGAAACAAGTACAAAGAATAAAATATTTCCTGCTTGTAATGAATTTACATTTTTTCCAGAGGGGAGAGAATAGTAAGAATATACAATAGTTGCAAAAAAGACAAATTTCAGCTTGTCATAAAGAGAAGTGTCCAAACAATTAGACCTATCCAAAACTGGAATGGTCTGCCTTCTGAGATAGTGGGTTCTCCCTCATTGGAGATCTTCAAGAACAGTCCCTGGGGGTTTCTTTTCTTTTCTTTTTTTTTTTTTGCAAGGCAATAGGGTTAAGTGGCTTGCCCAAGGCCACACAGCTAGGTAATTATTAAGTGTCTGAGATCGGATTTGAACCCAGGTACTCCTGACTCCAGGGCCATGCTTTATCCACTATGCCACCTAGTCACCCCTCCAGCTCTAAATTTCTATGATTCTGGGTTCAAGTCAGGGAAGAAAAGGAAATCCTAGCTATTAGAAAAAAATTGAACTAAAATTAAAGAGTTTATCTAATGTGCATGTGTGCAAGGAAAGTTAAGTCCCTCTTGATTTCTTCTCTTGGGATGTCTTTTTAGGCATTTGGTTAATAACAGGGGGGTGGAGTGTCTTCAAAGTTAAAATAACCTTCTACTCTATAACAAATCAAGTCTTTTCTTAGATCTTCTCTTCTGGCTGAATTCAATTCATTCCTAATCTTCTGTGGCTAATTTTAGCTTTCAAGGGCCTAGTCCTGGCTGCTAGTTACAGTTCCAGTGGTTATACTTAGAAGTCTAATCTTATCACCATTGTACACAATGAGTTACCACTAGTAAATCCTAGATCTAGAATACTCTCTGGGTCTCTACTTAGAAAACCTGAGTCACTGGAAATATATCTACAGGAATTGTCTCTTTCCCCCTTGAACAGAAGGTTGAGTACAATATAATTCCTGGCCTCATTACCTTTTTTCCTTGAAAATATAAAAACATTTTTAAAATTCCAAATGAAAATTCTCTCCACTCTATAGGAATGTTTTTAAAAGTCCCAATGGAAATTCTCTGCTATCTTCTGACAGGATACATTACTACCTGTTCCTAAGGAGAAAATTACTAGTGGGAGGAGGATATGTCCCTATGCTACACATTAGCTATGAAAGCCTACACCCTGGATTGTGGTTAGCCTGGATTAATGTCTAGCCAAAAGGAAACATTTTCAGAATTTAAGTGTCCCGTTCACATTTTAGGATCTATTGGGACAGTCTTAGCTTCACAAGCTTTGAAAAAAGTTTTATTGTTGTCTTTTCACTTTTTTTAATACTATAGTTATTTTTATTTTAACAGTCCCTCTATTCTATACTCCCTCATTTGAACATCGAACCTTTCCTTATTTCTTTTTAGTTCTAAATTTAATTAAAAAAGAAAACTGAAAGAAAATATTATATATGAAACTGCAAATCTCTAAGATGCACAATTTGTTTTTTGAGAAATATTGTAGGAAGTAAAAGATGAAATGATGGAAGTAACAAAGGTTCTATCTTCTGAGCATTTTGTTTTATTAAGCAATACATGCCAATTGCCCAAGAAATTGGGATTAGATCTCTTTTTTGGCCTGGATCCTGAATACAGGAGAAGATGAACTTTCATACATAAAAAAAAATTAATCAAATAAGACCAATTAATTAAAAAGAAACAATACAACATTAGGTATTCTGATTTTTTATTTGGAGGAAAGATTAGAAACTTTTCAAGCTGGGAAAGGAAAGCAAACCAGGCTTGCCTGAAATCAGAAAAGGAAGTGTCTTATTCCCCAGAGTGTCCACAAACACTCAAAAGAACATGGAAAAATATCTGATTAATCAGTATTGGGCCAATTTTCAGAAAAGATATATGAATTGGGGCAGCTAGGTGGTAAAGTGGATAGAGCACCAGCCCTGGAGTCAGTAGGACCTGAGTTCAAATTTAACCTCAGACATTTAATATTGACTCAGCTGTGTGACCTTGGGCAAGTCATTCAACCTTATTGCTTTGTAAAAAAAAGATACATGAATTGCTTGATATGTACAATTGTAAGAAAACCCCTTGCTTCAATCTTAGGATCTGACTGGGTTTCTGGTCGGCATAATTTAACTTCTTAGTTAAGGGTCTCTAAGCAGCTGTGAATAAGGGTCCAGTTACCCAGATGCTTAGGGCTAGTTACAAACAATACAATAAAAGTTTCTCCCAATTCCCACAATTGAATAAAATTTTCTCATAAGATAGAATTTGGACCAGACTCATAACTGAATAAAAAGGGAACTGAGCTAGCTCCAGAACTGAGTCACCAGATGGAGTCAGTAAGGTTCACTCAATTCCCACAATTAAATAATCTCCTTGATTCCTTTAGTATTCAATAAAGTCACCATTAAGTTATTTTCAAAATTTGTCTTGACTACATTTCTTTCTGAACTTTTTCTGTCCTTTGTATGTATTTTATTTTTTTTTAGGTTTTTGTAAGGCAAACGGGGTTAAGTGGCTTGCCTAAGGCCACACAGCTAGGTAATTATTAAGTGTCTGAGACCGGATTTGAACTGTGGTACTCCTGACTCTAGGGCCGGTGCTTTATCCACTACACCACCTAGCCACCCCCTTTGTATGTATTTTTAAGATGCTTCAGTGCCTCCCCTTTCTTACTTTTTTCTTTTTTTCAAGAAAATATTAAGTTCCCCTCTTCCTCTTAAATTAAAAAAAGAGCTTTGTGACTAATGAACACATTCAAATAAAGCAAATGCACACATTTTCCATGTCCACAAATATACGTCTCATTCCACAGACTTTGTGTCTGTTATGTCTCTCCCTAACAAGGGGTAGATAGTTTAGTTCATTATAGGTCCCAGTCCAGAGCCTTTGATGATTGCAGTGAAAAGAGTTCTTATCTTTCTACATTGTTTTTCTTTTGTTGCTGTTGTTCACTCATGTCTGACTCATGATGACCCCATTTGGGGTTTTCTTGGTAAAGATACTGGAGAGGTTTGCTATTTCCTTCTCCAGCTTCTTTTACAGATAAGGAAATGGAGGCAGACAGGGTCAAGTAACTTGTGTCTGAGGTCAGATTTGAATTCAGGAAGATGAATCTTTCTGGCTCCAAGCCTAGAACTCTATCCACTATCCCCCCCCCACCTGCCCCTGCCTTTTTTCTTTAAAAAAATTTTTTTTATTAATTTTGCACTTAAGTGAAAAAAAAGACACAAAAAGAACATTTCTATGCTATGTCTAGCATAACATAAAAGAGGGTTTAATACAAAAACAAATTTCTATTTTTGAAAAACCATGTAATGAACATTACTCATTTTCAAAGCTATCATGTTTTTATGTGCTTTCTTCTAAGATTTCTCCCATTTTACTTTAGTGTTAAGTTCTGTGCCTAGAATCAGGAAGATCTGAGTTCAAATCTAGCCTCAGATACCATCTAGTTGGAGTCACCCTGGAAAATTTACTTTACTTTTGTCTGCCTCAGCTTCTTCACTGTAAAATGAAGGCAACACTAGCAAATACCTGCTAGGGTTGCCCTAGAATTTAGCAGTGTCTGGTCCCTAGGGGCTTAATAAAATCCATTCTTTTTTTCCTTCCTTCCTCACTTCCTACCAGCTACCTCCCAGGATATTTTGAGAATCAAACGAGATAACATCAAATGAGATATTATAACCATGCCTGTTTATAGTGAGAGTTTTCCCTTTTTAACTTCTTTTTCTTCTTCAAGGTCATATACAGAGGGCATAAGTAATCAAACTAGGAGGCTTTGGACTCCAAATTCAGAACTCTTTCTCCTCTACTTGCTATCTTCAACATTAAATGTCTGTTGAACTGAATATCAATTAGGAGTAAAAATTTCCTCATATACCATTTGTTATAGAAGAAGGAATCCTCGGGCCTGATCTCTATCACATGGCCCTGTTTCCCCAAAGACCCATAAGGTTGAACACTGCACTCCCATCCACAAACAGCTGTTATAGGTTTTACCAAACCACAACAAGACTTTCTTCTACCAGAGCACCTCCTCCCCCAACTTCTGTTATGTTTCTCCTGCATCTGATAATTAATGTGCACTGTGTTTCCCTCAACAGACCATGCACAATATAAAGTCTGCCTATAATATCTCCCTAGTGTGCCCCAGCTTCTCATGATAGTCCCTAAACACAGGGAGAAAATTACCCTCCTTAAGAAAGACAGGAAATGGAAAGAACACTCCATTCACCCAATGTCTTCTAACACACAATCATTGTGAAGGCCCCTGAGGCTGGTAAACCTGGTTCCAACTCTTAAATGCCTTTTAAAATGCCTGTATCTAATTAGCTCAGCAGGTTAGAACATGCTATTCATGACTTTAGGGATTGTGGGAATGGGCTCCCAGGTGGGTTTGCTGATGTGACACCTTCACATGTCTGTCCTCTGTACCCCTAACCCCAGTCAATCCTCATAACAATGTGTGTGGCAGTTCCAAAAGAGGGTTAGGGTCAGATGACCCTGTGAATTCAGCATCCTGGAAGACATGAAGTTTTTTCATAGGTGTCAGTCAACATCATGGATTTTTAGAACTAATAGGATCCACAGATCACATAGCCTGTTTCATCTTTCAAATAAAAAAATTGAGGAGGGAGTTGTTTTTGTTTGTCCTTCCTTCTGGAAGAGAACCATGACATCAGGACATGACAGTAAATTGAATTTTAAATGAGGGAGGACTGTGCAAAGTCACCAGCCTTGCTTTCTTCTCCAGAGTCATCAGGGTCCAATTGTCAGTTATAGATCAATATTGAAGATTGGAGATAGCTCTGAATGCTGTAGGGGACCTTAGTCTTTAACAAGTCTCACTTTGACCAAGACAAAAAACCCAAACCAAACAAACAAACAAAAAACCAAAACCAATCTGAGAGAAGAACCTCAAGGTTTCTGGTCAAAACACAAACAACTGCTATTTACATTCACTCTGAGCAAATCAAATATTTCCTTGCCCAAGGTCACATAAGGAATTTGTTCACCATCTTGCCTAGACCTCAGTTCTTTTTTATAATATATTTTATTTTTCTGCAATTACATATTAAAACAATTTTTAACATTTTTTTTAATGTTGAGTTCCAAATTTTATCTCTCCCTCCCTTCACTCACCCCTCCAAGATGGTAAGCAATTAGATATAGGTTTTATATGTACAATCATGTAAAACATTTCCATTTTAATTATTTATTTTTTTAGGGTTTTTTTTTTTTTGCAAGGCAATGGGGTTAAGTGGCTTCCCCAAGGCCACACAACTAGGTAATTATTAAGTGTCTGAGGCTGGATTTCAACTCAGGTACTCCTGAGTCCAGGGCCAGTGCTCTATCTACTGTACCACCTAGCCACACCATTTTAATTATTTTTTAAAGAATACTCAAATAAACTTATTTTACTGATTATAGGGATTTTAATTCAAAACATGTTCTCTCTTGATGATTTGGCATCTCTTTTCATGGATTTGGCATTAGTAGGGTATTTTGTTAAGTCATTTCATCATGCCCTATTCTTCTTGACCCCATTTGGGATTTTACTTTGGCAAATTTATTGGAGTGGTTTGCCATTTTCTTTCCCAGTTCATTTACAGATGAGGAAATTGAATCAGAATGAAGTGACTTGCCCAGGGTCACACAGCTAGTAAGTGGCTGAGGGAGGTCACCTTTGAATTAATGTTTTTCTGATTCCAGGTCCAGTACTCTATCTGCTGCAACATCTAATTGCCTGACCAGGAGGGTAACAGTTACATTTCACTTCTCCTCCACGGTTCTCTAGTGTCCTCCTATGGTCTGAGAGGCTCTAGTCTCTTTGCCATTTGTTCTAGCCACCACAAATGGAATTCCCCCAATTTTAAGAGGTCCCTGCAACTTAGGTCCATTTAAGCACAAAGGAATATTTTTTGCTAACAAATATATAAACATCCTCCCTAACTTGTAGAAGACACAATCCCCACCCCTCATCACCTCATTTTCTAAGAAGGGGTCAGGGATTAAGTTCACAGTTTAGTTAAATTTCTATGTAGTATAATCCCACCTAATTCCCAGTTCAAAGCACCAACCCCCTCTCCAGCTGAGTCTTGGGCACCTTAGCTTCTCAGGGCTTTCCCTACTAGATCAGGTGCAACCATTGGCCTTGAATCCACCTCCACAGTTGCCATGTCTTGAATCTGGATCCAGGTAGTCCATCATCTGAACCTAGAACTGAAAAGGACAAATGAAACAGGAGAGAGAGAGAGAGAGAGAGAGAGAGAGAGAGAGAGAGAGAGAGAGAGAGAGAGAGAGAGAAAGTACCAGTTAGGTGGTTTTAAAGATGCAGCCCATTTAAAGATGCACCTAATGGAAAAAAATTACATCCACCCATAGTGCCTTCATTTTAGGGGATACAGGCATGGATAAAGCAAAACTCTGTTACAATCACCTTAAGTTCCCATCCCAGGGAACTGCCTTCCTAAAACAGCCTGGGAAAAGTTCAGAAAACAAGGCTAAATTTGGTTAGTAGCCTTATCATTGTTCTTCTCTTACCAATATAGTCCCTGGGAGGAGGTGGGAGGGGACACTGGACTCTTGTTACCTTTCTCTGATTATAGTTCCTCTGAGATGAGTTCTACTTATTTGCCATCTACAATCCTTCCTCACCATACCCAGATTGGTTTCTAACCACCCATGACCAGCATCGTGCTTCTTTCTGGTTAATAGATTCAGAGACTAGCTGACAGCTGCACTGTACTCCCCTGTAGCCTCAGATACACAAATGTTCCTTCTTTCCCAGAGTGCTTAGCCCTTGATGTTTTCTGAACTATTCCCAGAAGGGTTATATAAATGTCAGCTTTTTTATTGCTATCATTATTATTTGTTATTATTTTGATCATGCCTGTGTCAGAAGCAGGGAGATCCTGTGGTTGGGACCCCATGGGACCCTGGCACAGGAACTCATAACATCTTGTACATTGCTCTGTACTCAATATTATTAGAACAAATCAACCATGTTCTAGTTTCAAAGATGTAAATTAAGGAAATAACTTTTATTTTTATATTTTTAATTTATTTTTTCCAATTATGTGTAAAGACAGTTTTTAACATTCATTTTTTTAATTGAAATTTTATTTTATTTTCCCAGTTACATGCAAAGGTATTTTTTCAACATTCATCCATTTTCAAATTTATGACCACATTTTCCTACCATCCTCCCTTCCTCTCTTCCTCACCCCACCATAGCCTCAAACAGTTTGGTAAAAGTTGTATAATCCTGTTTAACATATTTCCAAATTTGTCATGTTGTGAAAAGGGAATTAGAACTAAGGGGAAAGAAAAAAACCCATGAAAAAGAAAGGAAAAACAAAAGAAGTTTTAAAAAAGCAAACATAGTATGTTTTGCACAGCATTCAGATTTCATAGTTTTTTCTCTGAATGTGGATGGCATTATCCATGGTGGGTCTCTCAAGATTGTCCTTGATCTCTGAACTGCCGAGAGGGACTGCATCCATCATAGTTTACTATTTCACTATGTTGTTAATATGTACAATGTTCTCTTGGTTCTGCTCATTTCACTCAGCATCAGTTCACAACATTCATTTTTTTTTGTTTTTGCAAGGCAGTGGGGTTTAAGTGACTTGTCTAAGGTCACACAGCTAGGTAAGTGTCTGAGGCAGGATTTGAACTCAGGTCCTCCTGACTCCAGGGCTAGTGCTGCTGTATCTACTGCGCCACCTAGCAGCCCCAATATTCATTTTTTAAATAAAATTTTGAGTTACAAATTTTCTCTGTCTTTTCTCTTCCTGCTTCCTAAGATGGTAAACAATTTGATATAGATTATATGCATGCAATCATGTAAAACATAAGGAAATATCTTTTGGGTTTTATTTCTACCTTTTTGGCTTTTATTCTCTCACTGGGTGATCTTTATAAACATCCTTTAGCCACTTGTACTCTAAAATCTTTCACAAGTTGCTTTCCTACCTCCTCTAACCCTCTTTACCTAGTTATTCACTTTTCCTTGTTCCTTGAGTCAGACCTTCTGTTCCAGGTCTAGGAATGTAATGTTTGCTCTTGTCTTTTCAGAGGCTTTATCCTGACTTGGAATGCAATCATTACTCCTTTCCATCAAGACATCCTTCTGTAGCATCATGTGGTAGAAAGATAGAAAGATTTGGATTTGTCCACATCCTGACTCTGCCAATATTACCTGTATGACCTTGGGTGAGTCATTTCACTCAATTTATATCTTTTCTTCAAAATCCTTCTCAAAACTTAACCTCCTTCACAAAGCCTTACATAGTCATCCCATATAATAGTTAGGATATAAAAATTGCTTTAAGGCTTACAAAGAACTTTATGTGTTTTGTTTATTTTTTGACTAGGTTCTCATTACCTGCATTTTACAGATAAGAAAAGTAAACAGAGGTGACTTCTCAGGGTCACAGAGTTGATGAGTGTCTAGGGTAGGCTTTAAACATTTAAAGGTCTTTCTAATTCCAAGGCTATTACTGTGATCACTTCATTTTCTACATAATCTCTGAGCACTTCTGATATCTTGAAGCATATCTATGTGATAGAAGCATAGATTTATTAAAAATGAAAAAGTATTAGTCATTGTTGTCCCCATGAAGATTTAATAAAAAAGAAAAAAGCACTGGTCACTAATGTCCTCTATATTGAAGCCAGAGTGGTACAATAGAAAGAATGTTGAATTTTATAATGGAAAGAATGATGGATTTAGTGTTAGATCTGAGTGAGAATCTTGAAACTTCCACCCACTAACTTTGTGACCATAAGTAACTTGCTTAACCTCTTTGAACCTCAGTTTTCACATTTGAAAAATGGGGGTTTAGGGGTGGCTAGGTGGTGCAGTGGATAAAGCACCGGCTCTGGAGTCAGGAGTACCTGGGTTCAAATCCAGTCTCAGACACTTAATAATTACCTAGCTGTGTGGCCTTGGGCAAGCCACTTAACCCCATTGCCTTGCAAAAACCTAAAAAAAAAAAAAATGGGGGTTTAAAATGGGATCTCTGGGGTCTCATCTGCCTCTAAACCTATAATAATTTTTGTTCATGTCAATAGCATCTGTTCTTTCCTTCCCTTGAGATATCTTTTAAAATTATCTCCCAATGCTTTCAAAACTGTGTTACCTTCAGCACAAATTTCCCTTGTATTTACTTGATCTGGTCCAATCTTTCCTCCCAATTTCATTTTGTTAAGTGCCATTTTCTCTGTCTTCATTTTATACTTTGTGAACTGAGGTGTTAAGTCCAAATAACATAATTTCTCTGTCACAGATAATGAAAATAGATTATTCTAGAAACGCTGACAAATGTTTACATTTTATGCCTATTTTTTTCTCTGGCCAATTTCATCTATGAATGTTCCTAAGATGATATGACCTAATTGGATCTTATGCCAAGGTTTCTATGGACTTATTTTTGTCTCCTCTGCTTTTTGACATTTAATGAGATGATATTGCTTATATTCAACCTCCTCTGAAGTGTTACAAATTAGTTTATATTCTAAACTGGTGTTGCCTTTAGCTGACATCTTCTCTTAGTATGGAGATCAAATGTATGCTGACTAAGGCTCTTTTGGCCTCTATATTGGTTTTTTTTTTTTTTTTTTTTTAGATTTTTGCAAGGCACATGGGGTTACGAGGCTTGCCCAAGGCCACACAGCTAGGTAATTATTAAGTGTCTGATACTGGATTTGAACCCAGGTACTCCTGACTCCTGACTGCTTTATCCACTACACCACCTAACGGCCCCTGGCTGCTACATTGTGGCAATTGCTTTATACCTGTTAAAATTACACAGGAACTGGAGATGATAAAGGTCAGCATCTTTGCCTTTTTTTTCATATACTATTTTTAAGCAATGCCTTGTTTGAGCAAGTCAATGTGAGTCAGTTTCAGTTTATGAAGGTTCTTTTCATTTTTATCCTTTCTTCTTAATTTGTTGATTTGGGCCTTTGTTCTAACTAGTTGATGGTATGCAACCAGACAACTGATTCTGAAATTACCCCCTTATTGTTGTTTCCAGTTAAAATATAGCCAACTACATTTTTTCTGTATGTGTGATACAATTCATAAAAACCTTTTCAAGAAGAAAGTAGGATATATATAGGCATTCAGTGATTTTTCATTTCTTAAACCAGAAATACATTTTCCATCATTCTTTTCACACTTCTTCCCTGGTCTAACCTTCATACTTTGAGATCACAAAGTACCAAAATACAAATTTATTATATATACTTAAAAACAAATTGTATTTAGTAGAGTTTAGTGATTTAATATGCAATCATATGTTTTTATTCTATATTGTACATGTAAGTGCTCATTTTATGTCTTAAATTCATAAAAATTTAAAAACAAACCTATATATTACATAACAATTTCCAGATCTATATTAGTAGAGGGAGTTTCCACACCACAGGGTTGTCTAAACTGATAAAATCACAAGTTGGACAAGGACAAAAGAAAAACAACCACCAAAAAATCCCTACTAGGAAAAAAAAATCAAAATTTAAAAAAATTATTTTTTTTTTACTTAGGTGTCTGATCTCATTATTATGAATATTCCTTTTTTTTAACCCCCTGCTTTTTCATCCTTGTTCCTACACTTCTTACCTTAACTTCCCTACAGGTACCCATTCAACCAATTGGGGGTGGGGTGAGGCTTCCTTTCAATCTCTTCTTAGTGAATGATTCCCAGTGGGATGTGCATCCCCTTCCCTGATCTCTCTCACTACAAAACTCAGGGATGGGGAACATCTGCCTGAAGGCTGAATAAAGATCTGAGAAATCATTTGATCTGAAGTTGTAGGTGGGACTCAAAATTGAATAAATCTAGGAGTTTTTTAGGGGTGAATTAAGTAAATGTTCGATTGAATACAGCAGAGGAATGATGTTTTAACTATCCAAATAGCCCTTGATAGAAAAAAAGGTTCCCCACCCTTGATATAACTGGTCCACCCTTTTTGTAGTCTTTTTCTGATAACATTCTTTATGTTTCTTCTCTTGCTTGGTTTTTCATTCAAAAATCTCTGGATGAAATTTTGTTTTTCAGGAACCAGGATGTTCTATGATTAATAGATTATGTTAATATTAATATTAAAAATAAGTTTTTTTTTCAGAGAGAATCTTGGCTCATTATAAGGGCTATGCAATTTCCAAAAAGTAATCTAATCCTCTTTTCTATTACTCAGTTCTGGGGTGGACTGATTTTTCATTTGGGCAGTCCTGGGGTTTGTGCATCTAATTGATTATAGGGTAGACAATAGGCATTATTTACGCATTTTAGTTTTTACTGAGTGGAATAGTAAGAACTCTTTAGTGATTATAGCCCTCATTTAAGAGATTCTGCAATGATAATCAGGCTTAAAACCATCAGTATGATAGTATCCACATAGAAAAGAATTTGGAGGATTTCTCTGGTCTCCAAAGAAGCATCTTCCACTTCACAGTCACCTACTGCTCTTTATACCACTGAATGAGTGAAAAGCATTGATTCATCATGCTTGGGCCAATCACTGTGCCAAGTGCCAGTGATGCAAATATAAAACTGAAGTGGTCTCTGGCCTCAAGAAGCTTCAATTTCAGCCAGGTGGGGGAACCACAAAATGCAGTGGAAAAAGGACTATATTTTGGTTTGGGAAGGTAGGGACTGTAGGCAGGCATCCGGTAGCAATGGTAATAGTGATTTGTTTCAAGGGTATGGAAAATGCAGCAGGGGAGACATCAAAATCTTTTAGGCTGGAAGTACAGCTCTGAACCTCACACAACCCCTAGAACAGGATTCTAGTGCAGAAAGGATTAAGTTGCCCCAGGGTCTGGTGTTTGACCTGAGGTTTCAGTCAGGGTAGATGAAATCACTGTTCTGAGAAAGTACTATAATAATGGCTCATATTTTAAAACTATAGTTTATAGAGGTGGCTTGTGCAAGAATTCTTATTTTACAGACAAAGAAATTTAGGTTGCAACTTGCTGAGTCATGTTAGTAAAAGGCAGAGCTGGAATTCAAGTGTAGAGCCATTGTTCTTCACAAGGCAGCTCCCTAAAAAGTCCCCTGCCACCCAACACTGTGCAATGCATATTGTATCTATGTACACACATATCCATATGTGTATACATCCACATATGCATGTATTCATGCATATATCCAGGGGTATATGTGTCTTTTATCTAGTACTTGGAGATCTTGTCTTCTAATTTATAAGGTCCTTGCAGGCAGGAGCTGCATTTTATACTTCTATATTTACAAAGCACTCAGCTCTGGCACACATAAAATGAGGATTTAAAAAAAACCCCCAACAAACCCTTTTGATTATAATAGAATAATCTTTTCCAGGTTAGAAGAGAGATGATTTGAGAATCTTAAGGAAAAAAATACATATTTCTAGGAAAGAGCTAGTGATAATAGGATGCATTTGGGATGACCAAGATGAGGTGATCTGTGAGGTCTCTAGCTGAATTCCTGGGAAAATAAATAGATCTCCCTTCTTTTCCCTTGTCAACTATGCAGGGATAGAATCTCTTCTGGTCTCATGGACCTCCATAGTTGATGATGATATATAATGGTGGAAAGATTTCCCTTTAATTCTGAAGATAGGAAGAAGGCAGAAAATCAAAGATAAGAGGGCCTGAGAAAAGGTCTGAGAAGAAGGGGAAGAGGCTGAGAGATATAAAGAGACAAGGAAAGGAGAAACGGGGAGAGGGGAGAAAGCTGGGGGAGAGCAAGGAGAATTACCCTTCACCCTAGCTGAGGGAATAGTGGAAGGAAGTGGAGGGGGAGCAGAGGGAAGAGAGACGAGGTAGAGGAGGAAGGAGAACAGAGGGAGGAGGAGAGGAGGTGGAGGAGGAGGGGGGACAGAGGGAAGAGGAGAGAGGGAGGACAGAGGGAGGAGGAGAGGAGGTGGAGGAGAGGGGAAAGAGGGAGGAGGAGAGGAGGGGGACAGAGGGAGGGGGAGACGAGGGGGGACAGAGGGAGGGGGAGAGGAGGGGGACAGAGGGAGGAGGAGAGGAGGGGGACAGAGGGAGGAGGTGAGGAGGTGGAGGAGGGGGGAAAGAGGGAGGAGGAGGAGGAGGAGGAGGAGGGGACAGAGGGAGGAGGAGGGGAGGGCAGGGACGAGACAGAAAGGAGGGGAGGCGGGAACAGAGGTTAAAAAGAGGGGAGAGGGAGGCGTGCTGAGGTTAGAGCCCGAGGGGAGAGTTAGGAGGAGGGGGCACGAGCGAGGAAGGGGAGGCGGGGCGGGCGGGGGGGAGGCGGGGCGGGCGGGGGGGAGGCGGGGCGGGCGGGGGGGGGCGGGGGCGGGCGGGGGGGAGGCGGGGCGGGCGGGGGGGGGCGGGGCGGGCGGGGGGGAGGCGGGGCGGGCGGGGGGGAGGCGGGGCGGGCGGGGGGGAGGCGGGGCGGGCGGGGGGGAGGCGGGGCGGGCGGGGGGGAGGCGGGGCGGGCGGGGGGGAGGCGGGGCGGGCGGGGGGGAGGCGGGGCGGGCGGGGGGGCCCGCGCCTCGCCGGCCGCGCGGGGAGGGGCGGGGGGGGAGGGGAGCCGCGCGGCCGGGGCTCCGCCTCCTCTCGCAGAGCCGCGGCTGAGCTCGGACAGCTGCACCGTCGGGCCCAGGAGCCGCTCGCCGAGAGCCCGAAGGACGCGCCGCCTCCGACCTCCCCGCAGCGCTTCGCGCCCGATCCCCGCCTTTCCCGGAGCCGCCCCGGGCCCCGGGCCTCGCCGAGAGCCGCCCCGTCGCCACCGTCCCCGCAGCGGCCCCCTGTCCTCCCGGCTGCGCCATGGCGGCGGCGGCCGAGCCCGGCAGCAGCGGCAGCGGCGGCGGCAGATACCAGCAGGTGAGCCCCGGCCGCCCCGCACCCTCCCGCACCCTCCCTCCGGGCGCCGCCCCTGGGGCCCGCTCTCCTCCCGCAGAGCCTAGAACGCGACTCCGAGGCCCCGCAGGCCCCGCGCGGGCCTCCCCGGACCCAACCGGGCCTGGCCCCGGGCGCCCCGGCCCTCCCTCCCGCCCTCGCCCCGCGTCTCCTGGGGCGGGCGGGGCCCCGGTTTGGCCGGGCCCCGCGGGAGGGAGGAGGCCGGCTCCCTCGCCCCCCCTCATCTGCGCCTGCTGTCAGATTGTCTATCGGAAAAAAAAAAGGAGGAGGGGGCCGAGACCCCCCGGGGAAGGGGGCTGAGGCCGGCGGGGCCCGGGGCATTCCTCGTGCCCCAAAGCTGCGGGCTGTGCCACCGCGCCTCGCGCCCAGACCGGAGAGGATGGCGTGTGGGGCTTTTTAGGGCCCGTCTTTGTTGCATGTTTCTCTGAAATGGCGACGTGTCCGTGGAAGGTTTGTATTTTAAGCGCTTGGAAATGATGATGAAAGAAGATCCAACTTCATCACAACAAACATGGGAGGGGATGAAAGGCTGATGGCTGGCTCTGCAGCCACAGCGAGCGCTTTAGAAATCGAGACCGCAGGAAGAAATTGGATTTTTTTTTGGGCGGGGGGGGGGGGGTGCTACCGAACCTCATTTTTCTGGAATCTTAGAGAGGCCGACACATCTAACTTAGTTGTCAGACTGTAGCTAGATTTTAGCTGTGGATGCTTCATTTTATAACCACAAATTGTGCCTGCAGTCTGATCATGTTAAAAGACATAAATACTAATGTAAATGATAATGCTAAAGATTCGATATAAAGTCAGTGTGTTATATATTTTCTATGTTCCACAGAATAAATAAAAAAACCACAAGAAATGATTAAAACTGGAAGTTTCAACCTTATATAATCCAGCCTTTTTTGTTTGTTTTCATCACTTGTATATTGTCATTTCCTCCATTTCCTCTCTCAGGTTATTAAGGGGACTTTATTTAGGAATTTGGGTAGATTGTTACAGATTATTTTAAATTGTATCAGTTGCAACCTAGTGTATAAATCACTAGACTGGATTTAGAGACCTAAAGCCTAATAGTCTGGAACAGACTTTTTAAATGACCTTGGGCAAGTCTTTCTTGATTTCTGTGCCTGAGTGTCTCTATCAGTCCTAAAACTGTTACCAGGATGTTCATCTCAGATTTCCCAAAGATTTGTTCTTATTGATTCTTTAAATGTTGTTATAAATATTTTTGAAAAAGTCGTATTTTCTCTTAATTAGCACCTTCTTAGTCTACTCGGCTGTTGGCTGTTAACATTTATACTGCATACGACTGAGTGCAGTATTTCAACATAAAACAGTGATCTATCAGAATTAGGTCAATTTTATATATCCACAATATCATATTATTTGCATCAATTAGAAAATTGGCCTTCCTTTTAAATATATTGTCGATTAAATTTATTCTTCTAATTAAATAGTAGAAAAGAGTGACTGTGTCTACTGATATTATTTGAATTAGTGTTTTGCCTCTGCAGATCTTAAAGACCAACATAAATTAAGATTTGGCTGTAAGCACTTTGATGACTGAGACTTTCAGATTTTTTTTTTGTCTTTGTATCTAGTGTCTAGCATAATAGGTGCTTAACTGTTTATTGAATGAATGGTTGGTTGTGAAATGCACAAATTTGAATAGAATGTATATTTTAGGGTGCATTCATTCAAATCTGTTAATATATACTGAAAACAAGATATCCACAATATCTTTTAAAATAAATTTATTAGGAAAAATGCAATTATTATATCATACCACTTGCAAAAAAATTTAGAAGTTTGATATTGGAACTGAGATACCTAATTCATATTGCTGATTTTGGTCCTAATTTTCCCTTAGGTGATTTACCCAAAGTCTTTTATCCTCTCCTTAACTTCAATTTGATTTTGACAAAACTGTCATTTGTCTCAGCTTGAAGACTAATATTAAAGTTTGAAAAGAGCTTTGAGTTGAGTTCCTTGCATTTGGATCCAGTGTAAATTATGTAATGATGCTGTAGAATTAGGTTGAGATCTGGATTCAAATTCTACCTCTGATACTAAAAGTAAATGAAAAAGCATTTATAAGCTTATATGCAAAGCACTGTGCTATTAATAAAGAAAAATAAGACTGTCCCTGCCTTTCTGGAGCTTGCAGGCCAATAGTAGGAGACACTCCCTATAGGAGGGATAAATCCTTAGACCAGGGAGGTCATAATGCATCCTCTTGACTGTCATTTTCATGAGTAAGTCATATCTTTTCTGATGTTGAATCAGTCAGTAGTGTCAAAGACTTGGATGATCAGAACTTTATTTTCATGGTCTTCTGGAGCTATGATGGTTTAGGAGATAGGGCTGTGCAGAATTTACTGAGCTAGTTGCTAGATTGCAGTTCCACAGTAACTTACATGGGCAGTTTCTTTTGGGGAGTTCAATAGGAGTAAGGGCCACTGATGCTGTGGTTTTCCTAGAGGTCTTGGGCTACTTTCTCTTACACAATCAAGGACCAGTCATTTAACTTCTGAACCTCAATTTTCTCATCTGTAAAAATGGGAATAAAATTTTTGGCATATCAAATCAGATACTAGATATATCTATGCTTATCCATGTGTTTATGTGTGTGTATGTTTTGTATTGCTTTGGAATGTAAGCTACTTAATTTCATGAAGATCAAAAAAAGGAAAGCATTTTGTAATGTTGAAGTACTGTTTACTTAAGATAAACATTATTTTACACATTAAAAATAGACCATATGATTTTTAGTTATTCTGGGTTGACTTACAACCTTCTAAAGGAGTTTTTTGAGCTAGATGTCAGCCTTGAGCTTCTGTCTGGTGTCTTTAATTTCTATCTTGATGATTTACTGGAACCTCATTCAAAGCTTAAATCTTTATCTCTCTCTCTCCATTCTTCAATAGCCTAATACTGTTCTTGAAACCTCAGTTTCCAGATATTACTGCCTATATTTTGGTACTTTATCTTGCAATCACCTAATTTTCTCTTCTCAAATTGCCACCATTTTGGTTGAAGACCTCATTACTTCTTGTTTAAATTGTTGTAATAATCTCTTAACTCTTTTCTTTTTTCCAATTCAATCTTAGGATGTGTTGCCAAAAGATTCTTCCTAATGAGTAAGTGTAACCATAACTCTGGTCTAGCCAATCCACTTTTCAAAAACTTTTAATGGATCTCTATTGCCTGCAATTGGATAAAAGACCAAATATATTGGTATTTGAGGCCCTCCAGAATCTGACTCCAGTCCTTTTCAAGCATATCTGCTACTCTGCCTGGTCTTGTCAGGCTGGACTACTGCCTGTAGTCTGTAATCTTTTTTTTTTTTAGGTTTTTTTTGCAAGGCAAATGGGGTTAAGTGGCTTGCCCAAGGCCACACAGCTAGGTAATTACTAAGTGTCTGAGACCTGCTTTGAACCCAGGTACTCCTGACTCCAGGGCCGGTGCTTTATCCACTGTGCCACCTAGCTGCCCCTTGTAGTCTGTAATCTTAACCTGCCTGGAACATACTCCCTCTATATCTCTGCTTATTCAAAATCTTTCTCATTCAAGAACCAGTTAGGAGGGGCAGCTAGGTGGCACAGTGGATAAAGCACGGGCCCTGGAGTCAAGAGTACCTGGGTTCAAATCAGGTCTCAGACACTTAATAATTACCTAGCTGTGTGGCCTTGGGCAAGCCACTTAACCCCATTTGCCTTGCAAAAACCTTAAAAAAAAAAAAAAAAGAACCAGTTAGGAACCACTTCTTCCATGAAGCAGTTCCATAAATGCTTTCCTTTTTCGCCTCCCTCCAAATTATCTTTCTCATCTATCTAGTACTTTATCTAAATCACTCCTTTTCTAGATAACTTGTATCATACTTGTTTGTGTATGTCTTATCATCCCTAAAAATCCCTTTCACATTGTAAGCTTCTGGAAGACAGACTTTTAAATTTTTTTATTGGCTGTTTTGCAAAAGAGAAAAACTTGTTTAAGGAACCTTAGATTATGATTTTTAATTGAAACATAAAGTAGGAAGATATGAGTTTATAAAAGTGTTCATTATTGTCATGGACTTCTTGCACAGTATTCATGAAGTCATTTACAAGATTGCACATGAACTAAGTTTTGAAGGAAACAGTAGAGCTTGGAGGGAGTTTTTTCCAGGAATGAAACATTGTCTTATTTGAGGAACAGCAAGACTAGACTAGACTACAGTAAATGGAAGGGGATGAAATGTCATTGGGCTGGAGGGTTTGGTTGGAGCCAGTTTGTGGAAGGCTTTAACTGCCAAGCAGAGGAAATTTGTATTTTATTCTAGAGGTAGTAGGAAACCTTTGGAGTTTGAGAAGATTACATAGTGACAAGCATCTGCTTTGGAAAAATTAATGTGACAGATAGGTAGAGAATAGATTGGAGATTTGAAGGGAGAGTAGTCTGGCTACTGGGAGATGAGGACCTTAAATAGGGGAGGTGATCTTGTGAGTGAAGAGAAAAAGGGGTGAATTGAGAGAAGTTAAAAATGACAAGGTTTGGTAACTGGATTTATGAGATGACGAATGATATTTGGTAATAGCAAGAAGGTAAATGACGGTACTCTTGATAGAAATAGGAAATTGGAGTATTTTTGAAGTATCTTAGAATGTAGCACAGTGTCTTATACATTTCTAGTACTTACTAAATATTTGTTGTTTAATTTTGGCTATTTATATATAATGTAAATTATAGGGATTGCAGATTTGGTGAAAAAATTTAAATTGTAGTGAGACTATTGGATTAAGCAGTTCTTCAAATATTTTTTCTGACATTTTTCTGGCATATATGTAAATTAAGAAAAATATATTCACCTCAGAATAGGATCAGTATGGTATGATTAAGATGGGATGCAGATCATGTAGTATATAGATTATTCATAATTTTGTATAACATTATCTCTGGCTTATGAATGAACATTGTGTGAATGAAGGAAAGAATGTCTTTACCTTCTTTTATAACACTACTTGTATAGTGATTAGAATATTGGACCAGGTAACATGAGGTGTTACAGATGGAATATTGTAATTTTGGTATAGTATATGAAGGTGAATATCAGCATGTTTTATTAGCAATAATCTTTTACAATTACATGTTGTATGGTTTTCTTGATTGTTCCATAAAAATGTAATATACATAGTAGGTTTTTATTGTTTTGAATTAAAAACATTTCACTTGCTTGAAGAAGCATCATTATGAATATAAAAGACAATACCTAGGCAAATCTTTACTGAAGAAAAATTGATGATGGTTAGAATTATTTCCTAGGGGGCGGCTAGTTGGCTCAGTGGATAGAGTACCGGCCCTGGAGTCAGGAGTACCTGAGTTCAAAAATGGCCTCAGACACTTAATAATTACCTAGCTGTGTGGCCTTGGGTAAGCCACTTAACCCCATTGCCTTGTTAAAAAAAAAACAAAGAATTATTTCCTAATTGAATGTTAAATTATTTTTTTAAAGTTTTTTTTTTTTAGGTTTTTGCAAGGCAAATGGGGTGTCTGAGGTCCAGTTTGAACTCAGGTACTCCTGACTCCAGGGCCAGTGCTCTATCTACTGTGCCACCTAGACTCCCCTGAATGTTAAATTTTAAACCATTTCTGCCACATCACTTCGTAGTCACATTATTTGTCTTGGAAGTAATTAGCTTCTTTCTGAATATTTGAATTTTGTATATCTTCAAGTAATAATGTAATAACTCCTTTGCATAAGAAAATGATCCTACTTACAGGCTGTTCCAAGTGCCTTACTGAGTTTTTTCCCCACTGTTAGTAATGAATTTGTGTAGCTTTATTCTCCTCCTTTTCTTATCTCCTTTTCTTATCTCACTTTATCTTCTATATTTAGGGGAGAACTGATTGATAAGGATCTTAGTTGTAACCACCTTACCAGGCAAAACCACTGGTTGATGATAATAGGATTCAAAGCCAAAACCTTGGATTCATCATTAAAAGTCATGTTTTAAATTCATCTGGAGAAAAAAAATAGGGGCAACTCTCAAAGGTAGTTTTACATTTCTGAATTCTATATTTTTCTTGTTGCATTATTCTTAAAAAAAGATTATAACCTTATGTAGAGCTCCCTAAACTTTTATATTAAGCTTATTTAAATATTGTTTTCAATTTATTTAATTGATGATTTCTCCTTATTTTATCTTTGAACAGAACTGTAGGAATTCCACATTTGTTGGGAAGTAAATGGTTGTCATTTTGATAGCTATTCCTTCACATTATTAACAGACTTAGTAGTACTTTAGTTCACTTTAAAGTAATTTTTTCCAATCGATGAAATTTAATGAATAACAGTTTATTGGAAAAAATATAATAACAGTTTATATTTTTCAACTTTTTACCCCTTGTATTAGAAACATAGAATGATTTACTCTATTCTTATGCATAGCTTAAGTTCATAAAAGATTTTAATAATTTTTTGAAAGATGCAACAACTGGTAACTTTGTTTGAAAATCCTATGATTATAGTATCAAATGAGACATAAAACTGAGGCACATACCAAAGGGAATTAGGGTAGAATCCAAATAAAACTGGGATTCCCTTTTAGATATATGGTATGATGAGATTGTGTAAGGAAGGAGTAAAAATTATTGAATTTGGGAAATTTCATAGTATTTTTAATGACCTCATATTTCTCTTTTAAAAAGGTCCATTTTCAAACAGTAGTACTCTTTAGGTAATGATATAACACTGGTATGAATCATGGAATATAATCTCTGAAGAATTAAACTATGGGTCATCAAAAGAATGGTTGGAAAGGAAATGGTATATGGTGGAGATGAATGGGTTGCAGCATATTATTCATAAAGAATTGTCCAAAAGAGGCAGCATTTTTTAAAAAATCATCAAAAAAGAAAAGGAGGTTTGTTAGGTAAGAAGAGTTGGGGATTAGGAATGGATTAGTGAATAAATTGACCCTCTACTATGTACTTTGCATTAATCTTCCCAGTTTAGTACCAGCCCAGGAGTCAGGAGTACCTGAGTTCAAATGAAGCTTCCTTGGGCAATCCACTTAACCCCATTGCCTTTCAAAAACCAATAAATAAACAGATAAATAAATAAATAAATAAATAATAAAAAATGTCATCCTCAACTCTGTCTCTTACATAGTCAGTTGCTAAATCTTGTCATTTCTTTCTTCACAACATATTTGGTATACTTTTTCTTTGCTCTCACAGTCAATATTGTTCTTCACTTTCTCATCTCACCCAGATTATTATAATAGACTTCTGATTGATCTACCATCCTTAAGGTTCTCCCTACTACAGTCCATCTTTTTCCCTGGTTGTGTCAAACTCATGTAGAAATGGTCTCTGGCAGCTGCATATTGGCTTAGAAAACTACAAATTATATTATCTGTGTTGTATTTATTTTAAAGTTTTTGAGTTCCAAATTCTCATTCATATCTTTCCTTCCCATTGAGAAGACAAACAATAAATGTTACATTTCAAGTCATGCAAAATATTTCCATATTAGTCATGTTGCTCCCCCCCCAAGTGAAAAAACATGCTTTAATCTGCACTCATTGCACTCATAGTTTTATCTGTTCTCTCTCAGAAGTGGATAGCATTTTTCATGATAGGTCCTTTGGAATTGTCTTAGCTTATTGTCTTTATCAGACTAGCTACTAACTCTCAGTTCCAATTTTGCTGTTTCTCTTTAAAGTGTTGTTTTGTCTCTGTTCACTTCATTTTGCATCAGTTCACAAAAGTCTCCTCAAATTTTTCTGAAAGTATCCTGTTAGTCATTTCTTATAGCACAATGGTATAACATCATATTCTTATGCCTTGATTTGTTCAGTCATTTCCCAATTGATTGATGTCCCTTTCAGTTTCCAGGATTTTGCTACCAAAAAGAAGTGCTTCAAATATTTTTTGAACACATAGATCCTTTTCCCTCTTTTTTGATCTCTTTGGAAAACAGATCTAGAAGTTGTATTAGTGGGTCAAAGGGTATTATGCACAGTTTTACATAGTTCCAAATTGTTCACCAGAATGGTTGGACCAATTTACATCTCCAAAAATAGTATGTTAAGTATACCTAAATTTTTACACCCCCTCTAGTATTTATCATTTTATTTTTTCTATAATGTTAGACAATCTCTGTAAGTGTGCCAATTACATTTTAATATGGTTCTGCAACACTTGGGGAGTTTAGTGGGCTGAGATTAACACTTTTGGTTCAAGCTGCTGCCAAACTAATTTTCGTAAAGCCCTTTTTTGACCAACTACTTAGTAAACTCTTCATTGCTCCTTGTTACCTCTAGAATGAAATAGAAATTTATCTTTTTGGCTCACCAGAGTGTAAATAAGTTCCTATACATTCTTCCGTGTACTGTCTAGCTTTACCATGATTTTTAAATTTTATTTATTTATTTATTTTGTTTTTTTGTAAGGCAGTGGGGTTAAGTGACTTGTCCATGATCACATAGCTAATTAAGTGTTTGAGGCTGAATTTGAACTCATACTCCTGCCTCCAAGGCTGGTACTCTATCCACTGTGTCACCTCCCTGTGTCCTTTACCATGATTTTGGGATATTATTTTTTTTCTAGATTTTTTGCTAGGCAATGGGGTTAAGTGACTTGCCCAAGGTCATACAGCTAGGTACTTAGTGTCTGGGGTGGATTTGAACTCAGGTCCTCCTGACTCCAGGCCTGGTGGCTGCGCCACCTAGCTGGCCCCTTTCTCATGATTTTTAAACCTTTTTCTGTTTATGTACCCTTTTGACAATTTGGTTAAACCTATTTTAGAAACTTTTTAGAAGGAGTAAAGTCTAAATTCTCAGAATATTCTTGAATATATAATATAAAAATGGGATTTCAAATGAAACCACTTACATTGAAATACAATTATGAAAATATTTTTTAAAAAAATCACTCTTTTGATTACATTAAATTAAATAGCTTTTGCACAGACAAAACCACTGTAACCAAGATCAAAAGAAATGTAGTAAACTGGGAAATAATCTTTACAACTAGTATTTCTGACAAAGAACTCATTTCTAAAATATACAGAGAACTGAGTCAAATTTTCAAAAAAACCAAGCCATTCCCCAACTGACAAATGGTCAAAGGATATGCAAAGGCAATTTACAGATGAGATCAAAGCAATCCATAGTTATATGAAAAATTGCTCTAAATCATTACTTATTAGAGTAATGCAAATTAAAGCTTCTCTGAGGTACCACCTCACACCTCTCGGACTGGCCAATATGACCAGAAAGGACAATGATCATTGTTGGAAGGGTTGTGTGAAATCGGGGACATTAATACCTTGTTGGTAGAGCTGTGAACTCATCCAACCTTTCTGGAGCAGTCTGTGCCTAAACTAGGCAACAAAAATATGCATACCCTTTGAACCAACAATACCACTACTGGGTCTATACCCTGAAGAGATGATGAAAAAGGGTAAAAATATCACTTATACAAAAATATTCATAGCAGTCCTGTTTGTGGTGGCAGAGAATTGGAAATCAAGTAAATGTCTTTTAGTTGGGGAATGGCTTAGCAAACTGGTATATGTATGTCATGGAACATTATTGTTCTATTAGAAACCAGGAGGGGTGGGAATTCAGGGAAGCCTGGAGGGATTTGCATAAACTGATGCTGAGTGAGATGAGCAGAACTAGAAAAACACTGTATAACCTAACAGCAACATGGGGGTAATGATCAACCTTGATGGACTTGATCATTCCATGAGTGCAATAATCAGGGACCATTTGGGGCTATCTGTGGTGGAGAGAATATCATCTGTATCCAGAGAAAGAACTGTGGAGTTTGAACAAAGACCAAGGGCTATTACCTTTAGTTTAGGAAGAAAAACCTGGTATCTTATTGTCTGTTCTTGCTATCTCTTATATTTTATTTTTTCTTCCTTAAGGATATGATTTCTCTCTCACATTCAATTTGGATCAATGTATATCATGGAAATAGATTGGCAAATTGCCTTATGTGGGGGGGGAGGGAAGTAAGATTAGGAGAAAAATTGTAAAACTCAAAATAAATAAAATCTTAAAAAAAGAAGCCTTTAGAAGTCTTGACTTCCTTCAATGTTCTGTCCTTCATTTTGGAGGAATACCATGACATCAGGGAGGTAATGGCATGACAAGCACATAAAGTGTAATTGAGAGAGAGGATGCTGTGCTAAATCACCAGCCTCACTTTTTCCTCCAGACCATCTGGGTCCAGTGGCGAGATGTGAATCGGGACAAATTTTTTCAAAATTCAGCTCAAATGACATCTTTTTAAATCAATGAAACCTTGCTTGATTTCCTCAACTGCTGGTGCTTTTTTCTTT
Organism: Macrotis lagotis; assembly: GCF_037893015.1. Lineage (NCBI taxonomy): Eukaryota > Metazoa > Chordata > Mammalia > Peramelemorphia > Peramelidae > Macrotis > Macrotis lagotis. Next base: position 410,134,368 of record NC_133658.1, on the reverse strand, counting down.
GTTTACTCCATCCACTCTGCAGCTGTCTAGTTCGTACCTATTTTTTGCTTGCATTTCTTTGTATCCCCAATGTTTTGTACCTTGACTGGCATATTGTGATTGCTTAATAAATGCTTATTAAGAGAAGATAAGAGAAGGAGTGATATCAATATAAGGTCGAGAGATATGGAAAAGGTCACTAGCACTAATATCAGTTGAATCCCCTCCTAGAAGATTTAGGGATAAGATTCTCATAGAATGGAAGGTGTATTATTAAGATTGGAGGTGTTCCCACATAGTCCCTTGGAAGAATTATCCACATTGGTCCCTGGGAGCAATCACATGGTTCCTTGGAGGAATTAATCTAATTTTTCCATTGGAAGAGTACCCATGTGAACAGTAACATTAGATCTTTTTGGATTTACTATTGACATCATCTAAAGAAAGTTTTTAGATATCACCCATTATTTTTTGCTGTTGTTACATTTAGGGTTGCCTTATTTTTCTGTCTAGTATAACCACCTAAAAGTTTCAGATGTTAACTAAAAATGCTGACTAGATTCAAGGACATTTTTAGTAAAATATTTACTAATTGGTTAAAACAGTTCCTTCCCTTTGTGCAATATTTGTCAATCCCCAGGCAATATGACACATTTTTTTTTGACCTTGCTGCTTTTTTTAGTATAATATTAACAATTGTTAAGAGATTCTAAAGACTCAACCATTATCTAATCAAGAAAAATATTAAGATATATTAGAAAAAACTTGAGACTGTTGTGGATTAGTAGATCAAGAGCTAGTATTGAAATTGGGTTTTAAGTCCTTCTTTTGACATACTGGCTATATGATCTTGGGCAAATTACTTAACCTCCTAATACCTACCAATAGGCAGCACTCTAAAATTGTAAATTGCAGAGAAATTACTGACCTTAATTGGAAGGAACTTCCATAAGGAGATAACTAATTAGCAAAGTCAGTTACATATCCATTCTATCCCTACTAACATAATTTTATACATTACTTAATGTTTGGATGCATTTTGGGACTACATTTATAATCTAGATTAAAAATCTTGTTGAACATGAAATTCAGCAAAGAAAATTCTTAGCAAATTTGTTGAAGTTTTGGTAACATTTTATTTTTCATTCTTCTATGTTCTTAAATTTTTATCTTCTTTATCTTAAATTTTTTTCTTCTATTAATTATGTTGAGATGAATGAAGTTCTAAGGCTCCTTTCAGAGTGGATATTCTATATTAACAGGACCCTTCTGATACTATTTTATCTTCTCAGATACCTAGTATCTGTAGGATACTGTGTAAAAAGTCACTTTTGTCTTTGGCATCTCTCAGACTTATGAGGATCACAGGATAAATATTTTAAAATGCTTAGGAGAGTGCCTTGCACGTAGAAGGCACCCATATAAGTGATTATTATTTTTTATGATCTAAGATCTTCTGTCCTCTTTCCTTCTTGGGATCCCTCCCTCCCATTTTTCTGTTTGGGAAAAAATATTTAGTCTTAATGAATGCCTTATTGGAAGGGGTGTTTTAGAGGCAAACTTGAAGACTTACTGATCTGAGTGTTTGTATTTGAATTTGAATTGGAAATTTGAATGAGGAAAATATCAAGATTATGTATTTCAAAATTTCTAGAAAACTGACATTTTTGAGATGACAAGCTAAGGATCCCTGCTTTAGGTATAGATTGGCTAGATGACCTATAACATATGATATCCCTTCCAGTTCTGAAATTTTATTATTCTGATAGTAATAACTAGTTAACAGTTACATAACATATTATGGTTTATAAAATACTTATGTATAGTGACTTGTCCAACACACAGAAAATGGCAAGGTTGAAATATGAATTCAAATCCCAAGTCAGCTACTCTATATTGATCTCTGTTTCCTTATCTTTAAAAAAAGCAAAATAATGGAAAAGATCTATTTAGCATGCTTTATAAAATTCATTTTTAAAAGCAATCTTTTAGCCTTGAAAATGATGTATTTTGGGAAGTGATATAAGACTATTATGGTTCTACATTTTATTTAGAGCCTTAAAAAAACTAATTCATTTTCAAAGAAATAATCTCATTTAGGAATGAATATTCTCTAGTAAGTTAGCAGTCAGTAAATTGAGAATTTTTTTTCAAAGTTTTGCTTGTTTCAGTTTTCCAAAAAGGAGGGAGGATTGCAGTTTCATGTCCTTATTGATTTTTATACATTATTAGTCCTGCACTTATCTTCCTGAGATTTTTTTTTTTAGAAATCTCATCCATTTACTAGGGTAACAACATAAAGACAGATGATTTGAAGAGAGTTCTATGGAATCTTGTGCATCTGCAGTAGAATTCAGTAAAATTTTGTCCTTATACAGTTGACATGGAATCTGTATGGTATAGTTAAAGTATGCTTAAAATCATTTCCACTTGGTTATACTACTATATGGGCAAGCATTATCTCTATGAGAGATTTTTAGTTTATTAATCCTGTTTTAGGTGAATAAATGAACATAAATAATAGTACTTTGAATAATGAATCTCATGAATTTGAGTAATATTGATAGCTAAATGAAAGACAGACAAAAAAAAAAGATGGAAATCATTGACCATTACATTAACATAGCTAATTGTTAGGAAGACTAAAAGCACTTTGGTGACCTAGTTTATATAATTTAAATAGATTATAATGTTTAATGTTTGAAGTATTTTTTTAAAGCCTTAACAATTTATCTTCTCTAGATGTATAACATAAATGAAATCAGTATATGGTAATGTACTCTAAGAAACTTCAGCAATTATGTGTATGTTTGTATATATATTTTACACACATTTTATAGACTTAGACATATTTAAAATGTTCTAAAATTATTAATTTGGTTATTCCTGGATGATTCCATAATTTTATTTTTTCTCCTACTCTAGAGTCTTGACCCCTATTGACTCTAAAACAAAATAAAAATTCTTTAGCTTGGCATTTAAAGACTTTCACATTTCACTTCCACTCAAACTGATAATTGTTTTTCTTTGAAGTTAGCATTCTAGGGTTGGCTAGGTGGTGCAGTCGATAGAACACCAGCCCCAGAGTCAGGAGTACCTGAGTTCAAATCCAATCTCAGACACTTATTACCTAGCTGTGTGGCCTTGGGCAAGCCACTTAACCCCACTGCCTTGCAAAAACTGGAAAAAAAATAGAAGTTAGTGTTCTGTCTTCCACCTCTACCTTTTGTTCCTCTTGCCTAGACTACGCCATTCTCAGTTCAGCTGCTTAGACTCTACTAACTTCATTCAGAACTTTCAGCTCTTTTGACCACCCTGTACAGGAAACCTTTCCTGAATGTTACTGGTCTCTTGAAATTATCTGGTTTCCACTTAACTTTTTAATATATAAATGAGACTATAAACTTAAATAAAACGTAAATCTTTTTTGTTTAGGGAGTATTTTGTTTTTTGTCTTTGGCAAAAATGAAACAAAGGAGTAAGTATATTGAATGGAGCTATCCTTAAACAAAGGGAGATTTGGGTTCATCTGCTTCTTCTGACAACTTAACTGTATGACCCTAGATGAGTCACTTAATTTCTCAGGGCTCTAGGTAAGCTCCCTATAAGACTTATGTTGACAGAAGGGGTTTCTCTACCTGGGAATTAGCAATACTAGTGAAATTACAGGTCTAGCTTCTAGCCCTTTTGATTTCATGTTCTCAGGCTATAATGCCTTGAATGTGTTAAGTATTTGATAATGGTTGATTGTATTGGAAAGTGAGGTATAAAAGAGAAGGGAAAGGTTAGAAAAGAGGATTTAAATGAAATATTTTCTATGTGTTAAGATATAATTATGGAGGTTTTAGCAAAATGTGTTATTACTTATGCCCTTTGCTTTATCTCTGATGCTTTGTAAGCAGTCGTTTGCAAGGGATTGGGGTGGAGAAAAATCATCCAATTCATTATAGTATTCTTTGGGCATGTTGGTGGAGTGACTCAAATTTTGAGTGATTTATATTTCTTCCTTTCCCTGAGGATGCCAACAGATATTCTGTATTTATTTTAAAATTTTACTTTGACCAGATATACAACTTATCTTAATGTTTTAATAATATAAAAGAATTAGGAAAGTGTGTTTTAATTTACTTCTGAAATTATTTTAATTTTGATCATTTGTATTTTATCATTTGCATGAAATATTTTGAATGTGTACTATGGCATAGAAAAATGATTAATAATTTTTAAAAAGTAAACATTTTCCCAATATTGTTATTTATTTTGTAGCAGAATGCAATTAAAATAGGCATTTGATAAGTTGCTGAAAGATTTGTGAAAAAAATTTAATTTGAAAGTGAACCAAGTCAAGGAAGCAAATAATTCAGCTGATGCCTCAGATCCTAGTTATGTTCCCATAGAAAAGTCTTGCCTGGATCTCAAGATCACAATTAGTCAAGAAGAATTTATTACTTTACTTACCATGTGCCCAAATACTGCCAAAAAAAAGAGGTCTTTGCTTTCAAGCTTACATTCAGATGGGGAAGGAACATCACATTTAAATCAGTACATCAAAGATATAAACAAAATAGATAGAATGGTCATCTTTGAGGAAGGCAGTAGCAGCTCAGTGGATTGAGCTAAAAGAAACTTTCAGGTCTTTCTCCACATTTTTTTATAGATGAGGAAACTGAGGCCTATAGAAGTTAAGTGATTTGGCCAGAGTCATGGGTGAGCTATGAATCCAGGTCCAAATTACAGAGATTGAGGCAAAAGCCAAAGGTCCAAGAATTGAATTCATCCTAACTCTTATCTCCCAGACTAATTCTAAGGAAAAGTGCATAAAATTCAAAGGGAACCAGATTATCTCTTCAGCCCCAGGAATTGAGTGGTCCTCCAGACTTCAAATAAGGTGGGGTCAGTTAGGACTCTTTACCAGTATCCCAGAGGTTGCTTTGTCAAGGGAAGAGGGGCACATAGTTAACTATTCTCTAATCTGTAATATTCTACTGAAGAAATCTCAGGCTTTATCCCACTCACTGCTTTACCTGTATTATTACTGTAATGTGACTTGTCTACTCCCTCTTGATCCTACATAAAATTCCTTAAGTTATTTTCCTAAATGTGGGTCTATCACTCGCATATTCAGTAAATTCCTCTATTTGGTATTTAAGGATTTACATAATCTGCCCTTAGAGTTTTTTTTTCTTTTTTCCTTTCTGACCTTATTACGTGTTACTTGTATCTTTGCTGCAGTTGAGCAAAGCTCAACATGACACACATGACACTCCTCTCCCTAGTCCTGACTTCAGATAGACTGTCCCCTATCTTTATAGTACATACCTTCCTCACCTTTTTTTTAAAAGGCTTTTTTGTAAGGCAAATGGGGTTAAGTGGCTTGCCCAAGGCCACGCTGCTAGGCAATTATTAAGTGTCTGAGGTCAGATTTGAACTCAGGAACTCCTGACTCCAGGGCTGGTGCTCTATCCACTGAGCACCCCTCACCTCTTTTTAAGAAGCCTTTGTATCTTTCAAAACTTTGCTCACTTCCTACTATGTGAAGCTTTTTTTTAATCCATCTAGGTGCTAGTATATATCCCCCTAAAAAACAAGCAAACAAAAAAAAATCCCTTGACCTTATTATATATCTGTATATACTTATTTATCTGTATATACTTATTGATGTACATGGCATCATCTCCTTGCCCAGCTTATTCAATGTTAGCTTTTTGAGATAAGAACTGTTTTATTTTTGTCATTTTATCCCCCAAATTTGAGTTTGTTTCCATATTTTAATATGTATAACTTTTCATTGAAAATGAAAATTTATATAATCTAAAAAAATAGTTTTAAAGAATTTTTCTTAAAACTTATCTTCTAAGGGGCAGCTGGGTGGCACAGTGGATAGAGCACCGGCCTTGGAGTCAGGAGTACCTGGGTTCAAATCCGGTCTCAGACACTTAAATTACCTAGCTGTGTGGCCTTGGGCAAGCCACTTAACCCCATTTACCTTGCAAAAAAAAAACTTATCTTCTAAAAACCCAATCTTTCCTTCCTTCCAAATGAAATTAAAGGGGAAAAAAGACTATCTCAACTGAAAAATATTGACCAATGATAGACTAAGTGAAAAATGATATATAAACCCTTACCTATTTATTAATGAGCACTTAAATTTTGGTGATGAATTCAGAGTGTATCTTTGTGCTAAACCTGCAAGTAAAATTTTGTTTCATTTGTACTAATTGGAAATTAGCTTGTTAAGAGTTTTTAATACAATTTAATATTTCCATGTAGAAAAAGTATAGAAAAGAAGTATATTTAGTAAGGATAGTATGGTTTATTTTTAGATCTTCCCCTACCCCCTCCCTTTCATCTATCAAACTTAAAAAGAAAATTTTTTTCCCCTTTCTTTAAAATTGTTTTCCTTGATCTGTAGTTTTCATTTGTATACCTCAAAAATTTTTACGTGTGGGTGTTCTTGTGTTGAAAACTACAAATAATCCTTTTCATTCAGATTAGTAGATTCTATTGACATAGAGGGTGTTTAAAGTAAGCTCATCAACAACTTTTAATAATTGTACACCTTTCATTTAGCATGTGAAATGTACCTCTGAGAATCATTTAAAATTTCAAGACCAATAACTTAATTACCTTGGGAGGTTCAGACTTTTTTTTAGGAATTCTAATGAGATAAAAATTGTAATTATTAGAGAGTGTTAAGTTTACCTGGGTCAACTGTGCTCATAACTTCTGTCAGGGTGTTCCCCCAAATTTTTACTCTACTTAATATTATCCATCTTGAAAGTTAATCCTTCCTTTTGTAATTTATTGTTCCATTTCTCATCCTTTTTAAAAAATTAAATATAGTATATGGATATAGTATTTATATGTACAGTACTAAAATGAGACTGTTGTCAGAGATGAGAATACTCTGGAGTTCCGAACATGATTTCTTATTCTGTGTAGCTTAGGTGTCATCTTGTAATTCTTTAATATAAAAGATGCTGAAAGTCTTCCTTTAAGTCTTTTAACATTAAATGGGAATCACTAGAGCACACAGACTTTGTTTTTTCTCATTTTGAAATGTGACTAATCTGCCCCCTTTTCAGTCACACATTTCTTGGTTAACCAATTCTTTTAAGCAATATGCTGCAATCTGTGGCCACCACTTATCTCACCATTGCCCCTTTAGGTCACTTGGAGTTTTGAGTCCTTGGAAATCATTGTGTTCCATAACTTATAGTCCTTAAGCTGCATCCCAAGGATGCTGAAGTTAAAAAGATGAGGTTTTGTTTTAGGGAACAGCTTTCCAGTTGGAATACAGTTCATTTCCCTTGTGGCTTGCCCAAGGCCACACAGCTAGGTAATTATTAAGTGTCTGAGGCCTGATTTAAACTCAGGTACTCCTTGACTCCAGGGCTGGTGCTCTATCTACTGCACACCACCTAGCTGCCCCCATTTCCCTTCTTTTGATAGAATTCTGGGCCCTATCAATATAACCTTTGAGAACCTTTGGAAGGCACGCTCGATACTATGATGAGGCTGTAGAATGGACTTTTGTAGAGGAGTATATGAGATAGATTTATTTCTAAAACAGGAACTTTTTGAATCATCTGGTACAACCATTCATTTTTTAGGTAAAAAAAATGCGAGGCCCAGAAGGCTTAATTAAGTTGGTCAGTGTTTCATAAGTAGTAAAGTAGTGAGAAAGAATTTTAGCTGAAATAATTTGATCCTACATTTAATACTCTTTCCACAGAATCACTTTGTTTCTGTAAGGAGTAAAGAATTTGAAGGGGAAAGTTTTTAAAGAAACTTTTGTTTTAGTTGCTTTGAAAAGGCCTCTTCCTCTCCATAGAATGCTAGTTTGGGTAATCATTGTGAACTAGTGAAAGGAACATTAAAGTAGGTGGAGCTCCTGCAATTGGGAGTAGAGCCATAGTCATTTTTTCCTTTTCAGCTATAACAGTATAAAGCAAAATGTTACATTTCATGTGTCGCCCAGTAACTAATCTGCAAGTTGTTTTTTTCTTTTAGATGTTTCAGTTAATTTAAATTCATTAATAAGCTGCATAATATTAAGAACTTGCTGCCTCATCTACACTATTGCAGAACAAGGTTTCTATGTCTGCTTTTAAAAAAATTGAAGATGACTTTGCTACACATTCTGCTTTTTGGAAAAATTCACTGATAAGAGTATGTGGTTTCTTGGAAATGAAGTGTGTGCCTATTGGGAATATCAGCATATATTCCAGTTAAACACTAGAGAAAAAAGTTTCTCATAGTCAATACCCCTTCCCTACCCTTTTTTTTACATAAAAAAGGTGATGAGTTAATTTTTGTTTACATATGTATAATTAATGCAAAAAGTATTATGTCATTCTTCATTGAATAGAAAAGCAATGTGGTATTAGTGCTTAGAGTGCTGAATTGGAGGCCAGAAAACTGTGATCCTAATCTTTGTGGACTTTATATTCAAGGTTTCTTGGCTCTCAATCTGTAATTTTATGAATAGTGGCATTTCTAAAATAACATTTAATAGGTAACTTACTGAAATAATTAGTTTTCAGCCCTTAAATTTATAATAATAATAATATTAAAGTTATCATTATGGTAAAAAAAATTTAAATCAATAAAAGTGAAAAGAATCCTTTAGTAATTTTAGGGATAGAGTAATAACCTGTAAAACATGCCTAAAGATTTTGAAGTCTTGGCTTCAAAGAAGTTGAAGACTTTAAAGGGATAAGTGTTTTCATGTTTTCTATTTCTGCCAAATTCAATACCATAGAAAAGAGCTACAATGTAGGAAGAATATCAGTAGAGAATTGCCCAATAATTCACAAGAGACAACTCTCATGCAGGCTCTTTCCTTAAACTCTTTGCTTTCCTGGGACTTGTTTTTTAAACCTAGAGTTTGAAGTGTTGTCTAGGACTATGGACATTCGGCATTTTCTCATTGCAGAATCCAATTAAGATAAATATTTTCATTTTTATATGAAGGTTTGAGTCTTTGTAGTCTATATGAAGTTATTTGACATAGAGATATTCTTAAGTGTTTTATAAAATTGGTTTTTAGTAATGTAAATAATTTAAGGGTGTATCTTGACTCAAGTTTAATTAGACATGGGATCCCTGGAGTAGTAGTACCTACCAACAACTGATCCTACAACCTAGCCCTTGCCACCATTATACATGGAAGCAATTCTTGTGGTTCAGGGGCAGCATTCCGCCCCCCCCCAAACCTCTGCCAGAGGACAGAGGTAGCCCCAAGCTGAATCTTTAGTATCATCTTGGGATGTTCCTGCAGATTAGGTCTTGTGCAGCCTGAGCTGACCCAGAAAAGAAGGTTCTTGCTATCAAAACCCTTGGCATAGTCAGATGGTTCAGCCTTAGAAAGGGTTATCATTTTACAATGGAAATGGCATTAAAGAACAAACATTACTGTTCTGTTTTGCTACTATGCTCTAAGGACCATGGGACTTTTCCATCTCATTTTCTCACCAGCAGCTGAAACCTTCCACATAAGGTTCTCTCTCCCCTTAAAATGTGAGCTCTGGAGAGCAGGGACCCTCTTACTTTTTCTATTTGTATCTCCAGTGCTATGCACAAAACAAACATTTAATACTTCATTCATTAAAATGTTTCTAGTTGTATAGTTATTTGGTTTGACGTTATTATAAAAATTAAATAAGAATTTGAAATTGAAAGTTTGGTAATACCATTTAGCATATTTGCATCTTGTTTTAACTAACAGAGTAATAGTAAATGGAGGATTGAAGTCATCTTTAGTTAAGTAGGTTTAGATTTTCTTACTATATTTAAACTTTAGATTGTATTGTTTTTCTGTAACAGTTCAAGGTAGAATGAAAATACATGTCACTTCTTAAGACTGGAGAACCTGGTCAGTACTTCCACCGCTGCCTCCATCTCCTCTGACTCCTCTGTCTTCTCCTCCTCCTCCTCTTCCTCACCATCACCACCATCATCTTCCTCCTGCTCCTGCACCCCCACCCCCACCCAGTTCCCTTGGAATGGACCCTCCTGGTGCCTCTTTTATGAAGTGGTGGCTGAGGAGACCCACAGATTCACCATGTCTGATGAAAAGCAAAAGGATGTTTGTAATGTAATGTAATCCACATTAATTTGAAGGTGGCAGGGCAAGATGGTTTAGTGGTACAATTTAAGATTAAGAAGCACACACCACTTAGTAAACTAATGAAAGCCTATTGTGAAGGACAGGGTTTGTCAATGAGACAGATAAAATTCTGATTTGATGAGCAACCAACCAATGAAACAGACACACCTGCACAGTTGGAAATGGAGGATGAAGATACATTTGATGTATTCCAGCAGCAGACAGGAGTAGTTTACTAAAAAGAGAACCTGCAACTCTATTCCAGAACTGTGCTTCCAAGGAAAACAATATATTCACAATTAGAAAACCCAGATTTGGTTAATCCATATCCTCACTACTACAATATAGTTTTCTCTCTTCTTTGGTTCCTTTCCCCCATTCCTTTATTGTACATAAAGTAACTGGTGTATGTGCACAGGCATGATGTGTACTTTTTTTTTGAACTAAATGGCTGATGGTATGTTTTGATCAACATCAAATGGAGATGGGGAAGGGAAATACAATATACCTTTTCTCCATTAGTGGCATGCTTATTTAACTTTTATCTTTATATTCCAGTAAGTTATTTTGCTCTCACTGTTTAGCAACAAAAAAACCCCCACAAAAAATCCCTGCATACCTTGTTTGATTGAATAATTTCAATGTTTTTCTTTTATCATTGTAAAACCAAGGATGATTTTCTAACTTCTTTGAATGTAACTGTTACATGTAGGAGAATAGTAGCTGAACTGTGTTTGTAAATGGAGTTCATTCAGTGGGGAGCCCCTGCTTCCATTGAAATCAGAGGTGTGGAAGAAAAAAAATCAGGTGTGGGGAGGGTGGCAAGGTGGCGCAGTGGATAGAGCACTGGCCCTGGAGTCAGGAGTTCCTGAGTTCAAATTCCGCCTCAGACACTTAATAGTTACCTAGCTGTGTGGCCTTGGGCAAGCCACTTAACCCCATTTGCCTAGCAAAAACCAAAAAAAAAAAAAAATCAGAGGAGTGAACCCTCAAAATGTCATTAAAGTCAGGATTAAATCATTTTCTCTTTAAATGGAGTTAAATATGTTCAGTGGTCTCAGATTGCATTCTTCACATCAGCGAATTCATAAGTTAGTACTATTGGAGAAGAGGAAAACTGAAGGGATGGCCCAGGTAGTGTTATTAATTGGAAAAGCTGAAAATTCATTTTTCTTAATCTCAGAAGGTACTACTCATTAACAAAGAACCCATCAATAGAAGAATAACCTTTTTTTGTCCTTCATTCTTATTTATTTATTGTTTTGTTTTGTTTTTTAGGTTTTTGCAAGGCAAATGGGGTTAAGTGGCTTGCCCAAGGCCACACAGCTAGGTAATAAGTAAGTTTCTAAGACTGAATTTGAACCCAGGTACTCCTGACTCCAAGGCTGGTGCTTTATCCTCTACACCACCTAGCTGCCCCGTTATTTATTTATTTATAAATTTATTTTTATTAATGATATTATTTGAATTTTACAATCTCCCCCAGTCTTACTCTTCCCCCCCCCCCCCCCCCCCCCCCCCCCCCGCCACGGAAAGCAATCTGTCCGTCTTTATTTTGTTTCCATGTTGTACCTAGATCCAAATTGGGTGTCATGAGAGAGAAATCATATCCTTAAAGAAGAGATAAGAAGTCTAAGAGGTAACAAGATCAGACAATAAGATATCTGTTTTTTTCCTAAATTAAAGGGATTAGTCCTTGAACTTTGTTCAAACTCCACAGCTCTTTATCTGGACAGATGGCACTCTCCTTTGCAGACAGCCCAAAATTGTTCCCAACCATTGCACTGATGGAATGAGCAAGTCCTTCAAGCTTGAACATCACTCCCATGTTGCTGTTAGGTTATACAGTGTTTTTCTAGTTCTGCTCATCTCACTCAGCATCAGTTCATGCAAATCCCTCTAGGCTTCCCTGAAATCCCGTCCCTCCTGGTTTCTAATAAAACAATAGTGTTCCATGACATACATATATCACAGTTTGCTAAGCCATTCCCCAATTGAAGGACATTTACTTGATTTCCAATTCTTTGCCACCACAAACAGGGCTGCTATAAATATTTTTGTACAAGTGATGTTTTTACCCTTTTTCTTCATCTCTTCAGGGTATAGACCCAGTAGTGGTATTGCTGGGTCAAAGGGTATGCACATTTTTGTTGCCTAGTTTAGGCACAGTTCCAGACTGCTCTCCAGAAAGGTTGGATGAGTTCACAGCTCCACCAACAGTGTAATAGGGTCTCCGATTTCCCACAACTCTTCCAACAATGATCATTATCCTTTCTGGTCATATTGGCCAATCTGAGAGGTGTGGGGTGGTACCTCAGAGAAGCTTTAATTTGCATTTCTCTAATAATTAATGAATTAGAGCATTTTTTCATATGGCTATGGATTGCTCTGATCTCCTCATCTGTAAATTGCCTTTGCATATCCTTTGACCATTTGTCAATTGGGGAATGGCTTTTTGTTTTAAAAATATGACTCAGTTCTCTATATATTTTAGAAATGAGTCCTTTGTCAGAATCATTAGTTGTAAAGATTGTTTCCCAATTTACTACATTTCTTTTGATCTTGGTTACATTGGTTTTATCTGTGCAAAAGCTTTTTAATTTAATGTAATCAAAATCATCTAATTGGTTTTTGGTGATGTTTTCCAACTCTTCCTTAGTCATAAACTGCTCCCCTTTTCATAGATCTGACAGGTAAACTAGTCCTTGAGAAGAATAACCTTTTTGAAATGTGTGCTAAAAAATTGGAGAGGCAATGTGTTGTAGGGGATAACTCTGATTTTGGTTGGGCTCCCAGCCAGTGGGAACCCACCCACACCTGGGTTCCAGGAATGATAGTGCTTATTATATTCCAGGAACTGAGCAGTGTGCTTTATAATTATTATCTCATTAGATCCAAATAGGATATGTGTGCTATTGTCTCACAGGAAAATATTATGTGTATTCACATATAAAGTAAATGTCTGAGGCTGGATTTAAGCACAAGTATTTCAGACTCCAGGACTACTCAAAAGAATTGAGTATTTTGAACAACTTAATCTCGCTGCCAGGTGCCTATGAGGAGCTTTCATAGGTGGAATTAGGAGATTATATCATTTGTCAAATCTAGCAGAATGCCTAAGCTATTTGTAATCATTAATACATTGAATATTTTAAACATGAAAAATTGGTCTGGTGAACTTGAGTTGGGAAATATCCAAGCAGAATGGTTTGCAAATTGTCTTATTTTCCTTAATTAGGTTTTCTACTGAGAATGAACTATTTATTTAACAAACATTTAAACACAGTGGATATAGCACTGTCATTATATTGGAGACTTTGAATTATTGTGTTTTTAAAATAGAATTTATTTTCAGTTGCAGAATGAGGAAGAGTCTGGAGAACCTGAGCGAGTTGTCAGTGATGCTCCTCCCCCATACAGCAGCATCTCTGCAGAGAGTGCAGGTAAGTGGAAAAGGACTGGACTGCCTTCCTCTTTCCACTCCCTAGGGAATTTTCTTTTTCTAATATCTTTTACAAATGATTGTCTTATCTTTTTTAGCAGACCTAATTTTTGTTTTGTTTATGATCTGAAGAGTGCAATTTTCCATTAAATAACCTTATTGTACTTTGGCTTAGAGAAATGCCTAAAAATTAAATTTTACAGGATTAGAGTCATACCTTGAATCTGATAATTGATTCTCTAGTCCAATATTTACCTATATTTATCCTTTAGAAATTTTGGAATGTTTGATCATGATTTCTTTTATTCTATACCCTAGAGTAGTAGCTTCAAACTCAAAGGATGCTTACAGGCTGCATATTGTTTTAGAGAACCAGAAATTAATATGATCTATGTTGAATTTTATTTATTTTTGTTAAACATATTCTAATTACATCTTAATGTGGCATCACCAAGGAGTTTTGCAGAACATCTCTGCCCTAGAAGATCTAATTCTAACTATACCAAGAAGTTATTTAAAATGCTTTCCTTCCATCTATCACCTCCAGGGAATTATTCATTAGCAATAAACTTTATTTTTTTCTCAGGTACAATATTTTTTTTTTTTAAGAGTTGGAGAGGATATTATAGAAACACTTTAAAAGATTTTTGGGTTTTTTTGCCATGGCAAAGAATTGGAAACTGAGAGAATGTCCATCATTTGGAAGAGCTGGAACAAGTTATGATATGTCAATGGTGCAAAATTGTTGTGCTTTAAGAAATGGTGAAGGTGATGATTTCAAAGAAACCTTTCAAGAATTGCATGAAATAAAACAGAGTGAAATGAGAAGAACCAGAACTATGCAATAATTGTAATAGTATAAAGTCAAACCACTTATTAAAGACTTAACAACTCTGAATGGCTAACTGATTCCCAAGAAATTATTATAAAATATATTACCATCCTCCTGACTGAGGGTCAGTGAACTCAGTAATGAATGAGACACAGATTTAAACAGGGCTGATGCAAGAATTTGTTTTGTTTTGATTAAATAAGGGTTTTGTTTTTAATTTTCCTTTTCAAGAGAGGAGAAAAGAAGTAAGAGGGGACAGAGCAGATTTTTATTAATTGAAAAAAATTAGTTTAAAAAATAATTGAAGGGGAACTTAGGTTTGTAAGTTCTTCAGGAGGTAAAGAGGGGGAGAGAATTGGAAGGGATTTGAGATAATAAATATGCTTAAAACATAGAAATGAAGACCTAAAAAAGGCTCAGAATATGAATTTCAGAGATAAAGTGACTAAATAGTGACAGGACCAACATTATTTTACATGAAAGCATCTTCAGTAGCATACTGCCTTAAAATAATCTTTCCTTATTATCTCTTAGACATTTGAGTCCATATTTTAACATAATTCATAAAGATTCATTTTTTTAAGAAAGATTTTTTTTAATTTAAATTTATTTTTATTAAAGATATTATTTGAGTTTTACATTTTTCCCCCATCTTGCTCCCCCCCCCCCCCCCCCCCACAGAATGCACTCTGTCTGTCTTTACTTTGTTTCCATGTTGTACCTTGATCCAAATTGGGTGTGATGAGAGAGAAATCATATCCTCAAAGAGAAGTCTAAGAGGTAACAAGATCAGACAATAAGCTATCTGTTTGTTTGTTTTTTTCTAAATTAAAGGGAATAGTCCTTGCACTTTGTTCAAACTCCACAGCTCCTTATCTGGATACAGATGGCAACTCTCCTTTGCAGACAGCCCAAAATTGTTCCCAACCATTGCACTGATGGAATGAGCAAGTCCTTCAAGCTTGAACATCACTCCCATGTTGCTGTTAGGTTATACAGTGTTTTTCTAGTTCTGCTCATCTCACTCAGCATCAGTTCATGCAAATCCCTCTAGGCTTCCCTGAAATCCCGTCCCTCCTGGTTTCTAATAAAACAATAGTGTTCCATGACATACATATATCACAGTTTGCTAAGCCATTCCCCAATTGAAGGACATTTACTTGATTTCCAATTCTTTGCCACCACAAACAGGGCTGCTATAAATATTTTTGTACAAGTGATGTTTTTACCCTTTTTCTTCATCTCTTCAGGGTATAGACCCAGTAGTGGTATTGCTGGGTCAAAGGGTATGCACATTTTTGTTGCCTAGTTTAGGCACAGTTCCAGACTGCTCTCCAGAAAGGTTGGATGAGTTCACAGCTCCACCAACAGTGTAATAGGGTCTCCGATTTCCCACAACTCTTCCAACAATGATCATTATCCTTTCTGGTCATATTGGCCAATCTGAGAGGTGTGGGGTGGTACCTCAGAGAAGCTTTAATTTGCATTTCTCTAATAATTAATGAATTAGAGCATTTTTTCATATGGCTATGGATTGCTCTGATCTCCTCATCTGTAAATTGCCTTTGCATATCCTTTGACCATTTGTCAATTGGGGAATGGCTTTTTGTTTTAAAAATATGACTCAGTTCTCTATATATTTTAGAAATGAGTCCTTTGTCAGAATCATTAGTTGTAAAGATTGTTTCCCAATTTACTACATTTCTTTTGATCTTGGTTACATTGGTTTTATCTGTGCAAAAGCTTTTTAATTTAATGTAATCAAAATCATCTAATTGGTTTTTGGTGATGTTTTCCAACTCTTCCTTAGTCATAAACTGCTCCCCTTTTCATAGATCTTACAGGTAAACTAGTCCTTGATCTTCTAATTTGCTTATAGTATTGTTTTTTATGTGTAAATGGTGTAACCATTTGGATCTTACCTTGGTAAAGGGTGTGAGGTGTTGGTCTAATCTAAGTTTCTTCCGTACTAACTTCCAATTATCCCATCAGTTTTTATCAAAGAGGGAGTTTTTATCCCAGTTGATTAGATAAGTGCCTTCCACCCCACCTTTTACTATACACTAGGATTGTGTGTTTTATGTGAAGTATTTCTTGAAGTTGTTTTTATCACTGTGTAAGTAGATGACCAGGTACTAATCCTCATATCCATTTCTAAGTCCTGGTTCCTCCTGTCTTTTTCCCTGTGACAATTAACTATCTCAGTAACTGAGAAAATTCAACTGCCTTCATTTTTGAATTGGGGTGTTGACTGATGTGGAATTAGGGGTGAAGAAAAATTTTTAAGTAGTGCTTTTTTGACTATCATTAAATTTCTATTTGTTAGGAGAGGCAGAGCCAATTGAGGCTGTTTACAAAGGAACCCAAAAAGGACTATGCTCTTTTTTTTCCCCTTTGGTCTGTAACTTCAAACAGTACCAGGAAAATTTTCAGTTGGTTAATGAACAACTGGATTTATATTTCAGAGAGTGAAAGTCTTTATCTTGACTATCAGAGTCTTTGTGGAGGATGAAGTGTTCTGGACAACTGAATTTTGTTATAGATTAAAATTTATTCCTTTAAGAACTAATAATATTTTAAAAATTTAACTTTTGGGGGGAAATCTTTCTAAAAATGTAGAGTTATAGTGAATGTTTTTTCATCTTTTCTTGATAACTTAGGCCTTTTGTTATGAATGTAAGTTAGTGGCTTCTGCTATAATGCAGTGAGACATGCCCTCATTTATATTTGAGGTGTGAAGGACTTTTTACCAGTAAAATACTTCAAAATTATTCTATTTTTTTGAGTTCTTGGCTCTAGTATATGGACCTTGAGATGTTGTTGGCTAGTTGTTTAGTGATATCTTTTGTTTTGAGCAGTGACATTTATTTGATAAATGTTGATGGGTTAAATGTGCAGTAAAATTTAAAGTAATATGAAGCATTTTAGTTAAGTGTGTTAAAAAATAGATTTCATAACTTATAATTGGGGAGCAGATTTTCATAAAGGCTTTTTAATTTTTTTTCAGATCTTAGAGAAACTTAATTTATCATTAAGACATCAAGCAATTTTTGGTTATTGATTTGGCATTTTATTTTAAATAGGTATACTTTTGTAGGGGAATTTCATTGAGCTTGGCATAACTTCTTAAACATTTATTATATATAAACATGTTAAATAGTATATTTTAAACATGTTTGTTCTTAGCACTCTATGTACTAGGATAACTTTAGATTAATTTATAAACATAAATTTTAAGTATATTCTCTTATGGTTTGTCTTCAGGTAGAAAAGAATAATTGTTTATAAAAATACAGTTAGTTTTAAAATGTCAGTACAAATGTGGAAAGATTTAACTGATCTAAATATATGGCAGTGAAACGATCATCTTAAATTCAAAATTTGTTTCTGATAATCTACATAGAAATCATTTAAAAATCATTTATTGAGAGAATGCATAGCATAAGATAACTTTTTCTGTTGTTGGGTTTTTTTTTTTACAAGGCAAACAGGGTGAAGTGGCTTGCCCAAGGCCACACTATTAAATGTCTGAGACTGGATTTGAACCCAGGTACTCCTGACTCCAGGGCCGGTGCTTTATCCACTACGCCACCTAGCCGCCCTGATATCTTTTTCTGAATGTGATTTTTTTTTTAACTTTCTCTACAGCATATTTTGACTACAAAGATGAATCTGGATTTCCCAAGCCCCCTTCTTACAATGTGGCTACCACATTGCCTACTTACGATGAAGCAGAAAGGACCAAAGCTGAAGCTACCATCCCCTTGGTTCCTGGAAGAGTGAGTATTGGGCATGATAGGATGATTGTGTAGGACTTTAATTTGTTTAGTTTTTTATTGGATATGAGAAAAGTGATTACTGAAAATAATAGTAATTTTAAAAGAATTATGTCCTTTTAAAAAGAATAAACTTTCATCTCTTGTTAATAATGATGAAGTAAAAAAAATGGAGAATCCAACAAGGAAAGTTAGAATTTTCATCATGAGGGAAGAACTGGCAACTGGGCTAGAAATGATAGGATCTTTGGAGGTTTATGATTAGTCCATCCTCTAGTTTGCAATAGAGAAGGAAAGATAAACTGAGTATAGTTTGACATGTACTCTAGATTTTGAGAAATCAGATTTCACAGGACATAGAAGAAAGATAGAGTCTAAAGTAGTAAGATTATTAGAAGTAGAAGTAGTAAATGCACAAGGGATATGGGAGATGCTTAGTGATGAAATTTGGAAGACACAAAGGGGAACAGTTTTCATTGAAGAGGAAAAATGGGACAAATCTAAAGAGCAGTCTCTTTAATAGAATAATACACAAGGTACTTGCCAACCAGTCTAAATTTAAAAACAAAATGTATAGAACAATGCAACATCTAGAAAAATGAAATATACATTAGATAGAAGAGGAGGTAACAGTATGAATATTAAAATGTGACCATGGTCTTGTAAAAATTGTGTTAGAGATGCTTAGTCTCAGAATGAGCCAAAGCCAGTAATGAAAACAAAGACAACCTAAAAGCCTCCTTCTCCTTCCTTCTTTATACTTCTTCCTCCTTCTTCCAGAGTTGCTTCAGGCTATTTTGTTGTTTGTTTTTTTCTGTCAGGGGGAACAGATTTTACACCGAAAATGATACAACAAAAGTGATCAACAAGGAACTGATGCCCAAAATAAAAAGAGAATCTAATTACCCCTGATGAATTCTAGTTACTTAGTTCAAATGAACTACATTTTAAGGTTCTGAAAGAATTGGTAGATTGATTATTGAGCCAGTGTATATTTTGAAAGATTATAGGAAAATGATAGTGGTACTGAAGAACTGGAGAAAAAGAAATGTTATCCTGCTCCAAACTAGTAGAACATACTATAGGCCAGTGTATTTGACTTTAATTCGTAGGGAAATTCTAGGACAGTTCATTAAAGAAATACTTGGGGAACATCTAGACAAGGAAATGGTAATTATAAGTAACCAGCTGAGCTTCCTTAAGAACAGTTCTTGCCAGATTTTACTATTTCCTTATTCAGAGGGATTACTGAACTAATAGATGAGAATGCTGTGGATACAGTTTGAACAAAGTTTTTGAAAATGTGCTTATGGGAGAAGATGAAAACATGAATAGACAAATACAGTCAGATGGAGTCAGAATTGATTGAATGACTATACAAAGAATAGTTGTTCAAGAGTTCAGTGTCAGTATGTTAAGATGTTTTCAATAGAATGGGAATCTGGATTCCTATGGTACTCCATGTTTGGTCCAATGCTGTTTAACATTTTTATCATTAAATAAAATTTATTTTTTATCTTGGATAAATTTTCAGATCATACCAAAAAGTAGATAACAGAGTCTAAATACAAAAGAATTTTAATGGACTCTATGGCATTGAATTGAGTAAGAGAAATTCAAGAGATTGTTAAAATCTTGTTCTTTACAAGTAGAAGATAAGAGAAACATGGTGTAAAGCAATTGAAAAAACAAAATCAGTATTAGTTAATTGTGTTGTGGCAGGCAAAACAAAATTTAAATGGAACTTTAGATTGCATTAAGAAGAACATAATTTCCCAGGAAAAGAGAGGTGATAATCCCACAATATTTTGCTTTTATTAGTCCTAATTTGAAGTATTGTGTTTCAGTTCTGGGTATCATCTTTTTTTTTTTCATTTTTTAAGCCATCTTTGTTTATTTTTTCAATAACATAGTTTTCATCATTAATTTTTATAAAATTTTCTCCACTCTTCCCATCCTTCCTCCCTCTACAAGATAGTAAACAATTTGATATAGGTTAAGTGTGCATAATCATGTTCATATAAGTTTTTCTGAAATTCCTCTGCTCGTCATTTCTTATAGAACAACAGTGTTTCATTACTATAATATATCACAACTTGTTCAGTCATTCCCTAATTGATGGGCATCCCCTCAGTCTCTTTTTGTTTGCCACAAGAAGAGCTGCTATAACTGTGGTTATAAATGTGATCTTTTCCCCTTTTTTGTGATCTCTTTGGGATATAGACCTTGTAGTATATTGCTGGATCAAAGTATGGACAGTTTTATAAGTCATAGTTCCAAATTGTTCTCAAGAATGGTTAAGTAAGTTCATATTGCCACCAACAGTACATTAGTGTCCTAGTTTTCCTACATCCTGTCCAACATTTATCATTTCCCTTTTCTGTCATTTCATTTTAGCTAATGTGATAGCTGTGAGGTGGTATCTCAGAGTTGTTTTAATTTGCATTTCTCTAATCAGTAGTGATTTAGAGAATTTTTATTTTTAGGTTTTTGCAAGGCAATGGGGTTAAGTGGCTTGCCCAAGGCCACAGAGCTAGGTAATTATTAAGCGTCTGAGTCCTCCTGACCCCAGGGCCCGGTGCTCTATCCGCTGTGCCATCTAGCCGCCCCGATTTAGAGCATTTTTAAATGACTATAGTTAGCTTTAATTTCTTCATCTGAAAACTGTTGCCTGTTCAAATCCTTTGATCATTTATCAATTGGGGAATGATTTCTATTCTTATAAATTTGATTCAATTCTCTGTGTGTTTTAGAAATTAGGCCTTTATCAGAAACACTGGCTGTAAAGATTGCTTCCTAGCTTTCTACTTTCCTTCTAATTTTGGTTGCATTGGTTTTGTTTGTGCAAAAACTCTAATATAATTAACATAAACAAAATAACATAATGTAACATATTCATTTTATACTTTATATTGTTCTCTATCTTTTGTTTGGTCATAAAAATCTTCCCCTCTGTATAGATCTGACAGATAAACTATTCTTTCCTTTCCTAATTGTTTTAGGTTTCACCCTTTATGTCTAAATCATGTACTAGGTACCACACTTTGGTTAACTTTTGATATAACTTTTAGGTTATCCAAAGGAAGTCACAAAGGATAGTGAAGAGTCCTTAACTCTATGTCATAAAGTGATCAGTTGAAGGAATTGTGCATGTTTATTAGCCTGGAAAAGAGAAAACTTGGAAGGGGATGGGGGATGGGGAAAAGGGAAGCTGAACAGACATGATTATTACTAATCTTTAAGTATTTGAAGGACTGTCATGGAACAGAAGGTAAAATTTAAATTTTGTCAATAAAACTTGTTAAAGATTAGAGCTATTTAAAAATAGAATGAGCTGCCTAGCTGACTGAGATCCCTTCCTTGGAGGTTTTCAGGCAGAGGCTTGACTTTAGAGATATTTCTGACTCAGTGCAGTGACAGGAGAGAGGGAGAGACAGAGGCGCTGGCTTTCTACTACCTGTTGTTTGGGTAAGCTAGTAATTATCTTCATTTTTGCTAGAATCTTTATGACCTGCTTGGGGCATCTAGGTGGGGCTGTGGATAGAACACTGGGCTTAGAATCAGAAAAACTCATTGTTTGAGCTCAATTCTTCCTAGCTATGTGACTCTGAGCAAATCACCTAACTCTGCTTCAGTTCCACTCTAGCATTCTTTGCCAAGAAAGTCCCAAAATGGGGTTACTAAAAGTTGGACATATCTGAAATGACTAAACAACAGTTATAATCTGCTTGTTTATCTCCAAATGGTTGGACCCAGTATCATCCTTTAATACATTCCAATCTTTGTGTCAGATCTGAAAGCTCTGAAAACAAGATTGTTTTGAATCAAGAAATCATGTTAATTTTTAAAAAGCTACTTTTTCAGGATGTGACTGGTTGGTACCCTCACTTCTGATACTTACATTTCTGGCAGGAACTGAGTTAGGGGAGGACTACAAATTATTTTGTTCTCTATTCTACATAACTAAATGGTAATGAGATGACTAGAGCAGTCAAAGAACTTTTATGTCAAACTGTTCAGTACTTGTGTTTAGTTGAATGAGCTGCTGTATAACCTGAAGTCATTGGGCTAGAATGAGTGGAAAGACTGGGATGCCATCTTCAAGTATATCCGCTTCAAGGACTTCATTTGGAGGTTCATTACAAGGATCTCTCTTACAAGATGAAAACTGGACCACCAGCCTGAATAGTTCAGTGTGATATAAGACATTGGGGCATAATCAGAGATTAAATCTAGCAGGAGGAAATGGACCTAGGACTGTTGCAATCTCTTGTTTTAAGCACTCTAATGTGCATATGTGTGCTAGAGGATGTGTCTTCTAGATCTGTGATTTCATTTGTGAGGAGGAAAAGCCCTTTACTGATATATGTTGATATCTTTGAGTTTGTAGTGTGCTTAAGTACTGGGAGGTTAAGTGAATTTTCAGCGGGCATATAGTTTAGTGTATGTCTCAGAGGCAGGACTTGAATCCATGTCTTCTTGACTCCCAAGATTGGCCTTTTTTATCTGTTATGCTATTATGTCTTTAGGTTTCCTTTTATAATGTTATAATAGTTTAATGTTTAATAGATGTTTTTAAAGATTATTTCTGTGGTCTATTGTTAGTAGTGCCATTTTGGCTGTACTTTGAATTAATAAATAATGTTCATGAATGGATTTTATTTGTTTTAATGAAGTTGATCTTGTTAAAGATTATTTGAAATACATGACTCACAGTGAGTTAAGCTTACTAAATTTTAGAGCCACAGATGTTATTTTAATGCTAGAAAAAGATCCTCAATATATACCATGGAAACAATGTAAAGACTGATAAATTGCCTTCTGTGAGGGGTGGGCGGAGGGAAGTAAGATTAGGGGAAAGATTGTAAAACTCAAAGTAAATAAAATCTTTAAAAAAAAAAGCCTACAAGCTTCTACCTATATCCATGAAGAATCTAGAACCAGAAAGGTGACATCATTTAAATAAGAATTTGGTGGATATACAGTGATTTTTACTACAAAATTTGATAGTGAAGAGACTTTCTGATTGAGTATTTCCTCTATTATTTGAAATTTTTAAACTAGATCATCCCCCGTTACTGTGGTGTACATTTAACATTATTAGCAGTATTTAATGAGGGCTTGTTGGATATCAAGGGAATCTTGAAAGATGAAGAGAACATGCTTTTAGTCCTTCAGATTTCATCCAAGGTCAAAAGAAAAGCTACATATCTATGTCAATGTATGTTAAGATAATTTAGAGAGGCAACGGGACTTAGTTGATAGAATGGGTAGGAGTTGACTTCAAAGGCTGCTTTTATTGGCTACTAGTCATGTGACCATGAGCAACTTAACCTCTCTGAACCTAGTTTTTTTCATCTGTAAAATGAAGTAGATAATACCTGTAATAGTTTCTACATTCAAAGTATTATTCTGAGACTCAGATGAGATATTTATGTAAAGTACTTTAAGAACTTTATGAAGTTCTGTATAAATGTCAGTTGTTTGTATGATGTATGCACAGAAGGTGAACACTTATCAAATAGATCAAGACATTAACATTTATTCAAAATATTGATTCATTTAGTAAATTTTTTAAGTTCTTGCACTATACCAGGAACTGTGAAGGAAAAGGAGAAATAGAAGGTGCTATCAAGGAGTTTATCATCTTATTGGGGATGCACACAAAATAATTATAATGTTAGACAATACTGGACACCTCTGTCATATGAACTGTCATAAGTACCACAGAAATCAAAAGAAGGAACATAATTTATCGATGGTAGGGGAAGAATTATGAAAGGTGAAATTAGAGTCTCAGGAGAGTAGAATTTTAATAGGTACAGATAGAGAGGATAATTGAAATTTTTTATGAGGGAGAAAAGATATGAGTAAAGAATTGGATTTATAAAAAGCTTGGCTCAGAAACAATTTCCATAAGAAAATGAGATTGAAATTGTAGGTTAGACCCAGATTTATGAATGAGAGAAGGCAGGCCTTGGATGTTAGGCTAAGTAGGATGGATTTTATTTTCCTGATCCAGCAGGTTTTGAGTAGAACAGTGGGATTAAGCCTATCAAAATATTATTATTATGACAGGAATGTATAGAATTAGTTCAGAAAAGGGAGCAATGAATTGGGGAAATCATTTTAGGAGCTTATTACATGAAATAGGAAATGAAATATATTTGAAATTAAAATGGAAAATTTTTGATAAATTAGGCAAGAAAATAAAGCATTTGGATGGCTAAAAGCTTATTTGTCCTTATCTAAAGTCATAATTAACCATCTTTGGTTTTGAATGTTCCTAAATAGTTCTTTTCTTTTGTGTAAGTGTTGAGTTTATGCTGCAAATGTGTTAGTTCTTTTTTTTAACCTGGGTTCAAATCCAACCTCAGTCACTTTTTTATTTTTATTTTTTTAATATTCTCTTTTTGTACAAATAATGTTTTTTTTATACATTAATATAATATTTTTGTTTAAGAGTAAACAGAATACCCCCTCCCCCCACAAAATATAGACTCACTTGAGTGATAAAGTAAAAGGGAGAGAAAAAAATTAAAATTAAAAAAAAGAACAGTAATAATTGTAGGCATGGCCAGGTGGCGCAATGGATGGAGCCCCAGCCCTAGAGCCAGGAGCACCCGAGCCCATATCCAGCTCTGTACACCCAACAATCACCCAGCCATGTGACATGCAAGCTACCCCAACCCCACTGCCCTGCAAAAACCAAAAAAAAGGAAAAAAAGACCCCAAATAAAATAAAATAGTACTAATAGTAGGGGTGGCTGGGTGGTGGACAGAGCATTGGCCCTTGAGCCAGGAGCACCTGAGTCCAAATCCGGCCTCAGACACCCAACAATCACCCTGCTGTGCAGCTCCAGGCAGGCCACCCAGCCCAATTTGCCCTGCACCCCCTCCAAATAAAAATAATAATAAAAATGTGCTTCAGTCTTTGTTCCAACACCAACAGCTCTGTCACAGGTGGATCACATTCTTTATGATAAGTCCATCGCAAAAGTTACTTCCATATTTTTCCACCGTTGCCATTGCTAATCGCAACTCCCTCCTTTCATATTTCTCCACTACCATGTACTATATTTTCTCTCTCCTTTCACTCTGACTCTGCTGTAGGGTAGCTGAGTGGCGCAGCAGACAGATCCCTTTGCCTAGGGCCAAGTGGCCCTGAGCCCCCCATACCACCCCTTAGGCCCAGCTTCCACCTGGCCCTATGGTCCAGGACAGGCCATCCAGTCCCAGCCCCTTGCAAGAAGTAAAGGAAAATGTGTTATATCTGACCACTCTCCCCCCATGGTCCATCCTCTCCTCTATCACTCACATCCCCCCCTTCCCACTGTCCCCCCCTCTCCTTCTTACTCCAGATGCCTATACCCCATTGAGTATATATGCTGTTTCCTCTCCTAGCCACCTCTGATGAGAGCGAAGATTCTCTCATTCCCCCTTGCCTTTCCCCCTTCCATATCATTGCAATAGCTCATTGTAGTAAAGAAAAATCTTATTATATGAGATATCTTGGCCTATTTATTCCCCCTCTCCTTTTTCTTTACTCCATTTTTACACCATATTTTATCTTCAAATTCAGCTTTCTCCTGTGCTTCAACTATAAAAGCTCCCTACCTGCTCTATTAACTGAGATAGTTCATATGAATATTATCAGTGTCATTTTTCTATGCAGGAATATATGCAGTTCATCATCAAGTTCCTCATATTTTCCCCCCTCTCTTCCAGTCTCCATGCTTCACCTGAGTCCTGTATCTGAAGATCAAACCTTCTATTCAGCTCTGGCCATTCCAGTAGGAATGTTTCAAATCCCCCCGGTTCATTGAAAGTCCATCTTTTTTCCCTGGAAGAGGACATTCAGCCTTGCTGAGTAGTTGATTCTTGGTTGCATTCTAAGCTCTTTTGCCTTCTGGTATATTATATTCCAAGCCCTACAAGCTTTTAATGTAGTTGCTGCTAAGTCCTGTGAGATCCAGATTGTAGCTCCACGATATTTGAACTGTGTCCTTCTGGCTGCTTGTAATATTT
Organism: Macrotis lagotis; assembly: GCF_037893015.1. Classification (NCBI taxonomy): domain Eukaryota; kingdom Metazoa; phylum Chordata; class Mammalia; order Peramelemorphia; family Peramelidae; genus Macrotis; species Macrotis lagotis. Next base: position 410,108,200 of record NC_133658.1, on the reverse strand, counting down.
TCTCTTTGACTTGGGACTTCTGGAATTTGGCTGTAATATTCCTAGGGTTTGGTTTTTTGGGATCTCTTTCTCTGGGGATCTGGGGATTCTCTCCATTTCTATTTTGCCCTCTGCTTCTAGAATATCAGGGCAATTTTCCTGTAGTAATTCTTTGAAAATGATGTCAAGGCTCTTTTCCTATCATGACTTTCAGGTATCCCAGTAATTTTTAAATTATCTTTCCTAAGTCTGTTTTCCCATATCAGTTGTTTTTTTAATAAGATATTTCACATTTTCTTCTAATTTTTTATTTTTTTGGTTTTGAAGTAATGAATCCTGGTTTCTCGTAAATTCATCACTCTCCCTGAGTTCTATTCTTTTTCTGAAGGATTTGTTTTCCTCAGAGAATTTTCTTATCTTTTTCCATCTGGCCAATTTTTTTTTTTTTTTGCTAGGCAATGCGGTTAAGTGGCTTGCCCAAGGTCACATGGTTAGGCAATTATTAAGTGTCTGAGGCCGGATTTGAATTCAGGTACTCTTGACTCCAGGGCCGATGCTCTATCCACTGCACCACCTAGCTGCCCCCCCAATTTTTCTTTTTAAAGCATTCTTCTCCTCAATAACTTTTTGAACTGTTTTATCCATTTGACCTAAGCTGGTTTTTAGCACGCTATTTTCTTAAGCATTTTTTTGGATTTCCTTGGCTAGGCTGCTGACTTCATTTTGATGTTTTTACTGCATCTCTCTCATTTCTTTTCCTAGTTTTTCTTCTAACTCCCTCATTTGATTTTTGAAGTCTTTTTTGAGCTCTGTCATAGCCTGAGCCCAATTTGTTTTTCTTGGAGTCTTTAGATGCAGGAGCTTGTGCTTCCTCATCTTCAGACTGAGTATTTTGATCCTTTTTGGACTCATATGCAAAATATTTCTCAGTGGTGTTCCTCTTATTTCTCTGCTTGCTCATTTTCCCAGACTGAGCCTGTTATTGGGGTGCTTCCTGAGCTTTTGGGACACTCCCAAAAGGGTCTCAGTGTGTGAGGCTCTGTCCTCCCTCCTGGTCTGTGAATGACCATATGTGCTCCCCTCTACCACGGGGCTGAGGTGGGGGGGTCCCTGCTGTTCTATTGGGGAGCCTAGACTGCTATCAGGATCTGAATGTGGTCAGAACCCCAGAGTCCTGTTCCAGGGGCAGAGGACAGAGCTCTGCAGTCTCTCTTCACTCCCCTCCCTAGGTTCAATGGGTTCATGCCCTGGGGGCTCCTGCTTCTGTTTCCTGGATCTGGGCTGCCTTGGCCAAGCTGCTTGCTGTGTGCCCTGAGGGCTGGGCTTGCTCTGGCAGAGGTCCCCTGCTGTTACCCCACTTTGTGCCTGGTGCTCCCCAGGGGCGTAGCTCAGGAGACTCCCCCACGCTGCTGTGAGCCATGGTTCCCAGGGCCCTGGGGCTGCCTCTGGGAGGCTGATGTTCTATGGCTCTGGCGGGCCACCCCTCTGGTGGGTCACCCCTTCGACCCCGGGAGCAGAGCCTTTCTGTTCTTTTCCAGGTTACCTGGAGTAGGAGAATTGCCTCACTGGGTTCTCTGTGGGTTCTGTCTCTCAAAATTTAGTTAGAGCCCTTAGTTTCCAAGTTTTATGAGGGAGCTTCTAAGAGATGTTCCTCTCTTGTCACCATCTTGGCCCCGCCCCCATGTTAGTTCTTAAATAGAAGTTATTCTTAGTAAGAAAGATGTGTTGAAGAAGAAGGCATTAATGGTACAAGACAAGTCTCAGTTTTGAAATATTTCATGTTTTATAGAAGGGAAAGATGTGATTTGGGAAAAAGAAGATAAAGTTATTTTGGGCCTTTATCAACTTTGGGCCTGTAATCAAATCTTTACAGATTGAATGGTACTTCAGAGATCATCTAGTGCAATTTATACCTGAATGAATTTCTTGCAGCATTTCTAGTAAATTATCAAACAGTCAAGGTAGCCTTTCTATTTTTGCATAGTTCTAATTGTTTGGAAGCTTTCCCTTATATAAAGGCTAAACCTACCCTTTTGTAACTCCTATCAGTTCTGGTTCTGTCCTGAGTTTAAGCAGTCCAATAATGAGATCCACTAATCTCTCTTTCATTTTCTAGTCTTTAAAGACATGTCTTCATGTGGCTTGAACATGAAGACTTCATTATTCTATTCAGCCTCTTCTCTGATCATTTTCCAACTTTTCAGTGAGTTTCCTAAAATGTGGAGCCCTGAGCTGAACACAATACTTGTGATGTGATTTGATCAAAGGAGACACTTTCCTAGACAGTGTACTTCTCTCTTAATGTGGACCAAAGTTTTTTGTTTATTTCTTTGTTCTTATAGAAATGCACCGTTTATTCCTATTCTTTCTAGTGTTTTTGTTTTTTAAAATATTTTTTCAGTTACATATAAAAATGTTAAACATTCTTTTAAAAAAAAGTTTTCAGTTCTATTTTTTCTCCCTACCTCTCTCCCTCTCCCCCCTCATTGAGAATACAAACAATTCTGTATAGGTTATACATGCGCGGTCATGTAAAACATATTTCCATATTAGTCATATTGTGAAAGAAAACACAGACAAAAATGGAAATGGATAGCATTTTTGGAATTGAGTCCTTTGAAATGGTCTTGGATTATTGAATTGCTGAAAATAGCTAAGTCATTCACAGATTATCATCATGCAGTATTGTTGTTACTTTGTACAGTGTTCTTCTGTTTCTACTCTTTTCATTTTACATTAAATGCATGTAAGGTTTTTCAGGTTTTTTTCTTAGAACATCCTGTTTGTCATTTCTTATAGCACAGTAATATTCCATTGCAATCATATATCAAAACTTGTCCAGCTATTCCCCAATGAATAGGAATCCCCTCAATTTCCAATTCTTTACCAACACAAAAAGAACTCATAAATACTTTTGCATAAATAGGTCTTCTTTCTTTTTTCCTTTTTCCTTTTATTTTGTCTCCTTGGGATATAGAACTAGTATAGGTGTTGAGTCAAAGGGTATACATAGTTTTCAAATTGTTCTACAGAATGGTTTGATCAATTCATAATTAACAGTGAATAAAAAAAAATCCAGTGCTTAATTTTACATCATTCCCTCCAGCATTTGTCATTTTCTTTTTCTGTCAGAGTTGTTTTAATTTGCACTTCTAATCAGTAGCAATCCAGAGAATTTTTTCATAAGACTATAGGTAAAGGGCAGATATTGGAGTGAACAGAGCACCTGCCCTGGAGTCAGGAGGACCTGAGTTCAAATTTGCCCTCGGATACTTAATAATTACTTGGCTGTGTGACCTTGGGCAAGTTACTCAACCCCATTGCCCTGCAGAAACAAAAAATAAGACTATAGGTAGCTTTGATTTCTTTGAAAACTGCCTTTGAAAACTGAAAACCATTTATCAATTGAGGCATAACTTGCATTCTTATGAAGTTGACTCAGTTCTTTATATATTTGAAAAATAAGACCTTTATCAGAGAAATTTGCTGTAAAATTTCCCCTCAATTTTGTTTTCTTTTCATCTTGACTGATGCATTGGTTTTGTTTATGCAAAACCTTTTAAATTTGATGTAATCAAAATTATTCATTTTACATCCTGTAATGTTCTTCCTCCCTTGTTTAATCATACATTCTTCCCTTACCTATAAAGCTGATGGATAAACTACTCCATGCTTCTAATTATATGTCACCCTTTACATCTTAAGTCTTATACTTGTTTTGACCTTAATTTGGTATATGTATAGAGATGCTGATCTATACCTAGTTTCTCTTTTTAAAAAATTTATTTAAGGTGGGGTTAAGTGATTTGTCCAAGGTACATAGCTAGGCAATTATTAAGTGTCTGAGTCTGGATTTGAACTCTGGTCTTTCTGACTCCAGGGTCCATGCTCTATTCATTGTGCCACTTAACTACCCCTACCTAGTTTCTTACAAACTGATTTCCAGTTTACCCAGCAGTTTTTGTCAAGTAATACATTTTTGTCCCAAAGCTTAGATCTTTGAGATTATCAAAATTAGATTACTATGTTGTTTGTTACTGTGTATTATGTACATAAATTTATTTTACTGATCCACCATTCTATTTCTTAGCCAATATCAGAATGTTTTTGTGTTTATTCTTTGTAATATAGTTTGAGATCTGGTATGACTAGACCATCTTCCTTTTTATCACATTAGTTTTTTTGTGTAATATCAGACTTTTACCCCCCCCCAAAAAAGAAAGAAATTCAAATGTTTTGGGGTGAAGTACTGTCTAGTCCACCATCCCCATCTTTTACTAATAAAGTTCTTTTAACTCCTGAGAAAGAAATGTTAGAACAAAATAAAAAGATTGATAAAAGAGAAAGAAATGTAAAATAATTATTAACAAGAAGAGCTGACTTGGAAACCAGATCTAAGTAAGACAATTTAAGAGTCATCAATTTCTCTGAAAAACATGACCAGAATATATCCTGGATACAATTTTAAAAAATCATAAATGCAAACCGTTCAGATTTATTATAACCCAAGGGCACAATGAAAATGGAAAAATTCACTGGTCACCTCTTGACAGAAGCCCCCAAATGAATCTTCTCAGAATTCCATTAGTGAAAATCCACTTTCTGGGTCATAAAGTAGCAAAAGAAAGTTCAAGTACCTAAGAATAAATCAGAATCACACTCTGGTGGCTAAAGGAGAAAAGATCTTCTAATACAGGATTCCAGAAGATTAAGACTTACAAGATAAGCATTTAACAAGCTTATTTTATGTGTATATTCTAAGCATTGAGAATACAAAGAAAGGCAAGAGCAGTACCTGCTTTCAAGGATCTCACAGTCTGATGGACTGACAATATATAAACACTATATACAAATGAAGTACAGCATAAATTAGAGGTCATCTTATAAAGAAGATACTGTGGAAACAGCTTGAAGAAGGTGGGCTTCTAGTTGAAACTTAAAAAAGAAGCCATCAGAAGCAGAAAGGAAGAGAGAATTCTGGCATGGGGAACAAAATCAGGACATGGAGTATTGTGGGAGGAACCATAATGGCCTATTCTCTGGATCACAAAGTACAATGAGGAGTAGGGTATAAGAATATTAGAAAGCTAAGAAGGGGGCAGGGTTAATGACCTTGGAATTATAACTGGGAGACATTGGAGTTTATTGTATATAAAATGATGTAGTCAGATTTTTGTTTTAGGAAAATCACACTGATAGAAATGGAGGAGGATGAACTAGAATGGAAAGATTCAATTTAAGGCAAGGAAACAACTGAGAATAATTTACCTATCCTACAAGATTAAACTTAATATTAAAGGGGGGAGGAATGGACTTTGAATGAAATAGAAAACTTTTGTGCATTCCTAATTACAAAACAAAACCCAAAACTGAGTGGAAACTTTAAACCCAAACTCAGAAGTCAAGAAAAATTTGTAAATAAAAGAGCTTTGGTAAGGGGCTTAAAATGCAGGTAAGAGGCAAGTCTCCTTTTAGAATCCTTATGATTTCAGGGTCACTTAAGGATTTAAATAAGACAAAGTTTGGGAGTGGTTTTGTTCAGTTTTGATGTCTTAAGGGAGGAGAGAAAAGTGAAGGAAAGTAATAAGGGGAAAAATTTCCTAGTTCTCTTAGTTGATGCTCAAGCAAAAGATTATGCAAATATGGAATAAATGACATTCTTTGAGCTTCACTCAGTTTCATTTGAACCAGATGAACTGATGAAGGATGTTCAAACATACAGATACACCCACATATTTCAGAGAACTCATACTTACCAGACTGGCAGAGAAGTCATTAAACATAACAGGAAAAAGGGAGAGTGAGGTTTAAGAGGGAGGGGAGTGTTGAAGAGGGAAACAAAACAAATTTTAATTTCAGAGGTAGCTCTATTGTAAAGGGAAGATTTAATAGTATGTATAAGAAGCAGTGACTAAGGTCTAGGTAAGGAGAAGAAAGCAGACATTAATGAGCACTAATGTTGCTCACATTCCTTTCCTTCTACTACTTTGTAAAAAGTAGACTAAGAGGTAAAGAGGGTATATTTGATATTAATTCATGAAACAGTAGAGAATGGTGGAATGAATTAGAAGATAGAACATAATATATTTTTAGAAATAGACTTGATTCATTTAGATTTAAGATGAGTGCATTTGTGCTTCAGGTGAATTGAAAAAAGAAGCAAGGGTAGTAATCATAGAAATCATAGAAATAGACAAAATTAAAAGACAAGGGGATTATGTTATAGTTAAAGAAACTCTTAAGCAATGAAATAAATGCCATACTTAATATATGTTAAGTGGCATAGCACTAAAAAAGAAGAAAAGTAAATTGAGATATATAGAGAGGAAGAGAAAGCAAATCTATATTTGCATACTTCGGTATACCCCACCAAACCTAGATAAACTAGCAAAAAGATAAACAGGAAAGAAATTAAGGACCTGAATAGAAATAAAGTTTCAAATTAAAGTACTCATCTATGCATTTTTCCCTTTACAGAAATTGATGATGTGCTAGAATGTACAGACTCAAATACAGGAACAACAAAAGTACTCAGCATATATTTTTTGACAACAGTGCAATAAAAATATAATGAGTATAGGGTCTTGGAAGAAAATATTCAAATTTTAATGGAAACTAAATAATCCTAAAAAGTGATGAATCAAAGAAAAAATTTCAGTTGCCAGGAGTACTTACTGAGAGGTACATAATTTGCCTGGTATCATCTAGCAAGTTTCAGAGGCAGAACTGGAGTCCTGTTTGTGGCTCTGAGGCAAGCCCAACTGTTGTACTGCACTGCCTCTTCTTCTGACAATATTTGACAGCATATAACATTAAAAAGCATAAACATAAATAAACATTTCCTTAATATGATAAATAATTTTTAAGCCAAGGACCAATATTGTTTGACATGAGACCTTTCCAATGAATCAGAGGTAATGCCTGCTACAGAGTTATTTATAATTGTAGCTAATGGCTAACATTTCTGCTAAGCAGAAATGCTTACAACCATCCTTTGATGGAGGTACTATTATTATCCCTATTATTGTACAGGTGAGGAAACTGAGACAAACAGATGTTGAGTGACTTGCCCAGCATCACACAACTAGTGAAACATCTGAGACTGGATGCGAATTTGGGGCTTTCTGACTGTGTGCTACATTCTTTTCACTGTGCCACCTAGCTGCCTCTATAGCAGTGGGGAAAAAAATGAAATTGAAGGACTAAGTATAGAGAAAGAGGAAATTAAATTATCACTTTGTAGATGATAAGATAGTCTGCATTGCGAATGAACCTCAGTACATAAGTGGCTAGAGGATTATATGTAGTCAACTCCTCAAAGGAGAAAAACTGAAAAACCACATAAAAATGTTTTAAATCATGAATAATAAGGGAAATATATATTAAAATAACTGATTTCACTTTATACCCATCAGATTAACAAAGATAACCAAAAAAAAAAAGACAGTTGTTGGACAAAATGGGCAATCCAGCTAATGCCTTTTTGAAGTTTCTGTGAACCAGATACAGCCATTCTGGAAAGAAGTTTGGAACTATTCCTTCCTCTTAAATCAGTAAAGTTTGCATACCCTTTGACCCAGCAGTATCAATGTTTGAACGTTGTCTTAAGAAAACAAAGAAGGAAAAGATTGTTGTGCTATAAAAATAAAGGGATGAAATAAAATAATACTGTGAGTTTTTTTTAAATCCAGGAATTTGTTTCTCATGACTTGTCTATATTTGTAATGGGCTTCGTTTCTCTTGCCTTCTCAGTGTATGGAACCAGGGCAAGGGAAAGAATTTTGAGCTGAAAAAAATTGAATTAAATAAAAATAAAGGGACAGTTTCAGGAAAACCCTGGGAGTACCTGGCCTGCATTAAGTAGAATCAGAAGAACAATTTATATGAAAACTAAGAAAACAATAAAGAACAATTTTAATAAGATTTAGCCCTTAATAATACAGTGACTACACTGGAAGACCAATGATGAAACCTCCTTCCCATCCCTTGATGGAAAGAAAGGCAAAGACTTTTGGAAGTGGTTTGATATATAGATGTTTTGCTTGATGCTAATTATTGGGAAGTTAGGAGGAGGTAAAGAAGGGAATTGGTGGGGAAAAGGATGACTGATATTAAGGGGAAAATGAATAAAAAGACCATTAGTGAAGCATTTTAAAAAGGGGAAAAAAATCAGATATGAAGGAAAAGAAAACAGGGATAGCATTTTTTATTTTTTGGCAAGGCAGTGGTGTAAAGTGACTTGACCAAAGTCACACAGCTAGGTAATTATTAAGTGTCTGAGGACAAATTCTAACCCAGGTCCTCCTGACTCCCAGGGATGGTGCTCTATCCACTATGCCACTTAGCTACCTTGACCAGGATAGTTTTGAAACTAATATGCTGAATGTATTGATATACTTCAAAAAACAAGTTGTGTGTAATAAAGATTGGCAGTTTCATGTCAAATTCTCTTTTTTCTGTTCTTTGTGTATGTCAATAGTCATTTGCTGATATTTGTCAGATTCAGAGTAACCAAAAACATTTTAATTATATAACAAAGTACAGACATTTAAAAATTTAATTTTTCAGATTTTTTTTTTTGGGTGGGGATGGCAGGGCTAGCTTAATTTGTTTCATTTAAAAGCAAAGTAAATGGCAATATGTTGAAATGTTAAACTCCTGACTCTAATTTTTTTATTGTGTGACCATTTGATTTCTCTGATAGGAGTAATGATAATACTGTTATACCTCATAAAATATCTGTGAAGAAGATGCTTTGTTAAACTTAAAGCATTCCATTCATAAGAAAATTATTTTTATTGTATGTAGTCAAGTACTAATGTTTAATTTTATATTGGTTTTGCTTTTTCTTAGTGCATGTCTATTTTAATTCAAAATGGAATAAGAAATCCTTCGGTTGATACTGATTTTTATATCTGTTTTTGTTTTCCCTTAGAAGTACTGGATATGAATTTTCATTATCCTTTTTCTTTTCATATTAGGATGATGATTTTGTAGCAAGGGATGATTTTGATGATGCTGACCAGCTGAGGATAGGAAATGATGGGATATTCATGTTAACTTTTTTCAGTAAGTATATATATAGTGATTAGAACCATTTTATTGTGTTTATCCCAGAGGAGGAAACAAATTGTCTGAAGCATTATCATATTTATATTTTAGTATTCTCTCATTTCCTCTTTTCTCCCCATGCATATTTATGAAAACTATAATTAAGGTCTTTATCGGAATACTTCAGTTTTACACCAGTTTTGCTTCATTACTGTTCTCCTACCTGACCTGTAGAGCAGGAACACTGTGTCTTTACCTGAACGATTTTCCACGGGAATTATTTTTTGAGTAAGAAATCAGAGTTGACCTTTTTTTTTGATTCCTTGTGCTTACCATTCTCCCTCTCTCCTTCCCCCTTCTCTTCCTTATTGTATCCCATTTACCTCTCCTCTCCCCTTTCCTTTCTCCTTCCCTCCCTCCCTTCCTTTACTAGAAGTTTAGTGAAGGCAAACAAACTGCATAGTTGAAATAAATATGAAGAGCTTGAACATTTTAAATACACAGCAAATGTGATGCCCCAATTTAATCAAAGATATTTGCTGGAGGTGAATAGAAAAAATCACCTTTTTTTTTTGGATCAGAAAGAAGTACAAATCTACATTTAACAATAAAGTTTTTTTTTATTTCAGTTCATCAGACATTTAAAAAAATGTGATTGGCATTGGGGATACAGAAGCAAAACAAGTCTTTGCTCTTAAGTAGCCCTCCCCTTTAAAACATTACTGCAATAGTCTCGTTGTAAGAATAAATATAACTTCCCTCTCCCCCCCAAAAGGAGAAACCTCGTGGAAAAAAAAAACATGAAAAAGCCTTTTTTTAGAGAGATGGGGTTTTTGGGAGGACTGGAGAAGAGTAAAGGGTATGGTGACTGATATGTCACTTTTATAAAGATCAGGATAATAAAACAAGGTAGGGAGGAACGAAAGCAAAGGAGAGATCTGGTCATAGTTAGCAAGAAGGAGAAAACATTTATGAATAGGGCAAATTAGTAAAGACAACATTAAACACCTAATATAATACATCAACTCTGTCTCAGAGAATGAAAAGGATTCCTTGATTGAGATAAGAATTATTTTCAAGCATGAGGACAGAATGAAGACAAGTTCAAATACAGGAAGGTGGGAGTTAGCATGTTAATTTTGAGGAATAATTAGCATTCAGTTTGACTGGAAAATAGAATACATAAAAAAAGGAATAATGTGAAATAAGACTGAAAATGTAGGTTGGAACCATATTGTGCAAGGCCTTAAATAGCCAGATAGATTTTGCATTTTCTTTTAGAAACTCTAGGGACACTGAAGGTTTTTGTTTAGACTGAGTATTTGGCTATTTTTTGGAGGAATTTTTTGGCATGAGGAATTGGGGGGTGGAGGGGTAGAAGGATACCCTTTCCAGTCCTTGGCAGCATTATTGAAATAAAAGGTTTACAAACAGGTTTTTTAGCCCATGGATTAATGTATGTATGTATTTATATTTTATTTTCTCTTTCCAGTGGCATTCCTCTTTAACTGGATTGGGTTTTTCCTGTCTTTCTGTCTGACCACCTCAGCTGCAGGAAGATATGGGGCCATTTCAGGATTTGGCCTATCTTTAATTAAATGGATCTTGATTGTCAGGGTAAGTTCTATAGAAAAAAGGGTTATTGGGGAAAGAAATAGAAAAAAATTGAATATTTTCTTAGCTTCTTTACTCTTACTTTTTTTCTTCTAAAATTTGTATATAGCTTTTAGTTTTATCTATTATCTTTCCCTTGCATTAATAAATTAAACTAAAAACAGTTGAATTTGAATTCATTTGATTCATACTTTATACATACATAGACACACACACACACACACACACACACACACACACACTCCACCAGGGTAGTATCTTTCAAGTTATGGTCTAGGCACTATATTCCAGAAAAAGTAATTCATGGGCACATACCTTTTATGTGTTTCTTTTTAATAATGTGATCTCTATGTGTTTATTTCTGAAATTATTATCCTCTACAAAAACTGAACTGATATTAGCATGTTAACAGAAATAGTGCTGCTACTCCCACTGATTTCCACTCTGAAAAGTAGAAAACATACCCCATAATTCTTACTTTGTAAACATTTTCATTCTGTAAAATTGTTTGTATAGTTGTATATTGCAAAAAATATAAAAGTAGACCCCAAAATTATTTTATTAGGGTATAAAAATTCTTTTCTAAACTAATTGACCTATTTTGCGTCTATGTGATTCCAGTATAATCAGTGGAAATTGAAGGGAGAAATTTAGTTGATCATTGTTGAAAAATGAGTGGTTTTTATTAATTCTTAGAAGGCTGAAGTGGTTGGATCAACCATTTGATTTGACATCATATAAATTAAGTTTTGATAAATTCATGCAAGGAAGAATTTTTTTTGTATGTTGTTTGGGTTAAGTGACTTGTCTAAAGTCACACAACTGGTATGTATCAAGTGTCCAAGGTCACATTTGAACTTGGTTCCTCCTGACTCCAGGTCCAGTGCTGTATTCACTATGGCACCTAGCTGTCCCAAGGAAAAAATTTTTTTAATTGTTTTCTAGAAACAAATTTTCATTTTTAGCAACTTATAAATAGTTAACATATGTACATATATTACATGTGTTTGTGTGTGTGTGTATATATATATATAAAATTTGAAAACAATACTTTATGAAAGTTATATATACATATATATATATATATATATTGAGACCCATAAAAATGGAAACTGTGCCTATCAGTCTCAAGTAGTTACATTTACTGGCTTAGATAGTACATAATTTTGAGATGTTAGTAAAATTGAAAACTACTTCCACATATATAGTTTGGATATGCTGTCCCCAAAAGTTCACTTTCTACTGAAATTCTTAGATAATTTTCATTCTGTTTATGATAAAGATTGAGATTCTATTGCAGTGTAATATACCTGAAAATTATTTTAAAATTTTTATTTTGTAGTTTTCCACTTATTTCCCTGGCTACTTTGATGGTCAGTACTGGCTCTGGTGGGTTTTCCTTATATTAGGTGAGTATTTGCAAAGTACAAATAGAAAAGCAAAATTTACCTATATTTTAAGAATTAAATTATTTTTAGTACACTTTAATAGTATGTTAAAAACAATACCAAATTAAATACCAGAAAATGAAAGGGGTTTAAGTGTCTTCTTAGAGTCATACAGCTGGTATCTGAGATTGAATTTGAACTCAGATCTTCCTGATTCCAAGTCTAGCACTTATATTCACTGTGCCACCCACTGCCTATATGTATTATTTAGAAGCAAGATTCCATAAGCATTTAAATACAAAGGAATTTTTAAAACTGGAAATCATACTATGACATGGTAATTTTCTAGAAGGCAAACCAAAATTATGTCATTAATCATAATTTCATTATTTTTTGAATAAATATTGTACTTGCAAGTCTCTACTGCTTTCACTCACAAAATACTACACATTTATCTCCATGCCATCCCTAGAGGCAATGATAATATATTTGGCCAGTGCTAGATCTGATCTTTTATTTAGTAGATCCATACCTTTCCTCTTACCAGCACAGTAATACATAAGGCGCTTACTTTTGTAATAGAATATACTAGGGAAAAATCTTCCATGGTGTAATGGTTGTAAATACTTCTTACCAGTAGAAGGACATTGGAGTTGTGGAAATATAAGTGGAAGATGGTGAAATTTTATGCAAGGGTTAAGGTGTTGGAACAGCAAATTACCGTTTCCAGAAAAAAGCATGTTTTATTTGTCATTGACAGATTTTTTGAGGAGGCTGCCACCACCTTACCTGAGAGCAAACCCTTTTTTCCCTCCACTAATGTGAACCTTGAGATCTTTTACAAATACGACTTTGAATCACTTTGGGGGGAGTTACTTGAACATTGACATTTTTAAAAATTTTTTTTGTTTTACGGATCTGTGTGTGAATGTCTTAATTTTGTGAAAGGAAAAAACAGCCCAAATCTCTGCCCTATGGTGATTTTTATTGTTTGCACCTCACTCTTGTAAAAGGTCAATCTGACTCAAAACTGGTAAAGAAAGGTAAAGAAATTCTGCCATCTAGTGGAGGTAAGTAATATGCTGTAGTTAAGAAAGAGCAATAATATGACTGGTTAGGGGAAAAACGCTTGGCAAGTGGTACATTAGTTCATAAAAACCTGCAAATTTGTTACACTTTTCTTTAGTGGTTAACTCTCAGAATATTTTATGAAGCTTAAGAATGTATTTTTACAAGTCTCTTCTGAGTCTCCAGTTATAAGTACTGATACCACTTCTGTTTTTTCTTTTTGTGCTCATTTAGGCCAATTAAATGATATTCCTGTTGTTCTCGGGTACCTATAAAAATATCCATAAAACCTGACAGTAAGATCCTTTAGACTTAGTAATTAATAGAAATTAGACGTGGAAACCACTTTAGAAATATTAATGAGAATTTATTTTTATTTTTTCTTTTTAGCAGAGATATAGTTACAGATTCTCTCTCATTTCAGGTTGCCATATTTGCTACATGGTCATCATAAAATGTAATTGTAGGGGAAATTGGGATTTGCATAGTAATTTTTGAAATTATTATTTAGGCTTTATTTTTGTGAACTTAAGTTCTTTATAGTAGTGGTGAAACTTTGTATTTTTAAAATTTTTTTTAGGCTTTCTTATGTTTCTCAGAGGATTTATTAATTATGCAAAGGTTCGGAAGATGCCAGATACTTTTTCAACTCTCTCCAGGACCAGAGTTCTCTTTATTTACTAAAGGTATTAAAGTTTTGTTTCTAATCATATTTCTGTTGCATGTATTTTTATCATAGATTTCTGTATAGTTTTTGAGCTACATCTAAGAGAAATACCTAAAATAATTTTAGCATTTGTCTCTTAGAATTGTCATATTTAAGACTCCCAGTAGACTCCCTTCCTTGATAGCCACCCAAGAGTTTGGAGCAACTATGGATAGGATAGAACACTTGCCCTGAAGTCAGGAGGATCTGAATTCAAATCTGGCCTCAGACACTTTATAATTGCCTAGCTGTGTGACCTTGGGCAAATCACTTATCCCTGTTGCCTTAATAAAAATTAAAAAAAAATTTTTTTTAAAGAGTTTGGATCTCTTTGTTGCAATTATGACTTTAAGGAAATGTAGAGTTATTTCCTCCATAATTATCTTGTATTCATCTTTTCCATTAGTTATCCTATAATCACCTTTTCATGATGATTCCTCATGACTTTAATATATAATCAAACTAGTTTTTTATATTGACATTTCTTTAGTGTTTATAGTGAAAGTAGAAAATATATACAGGTAGACTATTATATACACACAAAAGATAAAGAGCCCAACTTTTTTTTTGTATTTTTTTTTTTGGCAAGGCAGTGGGGCTAAGTGACTTGCTGAAGGTCACACAACTAGGTAATTATTAGGATCTGAGGCTGAATTTGAACTCAGGTGCTCCTGACTCCAGGGCTGGTGCTCTAGCCACTGCTCCACCTAGTCACTCCTAGAGGATATCTTAATGAAATCTTGAGATAAAATTCCTCTATCTCACTTCCCATGACTAATCTAGTTTATTGTTCAAGGTCCATTTTTTCTTGGACTCCAAGCTAGGCTGCAGAGTTCTTAATCTGCTCCTTTTTTCAGTCTAGGCTAAATACCCTTTTCACTTGTTTTCTTTGTCTCTGTCTATTTGATTTTCTCTCTTTATCTGTTTATGTGTATGAATGTATAGGTTTAGATGCATATTTAATTTATAGCTTCTGTTGAACTTATCCCTTTTTTTTCTCTGACTCACCAATTACATCTGGGTGCTCTTTTGATTATTTTTTAGACCATAGAGCCATTTGGTCATGCTGAGGCCTTAAAACTATTGATGTACCTTTGTGATTTTTTTTCCTATCCACTGTCATTTTAGAGCTTACATGTAGACTTGTTAATATCAGCATTTTATTTCTTTTTCATTATAGTATTTTAGAGTTATTTTAAGGCTAAGTTTAATTCTTAGCCTTTTGGATACTTTAATCTTTTTTACTTTCGTATTTATAGCTCTTTGAAGGTGAAATTGAGGATCTAAAACATCTTAGAACTCATACAAATATCTCTTAATTCATTTTTTACCCAAAATAACTTCAGAACATTTTTTTCTTCCATGATTCTGCAGGCATGTTATAATGGTAGCTCCTAAAATTAACTTAATAACTGGTTTTGAACTGCTTCTGTTTATCCTCTTCTTAAACCTTAAAACATTACTGATATACTAACTTCTCAGAAGTCTGTCTAATTAGGTGCTTGGTTAACAGTTTTATTCTGGGTTTTTTTTAAATAAGCTAGATCAATCTTCTTTCTTTTCTATTGAATCTTTAGTTAAAAGAAACATTTAATCTTTATTCAGTGATTACCAGATAATTATATTCCTCCATCTGCTTAGTTACAACAAATTGTATATTGTGGGTATGCAGGTAATAGGGAAATTTGGATTGATTTCATTCTCTTTCCTCTGTGAAGACTGCTTTTGATGAGAATTCTGACTTTGTTAATTAGTAACTTTACAAAATTTTTGATGACATTTTTCGTTGGAGATGCTTAATTTCTAAATTTATTGTACTGTGTGGTTATAATTTAAAATAGAGAAAGTCCTTGGAAAATAAAGTTCTTTAAAATAGATTTACTATTAAAATTTTATAATCAGCAGTAGTACAGAATATTTTTTAAAGAATAGCTTTATTTGTAGCAACTTTTCCAGAATTTCAGGATAAACTTCCATTGACGGATAATATATTGCATTTAATTGTTCCTTTTTGCAAAAGTAACAGATACATCAAATAATACTTTGGAAAATTCTGTATTCCTGGAATACCTGGAGATATAAAATTTGAATAGATAGAGCTAAAATATCTTTCAAATTCTATTTCTAAGCCTTGGAAGCCTGAACAGTTTTCTTATATCAAAGAGTTGAAAGGAAGGGATGGGTGAAATCATACATGTTTAAAATTACATCCTAAATATATTGGAGTTTTCAGTGGATTGATGGTCTTATCTATGGTATATATATGTCTTATCTATATATGTCTTATCTATGGTATATATATATGTTATTCTTGGACACATCTTTCCATTTATCCTCTGTAGAGGATCCAGTCTGTAGACTTTTTACTGGTTCTTTATTAATATTCTATACAGACTAGTGTTGCACTTAGAACATCTTCTACCTATCTCTCCCCATACATAATCAACTAGCTATTCTTAGTGTATATATATATATATATATATATACATACATATATGTATGTATATATATATATATATATATAAAATTCCTTGATGATGATAAAATGGTGAATTTTATGCTGTCACATGGACTTTATCACTGAAGTGATTTCATTCTGTTTACTTCAGCTATGAACTATGAACCTTTTCATTTTTCTTTGAATCATTTGAGATATTAATTCTTTTGAAATTGTGATGTCTCATGATGTGTAATCTCACACATACACAGTAGAGTATTGCTAATAAAAGGGTGTGTGTTCTGATGTCAGGAAACAATTTGGGGTCATTGAAATAACTATATGTTTTTCCTAAAGTGTGGTTTCCTTACATTCAGATGAACTCTGGACCTATTTAACATTTGTCAGCAGTGTTTGTCGTGATGACTAACCCAGTAGAATGTCTTTTAATTAACGTTCAAATCTGGTCAGTATGTCTTCATCACTTAGTTTCTCTGGTATTAAATTGCTAGACCAGTTACTTTGAAGGTTTTTGGAGCTCATTGATGAGATAGCATAGTACTTAAGCACAAAAAGCGCAATGTCATCTTCATTTGGAGCAGCTAGAAAATCTTATCTTCTATAGGATCTCTTCTGTCTCTTTTCAAAACAAGTATAATTGGTAAACATGTCTTCTTTTTAAATTCTTGCTTGATGTTTATTCTTATAGTATCTTGAGCCAAGGTTATCTTTTAGTTTACATTTATCATAAAATGTGTAGAGACATCTTGTTAGATAGTGCTCCCTCTACCTTCTAAAGTATATTTTGTTCCATTGAATAAAATGTCCTTTTGTAAATCAACAAACAATAAACATAATAGGATCTTTTATTTTCTACACTTCTTAATTAGCTGTGACTATGGAGGATATAGTTCTTGTAGAAAATTTCCTATAAAAGCCTTTCTAATTCTTGTATTTCTTTGTACCAGAGAATAAATTTAATTCAGTAGGAATTTGAAAGATAGGCTCTAACACTGTTAAAACTACTGATGTGGGGGCAGCTAGGTGGTGCAGTGGTTAGAGTACCAGCCCTGGAGTCAGGAGTACCAGGAGTACCTGAGTTCAAATCCAGCCTCAGACACTTAATAATTATTTAGCTGTGTGGCCTTGGGCAAGCCATTTGCCTTGTAAAAACCTTAAAAAAAACTACTGAATGATCTTTGTTAAACAAATGAATGGTTTAAATATTAACTCTTGAAAAGAAGGCAAAGGTTAGGCATTTTTTTAAATAACTTTAGTAGGGTAAAAAAATAAGCAATGTTAGACACAAAATAGATGTTTAATGAATTCTTGTCCAGGGGTTCTTGTTTTATGCTCTGTAGATTTTGGTTAGTTAATTCTGACAAAGATATCATTAGCAACATTGGTTTTTTGTTTTTGTTTTTGGCAAGGCAGTGGGGTTCAGTGCCCTTTCCTAAGGTCACACAGCTAGCTAGATAATTATTAAGTATCTGAGGGCAGATTTGAACTCAGGTCCTCCTGACTCCAGGACTGGTGCTCTATCCACGCACCACCTTGCTGCCCCCATTAGTAGCATTGTAAAGAACAGAGCCTGCTTTTATAGACCAGCATTTAGCTATTCTCTAAGTCTTCTTTAGATATCACATAATCTAACATCTTTCAATTTACAAAAACATAATTGAATAATCTACAAAAAACTTGTGAGCTGCTAAAACTGAAGTCAGTAAAGCTCATGAAGTGAGCTTTTGGAAAAACCTTCACTCAACCCTTACTCTTATTTTAACAAAACTTTTTATTGGTTATTTAGCCCATCACAAATCAAGTCTTAAGATCCCAAGATTGTAGATTTAGAGTTGGAAGGTTAGCACTTTTTTTTTCTTTTGCAAGGCAGTGGGGTTAAGTGGCTTGCCCAAGGCCACACAGCTAGGTAATTTTTAAGTGTCTGAGGTCACATTTGAACTCAGGTCCTCCTGACTCCAGGGACAGTATCTCTAGCCACTGCACCACCTAGCCACCCCAAAGGTTAACTTTCGAGAACACCTTCTTTGTCCCCTAATTTTACAGATGAGGAAATTGACTCAAAGAGTTTAAATGACTTGTCCAGGGTCAAGCAGTTAGTTGTGGCCTGACTCCAAATCCATTATTCTTTCTGCTACACTGATGTTAAAAAAAGACACAAGAACTTAGGGAGAATAATTTGAAACCATGTATCACAGGGTAAACAAACAGCTCCTGTAGATACCATAATACAACTTAGTATAATAACTTATGTTCATAATGTTGCCTGAGTAATTTAAAAAAGATCATGTTCAATGTACTCAAATTAAGAAAGTAGAAAAATATATAATAAATTTTAGATGTTATTTCCATAAAAAATTAGAGTTGGGAATTTAAAGGGGTTAATCTTAGTTTGGAAATGCCTTTATACAAAATATTTTATTCTTTAGTGGAGCAAGTTTAATATGATAATAGGTCCAAAATAGCAGTACTGGGATCTATTTTAAAAGTTTTAAGTCCTTATAATGGAGAATACCATCCACATTCAGAGAAGGAACTATGTAATCTCAATGCAGAGCAAAACATTTTCAATTAAAAAATATTTTTATGTTTTTTTCCCCTTATGCTTTTTTCCTTTTAGTTCTGAATCTTTCATAATATGATTAATATGGAAATATGTTTGGCATAGTTATATTGCCTATATTAGATTACTCACTGACAAGGGAAGGGGGAACAAAAGGAAGGAGGAAGCCAGGGAAATGTGGAACTCAAAAACCTTAACACTTAACATCTTTGCATGTAATGAGAAAAATGAATAAATTTATTTTTTAAAAAAAGTGTATACAGAGGACTAATTTATTAATTCCTAGTTATATGAATTTCAAAAGTCCCTATCTAATTTTGTGAAGTAAAATTAATATAATCTAAAATTTTCATTCTCTTGAGAACATTTGTAAGACATGCAATCAATCTTTTTAAAAAAAATTTAATTACCCAATAGACCGGAAGATATACAATTGGATATTTATGTTTATCATCTCTGAGTGTAGTGAATATAATGAATCAGGTTATATCTATGGTGAGAAAAAACTGTAAGAAATTGGCCAGGTGCCTTCTGACATAGAATCATGGCTTTGACCTATTGCTAGTTAAAAATGAAGGCATAAACACTTTCTTCCCTTTTCCTTTTCTAAACATGAATATATGCCTTTTAGAAAAAGTTTGTTCCAGGCTTGAAAACCTCCAAGCATGAGAAATTCAATGTTATGTTGGATGCAAAATATTGTTTCCTGAACTCTTTTTATGTGGTATGGATGAATGACTATTTTTCATGACCTCCTTGTACATGAGGTTATGAAGACAAGAGAATCTGTAATAATAGGTTTCTGTCTGAACTCCATGAATAGGTAAGAGCAAAATAATATAATAAATATCTGACATTAACATTTTAGGATTGCTTTACATGGATCAGCTTATTTGATCTTCCTATTAGGCCCTGTAAAGGAGGTAGCATAGCTGTTATCCTTACTTCATAAGTGGAGACAATTGATGCTTAGAGAGGGGATGTGACATTCCTGTCTTCACACAACTGCTGAGCATTGGCTTTAAACCTAGGTTTCTAGACTGTTAAGTTTGTCACTCTTGACTGCACAGTATTTCCATCACAAACCTCAGAGAAGAGACCTCAGGAAAAGCAAGCCCCATCCTTTTGTGAATTTCATTTCTAGAAACTTTATTAAAATTTAAAGTTATATAATTTAATAATTGTTTAACTATTGACTTGTGACATCAGTGTATAGTAATCCTGCAGCAATGTGAAGGTATATTTTAATTTTGTATGTCTACAAACATCCTGCATTCCTTTGTGTACTACATCCTTCTTTTGGCCAAAACAACAATCTAACTATAGTTTCAATATTCAATATCCTTTTCTAACAGATGTTTTCTGGCAAATGCCTTCCTGCATTTATGAATTCTCTCTCAAGAAGCAACAGGACACCTGCAGGAAGTGAATCAAGACTCAAAACACAGAAGAAATAATCACCTGCTTTAAAAAATAAAGTACTGTTGAAGACCATTTCTCTTTATTTGTTTCTAGGTGTAAAATTTTAATAGTTAATGCAGAATTCTGTAATCATTGAATCATTAGTGGTTAATGTTTGAAAAAGCTATTGCAATCAAGTCTGTGATGTACTAATAATGCCTTATATATTGTTTGTAGTCATTTAAAATAGCATGAGCTATGTCCCTATAGTCAGTAGGGGGCAGTCTTGCTTTATTTAATTCTCCATCTTAAAATGAATTTGGAATTAAATATTTCAGTGTAAGATATGTATAATGCTGGCCATTTTGAAGGGATATTCTCAAAAGTTTAGAAAACTGTTAAGACTACATTTCTGCACATGATGCATATACACTGTTAAAAATAAATCTATAAATCTTAAGTTGTGTTTTGTGTACACCTGGAAACAAAGTCATAGTATAAAATTCACTTAAGGTATAGTCAGCAATGAGTGTTCTTTTTTGCAAAGTAATACAAGTATTAGTCTGTAACCTAAATTTTACAGTACCCTTTTCTTTAGTACCCAGTACTTTTGGGATTTCGTAAACATTTTCACTATATATATGGTATTGTTATATTATCAAGGACAGAGATGACAAAACTATTAAGTACAATTCCTTACATTTCTCAAAACAGATTCCTTTCCTTTTATTTTACTATGTTGTCTCTGGAAATAGAGACTAGAGGATTGGGGAAAAAAAAGTTTTGGCTTTGGGACTTTTGAGATGATCCCTAATAAATTGTATTACTTGCTTTTATAATGTGTTAGCAGAAACTATGATGCAATGTAAGTGTAGACTGATGTGCTTTCTGCCGAGTGGTAATTCAAAGTTGAGTTTTACTATGTTAAAACTGTAAATATAGCAGAACATTAATAAATGTTACTTATGTAGCAATTTTTTTCTGTAGACCAGTGTTTAATTTAGAATATAAATTTTTGGTGTATAGTTGGTGATTACTGAGGTATTGGGTTTCTGATATTTTACTGAATGATTCAGGAAATGTCAAATGTTAGGTTTTGAGTACAGAAACAACATGATATCTAGTTTTATTCATGATTTAACTTTCTTACCAGCTTGCTGATTGTATAGATATAGTATTATTTTCCTTTCCAGAAGTTATATTTTGTTTTGGTTTTTTTAGGTTTTTGTAAGGCAAATGGGGTTAAGTGGCTTGCCCAAGGCCACACAGCTGGGTAATTATTAAGTGTCTGAGACCAGATTTGAACCCGGGTACTCCTGACTCCAAGGGCCGGTGCTTTATCCACTGCGCCACCTAGCCACCCCCGGAAGTTATATTTTGAAAGGAGATTTTATGAACAAACCTTTAAGCTTTTTTTTTTTTCCCATTCTGCATTGGATTATATAGATAGAGAAGCAGTTGTTTTCATAGTCAGGTATTCATTATGTTCCTAAATATGTATATGTTAAAAATCTTTTGGAGTCATTAACTTGAATGAATATGCATATATGAGGGAGAACTTTTTAATTTATCTTTAGGTTTTTTGTTTTTTTTTTTGCAAGGCAAATAGGGTTAAGTGGCTTGCCCAAGGCCACACAGCTAGGTAATTATTAAGTGTCTGAGACAAGATTTGAACCCGGGTACTCCTGACTCCAGGGCTGGTACTTTATCCACTGCACCACCCAGCCGCCCCCTTTTTAATTTATCTTATAGGACAAAATAGAGAACACAAAATCACATAAGTTTTCAAATTGATAGTAGAAGATTATCTTTGTGTTTATTCTCTAGGTTTTTTATCCTAATGTCTACTCATTTGGTGAGCCATGAGACTTAAATAGAAGCCCCACAGTTGAATACTTTAAAAGTACTTGGGGCAGCTTGGTGGCGCAGTGGATAGAGCACCGGCCCTGGACTCAGGAGTACCCGAGTTCAAATTTGGCCTCAGACATTTAATAATTATCTAGCTGTGTGGCCTTGGGCAAGCCATATAACCCCATTTGCCTTGCAAAAACCTAAAAAAAAAAGTAAAAATAGTAAAAAATAAAAATACTTGGTTCTAGATGGTAGTTTCAACTATCCCTTTCCTCCTAAAGTAGTTCTGTGATCTTAACTTTTTTTCTTGATGGGATCTGCCTTCCCAGGAATTTCAAGTGTGTGTGTGTGTGTGTGTGTGTGTGTGTGTTTGTATAAATTAGTTATCACATTACACCTGAATTAGGTGCAAATTCATATATCATTTTTGCAATTTTTACTTTCCTTTCTCTAATAGTTTTTGCAAAAAAGATAACCTTTTTTTCCTTAAAGGAGAATTTGAGTGATCAGCAGTTAATTTGTTTGAGTTCATAAATAGTATATTTGTGCTTTTGATCTTTCAAAAGCCAGGTAGACCTGTTGTAGTAAAGCAGGGGAGGGGAACTTCCAGTCCAGGAGCCATATCAGTGTGGCATTGTCAAGCAATGGCAGGGAGGTCTCAAAATTGAAATCTAGGAGCATCTTAGGGCTGAATTGATTAAATGATTAAAAAGAACCCACAAATGATGTTATAAATATCCAAATGGCATGGCAGAAAAAAAGGTTCTCCACCCCTGGAGTAAAGTAACAGTCTACTACTATTCATCACAACTTCAGATGACTTTTATATCTCAATCATAATTATCATATAGAATTAGCTTCATGCTGATTGGCAAAATACTATACTATACCATCTTCTTTTGTGGGGAACTAGTAAGGGGAATTACAAACCATGTGGGGTGGAAGATTTTAAGAGAATGAATTTTCAGACTTGGAGAAAGTCTTTTTTCCATTAAATTTAGGCCCCAGACATTTAATACTTAATAGCTTTGTGACCTTGGATAAGTCATTTAATCCAGTAGCCTTGCAAAAAAGTGATATGACAGCTGATTCCCAAGTTTCCCATAAGAAACTTCTATTTTCAGTAGAAACATTTTTACCAGGATTGCTATGTGACAGTGAGGTCTAGAATACTACTGCCTCTGAAGAAGTGAAGATGGGCATTACATAGACGGCAGAGAGAGACTTGGTTGGTGTGAGTAAATTGCCAGATATAAACCAATGGACAATTTCCAAAGATAGATAAACATCAAAGAATTGTATTTCAGAAAAAAAAGATGGGTTAGTTACTTGGAGAGCAAGAGATGCAAGTAGATGACCAGAGCACTTTACTGCTATCCTTTGGGGGGGGGCAGTGGTCTCTAAGCATGTTGGGTACATCCTGTGTGGCGATGGGCAGGCATAGGTGGATTTCATTGTGGATTGTTGGCAGGAAGCCCAAATTGATTGACATCATGCTTCTATTTAAGTTCTAGTGATAAGGAATGGTGCTACTTCATTTCATTATAGTTGAACTGGATTCTACCTATTTAGTTCTGGGCCCAGAGCCTTGCCATGGGTGATACATTGTTAAATTAAGTCTATTGTTGTCCACATATAGGCAGTAACTGGGTAGTAAATGTTCTTCATCTACTTGACTTTCATGTGTGCATTTCTTAGCCATTTTCTTGAGTGAACGAATCTCATATTTTGAAGGTGTTAACACAATCAGTATGTCTGCTGCAAAAAGAACATCTATCCAATCACAGGTCTAGGGCATGTTCATTCCATTTAGTCTTTAGTGTATTATCTATTACAGGAATGTTGCAAATAACTAGGAATCTTTGTGCTGCTGATGTGGGAGATAACTCATTATAGACAAGGCTTAAATTTAATTGAATACTTTTTTGTAATCAGTTCTCAATAAGAACAATATAAGCTTGTATTTTTCACACTTCAGTTGGATGATTGTTTTCTACTATAGAAAAATTGACTTAAGATCCCAGGGGATCTGGGAATCTAGATGTCTATATCTATGGATCAGTCTAGTTAAGTATAACTAAGTGAATTGATTGAAATAATTTATCAATCTACTGATTTAAAATACCATAAAAAAATTTTTTTTATAAATTTCTCGTATCTGCTCATTACCAGGTATTTTGACCTCTAGGAGATGAATTATTTGCCCATGGTAATTCATGAAGCAAATCAAAATACAGAATGATACTTAGTCTCATATGCCACCTATGCTTCCACAGTGAAAATTTAGTGAAATGGTAAAAAAAGGGGCAGAGTGCTAGGAATTAACAGTTTTTAGACTGCCTGCAAAGATGAATTTAATTGTTGGTATTCTAAATGCAACCTTTTTTTAAAAAAAAAATTTATTTTTATTTTATTTTTTTTAGTTTTTGCAAGGCAATGGGGTTAAGTGATTTGTCCAAGGCCACACAGCTAAATAATTATTAAGTGTCTGAGGTCACATTTGAACTCAGATACTCCTGACTCTAGGGCCGGTGGTCTATCCACTGCGCCACCTAGCCATCCCAACCTTTTTTTTTAGATGATCAGTGAGATGATACATAGTTAGAGGAACTGAGTTAACATCTGTATACACTCTCACTATAAATGAAACCAGAGACAAAATTACAGGTAGACAGAATGATGGCTTGCAAGTTCTAGGGCTAATAAAGCATTTGAATTTGGTTTTATGGTACATTCAAGGGTAAGAAATATTTTATAGAGTTCTTGTTCATCTTGCCTTCCTGTGCAAACCAGAAATTTGAATGATAAGAACAAGGATACCGTCATGAAGAAAATTGCTGCTTGTCTGTCAACCTTTGTTTCAAAAGATGAAAAGGTAGACAATTTCTTTGAAGAATTTTGAGTCTTCAAAACTAGGTCTTCTTAACCTGTTATCCATATACTTAAAAACATCTTTTTGTGAGTTTTCGATGTAATTTATTTTCTTTTTAATTGTATGTATTTTATGCATTTAAAACATAATTATGTTAAGTCTATGAATATCACTTGACTGGCAAAGGGATCTTTGACACAAAACATGTTGAGAACCCCTGCTCCAAGCCAAGTGCAACATAAAGTTTGGTTCCTGTTGACTTCAGTATAAAGGTGGACAAAGCAAAAGATGAATAGATTCAGAAGCATCCCACCAATTTCATATGATTACTTTCAAGAAAGGTATTGGATGGTGCCAGACATGATGAGCACTGTGCATTACCCAAAACAAAAAAAACTATCTTAACAGGGGAAATGGTTGTTTACTGTTGTGGGACTCATTTTAAAATCAGATATCTCTGTTGGGTTAGAGCATCAGCTGATTGGAATAAAGCTAAGCCTTAACATTTGAAACATGAAACAAAATTAAAAACTGACATTTCTAATAGCTCTAGACATCTAAACGAAGAATGGGAAGTGAATGGATCAAGATAATATCTTTATGGCTACTACTGCTTGAAGATATTTGACTTATAAAAAAGTTGCCACATCGAGGAAGCCAAAAAAAAAGCACAGAAATTGTCTTAGCTCCATCCTCTCCCCCCCAAAACTGATCTCATTCTTAAGTCCTGAAAGATGGCAGTTAGGATTTCTTAACCACTGTAAATATTTAGTAGCTAGGGTTGCAGTGGGTAGGTCACTGTACCTGTAGTTAGGAAGACCTGAATTCATTCAAATTCAGCCTCAGTCACTACGCAAATCACTCTGTCACTGTTTTCTCATCTATAAAGTGGAGATCATAACCATACCTTATAGAGTTGTAAGGATCACATGAGAGTAATAAAGCACTTTGCAAACCTTTGTTAAATAAAATTTCCAGCTATTTGCAATATTTAAAAGGACCCAGAGAATGAGACAGGAATGGCAGGGCTAGAGAAAAGGACCAATGTAAGAATAGTAGAAGGAAGAGAACAGTGTCTGCAAATCAAGCTAGTGATTTGGTTGTTGATTCCTGGGGAAATTCCAGAATAGAATTGTTGATGATTATTGATAGATAAGGAAATTGTGACTGCAATAAACCAATATAAAGAGTCAACTCTTTTCCTAATCAAACTTATTTCCTCTTTTTTGCGTGATCACTAAATTAGGTCTAGATTTTTAGCAAAGAATTTGATAACATACCTTATGGCAATATAGAAAAGATAGAGAAATATAAATTGGTAATAAAAATTAGATTTGGAACTGGTTAAGTGATTGGACTTACAAAAATAGTCCTTAATGATTCAATGTCAGATTGGCAGAAAGTCATTTTGTTTTGTTTTTTAAGGTTTTTGCAAGGCAATGGGGTTAAGTGGCTTGCCCAAGGCCACTCAGGTAATTAAGTGTCTGAGGCTGGATTTGAACCCAGGTACTCCTGACTCCAGGGCTGGTGCTTTACAGCTATCCACTGCACCACCCAGCTGCCCCCAGAAAGTTTTAAGAAGAATGCTCAAAGGATCTGTGCCTTTTAATATTTTTATCATTGATTTAAATAAGAGGATTTGAAGGCTTGTTCCTCAGATTTGAAGATGTCACAAAACTGGGAAAAGTAGTTTACAGACCAGATGACAGCATCTAAAAAGTTTCCTGAAAAATGAGAGCATTGGGGTGTATCTAAGATAATAAAGTTTAAGATGAATAAATGTACAGTTGTATTGGAGTTAAATCAGTTTTATAAATAAGGATGAGGGAGACATGACCTTCAGTTTGGAAAAAGATCTGAGTATTTTAGAGAACAGTGTAATGTGAATAAGTATTTTATGACAACCCCCCAAAACTAATAAGATCTTGGGCTGGATTATGAGTGGCATAATTTCCAAAAGTAAGAAGGCTAAAGTTCTTTTGTACTTGAGGGTCAGATCATATCTGGAGTATTTCAGATCTCTGTGCCAAAGTTTAAGAAAGACAATAAGATGGAAAGAATCTAGAGGAAGCCAACCAGAATGATGAAAGACTGCCTTCATTTCAAGTGATGATGAGCTACAGGAAGAAAGGTTATATAACTTGTCTTTTGTTGCACAACTATTAAATAAATAGGAGTTAGAATGCAAATCTCTTCCAAGTTTAGGGCACTGTTACACCAATACCAAACCGGGTGCAGCTAATTGGTACACTGGATAGAGCACCAGATATAACTTGACTTGAGTTCGAATTTGGCCTCAGATACTTAATAACTATGAGATACTAGGCAAGTCATTTAACCCTGTATGCTGCATTTGTAAAATGAACTGAGAAAGAAATGATGAACCATTTTAATATCTTTGCCAAGGCTTTTGATCTTGTTGATTTTGAGGACTTGTGGAAAATCAAGGCTAAATTTGGTTGCTCTGAGAATTTTATCCATATCATATGCCAGTTTCATGACAGGGTTGCCTGTGTGGCTTTTGGATAATGTGCAATACTATTGATCTTTACCAGTCATCAACAGAGTGAAGCAGAAATGTGTATTGCTCCCATGTTTTTTAGCATGATGTTTTCTGCAATGTCAAACATCTTCAACAAGTTCAGAAATGGTATGAAGATCAGATGATGAATTACTAAATTTGAAAAGGCTACAAGCTAAGAATAAAGGAAGAGAGAATTGGTGCATGGTTTTTTTGTTCATAGGTGATTCTGTACTCTACAGCTTCTGAGTCTAAGATACAACAGAGTATAGATTGATTCTCTCTGCTGCTTATGCTAATTTTGGGCTAACGATTAACACCAAGAGAAAACAGGTTCTCTACCAGCCATCATCTCACCAACCATACCTGGAACCACTGATTACAGCAAATGGAGAAGTTTTGAATGTTGTAGACAAGTTCACTTATCTTGGCATTATAATTTTCTGGGATGTCTTTATAGATGATGAGGCTGACAAATGACCAGAGCTAGCTCAGTGTCTGGGAAGCTCCAAAGGAAAGTATGAGAAAGAAGGGGTATTAGACTGCTTTCCAAACTTATGGTCTACAGAGCTGTTATGCTGACCTCATTGTTGTTTACCTTTGAAACCTGAACAGCATACCAGAGCCATTCCAGGAAACTGAATTGCTAACATTTGAATTGTTTTAGGAAGATTCTGAAACTCACCTGTCAAGATAAGTGTCTGAGACACTGAAATCCTTTCCCAAGCTGAATGACCAAGCATTTAAACTTTACTGCAGAGAGTGCAGCTCTGATGATCTCACCACATTGTTCAATGCCAATCATATATTTACCTAAAAGATGATTTTGTGGAAAATTCACATGAGACCAGGACTCATTTGGAGATCAGAAGCTATATGACAAGGGCAGGGAACATCTAGCCCATAGGCCCTATAAGGCATGCGAAATCATATGTCTGGTGCTGCTGTGGCAATTATAGCAGGACTTGAAAACCTAGGAGTTTTTAGGGGTGAATCAATTAAATGATAAATATTCCAAATATGTTAGGCAAATGATGTTATAAATATTTAAATGGCCTTTGGCAAAAAAAAAGGTTCCTCCACCCTTCTCCTCTAGGTCCCTGAAGAACTTTGGAATCAGTTGTGAGCATGGGAAACTGCCCAGCATGCTGTGCTCAGTCACATCCAAGAAGGCACTGTTTTTTCTTTGTGAACAAAACAGAATTGCAGTAGGTCAAAGGAAATGCACACATTTAGAGACATCTTCACTCCAAAGGTCCACATGGAGAAGACTACTTGACCTGTGGTAGAGCCTTCTGAGCTCATATTGTTCTGAGGAGCCATAGTCAGAGACTGTAACCTTGACTCCAGCATGGTGGTGTCATTTTGATCCCTTTCAAGAACAAAGGACATCAAACAATCTGGTCTTCTCATAGTTTGGGAATTTACTAATTTTCAAGTGATTCCTCAGTTTTGTGTTCTCATTTTTTTGTCTAACTATGCATAATAAGTTCCAATTTATCCTTTCATTATAGCAAACTAATTTCCATTTGCTCTTTGCTATTTTATTGATTTAATTTTTTATTCTCTTATTAATCAGATTAATTTAGGGTTTATCCATTAGTCTTTTTAAAGAACTAACTTTTAGTTTATCATTACTATGATTTTTTTGTTTCCAATTTATTCACCTAATTTTTGATATCTCTTGTGCTTATTTGTATATTTGTTGATTTTGCCAACTTTAAAAAATTGAACACTAAGTTCATCAATTTCTTTTTTTTTCCATTTTGTTGATATAGAATTGTAAAAAATATTATTTTCTCCCTTGATGACTGCTTTTGCATCCTACAAATTTTTTTATGTTTCATCATAATTTTATTTTACATAAAATTAATTGTTAATGTGTTTTCTTCTTTACCATACTCATTGTTTAAGTTTTTATTGTTAGGTCTCCATTTGGATTTGTATGTTTTGTTTGTGGTCCTTGAACCAATTTCCATTTTTATTATATTATAGTTTGTAAAGAATGTATTAACTATTCCTTCCTTTTTTATACTTGTTTTCAATACTTTATGCCCTACTACATGGTCAGTTTTTGTAAAAGTTCCAGGTAGAGCTGAGAAATATGGATATCCTTTTCCTGTCCCATTAGAAGATTCCATAATTTTTTCCCACTCTTTCTCTAGAAATTTGTTCAATTCCATATTTTCTTTCTGTTTTTCTTTCTGTTAGACATAGCCAAAACTGAGAGAGAAATATCAAAGTCTCCTGTTATTGTATTGCTGACTATATCAGGAGTTTCTTTTATGAATTTAGATGCTAAGGCATTTGGAGTACATGTTTACTTCTGATATTGGTTTATTGCTATGGTTCCTTTCAGCAAAATATAGTTGCCTTGTAAATCCTTTTTTAAAAAATTTCTTGGATGTTTGGTTTTCTTAAAAAAGAGATTTCCCCTAACCCCTTCAGTTTCATTTTGTGTCTGTGTTTTTTAAAATGTTTCTTTGCTGAGTTGTCTTCAATGTTGTGTACTCATTTGGGGTTTTCTTGGTAAAGATACTAGAATGATTTGCTATTTCCTTTTCAAGTTCATTTTATAGATGAGAAACAGATAAAATAAGGTTGAGTGACTTATCCAGGGTCACACAACTAGTAACTGATGCTGCATTTGAACTTAGGTCCGTCTGAATCCAGGTTTGGCATTTTATCCATTAAGTCATGTAATTGCCCTGAATGCATGCCTGGTGAACAGAATAGGTTTTTTTAAGTTAATCTCATTTTCATTTTATTAACTTTATTCATATATATACATATATATGTGTATGTATATATATATGCACACACATATATATATATGTTTCATTAATCCATTCACTTTTTTTTTAGGTCTTTTTTCAAGGCAAATGGGGTTAAGTGGCTCATCCAAGGCCACACAGCTAGGTAATTATTAAGTGTCTGAGACCAGATTTGAACCCAGATACTCCTGACTCCAAGGCCAGTGCTCTTTCCACTGTGCCACCTAGCTGCTCCCCCCATTCACTTTTAAAGTTATAAAGGTTAAATTAATATTTTCCTCTATCTTTTAAACTATGAGGTTTTTTCCAAGTTATGATTCTCCTCAAAATTTTGTTATAAAACCCAGTATTATTATTCTTTATTTTTTAAGGTGGTCTTGTTCCCACTGGTTCTTTTCCCCTCACTCCTGGTCCCCTCTTTTTGTTATGCCTTTCTCTTTAGTGTATTAATTACTCTTTCCTGCTTTTATCTAGTTCCATATTTCTTTTTTCTTTTCTATACAGTAGTTAGGTCAACTCCCTTTTCCTTTCTTCCCCTTAAGCTGGTCCTATTCATTAGCTTTTTTTTTTTAAATTTTCACCCTTTTCCAAAAAGGATTCCTTTTACCTCCTTCATTATCTTATCTCCCTGTTTAATTTAGATCCTTGCTCTCTGATTCATGACCCCTATAATCATCTGGTCTTTCTCTTTTTTCTTTATCCATCGTTCAATCAAAGCTTCCAAGATATCCATTCTAGACTCTGCCATTGCTTATTAGAACTTACCACATGGATCCTGCTTTCTAATTTGTGCCACACTTTCAGAACAATGTCAATTATTACAGATATCAGAAAAGATACAGCCCAATGGGAAGGCTTTAGACCCCATCCTCTCTTGTTGACCTTTTTTTTTTTCCTTCCTACTTTTCCCTGGCAATCTTCTCCCTTTCTTCATATATTCCTATTTGTCTAGGTCCTGGTTACTTTCAGGGGTTCCAAGTTTCCTTCCCAGTACTGCAAGTAGACTTTTCAGGTTCCAAATCCCCCATCCCTCGTCCAATATAAGATCCTCATCTCCCTTCAGTCATAGGAACATTCAACTGTAGAACTCCCTCTTATCTCCAAAATAAGCTCTCCTTCCTTTCCTCCATATTTCAGTCTTTCAACCTTCCTCCTCACCTCCTATAAATTCTTCTCTTTCTGAGATCACAGAGGTCACCTTTCCCTCATTGCTACCCCTTGATTTGATTCCCCAGAGCATCACTCTTTTCAATTTTTCTTGCTCCCTTTCCCACCTTTCAACATAACTCCCATGTTGTAATGCAGTCCTACCCCCCCCCCAAAAAAAAAGCATTCACCTGTAGATAATGTGCCAACAGACTGTTCATAAAGCTCCTAGTCTGCCTCTTCACTGGTACCTCTACCAGATTTCCACATTACCCCTGTCTTATGTACATCTAGAAAGAAGTTCCTTATTTCTCTTTGTTATCATTCTGTTGCTGTCTCTGTCTTCATTTATTCATTTCTATCATTCTTTTGTTTGGGGTATTAGAGAAGTAAATGATCTCTTCAGCTCTGGTTTCCTTTCTTTCAAACTCTTCTTTATTATTGTGTTCATCTTTTGCTTTGTATGGTTAAGCTGAGATTTGCAGGATAGGTCACCCTGGGCTGCATCCTGTGCTTCAGTTCTCTTCAGAACACAGTATTCCATTTATCTTCCTTTTTCTAGTGGATTTGAAATAGTCTTGCATTATTTAAATGTCCTTTCCTTTGAATTTGAAAGTCTTTCTTCTGATGGCTTGCAGAATTTGTTTCTGAATTGAATTGTTAAATATAACCACTTTGTGACTCCTTTTTCTGTAGGCAAACTGAATTCTTTAAATTAGAATTTCATTTTCTATGTTCAGACGTTTTGAGCAGTTTTCTTAGATTATTTCCTACCTTATGGTGATAAGGTGTTTTTTTTTTCATGTTCTTTTGGGACACCAATGATCTTTAGGTAGTTTCTACACATTCTATCTTCAAGATACATATGTTTTCCTTGCATCATGATCATATTTTCTTTTAATAAAGTTCTTGGGTTTTGTTTTTTTTTTTGCTTTTCTTCTTCTAGGTTGACTTTCACTTTTATAAACTTGCATTCGCAATCTATTGTTTGTTTATTTCTTCATAAGATTTGCCATTGCCGATTAAAGTTTTTATATTCTAGCTCATTATTTTTGTTTGTGCAGTATATAAATTCTTCTCTTCTAACTCTTATTTCTCTTTTGAACCATTCAGGAAAAATGTGATGTTTCCACATTCTCATATTTCACAGGGTTCTCTGTCTCATCAAGTGTTGGATTGTTGCCTTCATTTTGCAGTATTTATTCATAGATGCCCGCAGTCATTTACTAGCACTAGAGGCCATATCTCCTGTTTTTGTTTTTTTTGTTAATTTGTCTGTTTATGTTCAAAGTCTTCCTGGAATATTTGGTACTTTCAGTCCCCCCCCCCCCCCAATTTTCCTTATTGCTCACTAGTGACTCTCTCCCTTTCTCTGATATGGTTTCCTTAGGGGCTGGATTTCAAAGTGTCCCAGCTGACTCCAACACTGGGCAATTCATTAAGTGTCTGAGACTGGATTTGAACCCAGGTACTCCTGACTCCAGGGCTGGTGCTTTATCCACTATGCCACCTAGCTTCCCCAGGTTTGATAGAATGCTGCACAGTTCCCTACATGTACAGGTTCCTATTCTGGTGACCTCTCCCATTCTCTCTGTTCCTTAGTCCTCTGGCCTGGCAGAGTAGTTCAGAGCCTGCTTTCCCAGGCATTGGCAGAACCTGTTTTCCTCATCTGTCCTCCTATCTCCAACATTTCAGAGCTTTAATCTTGTTGTTTCCTGGTTTGTCTTGGTTTCAGTCCTTGGAAGGCTTTTGCTCCTGGAGAGCTGGGTCCAAGCTGGCTGTTGAAGTCCAAGAAAATGTCCATAGTCTGGAATCAGAGTTTCTATGGCATCAGAAAAAGGGAGAGAGGATCAGGGTGTTGAGGTGTATTTTGATATAAAGCTGTCATGTTCTTGAGTCTGCCAGTGCAACCTTACTTCTAGTAGCATGATAAGTGGAGCGGGGAACTCAGGGTCAATGAGCATCTGTTTCTAGTTTTTTTTTAACCTTCTTTTGAATTCTGTGTATCCTTGAATCCTTGACCTTGGAAACAGCTGACTTTGCTTTATCTTCAGCACATAATTTCTGTTTGGGAGAGATTTAAAGGTCATTGGGGATCAGAGAAACCATCTAGTCTGCCATCTTGTTTCTCAATTACACTTTAATCTGGTTTGGACTTTAGGGAATATTACCCTGTTTGTCACATCAGTAATATAGCATAGTGCTTCTGAGATAAATTAATTCATCCTGAGAATATTTATTTATGAAATTAAGACAACAAATAGATGTAAAATGGAGCAGATCTGCCAATGTTTCTAAAACTATACTCATTATTGACAATAGAACCTCTCTATTTGAACTCAACACCTTGGTACTGGTTATCTATGTGAGAACATAAAAATGACACTCAAGAAATGATGGACTAGACTTAGCTAAATTCAGGTTGTCCCAAAGTCTTAGTGCACTAAGATAAGGGTGATAGTCAACAAATATTGACACAATTTTAATGGCCCTTAGGGATGAATTTTAAAGGCATGTCAAAGGAAAAAATTTCAAAAGAGTGGAAATGCTTATGAACAAAATCACTCCCTAAAAAGACATGAGAAGGCATTAATAACTATCAACTCATGCTTTTCTCATTCTTACATAATTTTTTTGAGAATGAACTGTATATACATTGAAGATTTTTCTTGAAAGTAGCATGTTGAATATGTTATATATATATTTAAAAACAACAAGCAGTAGTATACAATAGATATTCAGTTTCATAACCTACTGTAGACTTAGAATCAAAAAAGGACTTACACAAATACTTAGGAAAAAAATGTAAATGGCAAGATGATGTTCCTGTCATCATAAAGAAAATAGATTGTATAATTTGGTACAGAGGCAGAATATACACTGCTAGTGTAAAAGTTTATTTTGTCACAAATGGCTGTTATTTTCCTTTTTTTTAACCATCAATTTTTTTTCAAGGATTTAAATTTTACTATTTTTTCTCTCTTTTCTCCTCCCTGCCCCTGACAGAAAGCACTCTGATATAGAGTTTACATTTGTAACCATGCTAAACATGGATTGAAATTGAACATGTTGGGAGAGAAGAATCAGATCTAATCGGAAGAAAAAAACCATTAGAGATAACAAAATTACATAGTTCATAAGACAGCTTTATAAAAATTGAAACTAATAAGCTTTGGTCTGATTGAAGATATTCTTGATGAAAATCTGAAAAGCAAACAGCAGGAAGACTGGCCATTTATTTAATAAATGATTTTGATTATATTGACGCTCCAGTGAACATACCCTATATTTCCTCTACACTTTCCTTCCTGGGCTTTCATTTAAAACTTTTTCCCCCCAATTAGGAACTATGGTCCCTAATTTCTGTGAGAGGTTTATATCTTCAACATGACCAGTTATCACATTAATTAAATATAAAATTTTCATCATAAAAAATTTTCATCGTAAGCTTGAGTACAGAGTGTAGTAAGTTTTCTTCCAGTTAAACTGTCATGTAATATAGATGTTTTCCTAGACTTATCTTGTATTCTTCCTAAAACAAGAAGTAATTGTTTCTCATGTAAAAGATTATAAGAAAATTAGTATTTTACAAATTTTGTATTTTACAAGTATGCCTTAATATGTAATATCTAGACATAATAACAGACTTGTAGAGAGTGAGGTGAAATTCTGTAAATTTTTTTTTTGGTGAATGAAATTTGGATTTACACATTGTATCTAGAAGTAAATCTTAAGATTTTGAGATAGCATTCAGAAAGAATTGCAGAAATCATTATTATTCCTTACTTGTCTGAAAAACCCTCCATCTACAGAAAGATGAACATGAGTCCCCAAAACCTTATAGATGTTTCTTAATTTAGCATTACTAGAATAACTCTACAGTTAAATTAACTCAGTTTAGACTTATGGCACAACTCTTTGCTTCACATAGAAAGTCATCCTAGAGCCACCATGATTTTCACTTTGTTTGGGGGTCTACCTTCATACCTCCTGCAGAGATCTATTTCCCCCATTTAAGCCTGTTACTTCCTGAGTTGAGTAGAAAAGATTCAGACAGCCCATTATCCTAGCTCAGCTAGAGTTACACGATGAAGAAGCATTCTTTTCATTTGCAGAGCAGTCAGAAATACCTGAAATGTACTCCTTAAATGGTGTTTTAACAAGAATTTTGTCAACTGTTTCCTGATTCTGTATCTTTATTTCAAGTGGATGTTTTCAGGCACAGGAGCCCTAGACTAAATGACATCCTTTTTTCTTCATTACCTTCCCAATTTGAGATTATCTTTTCCAACGATTTTTCATATTTTCATTTTAAGTGAGTTTGCTGTTAAAGTTGTTGCACTGTTTGGCAACCAGTGTTGCCATTTCCCATTCTTAATTGTGTCATTTAATGGTGATTCTATTAACAATGGATTTTGATAAGCCCCCCAAAATTTCTTAAGAACCCTTTCCAATTTTGATATTCTATACTTTTGATTTTAAGCAATGGGAAAATGCTCACAAATTTTGATTCTTAGTTTCTACACTGGATGGCTGGATAACTTTTTAGTCTTATTTAGATGTGTTTAGGAATTGGTTCTGTGTCTTCCTGGACACAAGTATGGCATTGGAAGATCTTAAAAAATAATCTTTTGGGGCGACTAGGTGGCCAGTGGCTAGAGCACCAGCCCTGGAGTCAGGAGTACCTGAGTTCAAATCTGACCTCAGACACTTAATAATTACCCAGCTGTGTGGCCTTGGGCAAGCCACTTAACCCCATTTGTCTTGCCAAAAAAAAAGCAAACCTAAAAAAAAAATCTTTATTAGACATACGGCATAGAATCAGCCTGGTCTGTAGTGGCTATAAATTAAGTTAGAAAGATCTGAGTACTGATGCTAGATAAAAGATCCTGGGTAAGTTATTTAACCTCTGTCTTCCTCAGGCAAAAACTGTATGACTTCCTAGATGGATCAGTCTATCTGTAATAGTTCTGCATGGGTAAAGGAAAGCTTCTGATGCTGAAGCAGTTACATACTTGTGTTATTCCTTTACCTATGTGGTAATAATAATAGTACATAGTTTCTTTTATAATAGTTGCAGTGGTATTTTAGAGTCCATGGGACCTTGGTATGTGAATACACATGGAGTCTTTTCTACAGCTGGAACCTGATCCTCACTTTTCTAATTTACTGGTTTCCCAAGCTTTGTTTGACTGAGTTCTCAAAATTCATTTTTAATGTTTTCCCCAGCATTTAACCTTCTGTGTTATTAATGGTTAGACCTCACTGCAGTGTTTCCACCTACAAGAAAATATTGGGTGAGCATCCGTCCTGCATCTCCACTTCCCCTTTAGAAGAGCATTGATTAGAATAAAAATGTGTAGGATAAACACCCTCAACTCTCTATTGTGTCAGTTTCTCATTAGGAGATTTAAAATGATTCTTGGCTTTGTGAGTGGCTGAGAACATTGTGAAATATGTTCTGGAAGCCTTTAAAAAGAGAACAACTCATTCTTTTGTAAAGGTTTAAGGGTAAGTGCAGAGGGATGGATTAACTGACCTGTCAGAAGTCAGTGACAACTGTAGGATTTTTGTGTGTTACTCAAAGTGGTGGTTCAAGTCACTGAGTAGCAGATGTGCTTCTAATCAGTTTCCTTTAAGAGCAAACATCTTTGGGGGGTATTGCCCTGAATTTTTTGTAAGACAAAAGGAAGCAATAGTTGAAATCACTAGTAAGCTGATTTTGTGACATTACCTATTTACATAGTGATAAATTCCCAATAAAGTATAATTTTCCTCTCATTTATAAGAAGTACTGGCCAGACTCCAATTTCTGAAGTTATTTTCAAAAGGATCACAGGGCTCTGATCAAATCCTATTCAGGTAACATTCCCCATAGTCATCTTTTAGAAACCCCTAAGGGAGGTTTGGGAGGTGGAAGGAGATTAGAATGCTTGAGGAGGACACCAGAGGAAATGAAGTCTGTTTGTGAAGAAAGGATAACTGAGGGGGGAAGTGTAGAAAATCTGTTCCTTTTGTTCTCCCTTATGTTTTAATCCTTCAAATTCACTGTAAAAGGTTGCCAGCTAATTGCTAGGAGTCCCCATACCAGAGAGGATTGGCCTAAATTTAAGAACAAATCTGTGGGAAAGTAAGGATTTTTCCTTCATTTTTTTATTTAAACATGATTATGTTTCTTAGAAGTGGTTGGGTACTCTTGGAGTTTTGTTCCCTGCCCCCACCCTCTCTTAAATTCCAAAGACTTTTCCTCCACAGTAGCACTTATGCAACAGAGTGTGGTGAATGGAATTCACTGAACTGTAGATTTCAAAAAAAAAGACTTTAATGTGTTTTATGATGGCTTTTAATACAAATGACTCACTACTAGACTCCTGCAAGTATATTGGCCTTTTTAAAGTGAAATCTGATATGTCAGGGGAAGAGATTTAAATTATAAGAAAACAGACTCTGTATTTAGGGACAAATGATTCTGTTTGTACCCTATTGCCAATCTGAATCATTCCTTGGTGATTTCCAAATATTACCTGATCCATTTGAAGGGAATTGAAGTTTCATTAACTACATTTTTACATTGAAGTTTCATTAACTATAACAAATTTTAATAGCACCATAGATACTTTTATTGCCTTTTATTTAAAGATTGGTGTAGTTTATAGAGGAAAAGGTAAACAAATACGTTTTTTCAAAAATATGTATTATAAACCAATTCCAATGGCAGTCAAATTAGTATTTTTTTCAATTAGATGATGAAGTATTTGCACAAATAGTTTATTGGTGGCCTTCCCATAAAAAATAACAATGAAAAATAACAAAGCAAAAGCAAAAAACTCCCAAATTTTAGCTATACAAGGCCAGATGAAGGTCACAAGTTTTTCCAAGCTAGTCCCTTTCAAACACTGCTTTGGTGACTGTTGGCAACCAAAGATACAAATCAAAGAAACCTTCCTAATGACATCTTTTATTCCCACATAACTCCTTGGCTTTGCCTCAGTTTTGAATCTTTATTTGGAAAGATTTACAGAACAAACACTGATGATGTTAAATTTACCTGTATAAAAGCTAAAAAAGATTCAAGAAACAGTGTTTTTTGAAAAGACAAAAAAGGAAACACTCAGGACAAATGAATGATCCAGCCTCTTGAAGAAAATGATTTTACATAGTTCCCTTTGAGTGTTTTATTCTTCTTCCAAACATCTTACATAGCTTCCATTTAGTAAAAGGTGTTATTGAATAGTCTCGCTGACCTTTTATGGTAGCAAAAGTTAAGAAACAAAGTAGGTGCCCATCAGTCAACAAATAGCCAAATAAATTGTAATACATAAATATAATAGAATATTGCTACACTGAACAAGCATTCAGAGAAGGGGAGGGGGTGGAAACATAAACTGATGCTGAATGAGACAAGCAGAACCAGGAAAACAATCTATACAATGAGTATTATAATGGAAATGGAAATGAATGCTATGTAATTATAATTTCTATGTTTGACCCAAGAGAAGAGATAAGAAATTGAAGCACTTCTCCCTTCTTTGCAGAGCTATGGGGTCTATGATATAAATATCCTTTAATGTTATCTGACTTTAGTGATGTTTTGATTAATTTTACTGATCGTTTTAAATAGCAGAGCCAGGATCAAAATCCTATCTTTTTTTTTTACTTAAGGCAATGGGGTTAAAGTGATTTGCTAAAGGTCTCACAACTAGGCAATTAAGTGTCTGAGGTCAGATTTGAACACAGGTCCTTCCGACTCCAGGGTTGGTGCTCTATCCACTATGCCACCTAGCTGCCCCCTTCAAAATCCTATCTTTATGAAAATTCTTGATTAATGGAGGTGGAGGGAAGAAATTTGTCTACCCATTATATATCTATACTTATATCCAGAATTAAAGATGACATTAAAGCAAAAGAAGTCATTAAAACTTTTAAAGAATATTATTGCTGAAGGCAGCATGGTGAGATGAATAGAGAGCTGACCTTGGAGTTAGGAAGATGTGGGTTCAAATTATACCCCTCAGCCATACTGACTATGATCCTAGGCAGGTATTTGACCTCTCAGTATCCTAGGCAGTTCTCTTAAGAGTATAATTGCAGAGCAGGTTCTGATCTGCACTATTAAAAGGATTATCAATACTATAAACCAGTGAAATCATATATATATATATATATATATATATATATATATATAGTGCATATGTATATGTAGATATACACACATATAGAAACATTACAGCATATATGTATGTGTGTATATATATATATATATATATATTTATATATATATTACAGCAAATTCTCTAGGCTCAGCCTGCAACCATCCTGAGATATGTCATATCTCCTTCCTAAGATGTATAACTTGTATAATTGAAACTCTTGTTGCTCCCATTTTACAACTAAAGAAACTAAGAAGTAAGTGTTTCATTGAAGGTCATATAGCCAGTTAATTATAGAGTTGTTCTGATTTCTAATGCAAAACTATATCCTAAATGATAGAATATTTACTGAATCATTCTTAAAGGATGTGATTTCATCCAACTCTTCCTGCTTGCTGAAACTTGAGCCACCATCAGGACATGTTGTTCTTTGTGCTTGATTAAAATTGAACACTCATAATATCATTTATTTAGAATTACAGGTTCCTAGAGCTAGTAGGAGCTTAAAGATGCAGGCTGTGGTAATGGAAAGAGCTGTGAATTTTGGAGTTTGATAACTTGAATTTTAAATCTGACCCTGCTATTTGCTATCTGTGGATTTAGGCAAATCACCTAATTTCCTTGGGCCTCAGTTTCTGCATCTGTT
The DNA here is from genome assembly GCF_037893015.1 of Macrotis lagotis. NCBI lineage: Eukaryota > Metazoa > Chordata > Mammalia > Peramelemorphia > Peramelidae > Macrotis > Macrotis lagotis. The sequence continues at coordinate 410,068,015 of NC_133658.1, read as the reverse complement.
AAATGAAAGGATTTGAGTAGATCTTTAAGACCCCTCCCAACTCTAAATGCTGGTCCAATTCCTTAATTTTATGGATGAGGAAACATGCTATACTCAAGATGACATTATTAAGACTTTCCCTCTCTGTTTAAAGCTATCACCATGAGATGAGAATCTTTGACTTGAACTTTGAAGATGTACACAACATAGTTTCTAGATATATCAAAAACAACAGAAGGGTAATTTTTAAAAACTTTCTGTGTATTTATAATATTTGCTATTTAAACAGACTATTTAAACACCATTTTACTGAGAATTTGGAACCTTAAATTTTTTAAATTAATTCAAATAATAAATATAAAAGGCCATCCATTCAGCTGAATAAAAACTTATAGGGTTAAGAAACACTGGCAAATTGGAAATCTTGTCATTTCCATAGGTTTAAACCTGACTTTTGGTTGCATTATTAGATGCAAAAATACCATTTGGATTCCCTGTTCTCTCTCTCTCTCTCTCCCCTGACTACCAAGCCTAATGTCATTACTTCTTTCCTTTGTTGGGTGGTCTCAGCCCAAATGTCCTACCTGTAACTAGTCTAGAGGCAAGATATGTCTGAGCTCCAGAGATTGCCTCCATCTCAAATACAGAAAACATAGATGATCTAATCTGAAAGAAAGTTCATTTCCCCATTGATCCCATTCCTGCCTTCTCCTGCCAAGCCTCAGCCATATTCAGAAAGAACTGAGGATGGCATTGAGGACTCTTGTTTGCCCAAGAGTCTATCAGTGTTTAAATAGAGCTGGCGGAAGCATAGCACACTGTATCAGTAGCTTATCAGGGCCCAGGTTTTTCCATGTACATTCACCAATCACTTGAGTTTACCCAACTCCATCAGGGTGAACTTAGAAATTTCACATGCATCACCTGGTTAAGCCACTCTAATTTTTCTGAGTAGGAAACCTCTCTTAAGAAACAGCTATGGGAACAGGACATTTATTGAACTACAGGGGTGTGGTATCCTCTAGCTTATTTGCATTCCACCCAGATGGATGAAATTATAAAATTGTGATAGCCTCTTTATGAATGGACATGTAAATAGAATCAGCTCCCAGCTTGGACCTGTCTCTATATAACAGGCTAACTATGGATCCTTACTGGAGAAGATCTGGTGAGAGAAGCCTCTACATCCTTTTTCCAGCTCACACACTTGCTACCTGTTCATTTTCATTTTATCTTGCTGAGTGAATTCTAGTTTTGCCCCAATTAGTTTCCTGCTACAAGCCATGTTTAAGAGTTCTGCTTTTCCCTTTTTGAGTAATTGTCCTTGGTGACAAATAAGCATTTATAAGGAAGGGAAACCTTCCTGAGTGATAGAGGATAAGGTTTGCCAATCCATAACGAACTTGAATTTTCATGCTAATGGTTAACTTTTCAGATTGCCTATTTACATACATTATCTCATTTGATCATTAGTAGGCACAGGATGATGTAAATTTTAAAAGGCATATATAGTTGGATTAATGTAGTCTTTAGGTGACCACAATTTCAGCAGTCGTTCTCAAATTTACCACGTGGTGATATGTCTGGGTCTCAGGAAATGTGGTGCCAGGGATATGTCGGTCCTTGTTAAATTTTTTTAGTTGAGTTTCCTCACAACCATCTCCGAATCCCTCCTCAACCCCCAGTCTGACTTCCCCTTTGCTTTTCTTTGTTATCCAGGCCCTTTGTCTTTGTGTCTATGTTCTATTTTCACATAGAATATAACAATGAGGAGTAAAATGACTAGTCTGCTTTGCTGAAGCTTCAGGTCTCTTAGAAAGGAGCCAAACTGTCCCATAGTAGGGTGCCTCCTGGGAGTCATAGGGTGGATGTATCTGCAGTGGGATTGAGGGTGAGGCCAAATTGAACACCTCAGGGGAAGGCCCTACGGTGGTGGGAACCTGAAGGAGGCCATTTACTTCTATGTGCTTCAGGTATTGTTCAAATATGCTTTTCTTCAGAATTTCAGTTCAAAGAGAAACTTCAGAATCCAATCTTCTAATAATTATATTGACGTCTAATAATTATGTTGACGTTGTTTGTCCTCCATCTCAAAGAAGACCTTGACATCAGGGAGATGATGCTGTGACAAACACATGAACTGAATTTGAGTGAGGGGTTGCTGTTCTAAGTCACTATCCTCACTTTCTCCTCCAGAACTATCTGCTTTCAATGACTAGATAAGAGTCAGGACTACTGGTGGTATCCCTGGATGAGAGGCAATCATGGTTAAATGACTTGTCCAAGGTCTGTGTGACCTTACTAGTAAGTGTGAGGTTACATTTGAATTCAGATCCTCCTGATTTCAGGGTGGGTACTTTACCCAATGTGCCATCTAACTGCCATAATAACAGCATGTATTTAGATAATGCTTTAAGGTTTGCAAAGAATTCTACAAATATTATATTTGATTCTCATATCAACCCTGAGTCCTTTTTTTTGTTTGTTTTTTCCAAGACAACAGGGCGAAGGGACTTGCCTGAGATCATGCAGTTAGGTAATAAATGCCTGAGGCTAGATTTGAACTCTAGGATCAGTGTTATATCCACTATTCCAACTAACTGTCCCCATCCTGGGTCCAATTTTTAATTTCTATTTTATAATTGAAGAAACTGAGGCAAAAACAAGATTAAGTGACTTGGCCAGGGTCTCACACAGCCCTTACCCTTATGTGTCTAAATCTGAATTTGAACTCAGGTCTTCTTGACTCTAGATCCAGGACGCTATCTCCTTGTCCCACTTAGAGGAGTCAAGTTGAAAAGTTTAGTGTGAGAGTACATATAAACAAGAAGGGAAGCTTGGTGATATAGTGGACTGGAATTAGGAAGTCTCATCTTTGGAAGTTCAGATCTGGCCTCAGATATTTGACCCTGGGCAAGTCACTTAACCCTGTTTACCTTGGTTTCTTCATCTGTAAAATGAGTTGGACAAGGAAATGGCAAACCACTCCAGTATCTTTGCCAAGAAAACCCCAAATGGATCAGGGAGAGTCAGACAGTACTGAAAAATGAAGACAACAATTGAACAAACTCATGTCTTCCTGAGGCAGCACTTGATATGCCTTTTTTTAGGGCAAATATTTGAGAAATCACTATTTACTCACTGTGAAACCAAATCATGCCAAATACCATTTAATTGATATTGTACTTTGAATAAAGCTAGAAGAGTTTTCCTTAGAAGGATTTTCCACCTTTCTACTGAGGATCACCATCAAAATTTTCATAGTTTGGAAGCCACATCTACCAAGTAATTAACCTACTGCCTAGCCAAAGAACCAGGAACTAACTTAACTATCCCCTGTAAAAAAGGAGAAGCTCATTTTCTCATTCCTGTGAAATTAATTCAATTACTTGCTAGATGATTTTAGAGAATATTGGATTAAGTTTTTCTAGAAAGTTTCACTGAAAGTGGGCCATCAAGCTCTATTATTCTCCATCTGTAGTTTTTAGAGAGAGAATTAGGAGAGTATGAGACTATGGCAAGTCAAACAAGGTGTAGATGCTCTCATTCTTAAATGATTAAATTATCCCCATTCAGCAAACGAAAGGGCACTGTCTCCATGATTAATGATGAACATAAATGGATTAATGTTGGATCAGATTTATGTAGGGCATATTTTATGTGGACTCTCTCCAACAATGTCATACAATTAGTTTCCAAATCATTTTCCTTTTAGAAAATACTGACTTGTATGTGTTATTATCAATTCAAAGGTAAGAAAACCAAGCTGCCCATAATAGTACAATAATTATTAGAGCCAGGATTTCAACTTGAGTATCTGACTTCAAGTTCAGTTCTGTCTGCACATTAACTGTTCAGAGCTGACTCGGTAGTCAATAACTCTGGGTCATTTTTCTCCTCAATATGGCTGAAATTTGTATAGTTTGGGTCTATTTTTAATGTGCCTTAGAGATTTGAGCCTCAGAAGCGTTTGACAGGACATTGAGATTCTCCTTCCTCAGGAGTATTTGAGCAATTGTTGGAAACAGGACATTTCCCCAGGTGCTTCCATAGTATTAATTATTAGATCAGAATTTGGAGCTACAAGATACCTTAAAGATGAGGAAATAAAGGCTCAGAGAGTTTGAAGATAGTGAGTAGCAAAACAGGATTCAAATATAGGTCTTCTAATTCCAAATTCTTCACTCTTTCCTTTACAGCATTATTAGTCCTTTAAGGATGGAAAAGAAGACTGGTGACAATTGTAATTTCCAATTCCCCTTTGCCAGGCTTATCATCTACCCTACAGTCTCCCGGATTGATCTAGAAGACCCCACCCCACCCTACCTCACCCCCGAAGATTTCTTTTCCTCAATCTCAAATTTTCACCTCTAGTCTACAGTTCCCATACAAAAAACTATATTAGCTTTTGCCTTGAGTTTACAGGAACTTTGAGTATAAATGGAACGACCACAAGGCAGAGAAGGAGATTCCAGGGGAGATAAAAGTGCATCTTTGACCACTTCTCTACCAAACAGACCCAAGATATGTAATTAAAGGTCTGAGGACTCTAATGGAAATAGGTTTAAACTTGAGGTAATCCCTTCTGGCACTTCCTTTTCCTAATAACCATCAACAAAAATCAAACAAATCCAACTGGCTCCAGCCAGGAAATCTATAACAAGCAAAGGTCACGGGGAGTGATAAGAGAGGAAAGCGACCACAAACAACATTACTGGAAACACATGTTTGGATGCATTAGAAAGTGAAGTCTGGATGAGGGACCCTGGCCATCCTGGTTCTCCCATTGGTCAGTGCTGCCATCTAGAAATTTGCTAGGATGGTGGTTGAAATTAAACAAATGGGTGAGTATTTTTAAAAAATCATTTGCAGAAAGAGAAGTATTAAGATCACAGGTTTAGGGTCTGAAGAAACTTTAAAGTTATCTAGTCCAAACCTCTTGTTTTACAGATGAGTAAATTGAGGTATATTAGATGACTTACTTAGGGTTACAGGGATACACTGACTTAATCAAGAACCAAACTCAGATCCTCTGACTCCAATCTCCTAATCACTGAGGCATAAGGTAGCAGAATGTGAATTCTGGTCATGATCTTGATGATACATAGTGACCCAATCTTTTTTCTGGTTCTCTCAACTCTGATTCTAAAGGAGAGATTAATGACAAATTCTAGATCCCCGTCCCCCAATACATTTTATTGTTAAATTTGACCACCATGTCTGTACATAGGTGGCAAGCATTTGGATCTACCAAATTTGTACCTGTTTTGTTTTGGTTTTTTGCATGTGACATTGTATGATGGAGTGTTTTAATTAATAGGGATTGCAAAGCCCCTTACTTGGGGACTTCACATGCCTAACCATACTGAAGAACAAAATAGGAAGCATTCAACAAAATAGCAGCTCTAAGCCAGAAAGGTTTGTCAATAGGACTATTAATAATTAATAAAGCAAAATTAGGTCATTAAAAATTTGATATTCTTATGGGGCAGAGCAGTTCACAAGAAAAAAACCTTTTAAATCTTGAGTGCATCTGAACTAATAGTACTGCAGTTGTTTTGAGGAAATAGTGCAAATTTTTATGGGGTTAGCCTGAGAGATTTAAGAAAGGAGCAAAAAGGCCTTCATATTTTGAACCTAATTTGAAAACTTTTTGTTCAGAAATAAATCAAGACTGAAAGTGCTTTCTCCAAAGCTTGTTAGTAAATATAGTTTTAAAAACTCATTCAATTTAGGCAGCTAGGTGGTATAGTGGATAGAGCACTGGTCCTGGAGTCAGAAGGATATGAGTTCAAATCCAACCTCAGACACTTAATAATTACCTAGCTGTGTGACTTTGGGCAAGTCACTTAACCCCCATTGCCTTGCCAAAAAAAAATCCTCATTCAATTTGAGATTTGATTTTGCTATTTTTAAAGTGAAACTATTAATTCTGACATAACCTACCAAGTTAGAGAATAGATTAGTATTAATGAAGAGCTTTGAAAATAAGTTACTTGGGGCGGCTAGGTGGCATAGTGGATAAAGCACCGGCCCTAGAGTCAGGAGTACCTGGGTTCAAATCTGGTCTCAGACACTTAATAATTACCTAGCTGTGTGGCCTTGGGCAAGCCACTTAACCCTGTTTGCCTTGCAAAAAAAGAAAAAAGAAAATAAGTTATTTAATTCTGCATACTCTTTGACTCAGCTATACCATAACTAGGCCTCTGTCCAAAAGAAATCAAAGAATGGGGGAAATATTTATAGCAGAATGATAGCTAGATTTCATAGTAACCTGGAGTCAGGAAGACCTGAGTTCAAATCTTGTCTTAGACACCAGCTGACCCTGGGCAAGTCACTTAACCTTGTCTGTCTCAATTTCCTTACCTTTAAAATGAACTGGAGAAGGAAATGGCAAACTTCTCTAGTATCTCTGCCAAGAAAACTCCAAATGGGATCACAAAGAGTCAGATAGAAGTGAAAGAACTGAACAACAAATTTTTAGCAGCACTTTCCTTCATAGCCCAAAACTGGAATAATTAAATAACTAAATAACTAAAAAAAAAACCATGGTGTACCATTACCATATCATAAGAAATTACCAAAAAGACAATTTTAAGGGAAACTAAAAAAACCACAGCAAACTGATACAGAATGAAATGAGTAGAACTAAGGGAACAATTTATAAAATGATCACATTATAGAGAAAAATAGTATTGAAAGACTTAAGGTCTCAGATCAATGCAATGATAAACCATGCATCTAAGAGTCCTAAAGAATGGAAATAAAACATGACACTCATTGTTGTCAGAGAAGTGAAGAATATAAAGGACAATAAGAAAAATACCTTTTTGAACATGATCAATAAGGGCATTTGTTTTTCCAAATTATGTAGTTATGAATAGATGACTTTTCCATTTAAAATTTTTAAAATAAAGGAGGGTTCAATAAAGGAGGGTTAATGGGAGGTACTTATTAACAAAATAAAAAATATATTTAAAAGATGGCTCTAAAAAGGGAAGATAGGAAAAATTGAGATAATATAAAAAACAAAGTATCAAGTTTTTTAAAAAATAAAAAATTTTTTTTAAAAATGAAAGTTTCCCTCTTAATGTATAGCATCACCAAATAGAAAGGGACTTCAGAAATCATATTGTCCAATCCTTGCTCAAAGCATGAAATCCTAGTCTTAAGCAGGTGGGTCCAATCTGCAGCTTGCTGGTCCATTTCAAGCAGGATCAATGTCTTTATGCAGCCCTTGAGGGATTTTTGTTGGATGATATGGTCCAGAAGAGCTAAGAAGTTGGAACCCCTGCTCTAAAACATTCCTAATTAAGTATTCATCTGACCTCCGCATAAAATTCTTATGACAGGGAACCCACTATCCATTGAGTTGGACAGATGTGATAAAGGAGTTTTTCTTCATATTGAGTTGAAATTTATTTCCATTTGTACCCATTGACCGTAGTCCTTCTCTCTGAAGCCAATCATGTTTTCCAAATGACACCCTTACAGATATTTACATCACTATCATTTTCCTCTTCTTTCTCCTGGCCATTTTTTTTTTCTGCAGGTTGAATATTCCTACTTCCTTTAGCTGATCTTTGTGTGGCATGGGTTCAAGTGGCCTTGTTGTTTTAACTGCCTTTCTCCAGATTCCTTTCAGTTTATACTTTCTCTATTAAAGTGTGATACCCACATATACTCCCAGTAAGGTCAGAGAAAAAAAGTGATACCCCATTTACTAAAATATATGCCAAATTACTTTTGCACGGTAGCAAAAAACTGTAAACAAAATGAGTGTCCTTTGATTGGGGAATGGCTGAATAAATTGTGGTATATTAAAGTATTAGAACATTGTTGTGCTATAAGAAACAATAAATATGAGGAATTCAGAAAAATGGGAATTTATTTATTTTTATTTTTTTGCTAGGCAATGGGGTTAAGTAGCTTGCCCAAGGCCACATGGCTAGGTAATTATTAAGTGTCTGAGGTCAGATTTGAACTCAGGTACTCCTGACTCCAGGGCTGGTGCTCTATCCACTGAGCCACCTAGCTGCCCCAGAAAGTTTTATTATTAGTTGATGCACTGTAAAATAAGCAGAACAAATGGAATGATATTCTCTTTGATTACAGTAATATAGATATAAAGGAGATGAATGTGAGAAGACAAACTCTGAATAATTGTAATAAGCAATCCCTGTTGCAGAAAACAGATCATTAAATACTCTTTCCTCTTAATAGAGAGGTAGGGGGATACTACAGATAGTGATTACTGCATACACTGACAGTCCTGGTTCAAAGGATCAATTGTGTGGAACTCCTAATTAGTGGAGATTAACCACTCAAGAGGTAGGTGAAGTGTCCAGAGCAGGAGAATAGAAAGATCTTTAGACTTTTTTGGCTTTGAGAGATAAAATGATCCATTCTATCCTATCTTCAAAAGTAAGAGAAAGACTGAGAGACCCTGACAGTCTCTATCATATCCCTCTCCCTAGAGACTTTGGGAATTTCCCCTTTTAAGTATGATCTGGGACTCTTATCAGTTGAGTTGTGTTATCTCACTCCCTATGGGAAAGGCTCCTTTACTCTGTATAGTTTTATATATTCATATATGTATGCATGTATGTATGCATGTATGTGTTTGCATGCATGTATACATATATTCTCATATGTATACTTTCTCTGCTTGGCTACTGATTTAGAGAAATGAGTTCTCTATTATTTGCCATGTGTGTTCCTCGTGAAACTGGTATTTGATAGGAAGAAAGCAAAATCTTAAATATAAAGTTTGAAGCCTTCCTCCATTAATGAATAATGATCAAAAGTTTAACTTGAACCTAAAAATCACATCCCTTAGACTAATAATATTTAAAGGAGCAGAAAGATTTAATTTTTAACCCAGTATCCTTTAACTTTCTGAAGAGAGCAGAGCAGCCAGCCTCTGGCCCCAGCCTCCAGATTTTCTTTCTGGCAGGAATTAGAGTCTCCTTTGGAAAAGGATAGGAGAAGAGATATTAGAGATGTCTCCTTTTGTTTCTCTGTTGAACCACATTGAGATACCCATATTGTACACAGTTAGTGTTTTTGTTTCAAAAGGTTTTACCTTTTTTCTTCCTTACAATTGAAGATTCAATGATGTGGAAGAAAGTTATTTCCAAAAATGACTGATTTAAAGATGAAAGGTATTACTAAAACTTATTGTAAAAACAAAATATGGCACATGGAAATAGAAATAATATTCCAAAGATGATCTGAGCAAAGCAGAACCAGTCTGTGTTCTTCATCCCTCTAGAGGTTCACAAGACTCCTAGCATTATATTTATATACTAAAATTCTTATGTTGTTACTATACATACTTTTTATCCATCTCTCCATATTTTCCCAAACTTACAGTTGATTATTTGAACCCAAATATAGGACTTTACTTTTATTTTAATATTAAAATTACCTGTGTGATTACTACTTCCAAAGGTGCAAATTGCAATTTCTCTATCACTTAATAAAAGATCTTTGAGGGATACTATGGCTAAACAATTCATTTTCCTTTGGCTAACCTGGTAATGAGGTTCTTCAAACTTAGACTGAATTAGCCTTAGAAAAAATTATTTTTGAATCTTTCTGAAAGAAAGATTGAAGCGGGGAGAGACTGGAAGGAAGATCAACTAAGGTTTTTTGTTATTCTAAAGGGAAGGTGATGAGGGCTTGAATAAAGATAATGGTCTATAAGTTGTCTGTTCTTCATTCTTAAAGGGGACCAATGACATCACAAAGGTGATCATTGAGTTGCTAGCCAAAACAAATGGATATTTATATTTATTCTAAACTATACAAACCTAAATAGTGAGTCATAGAGACTTGAGTTGGGGGGTTATTATTGACCATTCAATGAGAGGTAAAGTGAAGAAGACAGAGGGAAGAAATATTGTAAAGTATCTAGAATCCATAAAATTTGGATGTGATGGAGAAGGGGTAGTATAGAATGCCCTCTGGATTGATGTTAGGGCAAAAGAAAATCAGATTAAAATCAGCAATATCATGGAAGCCAAGATTCTTTCCTTGACTTCCATGACATTAATATTTTATAGCTCCAGTATCTAATGCAGTGTCTTGAGTATAGTAGGCACTAAATAAGGATTTAGGGAATTAAATTAAACTGAATTGAGGAGAGGGTGGTCAATAATGTCATAAGTTGTTTGCAGTGAGGACAGGGACAATGAAAACTGAAAAAAGGCTATTAGATTGAGTTGATTAAAAAAAGATTTTTGGTAACCCAGTGGGAAGGTAGAAAGCCAGATTATGAACACCAGAGAAGTTAGTGAGTGATGAGGAAGTGAAGGCAGAGAGAGTGGGTGATTCTTTTCAGAAGTGTGGTACTTGAAGGCATGGGAAGGTCAAATAAAGATTTTTTTTTTTAAAAGGCTAGAATAGACTTGAACATGTTTCTAGGCAGTGGAAGAAGCTGAAAGGAGCAAAGATTAAAGAAAGGAAGTGATCAATAGGGCCAGAAGAGAATGTGATGAGACAGGCACAAGTGCATTAGTTAGGAAAATGTCCACCTCTTCCTCACAGATTGTAGTAAAGGAGGAGTCTATGGGAGAAGATCTAAAGAAAGGGGTTTTGATGTGTGGTATAGGATAGATGAACTCACAGTGAATAATCTTGATTTTATCTCTAAAGTAAAGGTATATTTCCGCTAACAGAGCAGGGATTCATTCTGTGGTATTGGAAGCTTCAGGAAAGCAGAGTTTGAATAGTACTGAGAGGAGTAAATAATCGAGGAAGAATACAAATTATTGTGCAGCAGTGAAATTCCTGCTGAGATCAGATAATATACACTTGTTGTAGATCTAGTTATTTGACTTCTTTCTGTAGTATTGGAGTAGGAGTGAAAAAGTTAGATGATGGAGATGATTCATGATTGAATTGGCTGATGCTGAGTGATCAGAATTATAAGGAGGCAAAGAAACAGAGAGTAAAGACCAGCAAAAAATTGAATTAATTAGCTTTGGGATCAAGTATAAAGAACATTAATAAGAGATAAGATAGGAGATCTTTCTTACAGGGACTTTTAGAGTTCTGAATAATGGAAGTAGAATAATTTTGATGGTTAGAGTTAAGACATTACCGTACCCATTAATGGCTATGGATGTATGTCATAGGAATTGGGGCTGATGAATTAAGAAGTCATTGTCTACAAGGTGTGAAAGAGATTCCTTAGAATGAGAGATCTTTGAGTTTAACCTTGTGAAATAAATAAATATTAACCTTCCCAGAGTTTGTCCTAATTAAGGACACTTTTTTTTTGGTTTGATTTTGGTTTTTGCAAGGCAATGGGGTTAAGTGACTTGTCCAAGGTCACATAGCTAGATAATTATTGTGTATGAGGCTGGATTTGAACTCAGGTCTTCCTAACTCCAGGACTGCTGCTCTATCCACTGTGCCACCAAGCTGACCCTTTAAGGGCAAATGTATCACAGGCTTTGACTTTAAGAAAGAACAAAACCAGAATTAGGTTAACAAAGCACATTTATTGATAGTTCCCTAATTGAGAATGCAGACTGCCCAAGATGGAGGTCTACAGGTTTTCTTAAATAGCCTTGATCTTCAAAAGATGTGATGTGAAATATCACTGCTTGTCCATTCAAAGAAGGGTAGAACGAGTGACAGGGCAAGGTAGGAAAGAGATGGGAGGAGGTAGAGTGAATTGATTACAACTAAAAAACCTTCAAGGCAAAGTATACTTGGAGAGGCTTGTGGATTGTGGTAAATAGGGCTCTGTTTTGATAACATAGAGATGATAATGAAGCATTTATTTAGTACTCTAAGTTTTGCAAAACTCTCTTGGCTCCACTCATTCTTTTTTAGATCCCCTGAGTCTGCCAAGGTCTCCCACTGCATTTACGGGCTGCCTTCAGTCATCTATCTCTTGCCACTGGAATCAGATAATTCCAGAGGAGAAAGTGAAGCTGGTGACTTTGCCCAAAGGACGAATAACAATCTGTGATTAACAGTAGGAGCTGTTTAGTAGAACAGACCAAATGGGTAACTCAACTCCTTCCTTCCTTTCCCTTTCCCTCCCTCTTTCCTTTTACTTACTCTTCCCCTTCCCTTTACCTTTTTCTTATCCTTTTCCCTTTCCCTTTCCCATTCTTTCCCTTCCCTTCCTTGCTGTCCTTTGCCCAAAGCTATGTAAATTTTGATTCTGAAATCTCACAGAATATCTTGGGATTTATGGGCTAGATTTCTTTCTTAAGACCATGCCTTAAAAATCTAGATCACTCTGGTTCTCATTGATTGATCAATACTGGTAACTCAAGGAGTTATTGTTTGAGTGCAGATTGCTCTTACTGAGTCATTTGGAATCTCCATGGAGGTTTGAATTTTTTTGGACTTAGCAAGGTGAGATTGGGAGTCATTTGGAGTTTCTATGAAGGTTAAGATTCATTTTCTCAGGAAATAATTCTCAACTGAACTCTCCTGGGCAAGAGTGAAATCCAGTCTTTAATATAAATTTCTATGAGTATAAGATGTTAAGAATGGAAAGAAGAAATCTAGACTTTCCTTATGGAGCTGGGCATATTGTCCCACTGGCAGAAAAAAAAAAAGCTTAGCATTCCCACCTCAATGATGCTTTCTTACCAGCTCAATATAGATAATTGGACAGTGGTACTGAAGCAACTAAAAGGTTCTGAGGCCTTTCTAGTCTTGGGCCATGGTCTCTGGAGACCCATGAGCCATGGTGCCAGTGTAAGATACCACTGTTCTTTAAGGTTCTCTTCCTATAGAAAGGGGACCAGAGGTCAGGGTGACATTCTATTCTTGCTCTGAGAGTGGGAAATCAGGAAATAAAATTAATAGCATACATTTTGAATACCAAAGAGTCTCAGTTCCATTTTTAGAGTTCCTTTTTACTTCTGTTCAAAGCCTGGATCTGAGGAGGTAGCCAAGAATCAGCTTCCTGTTGAGCCAAGGCAGATAGAAACTTGACCCAGTCCTCCCCATAATACCCCTTCCCATCCAGAGAACCAGTCTAATGACCCAGCACCTTAAAGTTGGAGAAAAGGATATAGGACTGAAATCCAATAGCCTCACAATTGCTTTCTTAGGGGAAGGAACTTCCCTAAAAAAACCAAAAAAAACCAACAACAACAAAAAAAACAGTTTCCTGTAGAATATAAATTCCTTGAGGGCAGGGACTGTTTTTGTTTTTTTGTTGCTTTTTTTTAAAGTATACAGTCCCTTGCTCAGGCAGTTAGATGGTACAGAAGCTAGATTACTAGGCCTAGAGTCAGGAAGACTCGTCTTCCTGAGTTTAAATCTGGTCTCAAACACTTAATAGCTTTGTGACCCTGGGAAAGTCATGTAGCCCTTTTTGCCTCAGTTACTTCAGCTGTAAAATGAACTGGAGAAAGAAATGGCAAAGCAGTCTAGTATATTTGCCAAGAAAATGCCAAATTGTATCATGAAGTGTCAGACATGACTAAAAATTACTGAACAACAATATCCAAGTACATGCTAAGTTTTTAATAAATGCTTATGGAATTTAATGGAGTCGAACTGGAATAAGAATAGAATGAAGAACAAGAAATGTCCTTGGTGTGGGGTTTACTGACTTTTTTGGGGGGGATCCCAAACAATCTGAAGACTTCTCCCATAAAATTAGATCTAACTAGCTATAGTCTGTCTTCCCAAAATAAAGATTGATGGCAAGCTAAATAAGTATTTAAGAATGTAAAAAGAAATGAAGGAGTCAATGATATCTTAGGTCTCTGCTAGAATTACAAAGGCAAAATTCTATACGTGGTGCAAGTATGCTAATTGAAGGTCAGATAATTATTACATAAAACACACACATAGGTGACAGAAGATAGCTTATAGCAGGGTAGATAATACCCTTGGGCACACATTTGGCCCTCATTCACAGTAAATCTGAAATAATAATTTCCTGAGTACTCATTTTAATACCCCTAGGCTGATAGTGCTTCATCAATTAGCCTCTGTAAAACTGGGCCCCACAAATAAAGAAGAGGCATGCAGATGAAAAAGGAAGACCAATAGAAAGAAGAAAAATTGTTTTGAGTTCCTATTCTGATACTGAAGTTCATTTGTGAATTTTCACTAAGAGTCTGCCTGAAATATTGGTTAGAATAATTTGAAGCCCAACTCAGACACCTGTTAGCTATAGCATGACTCGGTAAGTCACTTATCTCTATAAACATGGGCATAGTGATAGTACCTGTCTATTGTTGTTAGGAGGATCATGTGCTGCAATTCCCATCTCTGCTTAGGTAAGGTGAAGAGGGGATATCCCTGTGTTGCATGTTGCCTATACTAAGGGAGATGTGACTACATTTGACTGAGAGAATGCTGAACTCAATATTAGAGACCCTTCAAGGGACCACTTTGAAGGAGGTGACTGAGAGAAAGAGAGGAGGTACAAACCTGAATGGTGAACTGAATCCTTGGAACTACAGACATGTATGAGGAGCCAGCCAGCCCCATCATGTCCTCTGACCTCCAGGACTTGCAACTGTAGAGATCCCTGAGAATGGATCTCCTCTGAGTGAGTGTTTTCAGTCTTCTGGTTTAAACTGAAATTTTATCTTGCTTCCAAAGGAAGAACTCATTTACTCTTGTGTATTCTTGATGTAGACTAATCTGTAGACTTTTACCAGTTTATGCTTGCTGTTTTGCTTGGATAAATGAATTTATTTGCTATTTGTAATGGCTTGTTGTGTTTTTGCTTTAAATATAAATTTATTATTTACTTATTTTGTAACCTTTTTTCAAAATTTTGAGTTCTGAATGCTTTTTTCTTTCTCTCTCCAGCCATGTCCCTACACACTGAAAAGACAAGCAATGGAATTATGATGGGTTTCTTGTATAACCAGCATTTAGTAGGAAGCAGTTAATCAGTAGGAAGCAGTTAAGCTGGGGAGTATAAGCTAAAGATTACTTTCCCCCTTAAGAATGTGCAAGGAAGCAACTTTCTCTCTGAACCTAGATTGTTATCCTTAGATATTTGAAGTAGAGCAGATAGATATAATTCTATTCTGATACAGTTTTTGGAGACTGGAGAAGAGTGCTGATTCTCGGTGGTCTTAAATACTACTTGCCTCCCCCTAAGTTAGCCTACTGGTTAACATCAGTGGCCCTTCTACTATTCCCCCATAAAGAAGAAAAGCCTTGATCATACAAGTTGAAGAGTAGTCTTAAATTTACACTTACCAACTTAGCTTTTTCCCACCAGACACTATACATAAGAATATCACAGATAGCCAATAGTGAGTAAATCCATGTATCCCAGGAAAACAGCAAACAGAAATTAAGAGAAGTTTTCTATATGAGAATCTACTTATGAATCCAGAAGAGTGAATTAGTTCTTTCTCTGAAGTGAGATGATTTCTTAACTCAGACCAGGAGATTGAAAACAGTCTCATGGAGAGGAGGTCCACTTTTAGTGGTCCCTAGATTGTAGGTTTTGGACATGATGCAAATGGCTTCCAAACACATCTGTGATTCAGAGTTCCAATATACCATTAGTAATTAAATTCTCTTTTCTCTCTTCCTTTTTTCTTTTTCTCCCTCCTCTCACTTCTGCTCTTTCTCTGTCTCAGCCTCTCTTTCTCTCTTTCTCTCTTTCTCTTACTGTCTCTCTCCCCCCCTCCACCTTTCCTCCTCTTTCTTCCTCAAGTTCCTATCTCAAAAGTATCTTTACAACAAATTTAAGTAAGCTCATATGTAGGTATGCATTTTATCATTCTGTTAGGAGTCATAGAACACAGAGCTGTTCTTTCCTAACCTCACCAAGTTAGGAGTAGATATTATATTATGTAAAGCATTTTTTTAAGGTTTTTGCAAGGCAAATGGGGTTAAGTGGCTTGCCCAAGGCCACACAGCTAAGTAACTATTGAATGTCTGAGACCGGATTTGAACCCAGGTACTCCTGACTCCAGAGTCAGTGCTTTATCCACTGCGCCACCTAGCCTCCCAGTGCCACCCAGCTGCCCTATATAAAGCATTTTTCAAACTTAAAGCCCTATATAAATATGAGCTACTAATGGCTTAGTGTCAGAAGATTAGTTTACTAGAGAGGAAATAGAGATAACCTGCAAGACTGGCTATCTGCGATGTCTGCTGTCATTATGTGCTTAGATTTTCAAAGTGTAGCCTGCTGGTCAGTATAGCTTGTGGGCTGTTTTTCCCCCCATCCT
This sequence comes from Macrotis lagotis, assembly GCF_037893015.1. NCBI lineage: Eukaryota > Metazoa > Chordata > Mammalia > Peramelemorphia > Peramelidae > Macrotis > Macrotis lagotis. The sequence continues at coordinate 410,051,840 of NC_133658.1, read as the reverse complement.
TACTTGGGTAGTATTAGTTGAAGGCTCTTGGTGGAGGAAACTTATTTCTCAAAAGCATTCTTCTGAAACAGATTTTTTAAAGTCTTATCTCCTTTCCCTAGAGAGTTTCTAAAAGACCCAGAAAGAGACTGAAGTGTGAAGACTGTGTGTGGGAAAAGTTTGCATGGAGAAACCAAACTCTCTTAGGGAGAAAGAATATTCTAGGATTTTCTCAGAACATGTGTGTTTATGTGTGTGTGTGTGTGTGTGTGTGTGTGTGTGTGTGTGTGTGTGTGTCTGAGATAGAGAGCAAAAGCACAAGGAGGAGGGGGGAAAAGGGAAACGGTCAGTGAGAAAGAGATGAAAGTCTTATTTGAAGGAAATGTTCAATCTATTCAAACCCCTTAGACCACATCTAAGACAGGATCACAGAATAATAGAGGGTGGAAGGGTTGGGTAGTTCATTCTTTTATTTTGGTCAAGATAGTTCTTAATCTATCCCAGAAACTTCTGGTAACTTTCCCTGGATAAACTACCCCAGCCCTTCAAAAAATGCTTGCCATGCTTGTCATTGGCCTTTAGTACACCAGAGAGCTCTGCAAGGAATAAGGAAAAGAAGAAACAGGAGCTTCTAAGAGCCTTGCCTTTTCTACCTTTATGAAATACCTCATATTCAGAAGGGCTACTCTTTTGGTTAAAGAGAATATTAAGAGATATTTCTGGATGATAATTTTATGAAGAGCGACATGAGTGCGATAAAGTGAGGTAAAGCCTATTTGAAGAGGTGTAGTTAGAAGCTGATGTCTGGTCCACTTGGTCTATTGTGGTTTGGAAAGGCCTTGACCTCCAGGGGCCAGACTGGCAGTTAGCAACTTGAGCTTTCAAGATGAATAACTCTGTCTTCCTCCTCAAATTGTTTTGAGACTACAAAAACCAGTTGTGTCATTTAGGGAGGGAGGCACACCCTGACCCCTTCTTTGTCTAACATCCTTAAACTGTTGCTTTCTGCATAATCCCTAGTGATCTGTTCTGTCTCTGTATAGAGCGTCCCTTGGCAGGAGAAGACTGGGATAGCATAGGTGCCCCAGAGTAGGGGGCTTATTCTTCTGCATTTTAATCCTTTCTGATGAATATCGTTACATTCTTCTCTAAAGCATACAGATTTAATGGGGCTGGTCAGGGAAAGAAATGCTCTCTTAATCTGTTTACCTAGGCTGCAATTTTAATCTAGAAAAAATAGAATCTGCTACTGTCTTTTTTGTGGAGGGATTAGACCTATGATTTCTGTAGAAAATTCCAAGGAAGGGGTGGCTAGGTGGCACAGTGGATAGAGCACCAGCCCTGGAGTCAGGAGTACCTGAGTTCAAATCCAGCCTCAGATACGTAATAATTACCTAGCTGTGTGGCATTGGGCAAACCACTTAACCCTATTGCCTTGCAAAAGCTAAAAAAAAAATTCCAAAGAAGGAAACTCTCTCTACCAGTACAGACCGGCACCTGTTCTACAAATTATAGCTTTAGAAAGTTATCTGGCCAGGAGAATTTAAGTGATTGCCTAAGGTAACCCAGCCAGTGAGTGTTAGGTCTTCTTAACTCCACTCAAGGTGGGTTCATATGACACTGCCCCTCTCCCAATTTAGCCTTGGCACCAGATACAAGGGGAAAAATCTATTTTGCCAACTATGTTTTCCAGGGCAGTTGGAAAGAATAATCCCAGACTCCCAACAATCCAAATCACAGAATTTTAGAGTGAGAGGGGCCTCTAATTTCCAATCCATCTCCTATCTCCCTTTGTATCTTTGCCAGGGTTATCACCATGCCAAGAATGGATTTCTTCCTCACTCTGACACTTTGAAACCCTTGCTTCCTTTTCAGGTCAGCTCCAGAGGTCTTCTAGAAGAGACCCTACTAGAGCTAGACCTCACCAATTGATTTAGCTGTTTTAGCTAACACAATATCTCACACACAGTAGGACTTCAAAAATGCCCATTGAATGAATGATCTGAACAACACACTTGAATGAGATTTTGGAGTTTCTTTGAAAATGGCCTTCAGGGTATGTTGGACTCATTCATAGCTGGTCTTGGCATCAGGAGGACAGGAGTTCAAATCTAGCCTCAGACAACTTGACACTTACTAGCTGTGTGACCTTGGGCAAGTCATTTAACCATGATTGCTCTGCATCCAGGACCATCTCTGGTCCTCTTGATTCATATCTGGCCACTGGACCCAGATAGCTCTGGAGGAGAAAATGAGTCTGGTGACTTAGCACAGCACCCCCCTCACTCAAATCCAATTCATGTGCATGTCATGGCATCACCTCCATGAAGTCATGGTCTTCTTTGAGAATGAAGGACAAACATCATCATGGTCATCAGAAGGGAAGAAGATAAGAAGCCCTTCTATATGAAGCTATGCATTAGTTGTTTGGTTATTGTATTTTTTTTTGCAGGGGGTAGGAGAACACTCTAATTTTTTTTTAACCATATAATAACCAGGGAATCTTCCTTCATGTTGGTTTCCAACCAGAAGCCAGTTTAGTGTTAAAATAGCTAAAAAAAAAGCATTTTTTTTTTACTCTCCTTTTTGTGATCTTGGAACTTAATGTATTATATAGTGTGAGATGCAAATCTAATTCACTTTATTTGCATGCTACTATTCATTTTTGATCCAATTTTTAATTAAATACATTTTATTTAGCATTTTTAGCATTTTGTTATCCTGTATCTATTAATTACTAATTTATTGTAATTCTGTTTTTATTTTATTCCATTGCTCCATTTTTCTAGTTTTATCTAGTAACTGCTAATTTTGATAAATATTTATTTATGATATAATTTGTAATATGGTAGTACAAGTCCCTCTTTCTTCATCATTGCAATTAGATCTAAAACTATATGGAGTAGTAATGGTGAGCTTAGCAAAATCTCTCATTCCTTTGAGTAGAGAATCCTCTGAAATAGTGAACTTTCACTATTTGAGCAGTCTCTTTCTCCTTCATTCTTTATACTTCTCCTTTTATGTATTGTCATCCCAATCTTTCTTTTTTGCTTGTATTTGCTTGTATCCAGTTACAGACTGATTGATTAATATCTGATTGACTGGCTGAATCTTAAGTTGACCTTACTCAGAGACTCATAATTCAGCTGCCACTGTTTAAAAGAAGAGGGCTAGATGGAGAATTAAAAAAAAGTTTTTGAGGAAACTGACTAAATAATTGTTAATATATAACTTGATTGTGCTGTATCACTTGATCGTGCTGAAAGCAATATACATAGTTGAAACCTATATTCTTCTATATTGCTTTTTTCCCCCTTCTACTAGTGGGTAATCCATCATTTTGAAATTCTGGTTAGTCTTTCAGGGTAAAGTCCAAAGGAAAGATCTCTGAACTATTCCTATAAAGAAATAATTCTCCCCTCTCAAGTCACATTATCCTATATTGGCTTGTGTGGTAGAAATAACATATAATAGTGTCCTGGCCAAATTTGCTAGCTTAATTTTTCCCTTAAAAGGCAGTGAAATGGTCCTCATGACTTCATTGGCCCAGGACAGGTTAAGATTTGAATCCTTGAGGTGGCTTCCAGGTGATGGAAGCAGGAACTTCTCCCTTGGGCTTGCCACTCATCTGAATCAATGCTGCATCCTTTGCTGACTATTACTTCTATGCTATGGTCAGATAAGCTTCCTTTTTTAAAATAATGATTAAAAAATCTGAGAGCATCTAGGTTTGTTCCAGTTCTGAACCCGATCTACTAGACTAGCTTGGGTCAGTCCTGCCCTAAAATATTTTGATATTAGTCAATTATTTAGCTAGTTATCATAATGGATAGAATGCTTCAAGAGAAATCAGGAAGACAAGTTCAAATTCAACCTCAGACACCAGATATATGACTCTAAGGCAAGTCATTTAACCCTTTGTTTGCCTCAATTTCTTTGTAAAATGGGGATAATAATGACAAAATACTTTTCAGAGTTGTTATAAGGATCAAACAAGATAATATTCACATAAGGCTCTGATACATAGTGTTATTTAAAAACTTATTCTCTTCTTCTTCCTTCCCATTCCTTATTAATTAAGGAGATTTGAATTGGAGACCCTGCTACAGAGGTTGACACCCTATCAGTGAATCTGAAGGGACTGACCACAAACTGAGGTTTCCCCTAATGACTTGAGGGGATTGGAGAATAGGAGTCATGGTCAGTCACCAATTAGGGACAGATGGGTATGTGTTCTATATCATTAAGAACCATGCAGGGGCAACTGGATAGTGGATAGAACATTGGCCCTGGAGTCAGGAGGACCTGAATTCAAATATAGCCTCAGGTACTTGATACTAGCTGTATGACTTTGGGTAAGTCACTTAACCCCATTGCTTCACTAAAAAAAAGAAAAAACTGTGCCATGAAGAGGATAAATGTTGTAAACTATCTTACGTTAAATTTGCTTACTTTTTGTATTTGGGAGTGAGTGTGAGCTCCAACACCTTCTCTTTTAGTATGTTTGAGTCTTCCCTAATGAATACGACTTGGGGATTATTTAAGGACTCTGCTGGATGAACTGCCCATAATTTTTTTGTAGGGCATTTAGGAGACCATCAGAAACTGTGCCACATGACCTTGTTTGGAGCTCTTTGATCAAGGCACTAAAAGAGGCACTTAAAAGGACAATATCTGATCCTCTCCAAGAGCCTGGAGACTTTTCCAGATTTGGGAATATGGGCAAGTATGCCAAATGGACCACAGTTGGTTTGCTGAAGGACAGCGGAGCTGGGGTAGGGATGGGTGGATGGATCAGTTTAAATAGACAGTTTCCACGTTTGTTCCTGTGAATTCAAACTCAAACTTTTTTAATGGGACTTAGTGAGAGAAAGGTAAGGAACTCAGGCAGAATTGGAATTGATGTGTACAAAACAGACAAGCTCATTATAGCAATGTGCTTTCCTGTAATCTGGGATTAATAGGGCCCTTCCATATTGTTTCCAAATCAATACCTATTGGTTAACAGACAAACTCCAAGTGCTTGGAGGACCAAAGGGTACAATTGTTGGTTGATGTTTTGCTCTGTCTACAGTAGGAAGGCAAAACCAATTACCCCTCCCCTTCGGAAGAAGGAAATTCTCTCCCTCATTTCCAAAGTTTGTAATTCCTAGTCCTTTAAAAAGACTAAGTTCTTCTACCTTCAGAGAAAGAACTGATGGAGTCTGTATCTAATCTAATATCTAATATTTTTGTAAGTTATTTTTTTGAGGGAGTCTGTTTTCTTTTACAACATGACTAATATGATACTGTTTTGATGAGTGCACATATATAAACTTTATCAAATTGTTTCCCATATCAGGAAGGGGGGAGGGGAGAGAGAATTTGGAACTCAAAATTTTAAAAACTGAATGCTAAAATTGTTTTTACATGTAATAGGGAAAAAATAAGATATTAAAAAAATAAAAGACAATATAAGTGCCCCTTCTACATGGGTACATTCTCAACTCTATCATTAAATCTAGATTTCATTTAGTTTTTTCCTGATTCTACAACTTATATGGAATTTCTTTATAAGTGAATTCCCTATACAAATTAAATTCTTCAATTAAGGCCTCTAAAAGGACAAAGTTTTACTTTCTCCCCATCTCCCTACAGTTATGAGCTTCCTAGGGAAGGGGAAGTCCTGGTAGGTCATCTTGGGACTACTGACTGGTTGGTGATATTGAATAAGTTTTGGTATTGACTTGGAATGAGCATTGTTTATAAGCAAGGGTTATGACTTTTTAGCGACCTTCCTACAATAAATGATCTTTACCTATCATGAAGATTGATAACTGAGGCAGAAATATCATCACCTGCACTACAGACCTGATATACCTACTAGGGTTACCATTGTTCATTATCATTATTTCAAATCAGGAGACCAACTGTGAACTGCAAAGATTTGTCACCATCCATCTTATGGACCAGATTTTTAAGATCCAAGACTTGGTTCTTCCAAAGGGAGGAGACAAAATCTGAGATTTCTGGTTTTCATTCTTTGTATTATGTCACTTCAGGGAACCCTTTTACTTGTCTTTATTTTACTTTTTTTCTGATTTTTATCTTTTCCTCTCCAATGACACCAATGCCAGGCTTCTAAAGTCAGGGTTGTTCAGGATTGAGTCTTAGGTCATTTAAGTGGTAGAAGGTCCCTTAGAAGATTTTAAGGACTTTGCCATCAAGAGCAAAGTGATGTGTACTAATGACTCTGGCACATTGGCTAGGCTTAAATTTTGTTAAAAAGTGTTCCTGAGACTAAATTGGTCTATGGGATTAAGACTCAGGTTAATGACATAGTTTATTGGTGGCCTAAGTACAAAGTCAGTGCATACAAAATTAGGAGCTCTTCCCTAAGAATTGCTTGACTTGCATGAATAACCAACATAGAAGCAGGAAAACTTGTACTCAGCTGAATCAGTGATGTACCCTTCCATGTTCTGGTTAAATAAGGTTGTTGGTTTTTTAAACTGCTAAATAGTCTTTGAGTATCTCATTACATTACACCTCAAACTTGAACCATTGGACTGACCCAAGTCAAGTCTGGCCTACAACAACTTATTATGTAGCATCTTTCCACTACATTAACATGTGGGGAGAAGAGAAACAGAAAGATGATGTGATCACCACACAAACTTCTACTCTTTCATCATCATCATCATCATCATAGTTATCATTTATTTAGCATTTTAATGTTCATAAAACATCTTGCAATTTTAACTCATTTGAGCTTCACAATAACACTGTGAGGCAAGAGCTATAGATGTTATCTAATTTTTACAGATAAGCAAACAAGGTTTCAGAGAGATTAAATGGCTTTGCCCTTCATGGTTATACTCACATAACTAGAAAGTGTGGGAAGTAGGACTTGAACCTTAAATCTCTCTTCACTCTAAGCCCAAGGTTTCTTCTTGGCTGCCTTCCACTAAGATTTAGGAAGTAAAGTGACTGATTCAAGTTTTCTAATTTGTATAGTGAGGAGATTGAAAATTAGATTTCTTTGGATCTTTTCAGATCTAACATTCACTTCCTTAGGAAATTGGCAACATGGCTTTTGGTTCTTTATCAATGAACCTGGTAAAAGGAGGAAGAGTTTCAACCAAATTTCTTTAGCATTAGCATCGTGGGTATCTTTGCCCCTTGTGACAATAACTCCTAAGTACCTTAATATCTTGAATCTGAGACAATTTGTACTTCCCTCTAATGTACTTTATAAGTCCTTTCTTTTTTTTTAAAGGTTTTTGCAAGGCAATGAGTTTAAGTGACTTGCCCAAGGCCACACAGCTAGGTAATTATTAAGTGCTTGAGTCTGGATTTGAACCCAGGTACTCCTGACTCCAGGGCTAGTGCTCTATCCACTGCACCACCTAGTTGCCCAAATCCTATTTTTCTGATACAGAGGATGACAGAATAGCACAGTGGAAAGAAAATTAGATTTGGAATAAGGGCTCTAGGATTCAAATTTTGGCTCTGTCTCTTATTATTTGGGGAATAGTATAATTTTGGGGGGCCTCAGTTTCTTCATTTTTTTTTAAGAGAAAGGGCTAGACTTGGTAACTTCTAAAGTCCCTTCCAATACAAAATCCATGATTTGAAGTATATATGACTTATTTTGCTCAACACCTTGAAATCACCTGGTAGAAGTTATATCCCAAGCATGGAAACTTAGGAGGAAAGGGTGGATCTACTTCTTTTTTTTTAACTTAAAGATTTTATTTATTTTGAGTCTTACAATTTTTTCCCCTTATCTTGCCTCCCCCCCACCACCACAGAAGGCAATTTACCAGTCTTTACATTGCTTCCAGGGTATACATTGATCCAAATTGAATGTGATGAGAGAGAAATCATATCCTTAGGAAGAAAAATAAAGTATAAGAGATAGAAAAATTACATAATAAGATAAGTTGTTTTTTTTTTCTAAATTGAAGGTAATAGTCTTTGATCTTTGTTCAAACTCCACAATTCTTTCTCTGGATAGAGATGGTATTCTCCATCACAGATAGCCCTGATGGGGCCCAGATTAGGAAACCTGAATCAGTCACTTTACTTCCTAGATCATAGTGGAAGGCAGCCAAGAAGAAACCTTGGGCTTAGAGTGATGAGAGATTTAGTTTCAAGTCCTATTTCCTACTGATGGAATGATCAAGTCCATCAAAGTTGATCATCACCCCCATGTTGCTGTTAGGGTATACAGTGTTTTTCTGGTTCTGCTCATCTCACTCAGCACCAGTTCATGCAAATCCCTCCAAGCTTCCCTGAATTCCCATCCCTCCTGGTTTCTAATAAAACAGTAGTTCCATGACATGCATATAACACAGTTTGTTAAGCCATTCCCTAATTGATGGACATTTACTTGATTTCCAATTCTTTGCCACCACAAACAAGGCTGCTATGAATATTTTTGTACAAGTGATGTCTTTACCCTTTTTTTCATCATCTCTTCAGGGTATAGACCCAGTAGTGGTATTGCTGGATCAAATTGCTCTCCAGAAAAGTTGGATGAATTCACAGCTCAACAATGTATTCATGTCCCAGATTTCCCACATCCCTTCCAACATTGATCATTGTCCTTTCTGGTCATATTGGCAGTGGATCTACTTCTGGTCCTTCCCCCATGAGAAATATCTTTAGGAAGGAGATCTGGTACCACCTTCTGCTCATTGACCAGGTTTCTTTAAAATCCTTTTTTAAAAAAAGACTTTTAAAGAAGTCTCTGTATATTTTTAATGATTCCTTTGTTGTTTTCTGAAAAGTCTGTTGTAACTCTAATTGATTTTTCTTTAAATGGGATTTTTTAAAACTTGTTGTAACCCTATGTTTGAAATCATAGAGCCTCAGAATGGGAAGAGATCTCAGAGGGCAGTTAAGTTACTTCTGCTCTATTCTGCCCAAGGAGTGTCTGGTCATCCAGTCTCCACATGAAGGTCACTAGTGATGAGAAACTCTGCACCCCCTGAGGCAACCCTTTCCACTTTTGAATAGCCCTAATGATTAGGAAATCTTCCCTAAAAATTGAACTTAAATTCATCTTCTTATGATTTACTCTGACTGTCCTGAGTTTGACTCTGGGACAAAACCAAATGAGTCTAATCCTTCTTTTATATGACGGTTCTTCAAATACTTGAAATGAATTATATCCTTCCCATAAATCCTTTCTTTTTCAGGCTAAATATCTACTTCTCCCCACTCCTTTCTCCCAAGCCCTTTCAAAGGCTTCTCTACTGAATGATAATACTGCAAGGGATAGTTCAAATGAAGTGGTAGGAAGATAAAAACTCCTGACTTTATACCTATGAACATTAGTCCCTTATTTCTAATTGAAAATTGCTGCCACTGGCTTTCATCCCTCTGCTAACTAGAAGAGTGTGTATCTGCGTGTGTTTGTATGAGTGTGTGAGAATAGTCCTTTATCTTCATTTCCTGTTTCATATTTAATTCAACATTTTTTCCAATCTTTGGATGTGGAACATGTGTAGGGTTAGGCCTGCAGTCTGTTAGTAATCATTCTCTTCATTTTGGGGATGTTGTGACCAGAGGCCTAAGGATTCTAATCTTCCTGCCACCACATAAGCCGAAACTCTTTGATTTTTCTATAGGCCTCTTTTGGGAGTGGCCACCTCAATTCAACCGATATTTTATTAAAAAAGCATAGGACAGCCCCTCTAGGGGAAGGAGAAAGGACTGAATAATTCCTCTTCTATCAGAAACTGGAGGTGACTTGGAAGCTTTGAGAGTAGTTGCTGCTGCTGCCATTGGCAGACATTCCTCAACTGTGAAAAAAAAGAAAATCCAATTCCAACCCTGATTTCCCCTCATTTGGGGTGTGAATGAATTGGGCCTCCCTAATATGTGATGGACACTCTTGAGTTTTCTTTTCTAACATGTTTTTTTTTCTTTCTCAGAGTTAGGGAATCTCTAAATAAAATCTGGATTTAATTATGAGACCGAGAATGTACCCTTTTCAACAAAACAGATTCTTCAACCTCCGTACTGAAGAAAACATGAGTTTGTGAAACAGATGGGATGGGTAGGCTAGGGCAATCCCTGGTTAGGAAACTTTTCTTAGCTGTCAACTTGCATTCTTTCTTTCTTTCTTTCTTTCTTTCTTTCCTTTTTTAGGTTTTTGCAAGGCAATGGGGTTAAGTGGCTTGTCCAAGGCCACACAGCTAGGTAATTATTAAGTGTCTGAGGCTGGATTTGAACTCAGGTACTCCTGACTCCAGGGCCGGTGCTTTATCCACTGCGCCATCTAGCTGCCCCGAGTTAGGTAATTATTAAGTGTCAGGTCAGATTTGAACTCAGGTACCCCTGACTCCAGGGCTAGTGCTCTATCCACTGTGCCACTTAGCCACCCCAACTTGCATTATTTCAATTGAACTCAAGCATTTAAGTACCTGCTATTTGTGAGCCACTATAATAGTGGCTGGTATAAACAACAAAACAAAAAAGCAACCTTGAGTCTCTGCCCTAAAGAACTTGCATCATTGTACTGGGGGATGGAGGCAAGATGGGAACAAATATCAGCATTGCATACATATCAAGAAAACACAAAGCAATCAAGTAGATGGGGAAAGCTTCAACAATTAGGGAGAATCAAGAAAAGTCTAAATAAAATATGGATTGAGTGATAGGACTGAAAATGTTGTTTTTTTGTTTGTTTTTGTTGTTTGGGCTGAGAATGTACCATGCAGGAGGTGGTCCTTAAACTGAACCTTGAATAGATCTAGAAGTTCTAAAAGGTTCAGGGATGGGGAGAGAGAGAGAGAGAGAGAGAGAGAGAGAGAGAGAGAGAGAGAGAGAGAGAGAGAGAGAGAGAGAGAGCATTTCCTCTCAAAGTCAGAGAGAGTATTGGGAATGGCAGTCGGTCAACCAGTCAACCAGCATTGGGTAACTGCCTACTCTTTGTGAAGCATCATTCAAGGGCCTTGGGATGTCAAATTATTTAACCTATTAACTACTTAATTCTAAATCAAACTGAGGGAGACCCCTGGCCTAATAGGAAGAAGAACTTAGGGAGTCCTACCCTCCTAACTGCCAGAATCCCAGTGGGTTCAAAGAAGGCAAAGCCAAATCCATCTGGGTGTCCCCAGGATTTGAGTTCAGATTTAACCCGCTTACCTTGGAGCAAGTCTGTCAGCCAACTTTATTTTCTTCCTACTTGGGTATTTCTTGTATCACTTATCACAGCTCTACAGTTCATTCAAGTCCATTTTCTCTTGAGTCCAGGAAGGGTAATAAGGATTTCTCTAAAACCAACTCTGACTGCATAAAAGTGTTAGAAATAAGCTCGAGGTGGGGGGGTGGGGTGATCAGTGACCCAATCTAGCCAGTAGTCCTGGGGACAAAGTGAAAGGGAGGAGGGGATGGGGCCTTTTCTCTCCTTTCTTTTGATTTTTTTTTTTTAGCCCAGGTTTCTCTTGGAAATGAGGAAAAAAAGAATTGAGAGGGTTAGGGGGCAGAGAGTCCAAATAGATTATTTATAATCATTTGCAAAACCAGAATAATCTCCTAATATTAAAACTCTCAGATATGTGTGTACAGTCATGATTACAGAGGAGGCCGAGCCCGAGCGCCACAGCCAGCCCAGACTCTCTGGTTTAAATAATCCATTATAAAAGTGCAGTTTCTTTTTTATCACAATACGCTCTTATCTTCTGTTTGTTTCTGAACCGAACAGAAATGCCCTGAGCTGCACCCCAGCTGTTGAGCTTCTTAGACCAAAGGCTACTGTTTTTCTCCTCCGGGAACCATGGGGTGTTTGGGGGTTAAAAGGCCTGGCCCCACCATGTGTGTTTAAAAAACAAGGCTGACTTTGCAGCCCGCTGGCTCCAGTCTGACTCCATCCTGCTGTTAATGGAGGACAGAGGACCACTTATAGCTTCCTCTTCACCCCATAACAAATAGCAAGGGGCCAGTCCCCCAGGCCTTCCTGCGTTCACCCCCCCCCCCCCCCCCCCCCCCCGCAGCCACAGGCACGTTCAGAAGCCCCAAGCCGGGCTGCCTCTCTGGCTGGGCCCGGCACCGCCTCCCTAAGCCTGCGGCCAGACACCCCCACCCCCGGCCGAGCCCCTGCTCCTCCTGGGATGAGTTATCAGCACATGCTGGAGACCTCACTGTCCTGCTCCTTCGTCCTTCTTCCTCCTGGAGATAAGGCTCTGATCACAGTGGCTTGGGAGCTGGCAGACCTTGCTGGCTTGTGTTTGTCTTGGGTGCAGAGTCAGAGAGAGGGTGTGTGTGTGTGTGTATGTGTCTGTGTGTCTGTGTGTGTAGAGAGGGAAAGAGAGAGGGAGAGGGAGAAGGGAAGACAGGTGAGAATGGAGGACTATCTGATCTGATCTACCTGGTCTGAATTAGTAGCTCAAGTTCATCTCTTCTATGAAGTTCTTGATTTCTCTAACTCATTATGATTTCTTCCTTAGGAAGTAAATCATCACTGATCCAACCATTCTGGAGAGCACTATGGAACTATACCCAAAGAGCAATAAAACAGATCAGACCCTTTGACCGGCAATTCTAATTCTAGGACTATATCCAGAAAAAAATCATAAAAAATGGCATAGCAGCTCTATTTGTAGTGGCAAAGAATTGGAAATTGAGGGGATGCTCATCAATTGGGGAATGGCTGAACAAGTTATAGTATATGAATGTTATGGAGTACTATTGTTCTATAAGAAACCATGAGTGGTTGGACTCTAGAGAAGCTTGGAATGAGTTAGGGAATCTGATGCTGAACAAAGAAAGCAGAGCCAAGAGAACAAATCATGTAACTTAAAAATATGTATATGCATGTGAATGAATGTTGCAAAATTTTCATAACATGTAATTGGAAAAATAAAATATCAATTAAAAAAGGAATGTAAACCATCAATTTAGAGCTGACTGGATCTTAGTTTACATATGTGCTTTGCTAATTAAAATTTTTTTGTACTATATTTGTGATTTCATTGGTTACATGGAAATGAGCTATTATTATTGTTATTCTTTAATTGTTTCATGTGACTAAATACCCCACCCCACCCCCACTTCTACAAGTACAATAGATTATAAACTCCTGAAGAACAGACCTTTTTTATTTTTAAAATTTAATTCTCTTAATGTAAAAACTATAGTGCTAGATTTGGATTTAACTTCAAATCTTGGCTCTGATGCTTACTAGAAGGGTAATCACATAACTTTACAGATCCTCAGTATGAATAGGGAAGTCCTATTTCATAGACTATTGAGGAGCCTCAAAGAAGATAATGTAAAATCTTTTAAAACTTTAAAGTCTGCACAAATGTCAAGTATTATTATTATTATTATTATTATTATTATTATTATTATTATTAATGGTGATAATTTCTTCTAGATCAGGACTGAGCAGATCATAGACTAACAAGTACTGGGTAACTTATTTATCTTAGCATTATAATCTATCAAGCTCTGGATGCTGGTTTGGTCCTTGACTCTTTTATTTTAAATATTTCTTTTTTTTAAATTTTATTTAAGGCAATGGGGTTAAGTGACTTGCCCAAGGTCACACAGCTAGGCAACTATTAAGTGTTTAAGGGCAGATTTGAACTCAGGTCTTCATGACTCTATCCACTGTACCACCTAGCCACCCCCAACCTTGACTCTGAAGATGGAGATACTTGAAGTAGTTCTGGTTATTTCATCTTTCTTTAACCCATTTTGTAAAATGCATGTTTATTTTGTCCTCAAGTATATGTATATGTATGTGTGTGGATGTGGATGTGGGGGGAATACTTGTGTCTGCTGTGAGTTATTGTTAACCTCAACTAAAGTAGACTATATGAGAATTGTCCCAAATAAATCTAGAATACAAATTCCTGAGGACAAAGATGGTTTTTCATTTTTTCACTGAATCCTCAGCTCCTAGAACAGGGTGTCTTAAATTCTTATTAGATTAAACTGGATAGGGTTGGAATCAGTTGGATTAGAGTGGAGTGAATTGTATTAGATTGTAGTGGTTTAGATTAGATTGAGGGAAGCTCAGTTTAGAAATTTTAAACTGAATGGAAACTTCCAGTAGGGAACTATGTAAGCGAATGATTGACCACTCCCAACTATGGACAAATATTTTTGGTTATTTCCCCCAAATTTACTTTGAGACTTAAAGAGAAAGGAGTGTGGGTGGGTGGGTGGGTGGGGAGAATGAGAGGAAAAGACAAGACAGTGTTTGATATAATTGTCTAAAAAAGTGAAACTTCACAATTAGGCTACTACCACCTAAAGGAAGAGGAACCTTTCTTTTCTTGAAACTGTGGCCTTGGGTTCAAAAAAAAAACTGTCAGCCATCATGTCTAGTTATTTAGCTTAGACAATCTAAAGTACAGACTTTTCATTCAGTTTATCTCATAGACTGGAAATTCAATGGTCTCCATCCATGAGGTTTTCCATGGTCAAACTCTTTTGCATAATTATGTTTTATTTGAAGACCCCTCAATGTTTCAGAATGCAATGATAATCAATGCCATCCTCAAACAGAATCATCTGCATGATCTCACTATTTAAAGGGAATCCTCAAACTTGGCTATGTCAGAGGCAAACATCTTTGGATAATATAGTTTATTTTATGCCTCCAATGATTTTAAGGATCAGAGTCATTGAACAATGTTATCTCTATGGTTATAACTTTCATAGAATCTTACATAATTTTTAAAAATGCATGTGAAACACTTTGTTGGAGGAGAGTCTTTAAGTCTGTCTATGGAATCAAAGACTTAAAAATTCATCTATTTATTAAAAATATACTATGTACTGGACACTGTTAGGTGCTGGTGATATAAAGTTTTGAGAAGAAGCTCCATGTATCCAAATAAGTAAAAACAAAATGATTTCAAAGGTGGATTGGGGCAGAGGAGATTAGCATTTGAGGGAAAAGGATGGGTCTTATGTGATAGGACTGAAGGAAACTAGGTTCCAAAAGATCACGGTGAGGAGGGAAAAGGGTGATTCCAGGCATGGGGTAAAGCTTGTGTAGATCCAGAAATAAGGAATAGACTTCATATATGGGGAACATAGACCAATGTGACTGGGCATAATGGTTCATGAAGAGGAATAATTTGCAATAAGGCAGAGCAAAGTCCAACTGAACAGGACTTTAAATGGCAGGTAGAAAAGTAGAATTTTATCCTACAGAATCACTAGAGCTATTCAATTAGGTAAGTAACATAATTGTGACCTAGTTAGACTTCCAGGTTATCAATTTTGTATCCATGAAAAAGATAAGAGGGGAAAGACTTGAGATGGAGTCAGATTAAGAAATTGTTGCAATGATGCAGATAGAAGTGATGAGGTTATGGACTAGGCTGGTAGCTATATGAGTAAAGATAAGGGTACAACTGTGAGAAATATTATGAAAATAAAATCATCAGAACTTGATTGGGAGAGATGCAGAGATGAAAGAGAGAATGTCAGTGATGACTCCAAGGTTGGTACTCAATAAATAATAATCATGTATGTTCTATATCTTTCAGTCAATTGTAAGATGGCACATACAATTGTATGATGTGGTACATAGTTGAACATCACTTTTGAAAATCTACCAGGATAATCTTTAACACATTGGGAGGGGAAGGAGAGAGAGGGATAAAAGGAGAGAATTGGGAACTCAAAATTTGAGGGTTTTTTTTAGTTTTTTTTTATTTTTGCTGGGGTTAAGTGGCTTGCCCAAGGCCACACAGCTAGGTAATCATTATTAAGTGTCTGAGGTCGGATTTGAACTCAGGCACTCCTGACTCCAGGGCCAGTGCTCTATCCACTGCGCCACCTAACTGCTCCAAGGGAACTCAAAATTTTAAAAGCCACATGTTAAAATTTTTTACATGTAATTGGAAAAAAAATATTTCTTGATAAAAAGAGTGCCCTCAATAGATGTATAGTTTGTTTTCATAAAAAATTTAATTGATGAGAAATTAATATATCTTGGAAGACAAACCAATGGACAATGAGTTTTGCCTATTATTGAACAGAAAGAGAACAGGTTGTATGGTCTTTGGAAAATCGGAATATTATTTTAATGATTCTAAGCTTCTTCCTGAAATCAAGGTCTATCTTTTTAATAGGAGTGTTCTACTGGTGTGTTGTAAGTTATGAAACAATATAGTCTCTGAAGATTTGAAATTGAAAATCACCCAAAAGGCAATGGAGAGACTCATGGTGAGTATGAGCAGGTTGCAACATACTAGAAATAACAGATGCTTACCATTTTTTTTTTGGCAAGGCAATGGGGTTAAGTGGCTTGCCCAAGGCCACACAGCTGGGTAATTATTAAGTGTCTGAGGTTGGATTTGAACTCAGGTACTTCTGACTCCAGGGCTGGTGCTCTATCCACTGCACCACCTAAGCTACCGCCCCCAAGAAATAACACATTCTGAAGAAGTGTGGAATTGTAGAAATTTTAGAATTTGGAGTAAGAAAGGAAATGGGCTAGTTACATAATGATGATTTTTGTCTTTTATTCTTGAAGAAGCCCATGCATGACATCAAGGGAGATGATACCATGATTGAATTTTAATGAGGGGGTACTGTGCTAACTTATCTGCCTCTTCTCTTCCAGAGCTATCTGGATCCAGTGACCAGATGTGAATCAGGATGACTAGAGATGGCCCTAGATTTGAGGCAATCAGGGTTAAGTGACTTGCGCAAGGCCACACAGCTAGTAAGAGTCAAGTGTCTGAGGTCATATTTGAACTCCTGTCCTCCTAATTCCAAGGCCAGTGCCTGATCCACTGTACCAACTATCTGCCCTAATTGCTGTAACAGTAAAAATGGAGACAACCTGTGTATGCCTTTAGTTTCATTGAAATGTTGAAAAGAAGCAAGGAAGGTACTCACCAGAGGGTAGGTTGGCTCTGGTGAACTAAAAAGGATATAGACAAGAGATCAAGAGATAGAGAGCTGATAGATAGATGGGTTTGGAATCAGGAAGACTCATCTTTATGAATTCAAATCTGACCTCAGACACGTACAAACTGTGTAACCTTGGAAAGTCACTTAACCCTGTTTGCTTCAGTTTTCTCATCTGTAAATTGAACTGGAGAAAGAAATAATAAGCCACTCCAGTGGTTTTACCAAGAAAACACCAAATGGGGTCATGAAGAATCAGACACAACTGAAACAAAAGTATACCTAGATGATAGAACATTTATTAAGTATTTACTATATCCTGGACACTGTGCTTAATGCTGAGAAAACAAATAAGTCCCCACAAGGGTAACCTAGTTTCTAGAAGCTTAAATTGTGTTTGGGTTTTTTTTTAGGTTTTTGCAAGGCAAATGGTGTTAAATGGCTTGCCCAAGGCCACACAGCTAGGTAATTATTAAATGTCTGAGGCCGAATTTGAACCCAGGTGCTCCTAACTCCAGGGCCGGTGTTTTATCCACTGCACCACCTAGCCACCCCTAGAAGCTTAAATTCTAACGGGGAAAACAATACATAAAAGGAAGTTGAACAGCATTGGGAGTAGGGCAGAAGTAGAGATAAAATGGGAGAGTGTAGAGTTGGGAGCTATTCAGAGAGAGAACTGAACTTGAATGGCCTGGTTGATTCATGAAATAATGGTTCCCAGGAATTTGCCAATCAGTGAAGGAGACTTAGGAATGAAGAAATCTTTGGCCTTCAGAGGTGGAAGAGGTGAGGCGACAAATCTGGGGTGGTGTTGAGATAGATGGAGTGCCTACATTAGTGAACTCATAGAGTTCACTATTCCTTTAATTTTTCAAACTGTGCTAATACTGATCTTGGAAGGAGTCCATTCTTGCTGACTGAGGATTCTGCAGTATGCTCATAGTACAGCCTCAGTGGTCTACCTATTTCTGGTTTCCATCTCTTGGTTGTTTTTTTTTTTTGGTAAGTTATTCCTTTAAATCACCATTACTTTTCCAGTCACATCTACTATTCCTATTCTATTATATTGTTGGTGCTTGTCCATGAAAAAAATTAGAGCTTCAACGCTTAAATTCCCTAGGAAATAGATATGCTTAAGATAAATTTTTGACTATGGCAGATTTATAGGTTTCTTTATTAGGGCCTTGAGGGCAAGGATCCTCTTTTATTTCTTTTTGTATCTTCTCTGTACTCTGACTAAAGTTCATGCTTAATAAATATTCTTTGAGAATTAGAAATTGAAGAGATGGTCATCAACTGGGAAGTGGCTGTATAAATTGTGGTTTATGAATGTAGTGGAATGTGCTTATAAGACATGATGGGCAGGGGTATTTCAGAAAAGCCTGGAAAGACTTATATGAGCTGATGCTGAGTGAAATGAGCAGAATCAGGAAAACATTGTACATAACAGCAATATTGTGTGATGAACAACTATGATTGACTTATCCTCTTCTGAATGATCAAAGACAATTCCAAAAGACTCATGATGGAAAATACTATCCAAATCCAGAGAAAGAACCATGGAGTCTGAATGCAGATCAAGCCATACTATTTTCACTTCTTTATTTTTGTGTTTTTTTCTCTTTTGTTCTGATTTTTCTTTTACAACATGACCAATGCAGAAATATATTTAACATAATTGTATATGTATAACTTATATCATATTTCTTGCTGTCTTTAGATTGGGGAGAGGGCAGGGAGGGAGGAAGAAAAATTTGAAACTCAAAATCTTATAAAAATGAAAGCTGAAAACTATCTTTGCATGTAATTGGAAAAAATAAAACACTATTAAGTAGGAAAATAAATGTTCTTTGAATGAAAATGAGAAAGTAAAACTAAAATGAAAAAAAGCATTTTATCACAGTGTTCATTTCAATATTTGTGGAGTCAGGGAACTGGATCAAATAATCTCTTGAGACTCTTGGACCTTCCCAGTTTTATAGTTTTTCCCCCCATTGCAGAATTTTAACCAGAGTAAAATACTTTAGGGCACCATTCCATCTGGGAATGCCCAGGACCTAGAATTCCTCCCCCAGTCCCAAGTTATTGACTTTTAATGGGCCTCATGACTATTTCTGAGGTCCCATTAATATAAAATTCCAGTATATAATGCTACTTTATAGACATCCCTCATGTTTGATATAGAAAAACAGACTGAAGTACAGATTGGAAAAGATAGCACTTGGTTTTACTTTTCTCCCTGTGCATTGCTAGAATAAAAATATTCTACTGATGTAAGATAATAGACAAATAAATATTTGTGGAATGAATTAGGAATTCTTGAAGGAGTGGTACTATGCAATGGACTACTAAGTACTGAGCTTAGTTCCTTGTAGTCCATCAAGAAGCAATATGATTATTTAATGAAAAGCAGTCAATGCAGGCTCCCCATTCATAGCTATTGAGTAGATCAAAATAGCAATGCAAATAAATGAAGTACAGGGGAGAAGAAACTGAATTCAGTGAGGAAGCTGCCTTGATAACTGTCTCATGGGCCCTATACTCTGAATTAGACCAGCAGCCAAACTTCTTCCCCAGGAGCAGAAGGAAGAATAAACTTGAAGAAATCAGCAGACTTCTTCCTTGATTTGGAATGCTACTCTACAGAAAGATAGAGGAATTTCTTCAAATCAAATAAACCAAAACAAATTTTTGTGTTTGAAGAAGTGTTATGGCAGCTAGGTGGAAAAGTGGATAGACCATGGGGGTATGGATTTATCTTCTTGAGTTCAAATTTGGTCTCAAACATTTTCTAACCAGCTGATCTTGGGCAAGTCACCTGTTTGCCTCAGTTTTCTCATCTGTAAAATGATCTGGAGAAGGAAATGACAAACCACTCCAGTTATCTTTGCTTAGAAAACTCCAAAGAGTTGGACACAACTGAACAACAATATGGATTGCAGCACTATTACTGTGAACTGGAAAATGGTTCAAATATTATTTTGTTGATGTGGTTTTGAAAAATTAATTTCTACAATAAATGAGTCAGTTCAAGAGGAACTTTCCTGCATTCAATAACCAAGGGGCAATTACTCTGTAATTGGCAGTATATGACTGGGAGACAGGAAGGGGGTAAATGGGGATAGGGTCTTGGAGTTTAGAAAACCAATGACCTCAACTGCAAAAGGAGAAAACAGAGACTCAGAAAGAAGCAATGTTATACAACCTTTTCACAACAGTGACAGAGTACTGGAACCCAGATCTAGATCTGAAGGATCTAGAAAGAACTAAAAGGAAAACTCATATCTGAGTATATTGATGCTTGTCCCTCATTCTTGAAGAAGACCATTATATCAGGGAGCTGATGCCATGACAAGCATATGATTGGATTTGAATGAGGTAATGCTGTGCTAAGACACTGGCCTCACTTTCTCCTCCAGAGTCATCTGGGTCCAGTGGCCAGATATGAACCAAGATGACTAGAGATGGCCCTGGATGAAAGGCAATCAGGGTTAAGAGACTTGCCCAAGGTCACACAGCTAGTAAATGGCAAGTGTCTGAGTCTGGATTTGAACATCTGTCCTTCTGACTCCAAGGACAGTGCTCTATCCACTGTGCTGCCTAAACACCTTTGAGCATGGATATAACAAGCAGACATATGTATACAGAAAAAGATGCTATAGAGATATAAAGTCTAAGACTTTGCAAGAAACTACTATAGTCAAAATCAGTCTTCACTGATATGTTTATTAATAATATTCTATTCCAGGAAGCAGTATTTTATATAGTGGTCCAGTACATTAAACAAACATTAATTAAATTCTTCATTGATGATACCTATTTGTGGTGTGACCTTAGACATTTCCTACAAAACTATGAGTTTGGGTCCTGTAATGAATTAAAAGTTTGTCACTCAAAGATCTATAAAGATTCACCACCAGATTGGCAACAGTATGGTGAAAATTTGGGGCACAGAAAAGTCAAAAGACTCTACTGAACAAACAATTTTTGTTTTCCATGTGGTTGGATTGCATCAATGAAATCACTAGTAACTGAAGTGTATTTCCATTACACAGATTGATTTCTTGATTAATTGGAAGAAAAGTAGTACCTTTCTTTCTGTGTCTTTTTTTGTTTTGTTCTAACTTGGTATGTTACTTCCTCAGAAGGTGTAGAAAATTGGTGTGTAATTCAGTATTTTTAAGTTAAAGAATCCTTTATACGTGATATATATTTTATCTGAATCTATTGTGCTTACTACTACCCCCCATAGCCATCCAGGATTCTATTTAGATATATCAAAATGCAATTATTTTTCAATATCCCCTCTTTCCCCCCCCCCCTTCTTCTGTTTATCTGATTTCCCAAACCACCCAGCAAAGCAAAACACTACACACCAAGATCTCGGAAATGTGGAAGTGTCTGTCTTTGTGTGTCTGTGTGTCTATGTGTACTCTCAGCATACTCAAGTGCCCTCACATACCTATGTATTACTTCCCTCTTTCCCATGCTCCAGTGAACTACTTTTCACTTGTTAATTTACCATTAACAAAGCTATGTGTTAGTTTTGTTTCTCTCAACTTCCTGCAGACAAGGAATGTGATTTCTAGCAATATATGCATTTAACACAATTCCACTTAAAGAAAAGAATTTAGATGTTAATTGAAACTGGCTACAGTGAGAATTTTTAGCACATATAGAGGTAGCATACTCAATATAATGTGTTAGAAGAGCAGTACTAGCTGGGGAATGTGAGCAATTTTTTTAATCTTACTGAGCCTCAGTTTTGTTATCTGTAAAAAGGGGGTGAAAATGGCATTTATATCATGGTGTTGTCATAAGATGCTCACTTGTAGAACAAGTTGCAGATTTTAAAGCTCTATTTAAATATCAGCTGTTGGACAATGGCTAGGCAAACTATGATATATGACAATAAAAGAACATTACTATACCTTAAGAAATAATAAAACAAACATTTCATGGAAATGTTGGAACACTTAAATGACCTGATGTAGAGTCAAGTGAGCAGAATCAGGTAAATATTTTATTCAATAACAAAAATAATGTTTAAAAAAAACCCACCACCATCACAGCCTCCCCCTCCCTCCAAACTGTGAAAGATAGCTTGGTTCCATGTAATGACCATTCACAATTTAGATTACTAATGATGAAGAATGCTACCCACCTCCTAATGGAGAGATGATAGACACAAGATAAGAGATGTTCATTTTTAAACATGGCTGATGTGGGAATCTGTTTTACTTGACCATGCATATTTATTGTAAGATTTTTGCTTTTTTTAAAAATAATAACAGTAGATGGGAGGAAAAGATAGGGATAGGGGATACACAGAGAGGGTTAGAATGAGAGACAGACACACCTACACCCACACACAGAGGGAGACAGAGACAGAGACAGAGACAGAGAGAGAAACAGAGAGAACAAAAGGAAGATCTGAAAGAATCAGCAAGACAGCAGCATCTCAAGGCTAAGACATGTATAATGAAAGGAAATGCAATAGCTATATAATATATATATATATATATATATATATATATTCAGTTTCATATACCTTCTCCCTCTTCCTGTTATACTATGCATATAGGAATCATCATTTTCTACTGTAGTTAAGTTCAGAATTTTAAAAATTCAACTGTTAATATTAGGTCAAATCCCATTTCTGATACTTTCTATCTATGTAAAATTTAGGCAAGACAGTGAACTTCTGTGAGCCTCAAACAACTCCCCAGGATTTATCTCCTAAATCATAAACAGGCGGCTGTTATCTGTATGAAGGGAATTGGCATACCAGTTCTACACAGTCATTTTTATATTAATAGCACAACTTGTTTACTTTTGAGTCATCATATGATCAAAAAGAATAAACCAATGTAGTTTGGTGTAGGCAATAGATCCTAATCTTGGGAGCCAGCTGTTGGCTGTATTTGACCCTCTCTCTGTAGTGTCTAAGATTAGTGTGTAGTTGGAGGTCTTAGCTTTTGGGTGGGGCAGGACAGAGGCATCCTTGAGGTACATGAGGAGAGTGCTGTATAAGCTCCTTTAGCCCAGAGGTTGGATTTGATCTTTTTTTTTTTTTTTTTTTGCTTTTGTATCTTTAGATATCTAAAACAATGTTAGGCATATTGCTGTTGTTCATCTATGTTCAACTCTGTCCCACCATGAACATATCCATGGGTTTTTCTTGGCAAAGATACTAGAGCAAGTTTTACTTCTCCAGTGGAATTCAGTGACTTGCCCAGGGTCACAGTCAATGAGTGTCTGAAACTGATTTGAACTCAGGTCCAGGACTCTATTTTGCCTGGTGCTTACTTGATCTGATCTCAGATACTTAACTTACTATTTGATCCTGGACCTAAACTCCTAGCTAAAACTGAAGAAGGAAATGGCAAATCATTCTAGTATCTTTGCTAAGAAAGCCCTATGGACAGTTGGTCCATTTGGTCATGAAGAGTTGCCCACTACTGAATAACAAGATGCTTAATAAATGCTCCTTGAATGAATGAATAAATACTACAGATCTCATTGATACTGAAGTGTTTTGTCATTTCCTTCTCCAGCCCATTTTACAGATAAGGGAACTGAGGCAAACAGGGTTAACTCAGTTTTCCAGTGAACAGCCACAGGAGAGAATGGTAGGAGGGGACCTGGTATTCAGAGCTCTGAAAGGAACTACAGACAATAAGAAAACCTCAAGTCTGGGAAAGATTCCATGGACTGTATACCACCTTCCACTAGATTTATATGTCTGAAACCAACTCTTGGAGAACCAATACTATAAAAATAATGCCACAAAGTATATGCACTTTCTGTCTGTACAAATCATAAATTTCCACAAGGAGAATCCAGGGGCTTGTGGAAACCCACTGCCTACTGAATAAAAGACTCTATTATGGATTTAGATTGCCTTTACTTCCCTTTCCCTTTCCACTCTAATCAAAGGGTTTTCCATGTTGCCCTATGACCTGATAATCAAACTGTGAGGTGCTCAGGTTTGAGGTGGTATATATATATATATATATATATATATATATATATATATATATATATATATATATATATTTGGATTTGGAGAGGGATCTCTACCTTTTCTGATGGGCCACAGTGATTGTTCTGTATTCTATAGCCTGACAATTGCTTATTCCTGTCTCATACTCTAGTTTATTTGTTCAATAAATATCATTAAGGTACTACTACATGCAACATTGGTCTATGCCAGAGATGCAAAGAAATATTATATGATCCCTGCTAACGGTGGCATATGCCTGTGGTCTCTCTGACTAGACTGTAAACTCCCTGTGGTTGAAACCAAAAGGGACCTTAGAGGATCATCTACTCAAACTCTAGCTCTTAAAGATTAGAAGATTGAGATTCACAGGTGAAGTGACTCAAGCAAGGTTATATAGCAAGTTGTTCAGTAGCTTTCAGTTGTGCCCGACCCCATTTGGGATTTTCTTGACAAAGAACTGGAGTGATTTGTCATTTCCTTCTACAACTCATTTTATGGATGAGGATGCTGAAGCCAATCAGGTTTAAATGACTTACACCATCTAGTTGGCTCAGTGGATAGAGAACTGGCCTTGAAGTCAGGAGGACATTAGTTCAAATCTGACCTCAGACACTTGACACTTAACTAGCCATGTGATCTTAGGCAAGTCACTTAACCCTGACTGACTCACATCCAGGTCATTTCTAGTCATCCTGATTCATATCTGGCCACTGAATCCAGATGGTCCAGAGGAGAAAGTAAGACTGGTACCTTAGCATAGCACCTCCTCACTCAAATCCAATTCATGTGCTTGTCATGGCATCACCTTCCTGTTGCAAAGGTCTCTTTGAGAACAAACATCATCATCATCATCATCATCATCATCATCATCATAAAGCAGGTAAATGGAAGCATTCTCTTGTAAAGATATCCCCTTCTGTGCCTTTCACAGTGCTGCGAATATAAAAGATGTTCAATCATCCTTGATGATTAATTGTGTTGTTTCTTCCCTTATGGAGGAGGCAAGGTAGGATCATAGCTGAGAGGTTATCTGGTTGGGTGATTTTCACAGGATTAGAAGATATAAACATCAATGTTTGTATAATTCAGTAAGGTCCAGAGCAGATTCCAGGCCAATGTATTTAATTCTGAACTTGACTGTATGGGAACCAGGAGTCCAGGGGCCTTCTGCCTCTTTTGCCCTTCCTGCTCCTCATCCAGTCAGCTTATTTTTTGTATCCACTAGTTATAGCCATCTATCCAACCCTAACCACCTCTTCTCTTTCGAAATACATACTTATAACTCATATAACTACCCACCATTTTCTCTCTCTATTATTTTCTCCAATATTTCTATCCTTAAATCCTTCATCAAAAATTGGCATTGGGGAACCAGGGACAGTTGACTAAGGATGGTGCTGTGAGGCTGCTTGGGAAACATTAAAATAGAGAGTTCCAAGATTCTGAGGTTACATTCACTTACCTCACAAAAGAATTGGTCTATGGACCAAATCAATCAACAAACATTTATTAAGCAGCTCTCATGTTTCAGGAGCTGTGCTCAGCCCTGAGGACAGAAAGACACACACAAAAAAGGAAATAGTCCTTGCCCTCAAAGTTTACTTTCCAATGAAGAAACACATATATGTACATATGGATCACATAAAAATTATGTCCCTGCCCTCAGAGAGTTTACATTCTGCTGAAGAAGCAGTGTATATATATATATATATATTATTATATATATATAATATATATATATATGAATAGTATAAAAATTATGTACAAAGTACATGCAAAGTTATTTTGAGGTGATGAGAAGAGAGGCAGATAGGAGATCTGGAAAAGTCTCAGGGAGGAGGTGACTCTTAAGCTGTTTTGAAGAAAGCTAAGGATTCCAAGAGGGCAGCTTAAGAACTGGATAGAGTTCCTGATCTGGAGCCAGGAAACACATGAGTTCAAATCTAGCCTCAGACACTTACTAGCTGGGTGATCCTGGACAAGTCTGTTAACCCTATTTGCCTCAGTTTCCTCATCTATAAAATGATCTGGAGAAGAAAATGGCAAGCCATTCCAGTAACTTTGCCCAGAAAAATTCAAATGGGATCATAGACAGTTGAACAGGACTAAAGATGACAATAACAAAGTTGAAGGTGAGGAGACACTGTAGGTGCAAAGGCTGTGAGATTGAAGATGGAGTGTCAGATGGGAGGAACAGCAAGGCCAGTTTGACTGGAGGATAGAGTTCATGGAGAGTCATGTATCATAAATCTAGTCCATCCTCTGGCCGTCTTGAAAAGGCTGCAGGTGTTAGATGGTGATAACTGGCAAGGGGAGGAGAAGTGGGGGTACCTGCCTCACAGAGGCTTAAGTAAGAGCTGATGGGCATTGGGGCTGTACTAGTTGAGCACAGTGGGCCATCAGAGGAAGATGCGGCAGATTTTGCTGGTGTCTACCCTCTTCCACGATTGGTTATACACACACCAGCGTGGTTTTGTGGTTCCTCTTGGATTTTGGATGCTCATAAAACAAGCTGCCAGCTGTCAGCTTGCCACGTGGGTGAGGCCACGAGGAGCTGCTGCTCCTAGGAGATGGGCTTCCTGACAAGCCTAGACAAGGCCAGCTTGCTGGTCTGATTCTAATCATTCTACCTGGAGCTTTTCCCTGGAGGCTGGGGAAGGAGAAATCAAAGAGTGAACTCCTGTTCTTGGAACACTCCCAGGGGCTGCAGTCGGATGGGGACCAGATAAGGACAGAATTGCACAATCAAAGCTAAACAGCTTCTTCAAAGGGTTTCCGCCCTTCCTGGCCTACTTGGGCCTGTGCTTTCCTCTACCCAGATCCCCTTGTCCTTGGCAGTGGTGGGTATTGCTGGGGGATGAATTCTCCAGCTGAGTCCCTCCACTAGAGGAGGGTTTTTTTTTTTTTCTGTCTGACTACCCTGTCCTACCCACAGAGGCATTTTGCTTTGGCAGGTGCTTGGAAGCAGGTTCCAAATAACTTAGTTGTTCCTGGACAGTGACCATAGCTTGAAGGTCCGGCACTCACAGACTCAGGATCACAGGTCTAGGACCAGAAAAGAACTTAAAGAGCCACCCTCATTTTATAGAGGCTCAGAGGAGATTTGCTCAAGGTCACCTAGGGAGTAATTGGCAGGATGGGCTTTAAACTTAACACTCCCCAGGATGCATTTGTCAGGCTACCTGAGGATGGGAGTGGATAGGTGCCTTTGTTTGTTTGAATGGTTTTTTTTTTTTTTAAGCCAGAACAGCAGTGGCTTGAGCCCCTTGGAAACTCAGCTCAATGACCTGGCATCCTGGGAATGTCCCCTGCTGGCTCCAAGGGGGTTGTCCCACCCTCCTTCTCCCCTTTATGGTTTAACCCTCTTTGGTTGCCTTGGTTACTAACCCTGTATCGCAGGGATCCAGGTTACTCATTACCTCTTTCCTTTTGGCTTAGTTTGATGTGGCAGCATTATGCTTTTCTGCCCTGGCTTAGCCACTCAAAGGCTGACACTTGAGAGGTTTATCCCCACACCTTTGTCTGCCAGGTCCTTGGTAGAAAGGAACAATGAAAGTGATTTGGGGTGATGCTGGATGTAAATGGAATTCGACTTTTTCCTTTCTAAGTTTGGGAATTTCATTTCCTGATAAATGTTTTTATTTTCTATTTATTGATCTTGATATTTGACCATTGATATCTCAGTTTTACCTAGATAGGCAGGACAACAACCGGAAAAAACACAGGAGATCTGGTAAGGTTAGGTTAGAGATATGACTGCACCATGCAGGTAACTTTGTTCTTTTTTGGTGGAAAAAAAGAGATGGGTGATTTTTACAACCTTTCCTTCCCTCCCTCCTTCCTCCTTATCTCCTTCCTTCCTCCCTCCCTCCTTCCCTTCTCTCCCTCCCTCCCTCCCTCCTTCCTTCCTTCCTTCTTTCCTTCCTTCCTTCTTTCCTTCCTTCCTCCCCACTTTCTAACTTCTTCCTTCCTTCCCTTCTTATCTCCTTCCTTTTTTTGAATAAAAGAGATTTTAGAATCATTTAATCCACAATCCTCATTTACAGATTAAAAAAAAAAATGAATTGCAGAGAGATTGTAACCTTCATCCCTCTCTTTCTTTGACTTTTTCCTCCTTTCTTTTGTCCTGGGAATCTACTGGGAGTTACTCCTATGTACTCATGGATAAGCCAATTTACTCTCTTTCAGTCTCTGTTTCCTTACCTGTAAAATGGCGATACTATTGCCTTGCCAGTATTGTCATGAAGAGCAAATGAAATAATGAATCCAAAGATGTTTCAAAAACTGCAAAGCACTAGACAAACGTAGGATGTTATTGTTATTTTTACTAAAATGCTGAAAGCACGGGGTGGGCCAGGGGTCAGGTCGGGGCTGGGCTTGGGAGGTTTCAGGTCATGCCAGCTCTGTGGCAGGAATGAGCCTTTCTTTGTCTCTGGGGACAGGGAGTTTGGAATGTCACGGCCTCAGCCAGCCCCGAGGCCTCCCTCCCTGGCCCTACCACGAGGTCTTCTCATTCCTTCCACTATAAAACACTAGCACCTCCTGGAGAAGGGAGTGCTCCCTGAACAGACTAGTGGTAGCGCCACAAGGTTTATTAGCCTTTAAAATTCCTTCGAGATGAGTTGGTATTTATTTCTCTGCAAAGCTTATGTAACCGTAAGAGGATACTGGTGCTGCCAAAGCTGTCTGTGGTTTGGATGGGGCTCACAGTGGTTTCTGCTGGGAGCTAAATATTATAATGAATGATCTCATACTATCATTTTCTTTGGAACCAAGTTGTACTTATCCCAGTGGTACCCAAAAAGCCATTCAGAGTTACTTCTGGCACCTCTTCCCTCTTACCGTTTCCCCCATCCCCCATCCCTATTTTCACTTTGGAAGATGTCTTACACTTGGACCAGGGAGAAGATAAGAATAATAGCTGACATTTTTAGAAGGTGTCCCAAAAGTCTTAAAGGCTAGAATTTAGAACCACAGTAAGACTTTTGGGACATTTTGTATGTGATTTTATCTACACAATCCTGTTTGATGCTCATAACAATCCTGTGCAATAGATAACTACAGGTATTATTATTCCCATTTTACAGATGAGGAAAGAGAGGCTCAAAGAAGTTAAGAAATGGTCACCCAATATGTACCTTGGTGAGATCTGGACCCAAGAAAATTTATGGGAAAAATTAGAAAACAGTCTGGCAGAAATCATACTTAGACCAGTACCTTAGTAACAATCCAAAAGAAATTCTAAATGGACACAAGACCTTAACATTAAAGATAATAGCATAAAAATAGCTAAGAAGCAGATCATATGCCTCTCATAGCTATGGGTATTTTTTTAACCAAGTGAGAGATAGAGGCAATTAATAAAACAGATAACTTTGATTATATAAAATGGAAAAGCTTCTGCACAAACAAAATTAATGCATCTATGATAAGAAGGAAAGCAGTCAAATGGGGGGGAACCTTTGAATCAAATATGTCAGATAAATATTTGACATCCAAGATATATAAACTATTCCCCCAGTTGATAAGTGGTCAAGGGATATGAACCTATATCTTCCTGATCCTATCAAGCACCTAGGCATTAGATACATAGCCAGCATCATAGTTCAGTTTTTCATAGGAGGCTCCAAGAATGACCTATCCTTGAACCAAAGAATGGTCATCTAGATGCCCCATAATGATATTGATATTGGAGAATTTATGGAAAATTGTCTATATATACTGGTGAGCTGTGGTTACTTTAGGGTCCTCATGCTAAGTGCTTACTGAATAAATAAATAAATAAATAAATAAATAAATAAATAAATGGATGGATGGATGTGTGGATGAAGTATATAGTGTTTTACACAATTTGTTTTGGGAGGTGAAATTGTTTTAATGAAGTGACTATAAGGGGGAGAAGGATGCAGAGGGACAATGAGGAAAGAATCACATTAAATACCACATGCTTAGTATTAAAGAAACCCTGAATAGGGAAAATTAATGGAAAAAGTCATTTATTGAATGGTCCATTCCTAGTGACCTTCTAGCCTCTAAATGGC
Organism: Macrotis lagotis; assembly: GCF_037893015.1. Taxonomy (NCBI): domain Eukaryota; kingdom Metazoa; phylum Chordata; class Mammalia; order Peramelemorphia; family Peramelidae; genus Macrotis; species Macrotis lagotis. The sequence goes on along the minus strand of NC_133658.1, from coordinate 410,021,942 downwards.
TGGGGCCAGCTGGAGATGGGAGCTACTCAGCACATTGGTCACTGTCCTAGAGCTAGTGACATTCTGGCATGGACACAAAGTACCTTTCATCTATCTCTCACAATATAGTAAACTCTAGTAAACTCACAAGTCTTTGGTTCTCTCCTTAAAAACCCTTCAAGGATAATACTTTGTCTCTGTAGAGCTACACTATACCAGAAAAGGGGGCAACCTGACCAAGCATTCTAGCTTAGACTGTGGGCATGAGATTAGGGCAGTGACTCAAAACTTCTCTAGCCTTTACTATCCAAATAATAATGTGTGGTCAGTGTCCAGACTAACCTAGAAAGGAGAAGGAACCAAGAAAGGAAGATGAGAAAAGGAGGAAAAATTGTACCTCTGGTAAAATTAAGAGGTCAACAATAACTGTTCTTCAGTGGCACTGGGTCAGAGGTTACCAATATCTGGGTTAGTGGGTGTTGAAGATTAATTCTCTGAATCATAGTCTGAGACTATGTATTACCATTAAAATAAAAATTAGAGCAGCCAGAATAATATCCTGCTTCTCCCATTCTTTCCCTTCTTGCCCCACCCCCATCCTCTTGCCATTTTTCCTTTTTATACTTTCAAGGAGCATGGAATCTTTTAAAAAATGTAAATGTTTATAATTTTTTAACATTATCTTCATTTCCCAACAATTCTCTCTCTCCTTTCTTGCTCCTAGAGAACCATCCCTTATAACAAAGAATAAAACAAAAGGGGACAAAGATTCAGTAAATGAACCTGCATCTCAACCAAGTCTAACAAGTATGGTATACTCTTATCTCTCAAAGAAGGGAGGGAGATACAATCTCATATGTCATCTTTGGTCAAGATTGGGGAAGCATAATAACCTGAGGAAATAACCTTTGTTGGAGTCATGTCTGAGGGAGAGTCAAAGAGGTTCTTTCCAGGCTTGTAAAAGTTCAGATTCAGCAATAATAGAAACATTTGGATTGGATATGATTATAAGTTATTACAATTTTATAGGGCTTCATGTTTTTAGCGTGCTTTCAACACCTCTTTTTCTCATTTGAACCTGACAGGGAGAATCTGAAGTATTTAAGGCAGATGTTATCATCCTCATTTTTCTGATAAGGAAACTGAGGCATAGAGGGGTAAGAGACTTGGAAAATGCCATATATTTAGTGGTGGTGTCATACCTAAATCCCAGGGATTTTTGTCTTGTGTGATACTTTTCTCATTAATATCAACAAATAATTATTAATCTTCTGCTGGGTGCTGATCTTCTAGGGGATCATGGGAGAGATGCAGAATTTGATTAAAACATAGTCTCTGCTTAAGACAGGTTTTGGATTATTGGATTTTAGAGTTGGAAGGGACCTTAGCAAGTGGCTAGTTCATACTCCTTCATTTTACTAGTGAGGAAAATGATACACCAAAAGCTTTTAAGTAATTTGCCCAAGGCAACAAACACAATAAGTAACACAATGCAGATTTGAATGTGGGTCTCTTACACTGCACTACATATGAGAACAGAGACAAGATTAAACAGGACAGCGATGGTAGTGAATATGAAGAATTGTAAGTGGTCCAATTTGACTTGACTTTAGAGGAACAGAAGACAGTAGAGTGATGCCAGTAGAAGGGCCTTGAATGACAAAGGAGTTTGAACTTTTACCCAGAAGGCAATAGGGAGACATTGAAGGATTCTGAGGAGAGAAGTAGCTTGACAAATTTATGCATAAACAAGATTAGTTTTCTATCAATGAATTGCAAAGAGATAAAGGGAGCAGAGGCAGGAAGAAGGCCTGGCAGGAGGCTATTCCAATAGTCCAGGTGGGCGGTAATGAAGGTCTATGTGAGGGGTGGGAGAGGAAGGGGGAACAGAGAGGAAGGAACAGATGCAAAAAGGAGAGAAGGATCCGGAAGGTCATATTTCACTGGAGACTAAAGACAGCTCCTTTGCACCCCTTAAAAAAAAAAAAGAAAAGCAAAAAAAAAAAAAACCCAAAACCTGACTTTTCACTGGGCTGTCTCTTTTGCTCCCAAGTGCACTTTCTCCTCTCCCCCACCCCCCCACTTGTGTTTATTTGCCTGTCAGCTCTCTTTCCTGTTTACACACCCACTTGGGAAGCTACAGCAGCCAGTGTATTGGGCAATTTGGGGAGTGTGGAGCAGCTTCCAAACAGACCTTGATATGCAATCATGAGTTGAATTTGGCTGGGGAGCAAGCCAGGAGGGAGCTGGAGGACAGCACTAGCTTCTTAGAAGGGACATTTCACAGCCATGTCCCCCCTACTTTCCCCCCATCTCTCCTAGCTCTCTCTCTCTCTCTCTCTCTCTCTCTCTCTCTCTCTCTCTCTCTCTCTCTCTCTCTCCTCTCTCCTCTCTCTTCTCTCCTTTCTCTTCCTCCATCCCTCCCCCCCTTTCTTCTCCCCCTCTCTTTCTGGAAGGGTTGTCTTGAGAGGAGTGCAATTCATTATACAAACCCTATCCAGCTGGAGATCTAGAGGAAGAAGGGTTTTATAACCCCAAACTTCCTGAATTTACTGTGAATTACCTCATACAAATTTGACACAATGAGACAGCACAGCTGAGACTGCCGTACTGATGGGGTTATGGATATCCCTAATAGGGGAGAAGAGGTGATAGAAAGATCACTCTCTCCCCTCCTCAATCTGGGCTCTATCCCTTAACTCTTTCCTAGCCTAAGGGATGGGTTCCTACTAATTAAAGTCAAAAGGGTATCTTGGGGGAGAGTGTCAGAAGTGTTAGGAGAACACAGTCGAGAATCGCCTGCTTGGATGAAGGGAGTGGAGGTGGAAGTTGAGAGTCTCAACATGTGGCACCGAAAGGGTTAATCAAACCTGTTTGGAGAAGAGCATTCATGTTCTGCTAATGTAATGTTAAGAGATGCAATTAAGGCTGTTTATTTTTTAGAGATGCAATACTTCTATTAAGCAATCACCCTGTTTATGTCACTGCTAATTGAAGTAAATTGCTTTCTGCAATCAAATTGGGAAGTTCCCCCTTCCGATCATGATTCGAGTTGGACTCCAGTTCCTGATTTCCAGTATTTAGTCTGCTCTGAGACTTGCCCTTTAATTAATTGCATACATTCCACTGATTTCCCTAAACCTGCAGTTAGTTTTCCTAGGAAGATGCTGTTGATTTTGAAATTACCCTCCAGGGTGGGAATTTTTCCCTTCTTCCCATGCTCCCTCCCCTATACTTTCCTTGCCCCTGTTCTTCTTTCCCCCCCAGTATTGTGGTCTTGCCCAGGGTTGAATCAGATGCTCTGTGTGGTCAGCCTTTAGCCAGAAATGACCTTTGGGCCCTAACGTGTGGGCTGTCAGACAGATAGAGGACCTGGAGGTGAGTGGACAGTTGAAACAGCTGTGAAAGTCCAGGAAAGATTTGTGGCCCGGTCCAGTTGGGAATTCTTTCAACAGATTAGAAGTCGAGACCATAAATCAGGTTGGAGTCATTCCTGTACCCTGGGTACAGGTTTTCCGCTCGTTAATCTTCAGCTCTATCTCCACTTTTGTGAAAGGAATGGGAGGGAGGCAAGCCAGGAGTAGGAATGCAAACAGAAACATATACATCTCTCCCCCCAATGAAAGCCCTTCTGTGACTGCTGATCCCTGCCTCCAACTCTCAAGTAGGGTGGGAAGGCACCCAGAAATCTTATTGGAAAACCTCAGGGAAAAAAAAAGACATCTTCACCTGCCCAGTCTTTTTTTCCTCTGCTTGCTGTCTTGGGTAGGAAGGGGGTTCAGAGAAGCAAAGGCCAGGAAGCACAGGTTTTCCCTAAGGCAACAGGACATATTTCTAGTGGTGAGGGAGTTGCAGGTCTTGAGATGGTCTAGGCAGCTCCTGAGACACTGAGAGAGGCAAATAGTCTTCAGGGCAATGTGATCTGAATCTTCCTGATCATTTGCTGGTATGACTTGAGGAATAGATGGAAAGAACCTCTGCTTTTCTGCCTCCTTAGAGCTGAGAGGAAAGTAAAGACCAAAAAAAATATGTAATTTGATTGCTTTGCCCTGAGGGATGACCTGGGAGAGTATCTTATGACTTGGTTCTTTATCTGACAGAAGTGAAATGAAGAGGACAGCTTGTTGGGGGTCACCCAGCCATGATCAGAATGTTTAATTCAAGGAACACTCTTGAGTTCTTACTAACCAGCCACACAATTATTAGAATGCCTTGGCAAACACAGGCACCAGTCATTTAAAGATGCCCACTATAAGACTTTCCTGGAGCAGCTAATTTTCCAGGTCTGTTGTCCAAATCCTAAATAAGGACAAGGATCAAAATCTATAGCTATTTCTATACTTATATTTATAAATTTGTATACATATTATATGAATATCTATATATTTTCTTGTAAGATCTGTAGGAAAGCAGGAACTTTCTTGCACTGTTGCTGAAGTTGTAAATTGATACATCTATTTTTCTAATTTGGAACCATGTCTCAAAAGTTGCTAAACTGCATCCCCTTCAACTATTAATGCTATTACCAGGCCAATCAGAATAAAGAAAGAGAAAAAGAATTCACATGTACAAAAATATTTATATTAGGTAATTTATACTGGCAAAAAAACTGGAAACTAAGAATGCTCATCAATGGGGGATGGGGAATGATTGAACAAATTATGATTTGTGAATATAATGGAATACCATTATAGCATGAGAAATGAGGAAAGATATGGTTTCTATGATACCTGGGAAAACTTGTATTAACTGAAGCAGAATTGGGAGAACAACTTATACAACAACAACAACAACACTATAATTCAAACAACTTTGGAAACCTTAAGAACTCAATGCAATGACCCACGATGATTGCATATGACTGTTGATGAAACATGCTAATCACCTCCTGATGGAGAGGAGACAGACATGGGAGGCAGAACAAAATATATTTTTTGGAGATGACCAATGCAAGATTTTGCTTTAACTTGACTGGGCATCTTTGTTAAATAACTTTGTTTTGGACTGTCTTCCTTTGTCTCTTTCTTTTTTCTTTGCTTCATTCTAGTGATGGGTCATGTGGAGATGTAGGGAAATAAACTCTACTTTTGTCATTGAAAAAATAAAACAACTAAAAACTGTTATCCATAATAACCCATTGCTGAATGATCCCAGATATCGAATTTTTTTTATTATATCTCAATATTCGGAGGAAGATTGGACTAATATTTAGGCACTAAAATAGAATTTATTGTTTAATTGTTTATAGTCATAACCTTTTTTTTTGGGTTTTCTTGGCAAAGATTCTGCAATGGTTTGTCATTTCCTTCTCCAGTTCATTTTACACATGAGGAAACTAAGGCGACCAGGGATCAGAATTTTTTACATAATGCATAATATGAATTTATAAAAAGAAATAGTTTTATATTGATTATTTTGATAATTTTCTCTTTTATTGTCTTTAAAAAATTGCCATTTATTATATGATGACTTTCTGAGAGGAGAATGGGTAGAATACTGGGGATATGATTGATTATATTTTAAACAAAATTTAAAACCATCAATAAAAATTTATTCACAACAGAAAAAATAATGAAACCAACTTCTTTTTGTAGCTCTGGAATAGGGGTGGGGCAGAAGTCCTAAGGGCATCATCATAGATTTAAATAATGGACCTTCTAGATCATCTAGTCCAACTGCCTCATTTTACAGTTGCTGATGGGGGAAGGCCCCCAGTGAGGCTGTGACTTGCTGAAGGTCACAGAGCTCTTAAGTAGCAAAATGAAGTTGTGAACCCAGATTCTCTAACTCAAGATCCAGTAGTCTTTGCACTATCCCATGCTGCCAGTGAGTTCTCTGTGTAAGCTCCTGGGAGCCATTGACCATGGGAGTGTGGGGGGGTGACTATCTTTTTTATGTTGTGGATGTCTGCTAAAAGCTTGTGGATCACTTCTCAGAATCATATTTTAAGATGCATAAAATAAATGCATAGGATCACAAAAAGAGACAGTTATAAAAGTTGTAGTATCAAAACATTAAAAACAAAGCACAAAGTTTAATGGATCCCAACTTAAGAACTTTTTTGTTAAACCTAAGGGAGGTTAAAAACTCAGGGAGAGTATTAAAATAATGTGTAGAGGAAAGGAAGAATACTACATTGAACTGATACAAAGAGAAGTGTGCAGAACCAAGAGAATAATTTACATATTAAATATGTAATAATAATAATATAAAAGAAAATAAGAATAGCTGAGCTACTTGCATTATTCAATCTAGATTTTAGAGAACAGAGGGGAAACAGGTATCCCTCCTCTCATGTAGAGGAAAAGAATGAAGAATAGATGATAAACATATCTAAAGTTTTGCTTAACATCATTTTATTATGAGGAAGATTTCTGAGGGTAAGTGAGGGTGTCTGGGAAATGACTGTGATGTTTTTGTGGAGGGAAGGAGGGAAGAAAGAAAGAAAGAAGGCAGGAAGGTAGGATGAAAGGAAGGGAGGAAGAGAGGGAAGGAGGAAGGAAAGAAATAAGGGAAAGAGGATTGAAGGAAGGGAGGAAAGACAGAAAGGAGGGAGGGAGACAGAAAAGAAGAAAGGCTGGGTTTGGCATTAGATAATGTGGTCTTGAATCCTAGCTCTGATACTTGCAAGTGAGGTGATCAAAGTGCAAGATGTGCCAAATAGAAAGAAGGTTTTTTAAAAATTTTTTTTATCTATTTAAGGCAATGGGGGTAAATGACTTGCTCAAGGTCACACAAGTGTCTGAGGTTGGATTTGAACTCAGGTCCTCTTGACTCCAGGGCTGGTGCTCTAGCCACCATGCCACCTAGCTGCCCCCTAAAGAAATTTTTTTTAAAGAAAATATCACTTCTCCTTTTCTTCTTCTTCCTCCTCAGCTCAGTATCCCTGTTTACTATAGTTCTCAGCTGGAAAAACCAGGAATGACATTGTTCCAATCTAGCTCTGCTGGCAGATCCCAAACACCCTGAGGCTCGGAGTAGCCAGCATTCTATGACTTCCAAGATTATACTCCTATCCTTCCTAGACACATACTCCTTCCCCCATAGGGAAAGAACATCTGATAAAAAACAGAGGAGAAACAGTAGAATCATAGATTTTGATCATAGAAAAGGGCTCAGAAGTCAGCTCTTCCAATCCATTCAATTTACTTGTGAGGAAACTAAGACGATGAGAAAGAGAGATAAAGGACTCAGTAAATGATATACAACTAGTAAATAGCAGAAGATGGGGTCTGAACCTGGGTCTTCCATCCCCAAATCAAAGGCTATTTTCATTGCTCCTTCTGTGTCCTATGGATCCCTTTCCCAGGTGGGATAAATCCCAGGTAGAATTCCCAGACTTCTCTCAACTTCAGTCCAAGTACTTTTTGAATCTCTGAGATGATGTTGGATAGCTGAGCTACTCTAACAAAGCTCCTGCCCTAAATTGATTTGGGAGCTTGGAAGGACAAACAAACCTTTGTCACCCAAGGTCCAATGAAGTATGGACAGGAACTTTGGCAAGTGATCAATCATTGCTCAGCAGGTCAATAAGTCCAGCTAACCCACTTAAACTGGTAAATTAAAGTGTTCCCACTGTTACCATAGAGGTACTTCCTCTCTTTTCTCCTTTTCTCCTTTATTGTCCCTACTCCTAGAGGATTTTGAGGTTGGAGTATGAGAGAGAGAGAGAGAGAGAGAGAGAGAGAGAGAGAGAGAGAGAATTTTGATCTGGAAGTGTCCCAGCTAAGGTCATCAAGGTGACCTTGAATAAGTCACCAGTTCTAGAATTCAGTTTCCTCATTTGTAAAATAAGGGGATTTACCTGGTCTCCAAATCTAAAATTTCTAACTCTAACTCTTTGATTTTTTGATAAGAGATCGTCTATAAGTGCAAATTTTTGTGAGTAGGGTTCAAAACCCTGACCTGAAAGGTACATAATGAAAGAGGCAACTGCAGGGAGGGGGAGAGAGAGGGGAAGGAAGAGAAGAAGGGAAGGAAGAAAGGGAGGGAGGGAAGGCTAAAAGAAGGAAAGAATGAAGCAGGTCTGGAAGGAAGGAATAAAGGGGAATAAGGGGAGGGAGAAAGGGAGAGGAAAGAAGGAAGGAAGGCTGTTAGAAAGGAAGAAAAGAAGCAGGGAGGAAGGAAGGAAAGGAGAAAGGAAGGGAGGAAAGAAAGAAGGAATGAAAGGAAGAAGAAAGGAAAGTGGGGAGGAAGGAATAATCTAAGGGATAATCTAAGAAAGACTCAAAGTTTGAGGCGGCTAGGTGGCCCAGTGGATAAAACACCAGCCCTGGAGTCTGGAGTACCTGGGTTCAAATCCAGTCTCAGACACTTAATAATTACCTAGCTGTGTGGCCTTGGGCAAGCCACTTAACCCCATCTGCCTTGAAAAAACCTTAAAAAAAAGACTCAAAGTTTGAGGAGCTGTCTGAAAGAAACTGGTTCTACACTTAGGTAGACCTAAGTGTTTGAAAGGTTGTAAAATTAGAGAGCAGACAGGGTGCCTGCTCCTCAAGAAATCCAGGTTTAATTTTAAAGTGATCCTAGTTTGCCACAGATCCATGAAACAGAGAAATGTTAGAAACAATGGATAATAATAGTTGACATTTACAAACATTTGATTATCTTAAAAAAAAAGACATTTTACTGATGTATTTAGTCCTTGACCGGCAGCATGGCAATCAAACTGGTCTCAAAACCTGGGCTCTAATCCTACCTCTGACCCAAACTGACAGTGTGAACCCAGGGAAGTCACTTAAACTCTCTCTGTACTCTTCCTAGGCAGCTCAGTCTGAATTGATAGAGGGATTTTCCTGGGTAATGAAATCACAGGTCTAGTCCCCATCCTATTCTGGTTTAATATCATAGTCAATTCTGGATTTGGGGGTAAGGAGAGCCCCTCCCTTCCCTTGTAACAAAAAAGCAACATTTAAGCAAAAATATTCTATTGGTTGACTGAAACAAACTACCTATAAAGCATTTTCTTCTTGTTGTCACCTACCTCTCTGCCATAAGGAAGGAGGAAGACAGGATTATGCTGAAGCCAGGAGAACCTGTTGTTATATCTTCACTGAGCATTTATAGCTTGGAATTAGCAAATGTTACAAGTCAAAATTTACTATTTGTTGGTTGGTAAGAAAGAAATGGAGAAAATGTTAATAATTAAGATTAAATGTTAAAGCATGTTGTATGTACATTTTTTTAATTCAGAGATCTGGTTATTAAACATTTAACGACACACTATTAAAGGTAGGTTAATCATCTGTTCTCTGGGACTTTCATTGATTTTTTAAGTTATTTCAAGTTTCGTTTCCTTTAAGTGACCTTGTCATTTGCATTGTCATCATTTTGTAAATTATTGTTTCATTTCTTCTTGTTTCTTTTTTGCATTGGTTCTTGAAAATCCTCCCATACCCCTAGATGTCATCATTCCTTACTGTACAACAATATTCCATTAGTTCACATACCATCATGCTTTTCCCCCCATTATTCTACCGATAGGCATCTACTTTCTAATTCCTTCCTACCACAAAGATGCTACTGTGACTATTGGACCATTGTTTCTGTTTTTGACTCCTTTGGGACATAAACTGAGTGACTGGGTCACTGGGTTGAAAGGAGAGAGAGAGACAGACACAGACAGAGACAGACAGAGAGGAGACAGAAAGACAGAAAGACAGAGACAGAGACAGAGAGAGAGATTTAAAGTTTACAAGGCATTTTAAATACATCATTTAACCTGATCCTCACCACAGCCATATGAAGTAGTGGTTTCCTCCCTTTTATTACAGATGAGAAAAGTGAAGCTCAGAGAGAACCTGCCTCAAATCATATAGTGCCTGAGGTAGGATTCAAACCCAGGTTTTCTAAACTTGAAAGTCCAGTGTTTCATCCACTGAACCTCACTACTTCCTGTGTGTCTGGGACCTAGTATTTCCAGTAATTTGAGAAATTCTTTGAACATCCAAGCTGGCTGAAATAAGATGACAATACTCAAACCAATGAGGTAAGCCTTAACAGGATGTAGCATGCAGCTGTTCTATTTCATTGACTGGTTGGTGGTAGGATGAACTTTTAGGAAACACATTGGACTGAGACAATGGAGTTCAATCTTGTTCTTTTCAAATGCTTCCTTAATACTTTCAAAGTCCACACAAGTGGCCACCAGATGGAACCATGATTTAACATCTTTGGAAATGATGGAGGCACACATTTGCAGCTGCCATATTTTTGTGTGTAAACCATGAATGTTTTTTCAATCCCCATTTCAAACCTGGAAATAGAAGGGGAACATATATATATATATATATATATATATATATATATATATATATATATATATATATATATGATTCATGGGATTTGTTTGCCCCAATATCTCAAGAATTTTAGCAAGATGGCTGCCCAGTGCAAAGAGAGGGAATCACCTAGGATCTTGTGTTGAGAAGACAACATACAAATTAGGACAAAAATTGAAGTCCAAGAAAATCATTGATAGGTCCTTGCTTCCTGCCATTGATGGTTTGTGATTTGGGGACTCAATAAGCAGCTGCTCAGGGGAAATCATTTTCTTATAAACACAATTGAATGACAGTACAATGAATACCTTAGATGGTTCCAAGGAGTCCTGGCTCTCTGGGACTCCACCAATCTGAAACATATGGTGAGTTTGTTTTCAATTGGGCCATTTCCCCTGCTCACTCCATGCATTTGCTCCCATGTTGCAATTACAGCTTCTAAGTATAAACCTCAAACGGAGGCTCTCCTGCATTTGTGGTGAGCATATGGACAAATGGAAAATAAACAGCCCAAGGAATTTCTGGCAACAGAACTAGCTTACAATAAGATGTTGCCATAAGGAGAGTAGTCCAAGCCAATGGAACTTTTATACAAGATGGTGACACAAAATCACTTCAGTAGCCTGTTTCCATGAGGTTTGCCTTGTTCATTTCTTGCCTCACCGAGCTACTTAAAGCAGGAAAAATACCAAGTTGACTATTTAATTAAATCCCCTCCTTTCACAAATAAGAAAAATGAGACCCATAAAGGTTATGACTTGCCCAAGGTCACATATCTAGGTTATGACAGAACTGGAAACTGTAATCTAAGTTTCCTATAAAAATCATGGGTCCTAATTCCTCATACTGGGTTTTTCCCATTATGAAATTGCTTCCTTTTCTATTCTCCTTATTCTTCCTCTTCCAGCACATGGCTAGGCCCTGACAAAGGATGTTCTAAGAATTTCTCAAGTCACTTCACACATAAAACAGCATACTGGTGCAGACCAAAGAAAGGATAAATTTAAGGCTCTAGTATCTTGGAGACTTCCATGAGCCACTACTTATTGAATATCATCATTATTATTATCATTATTGCCATGATATTTATGTATTTGTATATTATTTTTATATATTAAAAAGTTTGTGAAGCATTTTATATATATATACATATATATATATATATATACACATATACATAAAACCTCTGATCCTTACAACAATACTGTAAAGTAGATCTTATTATTTTTCCCATTTAATGGATGAATGAATGAAGAAATGAAATAACTCACTCAAGCTGATGAGAATGCTGGTTATTTTCAGTTACAGAAGATGTCTTTTGGGAATGCTGATAGGGATATCAGCTCTGGTTTGGAGATTCTAGGGATAACTGGAAAAATGATTTAAAACTTTACCCACTAGACTTAGAAGTCATACCTTAAGAGTACAGTTGATACACATAATAGGTCATAACAAATTTGATTCCACAGCTTCATCTGATGAGCCTTCAATGGAGCCATAGGATAACCAGGAAGACTTTTGGCAGAGGTGTGCTAGTCATGGACTGGGAGAGGAAGAATGAGGAGTGGGAGATCAGAAAAGGAAGCCACTTTGTAATAGGAAAAACCCAAGATGAGGAATCAGGAAACCTGGGTTTCAGTTTCTAACTCTGTCATTACCTAGCTGTGTGACTTGGGCAAGTCACAGCCTTTCTGTGTATCATTTTTCTTATTTGTGAAAGGGGGGGGATTTAATTAGATAGTCATCACCATATTTTCCTGTTTTAATCTTCAGTAAGATGCAACATGGCATGGTGGAAAACCTTTTGCACTTTGAAGTTGAAAGGTATGGGTTTGAATCCTACTTCAAACTCTTACTAGGCAGGTGGCCCATAAACTGGAGTGATTCCTTTAATCTCTAGGTTGTGATAGAAATTCTGTTTGGAATTTAAAGCCCTTCACCTCCCTATCCTGTCATATATTTCCCTTTTCTTCTTGCTCTTGATGGTCTAGATAAACTTACTTCTTATTAATTCTGACACATTCGACTCTATTTCCCATCTTCATACTTTTTTGTACATAGGCCAGGCTTGCATTCCTTCTTACCTTAAAATCTCTCTCAGAATCCCTAGTTTCCTTTAAAAAACATACTCATGTTCCTTTTTACAGAAGAACTTTCCTGATCTCCCTACCTGTTACCAAATTTTTTGTTGTTGTTGTTCAGAACATAGCTTATCTTTGCCAAGAAAACCTGGGAGTCCAGCTGAACTGGTGTAAACCATTTCTTATGTAGCTCATTTTACAGATTAGAAAACTGAGGTAAACAAGGTTAAATAACTAGCCCAGGAACACACAGCCAGTAAATAATTGAGGCCAGATTTGGATTCAGGAAGAGGAGTCTTCCTGACTCCAGACCTACTACTTTATTCACCTAGCTGACTTTAATTCATGTATTTTTTATGTCCTGATAAACATAATATTTTTTTCTGTAAATTCCTCAAGGAACTGTTTAATTTTTTGTTTGTGTCTCCCATGGAAGTGCTTAACTAATGCTGATTGATGGATGGGAAAGTCATTTCTCTGCCTTGATTTCTTTATCTGTAAAATGGGGGGGGGTAAATAAAATTTGCTCCACCTATTTTACAGCATTGTTGTGAAGAAAATACTTTGAAAATCTTAAAGTATTATATGTAAGTTTGAGTCATTGTAATTATTATAAGAAGGAGAGAAAAAAGACTAGAAGATGCCTAATAGACCCACCCCTACAGTGGCCCCATGTACTGTTACTACAGTACACCTGGTGCCACATGATTGTGGCCTCCACTGGCTCTTCCTCTGCCTCCTTCTGCAATTGTTATTAATATCATCACCTCACTTTGAATAAGGAGAATGGAATCCCTCCTTCCTTTGGACTGGGGGGAGCTGGGTTCACTTCCTTCTCTTTTCACCACCCCTCCCCCTTTCACTGGTGGAAATGTATTTATTTATTTATTTATTTTTTATCGTGTGAGGTATCCCAAACAGGAAGAATGGTTCATTCTGGGTTTCTCAGGAATAAAAAGACTCTGTGGGTTTGACAGCTAATGCTTGGAGGGAAATCTTTTGAAAATACTTTCTGGAGAGGGGATTCAAAGGGAATCTGGGACAGCTTTGGAAGTAATTTGTTCACTGTAGTATACACCTGAAGCTGTCCTTCTGGAGGAACTTTCCCACTCCCCTCACATCAGGTAGACTGAGCCCTCAAAGAGTGCTTGACCACTGATCCCCCAAATGCTGGAGAGGTCATTCTGAGAGGTGTGGAATATTCTATTATTAGGACATAATCTGGTGTCATTTACTAATGTTAAATCAGCAAGCATTTATAAATTGCCTATTAAGTGGTAGACACTCTGTTCATAAAAAGAAAAGCAAAAAGAGTCCCTGTTCACATAGAGGTTCATAATCCAAATGTACAAACAACTTGGCACAGGATAAATGGGAAACAATTGCAGAGAAAATGCACAGGAATGAAAGGGGACTAAGAAAGACTTCTTGGAGAAGATGGGATTTTAGTTAAGACTTGAAGAGAGCCAGTGAAGCCAGGAAGCAGAGGTGAAGAGGAAAGTATTCCAGAGGCTAGCCAGTGAGCATGCATGGGGTCAGGAGAGGGAGAGTTGGGGGAAGCTAGTTTTTGAGTTTAATGAGGGGAGTAAAATATAAGTCCCCTGGAGGGATAGGAAGGAACCAAGTTTAAAAGCCAGTCAGAGGATTTTATATTTGGTCTTGCAGGTAATAGGAAGCCAATGGAGTTTATCGAATGGAGAAAGGATGTATGTGACATGATCAGACTTGGACTTTAGGAAAATCAATTTGTTAGCTGAGTGGAGGATGAATTGAAATGTGAAAAGTCTTGAGGAAGGGAGTATAGGAATACACTAATAAAAAAATTTAATACAAAATCTCTCCCCAAACTGAAGACATAGTCTCTAATAATTCATAGAGTCCAGGGACAAGTAGGATGAAGCTGATAAAACTCATATGGAAAAGTGATACACTCAGAGTTTCTGATTATTGGAAATTCTTTTTCTCCCCCCTCTTGGAGTCCTAATTGAAGGACTACATTAATGGATGTGCTGGTAAATTTAACAACTACCTCTCTGAGGGAAAAAATATATACATATATACATAGGAATCCTCTTTTTGGGAGGAGGTAATTAGGGTTAAGTGACTTGCCCAGAGTCACACAATTGTGTCAGACTAGATTTGAACTCAGGTCCTCTTGACTCCAGGGCAGGTGCTCTATCCTGGTCTACAACATATTTTTTTTTGTTTGTTTTTTTGCAAGGCAGTGGGATTAAGTGACTTGCCCAAGATCACACAGCTAGGTAATTATTAACTGTCTGAGGTCAAATTTGAACTCAGGTCCTCCTGACTCCAGGGTCGGTACTCCACCCACTGTGCTACCTAGCTGCCCTTACAACATACTTTTAAGTTTAATTTTATCATGAACATTTTCTCTGTAATTTTCTTAAATCCAGATAGTCAATAAATCAATAAACCAAGCCCGGATTTTTAGGCTTTTCGGATTCTGAGGTAGAATTACTCCTATTGAAAATTTAATCCTATTGCCTCCTACTATGACACCTGTGGAGTATAGTTTTCTTCTGTGTTCTGATGCTACTTTGTCCTCAGCTTCCAATGAAGAAACTTTGATCTACTACTGATATTCTGGGGACATTGTTACTGATAGCAAAGGGAAATCCAAATCTTTCACCCCTTCCAAGTTCATGAGGTCTGGGCAAGGGAGGATGGGGAAGTCTTTCCTTCTCCTTTCCACCTCCCCAAGTGACCCTCTCAAGGGTACCTAGAAGTGTTCCGCCATCACTAGGCTGGTCTGTTTAGTGGATTTATGTTTTCTGAACTGACTTGTTCATTTAGCCATGATCCAAATAGAATGTGGGTCAATCCCAGAAGACTTCTTGTGTGATCATCCAATGATTTGAACCACTTTTCTCCTTCCAAATTGATCAGGGATTTCATCTAAGAAGCTTATAATTGATTCACAATGAATGTGGATAGGAGTTCTATACACCTTTATAGATATAATAACTGGACTGATTTTATTACCCCTGAGTAGTTTGCACCTGGTAAAAGGTATCAGACAGAGAATCTTCTTAGATACAATAACTTACATTATAAAGGGATACACTCTTTTTTACTTACTTTTAAAAAAAAGTTATAAATAATGGAGGTTCACAGTTTTGTATTTAATCCTTTTTGTCTTTTTTCCATAGAAATGCTCGTATTTATTGTCAGGTACCAAATTAAAAAAATTAAAAAAATATTAAATATTTTAAAAGCTACATTCTGAAAATGATTAATGATGGAACATACCCACATTGCTTCTTGGTGGTGAGGTAATGGACTAAATTTTAAAAAAAATACATGTTTTCAGATACAGAAAATATATTGATGTTTTATTCGATTATATTTACTTGTAATAAGAAAGGACTTCTGTTGGGGGGGAATGAATTAGTGGATTGAGATGTAGAGACAGATAAAGAAGGAAAAGAGCATCAATAAAATATTTTTAAATCCATAGAAGAAAACAAAAGGAAGATTAGAAGAGATTATAAGCAAACGGGGTGATTTTGTTAGTACCAAGTTAAATTTACTATGTGTTTTAAAAAACAAAAAAAGATCCTCAATTTAACCAAAGTTCATGTTTTCAGTTTTGGTCCTTTGTATATTGAAATAATCATGTTTGTGGATGATTTCAAAGTTCAAAAAAATAGTTTGTGGATTTCTAATAAGTCCTTTTGCTCAAAGCCCTCTATAATATAGCCCCTTCCTACCTTTCCAGTCTTCTTATACCTTACTTCCTATATATAATCTTAGGTCCAGTGAAATTGGCATCCTGACTATTCCACCAGCAAGAAACTATCTCAAAAATTACTCCATGTCTGAAAAGCTCTTCCTCTTCCTCTTGGATTACTTTCTGACTTTCTTTAAATCTCAACTAAAATTGCTGCTTCTGGAGAGAAAACCTTCCCTAATCCTGTTAATTCCAGAGCCTTCACTCTTCAATTATTTCCTGTTTATCCTGCATATAGTTTATTGTTTATATATCTGTTTGCATATTGTCTCCTCCCATTAGATTGTAAGCTCCTTCAGGGCAGGGACAGAGTAGGTCCATAATAAATATTTAATGACTGATTTTCCTGACTTGTTCTGGCCTTCTACAATGTGGCACTTAAGCAGAGACCTAACACTGGAGCAAACAATTCAGATTAATACCAGAGTCAGAGAGGGTATGAATAAAAGCCATAGTAATCAACAAATTTTTATTAAGCACCTGTTATGTGTCACAGCATATACTAGGTGTAGGAGATGCAAAGACAAAAATGAAATAGTTCTTAGTCACAATGAACTTATATTCTAAGGCAGGGGGCAAGCTATCAGACAATGGTAATAAGTATATATAAGTACAATATAATATGTACATAATATATATATATGTATACAATGTAAATGTATTCCACATAAACAAAAAGTAATGGGGGAAGGTTAAAAAACTCACAATGGGAAAGATGGGAAATCAGGAAAGCCTTCAAGAAGAAAGTAAGTTGAGCTGAACTTTGAAAGAAAATAGGTATTCTAAGGGTCCAAGGTGAGAAGGGAATACATTCCAGATCTAGAGGGATATTTTTTTTTCTTATTTGAGTTGATGCCAATGGAGTGCTAACTTAGCAGGGCATATGAAGACTGAGGAAAGGTTGAATTGAGAACCAACTTTAGAGTGAGAAAGTCCTGAATTTGAATCCTGCCTAGGATGCTTTGTAGCTTTTCAACCCTGGGCAAGTCAAGTAACCTCTCTCAGCCTCAGTTTCTACATTTGTAAAATGGAGACAATGATGACACTTACCTCACAAGGTTGTTGTGCCGATCAAATTATATACATACACTCACATATATGTATACATATTATATACATGGTTATATATACTTATTATACATTATATATATTCTTTTTGCAAACCTTAAAGTGTCATACAAATGTTATCTTTTATGTTTTTGTATTTTTGCATGGCAATGGGGTTGAGTGACTTGCTCAAGATCACACAGCTAAGAAATTATTAAGTGTCTGAGGTCAGATTTGAATTCAGGTCCTCCTGATTCCAGGGCTGGTGCTTCATCTACTGTGCCACTTGGCTGCCCCTATCTTTTATTATGAAAGACTTTTAGTACAGGCCTGGAAGTACCATGGTCTATCTCCTGAGAATTACCTTAAGCAGTGCAGTAAAGGAATTTTTGTGTTTGAGCAACCCAAACTATAGTTGGAGCAGGCACCTTAAAATACATCTCTGTATACCAATAGTACCAATGGGTAAGGACATGTGCACCTGGGTTGGTGGTATCTCCATAATCATTCACTTTCATGTTTTGGCAGAGGACAGTAACTTTTGCTATCCCATGTCTGGGACTGGGATGGCAAATATATATATACATATATATATATATATATATATATATATATATATGAGAAAAATAGAGAGAGAGAGAGACAGAGACACTTGGGTTTGTTGCACATGCATGTGGACAGTGGTGCCATACACATCCCACCCCCACCCCATATACATCATGGCCACTATGTCCAGCCAGCCTAGGACCAATAGAGCCTAGTTTGGCAGTAGTCCTGGACCTTGAGACAGCATCCTTGAACCACAAACCAACACCATGTGGTCTTGTTGTGGGTTCCTTATCCCTACTGAAGGATGTGGCTACTGGAAGAATTGTTTCTCCTCAAGTGTTTTCATTACCTTCTATATTTGGCCCCTGGGCTTTAGTTACTGACCTGAGCCCAACCAAGAGACTCACTCTACTAGATTGGTTACACAATAATGTCTTTTTCTATTAGAGCAACTTCTCAATAGCATCTTGCTAAATTATCAAGGGTCTCTGAGCTGTGTGATGGGGAATATCAACCCTGTCAAAATTATAAGCCTTTGAATGATTGAAATCAGTCCCACTTGTGGAGATCTTTAATCAATGACAAGTTGTGTACTTATTTGAGATGTGGTATGGGGACTTTTTCAGGAGCATGTTGAACCAAATAGCCATTGAAGATGCTTCCAATTCTGAATATTTGCAAAAGTATGATACCGGAATTCTTTGAGGTAAAATCACTGTGAAGTGAATTAGGTTTTATAAAGGGTTTTACAGAAATAATCTTGTTCTCTTCATAATTTTCTCCTAAGATAAGTAATAATAATAATAATATTAATAATGATAACAATAGCAACAATCATTCCCAATCCAGTGTGCTTTGCTCTCAATTCTCCCAAGTCATTCACGGTCCCAGAATTTCCTTTAGAAGGGACAAGGAACCTACCACAAGACTAGATGGTATTAGTCTGTGGTTCTAGGAAGATGCTTTAAGGCCTAAAAAAGTATTTTCCTCACAACAATCCCTTGAGGAAGGT